>NW_023276806.1:38616232-39308732 GCF_003668045.3 Cricetulus griseus | reverse complement strand
TGATTATATATGTGATCTTTCCTATCAAAGAATTCTACATGTTTAAGCAATAATCCCTAGAAATTACAGTTGTGACTATATGTAACAGAACTGATGTATGTGATATTTTAAATATACCTTTGATGTGTTTTCATATGTTTCATATATAATTAGACCATATTGGTGTTTGCAATTCATTGTGCTAATGTCTGTGTTTATCTTAAAATACGAACAAATTACATTTCTGCCTGAGTTGCATTGTTCATTAGTAGAACATTTCATTATACATTTGAACTATGTCATTTTGTTGACATTTCATCAATATCTAACATCTGCTCAAAATTCAGATAATGATTTGATTCTCTGAATATACAGTCAGATGAACCTTTGTGGGATCACATGGTGGTCCATGTTTAATTTTTCAGAGAAACTCCATACTGTTTTCTTGAATGGTTATGTCAATCCACTTTCCCACTGAGTACAGCGGGTGTCCTTTATCTTCTACCCGTCTTAACAGTTCCTGTCTCTTTTCTTGCTAAACATAGCAATCCTAACATGTATGAGGTGATTACTCTTTCTGGTCTTGATTGCCATTTCTCTAATTGGTGATGTCCCTTTACCTGTTTATATGTCTCCTTTGCAAGTTACTATTCAAATCCTTCATCCTTGTGATAAGAGATATGTACCTTCACTCACCTCTCTTGATTTATTGATTGAAGTTAATTGGCTAGAGACAAGAAAGAGAACCTAAGCATGTATTGATAGAAATAGAAAATGTGTACATGTGTGCATGTGTATCGTGTGTGTGTGTGTGTGTGTGTGTGTGTGTGTGTGTGTGTGTGTGTGTGTAAATATCATTTAACCACACAAAGGAAAGTGGTTGTCATCTTGGAACATGCTAACATTTCCTGAAGGACATATGTTAATGGAAAAGGCTAGAAATAGAAAGATAAATCCTACACACTGCTAGATCTCTGGATATGTAAAAATCTAAAAGAATAAAATACAATTTGCTAGATTCTGAGAGTTTAGGAGAATAGACTTAAGGGTCTACTAGAGAAAGAAACAGCACACAATATCAGTTATGATATCAATAAGCTCTCATTATCTAATATATGGAATAAAAACTGTGGTCAGTAGGACTACATTGTATAACTGAAATTAGCTAAGGAAATAGATCTTAAACTTTGCTATTACACACATACACACACACACACACACACACACACACACACACACACACACACATCAGTGGTTGCCATGGGAAGTGAAAAATGTTGGTAATTGTGAACAATGCATATACATGTATATATACATATAATTATTAAGTTTTATCCTTTTAAAAAGCTAAAACTTTTGCCTGTCAATTATGTCTCAATACTGCTGAAAATAATCAATCAATGGAAAGAACAGTACATGAATTAGGTAACATTTTATTTCTTTTCTTTTTAAGGCTACATAGTTTAACACAATTTAGGAGATAGTTTAAGTCATTAATGAATCCCTCCATTGAAAGGGGATGGAATAGGAGTTAATGGGGGGCAGGGGAGGGAGGGAGGAAGAGGGAACTTGGATTGACATGTGAAACAAGCTTGTTTATAATATTTAAATAAAAAAGTGTATCCCCCCACACAAAAATAGATATTTTAAAAATGGCATAGTTGACCCAAATACAGTATTAGTTTAAAGATATTTTCAGGAGTACTGTCTCTTATCTGTTTATTCATCTCACAATCTTGCTGTCAATTAGTCTTCTATCCTATGAATATGTTCATCTTGTTTTTGTTGCAAGACAGAAAATAAAAATTACAAACAAACAACAAAAACAAAATGTAAAGAGATGACACTTGCATCCAGAAGACAAGAAAGCAGGTTTCCTAAGAAAGTATAATCAAATTTAGAATCGTGAGCTTTGTTGGTATGCTGTTGCATATCTATAATCCCAGAAACTGTGAGCCTGCTGCTTATGGATCAGATACAGGCTCACAGCTACTGCTCCAGTGCCATAGCTGCTTGCCTGCCCCAGTGCTCCCCACCATGATAATCCTGGACTAAAGCTTCTGAAACTATAAGCAAGCCCCCAACTAGTGGCTTTCTTTTGTGAGTTATCTTGGCTATGGTGTTTTGTCACAGCAGCAGATAAGTAACTAAGACACTGGGGTTTTATGACATTGTGTGTCCAAATATTGTAAAAATAACAGATTGATCTTTAGACTTTCTTGGAGGTTATTATTTCTAACCAATCAAAAGTCTTTTTGTGCTTTTGTTGGAGGCAGGGGAGACAGAATGGATGAAAGAAGGCAACTTTCAGAAATCTAAAGTTAGAATGTACTTTAGTAGGGTCTACTAATTATCTTTGGATGCCTTAGTTAGGAGAGGCTCTCTAGAGACAATAATCTCTTTAAACACTTAGGCCTTAGAAAGTTCATTTCAATGTTTTTTTTTTGTGGATTCTAATTTTTTGTGCCGTTTTAACATGACTCAGAAATACCATAAATTCCCCTTTTGCTGATTTCTCTTCAGATAAGTGATGGTTAATGTTCTTTTACCACAGCTATGCCAAATAGGCTTATTTCTGTTAACTGTCATCTGCTTGACATGAAGTTTCTAAATACATTTTCCCCTTTCCCAATGAAGGTCTTCTGCCCCACCTCAAAGTAAAGGCAATGCTCTGAACAGCTACAAAATGTACGAGGCAATCACCTCCTTTTCTCTTTTATGAATTTACTAAGAATATAATCATCAGGACTATTTGTGTATCATTTCCTCCACCTTCCACCTATACTGAAATGAAAGCTCTATAGTATTGTCAAGATTTTCAGCTAGTAAACTACTGCTACTGTCTCATGCTTTTGCATTTGATGTTTTAGAGCCAAAATAGAAATATTTGTTTCATATTATTCTGCCAGTGCATTGCTCTATGTCATTTGCATCTTTCCATTTATTGATTCTGCAGCAAACCAATGGTCTCCATCCTGGCCTTTAGTGTGGGGCTCATGTGTCTGCTTATTTCTTTGCATTCTTTTTCGGGGACCATTATCTTCACATGTATAATCTTCCTTACAGACTCCTATAAGTCATCTGGAAAATAGGGACCTTCTCTTTGCAGTTTTAGAGGGGAACATTATTGATGCCATTTGGTTATCTGGCATCTAATGCTCTATTCCTACATTGACATGTATGTCTCCCAGACTTGATCTCATTTTAGCACTCATAATCTTGAATTGAAATTATTTCCTGCACCAGAGAAAGCATGCTTTCAGAACTGTTTCAAAAAACAGATACTTTTCTTCTGTATCCCTCTTTATCCCTGCTTGGACAGTTTCAATAATTAGCACTGGTAGCCTTCCCACAGAGCTCTCCTTGTGTCTTAGTACAGATACACAGTGTTATTCAGAATTAAGTGCAGCCTTCCTGACACTCAGCATCAATTCACCAAATATAAATTGTACATCAACTTTGGACTGGGTACATCATAAATGATGGCATACACAATGGTAATCATGGAATACCATGGAATCTTCATAGATATTTGTAGTGTCTCAAAATATTCTAACTTGCATATCCCTTGGCATACTTCTTATGTTCCTCTTTAATGCTCACAACAGCACTTTCTGACTTTACTCCTGGCTTACTCAATTTAAAACTGATAAGGAGATAAAATAGGTTTTTACTTGTTTAGGAAGCAAAGCTACTCTGATGAATGAATCAGCATATGATTCTAGGTAATTTGACTTTAAATAAAACGAATATATCATCATTCCCTTTGATGTTACTTGAAATAAAATGACTGGAAGATTGACAAAGCCAGTTTGGTATAATCAGCATCAACCTGCATCTCTTGGTCAGCTCTCTGCGTCCACTGATGTACCTTTAAATTACTTAAAATATCATCAGTGCATTTAACAAATACGATTTTCTTCTGTCTATATCCAAGTCCATATATTACCTGTTACTTATGAAAATTATGAACATGATTTGGGAAAGGGCTAAATATTCTTAAATAATGTTAGAAACCCATTTCCATCAGGAAAATCAATAATTGACTAATTTTTCTTGGCCCATATGCTCCATCTTCTCTAAGAAAGCATCATATCTTACCTATTATGGCTAAGGTATCTGTGATTTTTCCACATTTCTCTATATATTAGATTTGCAGCCATTTTAGAAAAGAAATAGAATTACTTTGAAATTATTCCCATTAAAAATTGATCCAAAACGTTGTAACTCAATTACAAGCTCATAACATGGTGCTATGGTTAGTATCTACGTTCTACATTGTGATTTTTTAATATAAATTAATTTTATTTAAAATGTATCAATATGCTAATAAATTAACTCCAACATTCTCTTTTCTATTGTCTGTATTAAACAGTGGCTGCGAAATGAGTACTATTTTATTTTTGCTACCAGAAAAATCAGCAATAATATTACATTTCAAAAATTTCTACTAGAATCAAAAAGTTTCCAAGGTATAATGGTATATTTTTTACCTGGCTCTTCTCTTTTCAATTTTATCTTACCTTAGGGTTATTTTAGCAGATACATCATATTTCTGTAAGCCTACAGTGTATAAATTACTCATCTCTTAGCCTTTGGTAATCAGAAGCAAAGGTTTTTATTGCATTTAGATTTATCAGATAAAAGGCTTCCGGAGATCTATAACATCTGTGTAACCCTTACCTAACTTTGGAAATAATTGTATACACTGCTGTCAGTGTTACAAATAGAACATCTAATGTCCTAATGATGCTTATGTATTCAAAGGTCATGCCTTTATAGCATCTTTCAGGAGTGGTTCCTGACAATCAGTGTTATTGATAACTGTATAATAGCAACAAGGACATGAGCTCAGCTATAATTTTGGAGTTATCTGCCTCCAAAATGTTGAATGCATCAGCATTTTAAAGAGAACATTTTGAAGCTTATTTTCTCAAAGTTATTTTTGAAAACCATTGTTGATGAATGGGCCAACTTTTTCTTACAGACATTTTAAAAATAATTACTATTTTAAGTGTATGTCTCTTTTGCCTGCATGTATGTTTATACAGCACATGTGGCTGGTGCCCACAGAGGACCAAACAGAGAGTCAGATCTGAAACGTGGGTTACAGAGTGTTATGAGCCACCATGTGGGTGCTGGGAATCAAACCCAGTTCATCTGGAAAAGCAGCTAGTGATCTTCAATTCTGAGCCATCTCTTTAGCCCCAACTTCTTATCAAATAATTTAAGGTTTGTTTTCTGTAATGTTAGAAAAAGAAATTAATTTGAGTAACTATTTTTCACTCATGCATTTTAGTAGGAAATTAAAAATGGCGTTTTAACCCTTTTTCTGCAGTCCCCACCCCCTTGGCCTTCCATTTTAATTTTCTTTCATATTTCAGATAAGATTTAAACAAATTAATTCATGGACCAGTTCCAGCCTTTTGCAAGTTTTCAAGTAGATTATGAGCTAAGAATTATTTATACTTTCCTAAAATATTATAATCCACTTGGCCCATTTACATATAGAGTGACAAGAAAAAAGTCAATGTATAAATACATGAATATGAAACTTTAATGTTACTATACATGTAAAAATTTGTATTGGAGCACAACCATGCTCATTCATCACTTGTTGATTCTCTCTGTGGCTTTTTCTAGGGCTAATGTTGGAGTTGAGTAAATATAACAGAGATCATGTCCAGAAACCCACAGAGATAATGTTGCCACCAAACCCTAAAGTAAATGTCTGACTTTTGACATTAGGTCTCTGTTGACTTCTGCTCTTGCCCTCAGTGCAGAAGATACAAAGCTTCCTTTCCTGATGCCCTTTGAACTCTGGATCTTTTCCAGTACTCCTCTATATTGTGAGTGCAGAGGTTGGTAAAATCACTGAGATTTGTCCAGAGAGAATAAAAATGTTTCTCTATGGTCTCTCAATTTGTATTGTATTATGTGTGAATATTTTAGGGGAGATACATGTTAGTAGCTTTATTTTGGTAACTGACAATGTCATCAAAACTATAGAGGCCACTGGTCTATTGAAATAGCTCATAAACATGAGCTTGATCTGAAATATTATTGCCATGCCTGCATTCCTAGCTTTCCATGGGTGGAGGTATCCTTGTTTCCCAAGTTCCAGGCCAGCCTATACAGAAAGACCCATTTTAAATATATTAGAGAATTGTAGAATATCCATAGTAAATATATAAAACATTTCAGTGGCCAATGTGTGTGTGTGTGTGTGTGTGTGTGTGTGTGTGTGTGTGTGTGTGTGTGTGTGATCCTGGATTATCCTTTGTGCTGACATATTTAGTACTGGATATTCTAGAGCCTTTAATATACCCAGGTGTGTTGAGGGTCACCAGGAAGATGTTATCTTTTTATTTTTCCCCACATTGCTTTGGTTGTATGATTCCACCATCTATTTCCAGACAGCTCAGTGGCCATCTGTGAGGAGTGTTCCCTCATTGCAAGGGAAAGCCCAGATGATAACTATAGAGCACTATACAGATATTAGCTATCAGTTAAGTAGTTTTATCAATCTTGGCATCTAGATGTCTGACTAGTGACTACATTCATTACTAATTAAATAATTTTGAAAAAAGTCTTAGATAGTGATCCAGTCTGAAGACTAGCCACTTCGATTTCCCTTTTAAACATGTAATAATTTTGAAATCTGCTTTAGGGACATAGATGAAGAGTCTCAAATCAGCATATTATAAACTGATGCAAATATTTTCATTAAAATATCCACATTAACAACCAATTTAAGTTTAAATCAACTTATATACAAACATTTATTCCTCAGAAATGTCCTCATATTTACATTTTTACACTTGTTTTGATTTCAAGTGTAACTTTCCAGAAATTGTAACTATTATGATTAAAGTAATTTGTTGTGTAACTTAAATGAAGAAATTGTATGTTTTGTATTGTCCTCAAAAAAAAAAATTGGCTGATGGAAGCAGAAGCAGACACCCACAGCTATACACTGAACTGAACTCTGGAACCCAGTAGCAGAGAGGGAGAAATGAAGATCAAGGGGGTGAGGACCAGGCTGGTGAATCCCACAGAAACAGCTGACCTGAAAAAGGGGAACACATGGACCCCAGTCTGCTGTCTGGGAGGCCATCATGGGACTGATCCAGAACCCTGAAAGTGGATGTCAATGACCTATGGGGCCTCTGGTAGTGCATCAGTATTTTCCCCTATTTTAAGAAGGGACTTTGAGAGCCCATCCTGCATGAAGGGATGCTCTCTCGGCCTGGACACATGGGGAAGGGCCTAGGCCCGGCCCAGGATGATGTTGTGGAATTTGGGAAACCCCTGTGGAGGTCCCTACCCTCCATGGGGAGCAGAGGGGGGAGAGGGCTGGTGGGGGACTGCAGGGGAGGGGGGGAGAGGGAGAAGGGATTGACAAGTGAAATTATAATTTTGTAAAAATTAAATTAAAAAAAGAAAAATAATAATAATATAAAGAGCAGGTTATATTTAGGAATATATACATATTATATTATAATTTATAAAATATGGCACATATTATATATTATAATATATTATAATCTCAAAAATATTATACATTTTTAAAATAATAAAATACTTTAATAAAATAAAGAAGCCATGAATTTGAGAAAGAGCAGCGAGGGTTATATTTGAAAGTTTAAGGGGAAGAAAGAGAAGAGGAATTAATGTAATCATAATTTGAATATCATAACAGAATAACCAAGAAGTTATTTGCTTGTATGTGAGTGTGGATGGCAGAGTTTGGATGGAATCCATTCTTTTATTTCACCATGTGGTTCCTGGAATCTTATTTATGTCATCAGGCTTGCTTACAATTTTTGTGGTGTATTTGTTTACACTGTGAAGATGTCTTTGCCAAGGCACCTTCTGATTGGTTTAATGAAGAACTGAATAAATATGCTGTCACACCCAGACAACAGGAAATAGACTAAAGAACATGACACTGACATTCCCAAAAGTTGGGGTGGGTGATTTTGATAGTCTGGTAGATTGTGGATATTTGTCAATGTTTAAGGGGGTTGTTTGCAAATTGTTATTGATCATGGTAAGGAAGAAAACTAAGCAATGAAGGTTAGATTCAAGGATTTCTTTCTGAGACGCAAAAAGTAGAATATAGGAATGATAGGTTATTTTTGTTAGAAAATACGTGTCTACTCATTTAAGAAGTTTTTATATATTGATACAAATTTAAAGTTATTTTTGTTGTATATAGCTTTCTACTTTTGTTTGAGGTAGTATACACATACATCTCATTTAAAAATATGTTTTAGTCCTTGAAAGCTATTTAGGATGATAAAAGACAGATTAATAATTAATTTTATATAACAATCAAAGTTATAGTCATGTTAGGTATGTTTCAAGGTCAAACAGATATATATATATTTTAAATAGATAGTCTTCAAATATTTCAAAAATCTACAGAATACAGCATTTTTAATGACTTAATAACCTAAGGCTTTTCATCACAGTGAGACATGCCTGCTCCTGACATCACAAATTTATTTCAGAAAAAGATGATAGGACTTAAAGAACCTCCCTACAGAGTTTGCTTTTATCATGGCAAAGTTGGCCACTAGGCAAAAAAAACTGCCCTAGTTCAACTGCTACTGGTATCCTGTCCAAAATGGACAAGCAGGACACAAAAGAAATTGACTACTGAACTTTTCCAAGACAAAGTATGATAGTCCTTCAAAATTCCTGTTTCACAAAAAGTCTGTCAGATATTCTAGGCCTATAGGACAAAGATGAAAGCACCAACATTACAGAGGACCTTTGGGTGACTGTTCAGGCAACCAGATGTCTCTTTCATTTCTTTAGTTTTGGAAGGTTTTTGTTTTACACTTAATGTTTACTCAGGAAATATTCTATCCTTCTCTGGTCTTTGATGGAGTTGAGGACAAGACAATCATAGTTATAGTTTTCCTTCTTACCAAATTCAGAAAAGACACTCACAAAAGAGGTATTAAATGTATAAGGTTGAGAGACATAAAGGTTTAAATTGTTTATCTTTATCTAAGGTAATGTTTTGAGATCTATAAAGAAAGTTTTAGGGTGGTAACACAAATTATGATAGAAAATACCTTAGGTCTAAAACTTTAAATTAATCAAGATAAGATAGACAATGGAATATATTCACCAAAAATGCCAAATGCAAATGGACTGGACAATGTGAATATAATTGTTACCTAATAATTGTTCTTACTATATATAGTTCTACTGTGTTAGAGTTAAAACATTCCTTTTCATTTAGACAAAAATGGGGAAATGCTTTGGGTTGTATAAACACTGTGTGAAGATATATTTCTACGATTGGTTTAATAAAAACCTGAACAACCAATAGCAAGGCTGGTGGTGTAAGTGGAACTTGTAGGCAGAGAGGGGACGTAGGAGGAGTTAATGGATCCACATGGGAGACACAAGGAGACATGGAGGGTGTTGGACAAACAAAATTAAAGAAAGAAAAACTGCCACATGAAAAAGGTAGATTAATAGAAATGAGTTAAATTAAGTTATAAGAGCAAAGTTAGAAACAAGCCTAAGCTATAGGCCCATCTTCCATAATTAATAAGAAGTCTCAATGTCATCATTTGGGATCTGTCTGGCAGGACACAGAAATATTCATTACACACAATCACTCTCACTCCTGAGCCATCTTGAGTGGCCCCCATGCTATATTTTGAAGAATGAATAGCCGAGAAAATATATGTCTCAGAATGCCGAGTTTGAAACAACTAGCAAACACATTTGCTCTCTGGTGTCTGTCCCATATAGCAAAGCTGTAGATTTTATTTGTTTTTCTCATAATGATATCCAAAACAAGACCTTAATTGAATGTCCTACTACAAGCTATGCAGTCCGAATGTCCACAATTTTCAGTTTTTTTTTTTTGCTTCCTTTGCTATTAATTTTCATTTTGTGTTTATTTGAATTCATAAGCCTGTTCCTGCCATATTGACCACCTTTCAGGTATAACAAGATTATTCTACAAGAAACTAAAAATGATTGAGAAACTTTAGAGGACTGTGGCAAGAAGTTTTTCAGATGTCCTTCAGTTTACTTGTTTGCATTCCCTCAAAAGAGACTGCTGCAGAGCAGCTTAGAGTTCAGAATAGCTTTGAAAGCAGTTATTGTTCCTAGGCTAATTTTAACCTTGTGATAAAGATTGCTTTTTGTATTCAGTTGAATGTGATCCAGTAATTGTTTGTCAAGGCTAAGTGCTGTAGGACATAATACATTTTTAAAATGGTGTTTTGTAATTATAATACAAGCATCTTTATAGCCTACTGTATGAGAGAATGCTATTGAGTAGGGGTATTAGGTTTAGGAGAAAACAGACTTTAAACTTTATTATTTTAATTATTAAATCTTATGGATGATTATCTTATATTATGAAAATTTGAAGATATGCTCAGGTGAATGATTTTTCATAAAAACAAAACTTTTATTCCCTCCCAATCTATATCTTCCTGTTTCAATCAATAAAATACTTGTGAGAATGATTCCTCAAAAAAGCTAGACATCAGGGGTGTGTCTCATGAAGTATATTAAATATGAGTTTGTGATAACCCATGGATCATCAGCTCATGTCAAGGTTTTCGGGCAGTAATATGCCAAATCTGAAATGTTGCTACAATGTATTCTTTAGCATTATATAGATTAATGGGAAGTTTTTTTTTTTAAACCATCTTAATTAGTAGTGGCTGAAAGGATGTAAGTCCTGTCAGAGAGCCTCATTATTGTGTTCATGACTAAATCCCTAGCCTTTCTAAAGCATTCAGATTTATGTATCCATAGAGGTGATGATGTGCAGGTGGAGCGTTTGAACATCACATAGATTGCTGACTCAATGATACTTCCATTTTGCACTTCCTACTCTCTCCCCTCTCATTTTTTCTCCATTTTTTATTTAAATTAGAAACAAGATTGTTTTACGTGTCAATCGCAGTACCCTCTCCCTCCCCTCCTCCCCTGCCTCCCCCCAACTAACACCCTACCTATCCCATACCCTTTCTGCTCCCAAGGGAGGGTGAGGCCTTCCATAGGGGGTCTTCAGAGTCTGTCATATCCTTTGGGATAGGGCCTAGGCCTTCCCCCATGTGTCTAGGCTCAGGGGATATTCCTCTATGTGAAATGGGCTCCCAAAGTCCATTCCTATGCTAGGGATAAGTACTGATCTACTACAAGAGGCCCAATGGATTTCCAAGGCCTTCTCACTGACACCCACATTCATGAGGTCTGCATCAGTCCCATGCTGGTTTCCCAGCTATCAGTCTGGGGACCAAGAGCTCCCTCTTGTTCAGGTCAGCTGTTTCTGTGGGTTTCACCAGCCTGGTCTTGACCCCTTTGCTCATCACCCCTCCTTCTCTGCAACTGAATTTCAGTTCAGTTCAGTGGTTAGCTGTGGATATCTGCTTCTACTTCCATCAGCTGCTGGATGAAGGCTATAGGATGGCATATAAATTATTCATCAATTTCATTATCAGGAGAGGGCATTAAAGGTAGCCTCTCCTCTGTTGCTTAGATTGTTAGTTGTTGTCATCCTTGTAGATCTCCAGATATTTCCATAGTGCCTGATTTCTCGTTATGTACTCATTCATATATAGATTTTAGACATAGAGCAAAGGATTACCAGCATACAATCCACACGGCCAGAGAAGCTAGGAAACAAGGAGGACTATAAGAGAGACATACATGGTCCCTGGAGAAGTGAAAGGGACAAGATTGTCTGAGCAAATTGGAAGCATGTGGGGAGGGGAAAGGGAGCTAGGAGAATGAGAAGCAGGGGAGGGGGGGGCGGGGAGGACATGAGGGAGCAGGAAGGTTGAGTTGAGGGAAGAATAGAGGAGAGCAAGATAAGAGGTACCATAGTAGAGGGAACCATTATAGGTTTAAAGAGAAATCCCCTCTCAATTTTTGATGAATTTGTTTTACTTATCTTTTAAAAAATGCCTAAAAATGACTGTCTGTAATGTGAATATACAGCTTTAGATATAAGAATGGCGGTGCAGTTGGACATGGTGCTACATACTTTTAGTCTCAGTACTCAGGAGGTACAGACAAGCAGATCTCTGGAAATTTGAGGCTAGGCTGGTCTACAGATGGTTCTAGGCTAGCCAGGAATACATAGCAAGAATCTGTCTCAAAACAATCAAACAAACAAATGAAAAAATATACAGCTGTAGTGGTTGGTTTGAGAAAGTAGGGGATGCATAATTCTACTTTAGGAGCTAGTCTTACTAGGTAGGACAAAGGGCCCTGAAAGCATGGTTGGGAGAACATTTGAAAGTGTGGTTATATTACCACAGCATAGCAGAGACATAAAAGGAAAGAGGGGCATCCCTTTAAAACTGAAGAAACGCCTCATTAAGAGGGTTAGTTTAAGAATAAAAGACATAGCAGTCATGGCAAAATAGTATGCAATAAGTAGGCTGGAGAAGAGAGCTACCAAAAATAAACTGAGAAAAAAAATTATTTGGCTTTCTAAGATTTGGGAGGGGTTGCATAAACATAACCTTCTTTTAGTTCCTTCTGTTTATGTACATTCTTTGGCATGACTCATACAGTGTGTATTTTATGTGTGATTTGCTTTAATCTTACACATTTATGGACTTTAACTTTGAATGTCAACTTGCCATGATCTAGAATTACCAGAGAAGGTAATTTCAATTTAGGAATACTCTAGATCAGGCTTACATGTGAGCCTGACTGGGGAAGAAGTATCTTGATTATTGTTTGATGTGTGAGCACCCAAACCCATTTTGGGTGGAACCATTCCCCAGGCAGGAATTCCTTAGCAACACAATGGTTAGAAGCTAAGCATATGAAAGTAGGCAGCATGTATATATTCTTCTGTCTCTGTTCTTGACAAAGGGTGTGATGTGACCTGCTGCTTATGTTCATTCCTTAACTTCCTTGAAATAATATTTATAAACCTGAAACCCTTCTTCCCTTAAGTAGTTTTTGGTCAGAGTATTTTTTTTATTTAGAAACAACCATTTTACATATCAATTCCTCTCCCCATTCCCTCTCCCTCCCATCCTCCCATCCCCCCTACCAACCCCCCAACCCACCCCCAACCTGCTCCCCAAGGACGGTGAGGCCTTCCATGGGGGATCATCAAAATCTGTCATATCATTTGGGGGTTCTGCCTAGGCCCCTTCGTGTATTCGGGCTGAAATAGTATCCCTCCATAGGAAATGGGCTCCCGAAGTCCTTTTGTGAACTAGGGATAAATACTGGTTCCACTGTTAGAGGCCCCACACACTGCCCAGACCTTGAACTGGCACCCATAGTCAGAGAGTTTCATTCACTCCAATGCTGGTTCCCCAGCTTTACAACTGGGGTCCATGTGCTCTCACTATGTCAGGTCAGTTGGCCAGAGTATTTTATCACGGCAACATGAATGAAACTAGAACACGTTTAACAAATTAATATTGGCTCTATTATCTTGTCTGCTGCATTCTACATCACTATTTTGTTTTGTCTTTGTTCTTGGATTATAATTATCTAAACTATGAAATTTTCAGTTAACGTTCTTCTTTATACAAAATGTTCTACTTTGGGCTTCCACTGGAGGTTGGCTACTAAGACAGCTTTACTTTGTAGCTAATCATTTTTACTTTGGGCACTTCTTTCAGTATTTTCTGTTGAAACAGAATCATGGGTTTCCTTCAATGGTACTAAGAGGTCATTGGAGCGTGGATTCAGATTGTTCCTAGTATCATTTTTCAGTGCAGTAAGAGTAATAACATTTTTATTGGAACAGAGCAAAAGAAAAATCGTAATTCAGGTCATTTAAAAAATATACTAAAGGTAACATCAAGTAAGTAAGATACAACAGTGAATTGTCTGTTATAAGCCCAGGGTGCTATTTGAAGACATTCTCAGCTTTTGGGTTGATAGAAGCTAATGGTAAGTTAGTATTCTCAGAGCCATGAGTGTGTTAGGTTGTACAAAAGGTGGGGAATGATTGCCAATGGAGGCAGTTAAACAGAGCCCATGGTAATTTTGGCTCTAGGCCTATGACATTCCTACTACCCACTGCCCTGTCAATTATGATCAGTTGATAAGCCTTGTAGACTTTTTAACAAGCATATAGCTTTTTCTAGAGATTTCAGTTCTTGTCTCTTTCTTTTGTATTTTATTTGCTCCTATGTGTCTAGACATGATTTTTCAAAGATATTTCTCTGTTTACGGGTATGGAATCTGAGGATTGGTTTCTTTGACCAGCTCTTTGAAATATGTAACAATTTCTACTCAAATATTGACTCCTCTATTTTCCCCTATATCCGCTAGTAAAATCCAACTAAAATTTTCCATTTCTTTCTTTATCTTGCATGTCTTTAAACACCTTGACCTTGCTTTTTACCCCATTTGCTAGAGCTGCTCTCAGGAAGCATTCCCAAATTATAAAATCAACTTAACTAATACTTTCTGTCTTGTTAGACTGTGCCTACTCTAAACAGTTAAGATTCTTTTTTCCCCTCCAATACTATTATTTTGTCTGGAAATTCTATTTGGTTGTGTTACAAATCTTCAATTACCATTACAATTCTTCAATTACGATTCTGAAACACCTGATTCTTTAGTAGTATGTTTATTTCTCTTTTATTTTTAAGCATATCAAATATTTGTTATTTAATCTAAATAATTTTGGTAGACATTTTTGTATCCTACTGTTTCCTGCTGGTTGTCATGCAGGTTGTCTTTTTACCTGTGTCTTCTGGGTCTTCTTCTACTGTGAACTCACAGTCCTTTGAAATTTATTCATGGACATTTTCAGAAACCTGGAGCAAAATGATTTATGAATAGAAGACTGGACTTTACATCTGTTATTTTTCTAGTGAGGGAAACAAAGACTTTTGCTTCATAATACTAGCACTAGAAATTCGGAGTAGCAAAAATAGTGGCTTATTTTATGACTTTGAAAAGTCAGGCATCGGCCCTGAAAGGCAGGCATACTGAATGAGTGTGGAAAAGAGTCTTTAGCCCCAACTCACACACTTTCCATTTACTGAGTTAACAGGAGAGTACAATCTAGATCACCTAGGTCCTATTTTTTCTTCAACACCTTTCTTTAATCATTTTTTTCTCATTGAAGACTGTTGGGTTGATATCTATATTTTACATTATGATTATTTTTAAAGTTTATCATACACATGGCCTTGTAGGCCAGGTCAATTGTTAGCAATTTTTATTCAAATTTCTAGTTGGGGGAAGCATACTGTAGTTTGAGAGAGGAGAATAACTTCCCTAGTGTATGTTAGTAGGGAGATCTGATGCTTTAAATTCATTTGTTGCAGAACCTGTGCAGGCCAAGCCATCCTTGAAAAAGAAACATTGGGTTTTATTTCTTACATCAAAAGACATCATGACTGGGAACTGGGGCTTGGAAATACAAGTTTGGATTCTTATGGCAAACTTGTTGGCTACTAAACATGATTAAAGGCTGCTAGAGACACCCAGTCCTTTTTTCTAGCAAAAAAGTAGACAGTATCAGTTGTGTTGCTCCTGTTTTAGAAGGTTTCTAATGCACTTACAACCACACAGCGGCCTTGTCCCTGACTTCCTCAGGTGTTCATAAACCATCAGAACTCAGCCTGGAGATGATCAAGGATAGATAAAATACCTGCAGGGATGCAGAAGCCCACAGCTGCTTTGTATTCTAGGAGCTATTCTTTGGGTTTTTGTTTGTTTCTTTTCTGATACCCCAGACACTACCATATTTTAGCATTTAGATTGTGTGCTTTAAAAAAATCCCAGTATTTTTATTTGAAATATTTTGTTAAAAAATTGTCTTGCTATCTTCTTAACCATGTATTCAAAATTCTGGCATCCTTTCTGATCCTTTAATATAGTCCCTTGACAAATAGCCATTTCATTTGTAGTGGCTTCTAGAGTAGAACCAGAAGGTTTATACAAATTTCATAAAAAGATATTGGAATATATTTATGATTTCCAATGAAGATTCTGCTGTAATACTTGAAAGTAATTAATAATTATAAGAACTGACTCATGCCTATACCTCCACAGCTGCTCTTCTGGGCCATAAAAGATTTCTTCAAAGTATACCACGTGATCACCTTTAAAGCAGGCCAACAGAAATTTCTAACTTAATTATAGTTTGGCAGAGTGTATCCAAAACCTCTTATCTGAACAGTGAACCCAATAATTTAATCAGCCTGTCTGTTGATTAATCACGTTCTAATCCATCTGATATCAGCACTGAAAAAAATTCTTCATCTGTTTCATGTGAAACTTATCTCTGCGAATGCACAGCTGCTGTGAGCCATGGGTATTAATAACTTGCATAGAAGACAAAACACAATGGAATCTCCAAGCCTGCAGAAAAAGTTCCAACTTATTAAAACAGTCATTAGGTACTCTCTACAACCTTACCCATGTCCATGGCATTTCTCATCTTCACTGCTGATTGCTTCCTTAGCTGCCGCCCTCACATTAGTTAAAGTATATACACACCTAAACTCTCACTACTGCTTCTGAATCTGACAACTTGATTAATTAATAACTATTTATCAGACTCTGAATAGCAACTGTGGCTGTATTACTTCACTTATTACACCACAGCATCTCTGTTATGTAAAAGTGATTACCCAGATAAAAAAGACAAGCATTTTACTTCATATTGATAAATGTAAAACTATATGTGTGTGTTTTATACATGTATATATATACATATATATATATATTTGATGAAAAGAGGAAAGATAAAATGCTACATGAGAATATGATACTTTGCATTTCTATAATGTAAGATGCCCACTCTCTAAGATGATTAATATTCGTACATTTGGCCAGGTAAGCATAAAGATATGGTGGCTCAAAACGTAGGTATCTAATAAACATTGAATGTCACAACTTTGCATTCATTACTCCCCTGTTGAAGCACTGTCAGCTTCTCAATTTTTCCTTTTCATTTCCTGTTCCATCCACTGTCTCTTACATATGAACCCAGTCTGTTCATTTAGTCAGCCCAAGCCTGAGACTGTGTCCACCATTAGGCATCAACCTCTGCTCAAAACACATGTGAATCTCAAGTTCCCAGTTTAGTATGAAGTCTGACAGTACTTCACGGGTTCTTAGGATTTTGACTTTGCAAAATGTTTGCCACCAAAAGTAGGATAAGGATGACCACAGTGGACTCGAGATTATGGATAATTTACATTTTACTAGGTAAATATTTGGTTTATTTTATATCCATTTTCTGAGTTTCCTATATTCTACCCATATCTGTATGAGATATTTTTGTTTCGAGTTTAGAGAATCCTAGTTGAGTAGTTTCCTCTGACATCATTTGCACATTCCTCAGTTCCTCCATATTCACTTTTCAGAGCATCTACATGAAACTTAATTAAATCTACTTGGCATGAGATGGCAACCAAGCAAAGACAAATAGCCTATTCAAGTTAACTCTTTCTGAGCATAAGAGTTAATGTTTGGAATAAAGGGTTTGTTTAAGGAGAGGCTATACCTGTACCCTATAAACTCAGAGGCAATCCTGTGTCCATCATGTTCACTGAGGCAGAGAGTCCATTCTGTGTCACCATGTTCACTAAGGCAGAGGATATCTTCTGGGGGAAAAAGAAAGGGGAGGGAAGAGAAATGGGGTACAAAGAGAAGAGGGAGCTGAAGAGTGGAGAGAGGGGCAGGGAGAGACAAATGGAGAGAGACAATAGGGGATATAAAAATTGAAGCAATTAGAAGGGAGAAAATTTTCCTGAGGTATGGCTGCTTCCTTATATTCTTAAAATACTCCTTTCTCTTAAAGTAAATATACTGCACTCCAGTTTTCAATGGTTAATATATTCAAATCAATTTTTCCACAAAAATAAATTCTAGTCATTGCTACATATATCATGTATTAGTAATCACTGCTATTATTAATCTCATCTCATATGTACACCTGAGAGTTAGTCGTAGCTATGGTGTTCAATGGCAATATAACTGAGGGAAAAAATGACTAATTTCTGTCTTTCATCCTTACAAGCATGATGATAAAGTGATGATCACCTCTGATATATGGGAAAGATCTGTACTATGAATACCTGCATTATGAACTATATATTTCTAAAATAACAACTGCACCACTGCTTTTACCTAACATGTAAGACATGTTATTTTATAAACATATTCTTTCTGTGTTCTCCATGTACAAAAGTATTCCTGTTGTACCCAGTAAGTCCTGTTACTACTTCAGATTTTGAAGGCTATTTATGTAAGACACTCAATTGAAAAAGATGATTTATTGAACAGGGATTTTTATCTTACCTGTATTGCCATCTAAACCAATCAAAAATTTTTTCTAATAATTAGGTTTAGAAGTAATCAAGCATTGGCATATTTCTTCATAAAGTGAACAGTAAGAGAAGAAAGATTTATTCCAAAGACAGAGTTGTGCATGAGACAGGGCCAGTGCTGAATTTTCTTGATTTTCTCCTGAGGGTGGTAGCACACTTGACAGACTGGAGGAGTCTTATGTAACAATGTATTTGCTGTTAGACTAATTTACAACATGTTTTTCTTCTGTTGTAGAAGAAACGTGCTGTGGATCCCACGTGCATGGAAAATGACATACTTCAGAAAGTGACTTGTCTTGTAGTGCTTTTCCATTTTTGAAATTTTGATTTATAAAATCAAATAGCTTAATTATTTTTAAGCAAAAAACGAGTAAACAGTTAAATAGAATCCCACAGTAGAATCTTGGAATTTAAAAGGAAAGATAACATGGAGAGTAGTGACTTAAGGGCTATGGTCCCAGCACTTGAAAGTTAGATGCATTAAGATCAGCCATAGGTCAGCCTCTGCTGCATAGCAAATTCATGTGTAGCTATGTCTACATGTGTCCCTTTCTTGAACAAAGAAGAAGACAGCTAAGATTTAACTTACGTATTTTCAGGAAGACTGACATATCAGAATATACAGGTTATTAATAGTACCCACTATGCTACCACATAGCTCAGGGAACAGGTTTCTCTTTCTGCTGTTCTCCAAGTCAGGCAACATCTCTTCCTCAGGAAGTTCTGCTTGCTCTGCTTTGCCCCCATTTAGTTGTTTCCCTCTATGTACCTACACTTTCAACATACTAAACTTGAGTGTATAATTTTATCACATCAGTTTGCATCACTAAACATTTAATAGTTACTTGTCCTTTATATTTACTTTTTTTGTAGACTACCATTTTCATTAATCAGCATTTATAAAATCTATCCATAGTGGTACACCCAGCTGTGGTTCAATCTGACCATTTTAGTATTCATTTTTGTTCATTGTCATTGGACCCTAGTTATCTTTCTGGTCTCTTATGACTCTGTTTTCTTTTTCTACCCTTGAAGCCATTGTGATTCTCTTTATTCAGGAGTAGCCATGGAAACAGTATAATTCTTTTTTTAGGTTCAGAGAAGTCAAATTAATGAAATTAAACAAATATGATCAGGATGTTCAGCATCCAAAGCTTTTCTAGTGGAAACTCACTAACACCACCTCAAATGGCTAAGAGGGTACTAACACTTGGTTTTATAATGGTGGTTCCATTAGCACATAACACTGGGATGTCTTCTAACACTTCCTTCTCCATAAGCATCTATTTTTGAAAACCTGGACATTGTTAATGCACTGAAGATTGGTGCCATGGTAATTTATCTTCTTTTAGAGAATGAACTTGTATGTAGTCTCAGTGTTCCTGACCATGTTTATTCTATTAATTGCCCTAAACAATATCAATATACCTTAGCTAGTAAAAATTAAATTATTCTATTATGAAATGATAGTCAAATTCTGGTTTTACTTCATCAAAAACTTTAGTAAGTAATCACTCAATTATTGAAACTTTAAATATAACCATATAACCACGGATAATTGGTTGGATTCCCCATTTTCATTCATCTGTCACTTTAAAAGAATCTAAAATGTCTCAATCTGTAGAGGAAGTTTTTGGCAAATTAGTGACAAGGACAACTCAATTTGAGAAAAACAAGCTAAAAAAATTATTGCTGACCTATTAGTGGTGAATGTTATAATTTTGTCACTTTGGTTGACTTCTGCAATTTTTTTTAAGTTTCTGCTGTTACTGAGTCACAGACAGTTCACAAATTCTACACAGTATATTTATTGTGTTGTAAGGAATTTTTATTGCTGTTTGTATTAAAGAAATGAACAACTTACACTGTGAAGACACATCATGTCCAAGGCAATGTACAAAATAATGCATTTAATTGGGGACTTGCTTATAGTTTTAGAGGGTGAGTCTATGACCAACATGGTAGGGTGCATGGCAACCGGGAGAGAGAGAGAGAGAGAGAGAGAGAGAGAGAGAGAGAGAGAGAGAGAGAGAGAGAGAGAGAGAGAGAGAGAAGCCTGTTGTGCTGTTGCTACCTTTGGGAACTTCAAAACCCACTCCCAATGACACACATCTCTAACAAGGCCACATCTCTTAATCCTGCCTAAGCAGTTTTAACAAATGGGGACCAAATACTGCAATATATGGTCCTTTGGGGGGTCATTCTCATTCAAATCACCACAGGGTCCTTCTTGAATGTTTTCATGAAAGTCATACACACATGACTTGTGGTAGCATCTGAAAATTATAGCTCAGAGTTTGCAAAGAATCTTCTCTGTCTCTCCCCTCTCTCTCCATCCCCCCTCCTTTTCCCTCTACCTCTTTGTCATCCAATGTCCCTCATTTCCCTTGTATTTTTTTCTGGCAAATAAGATCATAGCATAGTTTGTTTTCTGAGGTTCATTGGGTAGGTTTACATGTGATAATAAAATAAAGCCTGAGGTCAGGATGGTTTTACAACAGTGTTAAGATGTATTTTTACTTCAAAAGAGGTGCATAGTTTTGTTTCTAAGAGTCCCAGAAGACTGCATGTCTATAGCTGGCAAAAAAGAAAAGTGATATTTGAAGTCATATATGCTAACTAGCTCTTTAAGCATGATTTATTGCTGTTTTAATGTTTGAATTGTCTCTGCAAAATTCTTGTTACCTCTTTGTACGAAGTCTTCATAGCAACTTTTCAATTATGCAGGACTTAATTCTTAGTGCATAGGAGACTCTAAAGAGATGCCTTTCCAATCTTTCTATGTTGACTCACCTTGATGACCAGAAAGAATCTCTGTTCACCTCTGTGGCCAATGACTCTGTATAGGAACAGGTTGGATATATCCAAGAGAAAACATTTAGAATAGTGAGTAAAGAAAGAAGGATCTCACAGATGAAAGAGTGTGAAATCTGAAAATTGGAGCAGAGAAGAAAACCAGGAGCATTCAAAGAAAACATTTCCAGAAATGTCTTTTCCAACCCTGGCAGCACAATAGCGCCTACCTGGAGAGACACACAGAGCCACCCGTAGGGATGCTGCATACACACTGGAGCATTTGCCAGGATAGAAATTTGACCTGTCTGCTAGAGCTTCCTGGAGTGATTCTATTTGTCATTTTAGCATTTATGATTGTGTAACAGGGTTTTTCAACAGCAAATCAAAGAGAGGCTGGTGATATTGTGCACAAGCACAATGGGAATGGAATGGCTTAATTAGTAAAAATTTAACTGGCATGATTCCTATAAGTTAAAATGTACATATTTAAGGAGGCTTTTTGTAACATTTATACCATTTATTTTATAATATACTAATTCGATGTAAAAGTGAATGTAAATTAACAGAAATTAACATGCAATGTGAAGAAAAGTCCTTTTATCCTCTGCAACTGTAGCATTTGGCACATTCAGGAATAAATAATCTTTTGTGGCAAGGGTATGCCTTATCAAACATATGCAGATCAGCACTAATTAATGCTAATTAAGGTTTCCTGTCTATCTAGTTGGAAAAACGTCCAAATGTTATGAAATCCAGTTAGTATGCCTATTACACTAATTGTTTTATATGGGGTGGTTCTTAATTAAAATATGTAAATTGACCTTAATTGCTATATACTAATGGGGGTTCATGTT
Source organism: Cricetulus griseus (assembly GCF_003668045.3). NCBI lineage: Eukaryota > Metazoa > Chordata > Mammalia > Rodentia > Cricetidae > Cricetulus > Cricetulus griseus. The sequence continues at coordinate 39,286,777 of NW_023276806.1, read as the reverse complement.
ATCTCACTAAAAGTGACAAGATGGTGAGGAGGGGTACTTAAAAGACTAATTCTGATAAATCCTTAACTAAATGACCTTTATTCAAAATTAATTTTAATTGGAAGTTGGCAAAAGAAACATTTTTCCTTCTTTGTTTCTTTTTAGTTTTAAGGAATGGAAGGATGTTATTCTTCTTTGCTAATACTGCTTTAGAAGCAGCCAGGGATTGGTAATTACACTTAACAAGCAAGTTAATTTTACTGTTTATATTTATCAGGAAGTTATTGATAACCTCATTTCAATCTTGGGAAGGGGATCTATCTTCATATTGAATGTGAGTACATATACTCACATACACATACACACACACACACACACACACACACATACATATACATATAAGAATAGGAATATATATGTATCATGTGCATAGGTATACATATTTATACTTACATACAGGTAATTTGATCCAGTCAATTTTTTAGAATATGTATTAAAGTTTAATGAGCTAGTAATAGTAATGTTTTTCCTAGTTGATTTGCATTTAAATAACATTTTAAGAAAATTAGACATTTTGTCTTTAAACATTAATTCTTACTGGAGTTAATGAGTAGAGCTACTTAGATTACATAGACCTACATGGAATTCTAATGTTTTGTTTATTTATTTTTTTAAACTTCAAACAAACTAAAATATGTACATCCCAAATCAGCATAAAATTATTTAATTAAAAAGTTTTTTTTGTTTACTATGTACAGTCTAGAACTGTAGGACGTTAGCAAAAGCTAGCAAATATTTTATTCTACCATTTCATTTGGAAATAGCATATGCTCAACTGTAATTTAAAGTATGTTAAAACCTCATCTGGAAAAATGTGAGAAGAGACTTGGTAAAATATTGTCACATGGAAATGAGTATGTAATAAAGATCGCAGGTTTTCTTTGTGGAACGGAGACTCAATATGTTTTCTCTTTCTTTAGGACATCGTGACAAATGTCTCGCCCAGAATCATTCGGGGGACCACTTCTGGCCCCATGTATGGCCCTGGACAAAGCTCTTTCCTCAACATTGAGCTCATCAGTGAGAAGACAGCTGCATATTGGTGTCACAGTATCACCGAACTAAAGGCTGACTTCCCGGACAATGTAAGTGTGATTTAACATCTACAACAAGAGAACGGGCATGAGTTGCTGAATGTTTATTTAAACATCCAATTCATAGGCTTATAAATATTAATGCATATAATATATTTTATTAAAGAATCTGCCAGTTGCTTGGCTGATGCATAGAAAGATAAAGAAAGCTAGAGAACTCATAAAATCCCTCCCCATGTGAGGCTTTGTTATAAATGGGCACTGTGTGCATAGAAGAAACGCCTCTACATAAGCAGAAGAAAGAGGAATGAAATACCCATTTTATTGAGTTGGTTTTCATCATGTGTGGCTGGTATTTATGAAGGTGATGACCTTAGGGAGAAATTGCAGGCTCTAAATAATTTTAAATATAAAGCCAAGACTGAAACAGAATATCTTATGTAGGTTATTTATATGTTTTTCAGTGGGAGATAATTTACTAAATAATTTTAATGCCCTTAGACTAAATGAACTCACTATGTTTTGTAGAAAGCTTTATTTTTAAGGGACCACACAGAATCCTTGCAGTGAAATCAGATTTACATGTAATAAAGAATATTTTCTCTTTAGTAGTCTACTTGAGGTTGTTGTTGGTATCATTCATTCATTCCCCCACTCCCTGTCCCTATGCCTGCCATTTTGTATTCCTATTATTCTTTCAATGAGCTGCAGTGAATGGAGCCTGAAGTATCCAGCAATGTGTGTGTGTGTGTGTGTGTGTGTGTGTGTGTGTATGTTATAGAAAAGATTTTTCTACAGGGACAAAAGAAAGAACATGTCACATGCTCTCATGATATGTATTTTTAAATGGTTAAATTCTTTTCTATTTATTGGAATTCATGAATGGTTGCCTATAACCTGAAAAGTCAGTCTTCCAAAGGAAGCATACTATTGTCCAGCCAATCAAGAGGGGTTCTTTCAGGTAGCTTGGCCGCTTCCACGTTCTCTTACCCTGAACCAAAATACAATCATGCAGGACAGGCATAATTTACCTTACTCCAAACAGTCCTTCAGATGTGAAGGGAACTGTGGAGATCCATCAGGGATCTTAAGCATCTGCTCATTAGGGGCTCCTCAGGTTGGGAACCTGATGTTGCAATTGTCTCTCCTATAATACAGTGAAGTCTCTGTAGCAAAATGCCAGTGTTTGCTTCCTAAAGGAGCCTTATTTTGTAGAAAGCTTTTCCTCAGATAGATGAGAACAAGAAACCCGAATGTACAAACAATAATATTAGTCGGTACCCAAACTAGGTCTATAGTATTGAATTTTCTGCTAGGTACTGAACATTTCATTTTCGTCACAATGGTAGGTAGGTACTTAAGAAATCGCTTACTCTGTGCCAGACCAGACACTGTTATAAAAGCTTTATATTTTAAACTTGCTGGATTCTTCAAGTCCATAGAGGAGGAAACAGAGGCACACAAAGGTAAGGGATCTGGTTCATGATTAAATATATAGTCATCGTGAAGTTGAAATTTGAACTTGAATTTTGCTTTTACTACCTACACCTCTGTATATTAGTGTCTTCAGTGTATCTATCTATGTTGCTCTTAAAGATTCAGTATTACTTTCTAAGATAACATATCAAACAGTATGAAGTAAATATGACTTTCCCCAAAACTGCTTCATTGAACAATGAAGAATGAAATCAATGTTTCTGGGAAAACAAACAAGCAAATGAACAAAACTAGTTTTGTTGACAAAGTAATGCCCAATGGTGACTTTCTTAAACTCACATGATACTACCTGCATTTTCTGAGGCAGGAATAATTTGTGATAATAATGACAGTCAGGGAGGGGAAATCTGGGTTGGAGACCATGGCTTTCTGATTCCACAGCCAAGAAAAAAGAAGAGGCACATTTAAACATTAGATTACCCTGGCAACAATGTTCTTGTCTTATAATGCTTTTGTGTGTGTTAGAAAAAATCATGCGTGACACACACACACACACACACACACACACACACACACACACACACACACACACACCGCAATTCTTTCCCCATTTAGATTCTACTCATTAGTCTTTTCTGTATTGTTAGAACTCATTTTTTTTACCGATTTTACTCCCCATCCCAAAGATAACACTTTAAACACAATTAAAGTGGCATTCTCATTTGAACCCACGCAAAGAGCACGTGTGTACCCAGATACCACCATGCTGAGAGGAACATCTCCCCCACTGTTTCAGAATTATTCTGATGCCAAACCCAATGAGCTTAGTGAAAGGAGGTGACCCTTCTTCTTCCAACTTTAATTATCACTCTCACTGGAGTTTTCCCACATCATTCTCAAGTGTGTGGTTGCCACCTTTAATGACAGGGATTGGATAATTCAGCCCACTGTGGCAGCTTCTAAGCAAGGCCAAAGTTTTCTGAGAAAGAAATTGTGCAAGGGGACTCAGGCAGCTAATAGCTGCAGCTAGGGTCTGTTTCCAGATGGGAGACTACAGTCGCTTATGAGCCAGAGGAGACAGTGACAGAGCATCATTGAATATAAAGGTAAGAAGGCTCTAGAAGGTGATGTGAGGGATACTTGAACTCAAGCTGTAATAGAGCCCACCTTCAAGCTAGACCTGCTTGGCTCCCAAATTTTCCTTTCTATTTATCTGTGAATTAAATTGGGCACACGGATCATTGTAGTGACAAGTTATTATGAACAGAGTTTTTGTTCGTAAGCTGAGAGTTTGCAAAGCTTATTATCGAATATACTGTATAATTAGGGCTTACAGAAATCAGTTTAAAGTGAATCTTTTCACTGGCATTACAAAAGCTGAGAATGGGCATATTTTAGACTTAAAAGAAAAAGACACACACACACAAAAAAAAATACATGCTGCGATTTGCCTGCAGGTAGTGACTTAGCAAGGAAAGACATACTCTTGTATCATTTTGGGCAACTAGAAGTTAGGGGTAGGCAGATGTTCAGCAGTGAATATATGCTGCCAAGGAAAGACCAGACAAGGATGAGGGCTTTGTGGAGACACTGGCAGAGGAGGGACAGTCACTATGTAAATATTCTCTACATTAGTACATCTTCATTGCTGGTGATACTATTTCACAGCTAACAGCACTACACACAATTAAGTTCACAGTGACTCTACAGAATTTGATATCCATCCTCCCTCCTGGAGTGTTACTGGCCAGTAGCCTCTAAAATAAATGCAAATTCTTAATCTCTGTGTGCCAGAGACTCCTTCCATCAAGGGAAAACTTATGCCCCTCTGCTCTTCTGTATAATAAAGGCATAATTCAAAATTCTTAAGGTTATGTAAAAGTGAAATGTTCGAAACATGTTTTGAAAATAGAGGATAAAGAAGGCTGGGGAGATGGATTGTTGGGTAAAGTGATTACTCTGTAAGCATGAGGACCTGAGTTCAGATTCCAGCACCCACAGGAAAAGCCTTGTGACATGCAAGTATAACCCATTCACTGGGGCCATGGTGGTAGTGTGGGGGAGACAGGCTGATCCCAGTTGTGCACTGGACATCTGTTCTAGCTAATTTGACTTCTTGGTTCAGTGAGAGACCCTCTACCTCAAAAATAAGCTATAAAGCAATAGAGGAAGACAACTGACATGGACCTCCAACCTCCACACACCTTGCATGAGTAAACACACTCTCCATATATGTGTGTACACACATACATCACAAACATGCCCAAAGTAAAAGTAAGATAAAAGATATAGTCATAATTTTCAACAATTACACCATTTTTAATTTTTTTAAACAAGTAAGTATTGTACTTTGAGTCTTTTCCTTCTCCTGTCCTTGCTTCCCTTTCCTGTGTTCCTTTCTGTAAGTCACCTTTGTTTCTCTAGTCACTTTCATTCTACTTTTATGCCATGTATACCTGGAAATGGGAGGATTATGGAGAATCTAGACTAAGAATTCAATTCTAATTGCATTTCAAAACTGTTTGGGGAGCTGAAGAAAACAATGTCTGTCTTTCACTCCTGTCTGAATTCAATCATTTCAGAAATTATGATATGGGCACAATGACTGTGTGTGTGTGGGTGTGTGAGTAGGTAGGTAGGTCTAAATGGTCTACACTTTTTATAAAGCTTCCTGGATGATTGTGTTACATACAGAATCAGCATTATTTATGGACCTTGATATATGAAACTTCCCCTTCAGAACTATTTACTAAGATAATTTTTTTTTCATTTGGAACTGAACTTCATATACTGGTACATTTATGAAATGCAAATCAGAAGAGCAATAAAGGTGGTGCATTCCTGTCCTTGGCCAGTGCTAGTGTGTGAGGCAGAAGAACAAGAAATAGTTCCATTATACCTTGGGGAGATATGCTGCTTTGCTTTGTTATTTTGTTTTTTGTCAAGTTGACATAATCTAGAGTCATCTGAGAAGAGGGGATATCATTTGAGGAATTTCCTCTCCCAGATTTGTCTGTAGGCATTTCTTGATTAATGATTGATGTATGAGGATTCAGCCCACTGCAGGCAATGCCATCCCTGGGCAGGTGGTCCTCCTGGGGTGGATAATATAATGGTACCTGAGTAACCTGGGGGTAAGAGATATAAGCCAGTAACCAGCTTTCCTCCATAGCCATGTTGTAGTTCATGCCTCCAGGTTCCTGCTTGAGTTCCTGTCCTAACTTGTCTCAGTGATGGACTGTGTGATGTGGAAATGAAAACCAAATAAACCCTGTCCTCCAACAAGTTACTTTGGATTGTGGTATTTTATCACAGCAGCAGAGAAACAAACTAAAACAAGTGGCATTTCTTTTAGCCCTGTGTCAACTAAGAAAATGGGCACGCTGGAAAATAGCTCAGTGGTGAAGCATGGTGACTGCTTTTCTAGAGGACCAAGGTTCAGTTCTCAACACACACGCACGCGCACACACACACACACACACACACACACACACACACACACACACACACACACACGTTGGCTCACAATCATACTTAAATCCACTCCCCAAGGATCTAACACCTAGCTCCACTGGCAACTGCAAAGACAGGAGCTCACAAATGCACTCAGACATACGCATAAATAATAATTAGTGAATTAAAAATAACACATGAAATATGAGAATCAATGTTATTACAAGTTTTCTTTAACTACTCCCTCAAATGTACACTCTCAAACACAGACTTTCCAAAAAATATTATTACCTGACAAAGAACCTCTGTAATCAGATAGTCTTTACTGTGGCTGTAGTCCCCACTCAAAGCACTGGGTAGCCCAGTTCTTTTGCTCCGTGGTTTATCTGTTCCTGCAGAAAATAATGGAATCAAATAACTTGGACTTAGGTTTTAGTAGTTACCAGACCTCCTGTTAAATCCTTTATCCTGAAATGTGAATGCTGGCAGATCGAGATGGAGTCAGACTACAGATACTATTGAAACAAATAGAATGCTCCTTGCTTCTACTGTGGAGGCTTGTTACTCCTTGCAGTCTCCATAAAGGCTGAGTCAGCACAAGCAGGCACTGTTTAAAAAAAAAAAAAAAAAACAATTGTAATTAACTTTGGATACTGGGAGGTGGGACTTCTGTAACGCAATCAACTTATTTAGAAAAATTGAAATTTATGAACAGATGAAACTCCATATCTGTTGTCTGGTCAGCAATGATTGTTAAAAGTTGTGGAATAGTCATAAGAAGAAATTCAAGAGTCCCTCTACTCCATTCCACCTTTGCTCCCTCTGGAGTTTTCTGAGCTTGTCAAGTCTCTGTTTCTACCCATTTCTACAAGCTGATTAAAAAGTAATAAATTAAGAAAATATTTGAGCAGCTGCCAAAGGGAAGGCTGATGGGTCCCTTGGCAACGTTTCCCTTGTTCACACCACAGTGATTTCTTAATACTGTTTATAAATTCCTGGGGATATGGGTATTTCTCAGCCTCCCTCTTTTACCTAACTTCTGGATGAATCTTACCTCAGATTAACTATTAGCACTCTCATTGGATTTTTAAGCAATTTAGTTTACAAGATAGATGTAAGTTAAAATAGTAATGGGGATTTTGAAAGCAAGGGGAAAATAATCCATATCCCGTTATCCCCACAGGACTCAGTTCTGACTTTCCTATAGTTGATAAAGGCAGAGAGCTCCCAGTCAGCATGAATAGGATGGAAACAGCCCTTCTACTCACTTGCCATTTAGCATCACTATCAGCCCCATCACTACCTTCCTCATACGAATACTTATCCTCCAAGGCCATTATAAAGACTGAGGTATTATGAGTGACATTCTGACACACTGCAATTATTCACCACTATGTACTATATTACACAAAATACGGTTTGTATTAACTTTTATTCACAGTTCAATCTAATAATTTTTCTTAATAGATTCAACCGGAGACATTTGATAAGGGAAAGGTAACAGCAGGGTTACAACACTTAAAATACATAATGAAAATTATCTTCAAAAATTATATGAACTACGGGTTTATATAAAACAGTATTTTTAAATAGGTATCAATATAAAATGGAATTAAAGACTGAGGCAGGCCTGGTGTCACATGCCTGGAATCTTAGCACAGGGGAAGCTGCGGCAAGAGGATTGCAAGTTTGAGCCCTCCAGGCTACATAGTGAGACCCTGTCTCAAGCAAATAGATAAATAAGTGTGTGTTCTATGACATGCACGATTTTCTGTCTAATATTTCATTCATTGTACTCATTTGAGTTCCTCTCATGTACTCACTTAGTTACAAAGCTTCCCTTTAAAGCAACACTGAAAGAATGGCAGTTAGTTGTATTTCCAGTCAAAACACAGAAGCCCCCCCCAAAAAAGAAAAATTAAAATCTATTTAACTATTTAATTACACAAAAATAGTGGAGATGAATGAATCAGAATGGATAATATAGCTTGTGATTGGTTTTGACTTTCTGTATCTAAGTATTTTTAACTTATTTTTTAATAGTTTGAGGATGAGTACCATATTTACATCATTCCTACCTCTCTTCCCCTTCCAAGCCCCCATGCCCACCATTCCACTCCCTCTCAAATTCATGACCTCTTCTTTATTAAATGTGTGTATATCTGCATCTATCTGTGCACATGTGCAAAAACACATTCTCTCTCTCTCTCTCTCTCTCTCTCTCTCTCTCTCTCTCTCTCTCTCTCTCTCTCTCTCTCTCTCTTTCACACACACACACACACACACACACACACACACACACACATTTGGATAACCTACTGAAGTCCTTATTCCTGGAGACAACTGATTGTCTGTCTCACAGTAGCCATTCATCTAGGATTGGGGTCTTCAGAATTTACCACACACATGTCATTATTCGGGTCTTATTTAGGTGGCTATGTTGATAACATTTCATGGGAATAGCATCCATGACTTGTCTAGAAGATGCATTCTTGCAGCAGGTGTCCTGATCTGACTGTTACAATCCTTCTGCCCTCTCTTCCTCGTTGTTCTCTGATGCTTATGTTTACACCTTGAGTTGTAGATGTTCCAGTGGCTGAATCAGAATGTCATTTCTCTGCATTTTGACTATTTATGGATTTCTGTAGTGGCCTCTGCTGCTTCAAAAAGCAGCTTCTTTGATGAAGGGTGAGAGTTATACTTACCTTTGGGAATAATAATAGGTATTGAGAATATAGTTAGAAGTTATATTGCTTTAGGAAAATGAGAATAAATGTTATCCTATTAGAACTATTGCCTTTCCAGCCATGGGTACTTGACTAGGTTATAGTGTCAGGCTTGATTTCCTTGATCCAAACTGCTACTATTTAACCTTTAGGACAGGTGAGCAGAGTGTTGTGGTTCACAGGCTTTGACTTAGGAGTGTGATGACTGTGGAGAGGGACTGTGGTAGTGGCTAAGTATTTTCTTAAAACAGATGTCTCCAGATTCTTAAAAGAAAGTTTCTGCTATCACCTAGGTAGAAAAATGAAAATCTAGCTCACTTTCCAACTGAAACAAGAAATATAAAACATAGCAAGATCTAGAACCTTAAAGGGTCAAGAGAGTTATCACTGAAATATGAAAAATAAAATTCTTCCCTGCTACTGAGGGGAATGAGCTGAGGAGGAGCAGAGGGATCAGAGAACAAACTAACTAGAGTTCAAGATAGAAAACAGGACAGGAAAAGCAAAGAGAACAGAGCAGATGTTAGAAACTCACACAGGAGTTGCACACACATATAGTATGTAGCCGAGTAGAAACTAGGTTGTGCATGTGAGTCAGCTAGTCTACAGAGAGGAACTGTTTGAGGTGGAGTAAAGAGCAAAGGCTCTTTGTTTGCTTGCTTCCATAGAATTGTTAATAGCAACAAATTGTAAATCCCTATCAATGGAAACCACTGGTGAGAACATAAGGGAGGGTCCCAATTGAGCATTGGCAGATTTATTTGCCATCAGCTGAAATTATCAACTTAAAGAAAAATTTGAAAATATTTTAAGGAATATAGAAATATCTGATTCAACCAAGATAAAATTCTTCACAGTGACTTATAGCCAATAAAATTCACATGCTATAAGAAATAAGAAAATGTTACTTATAATCAAAGAGAAATCAATTGATATAAACCATCTCAGAATTGACAAGACAGGATTATTATTAAAACTATATTACAAATGGTCAAGGCTAAGAAATAGAAGAGAGATAAAAGATTTAAGCTTCTAGAGATTAAAAACTACTGTGAATTGGGTAACAAGTATGATGGAAGTCATAAACAACCTATTAGGCATATCAAAATAATAGCAAACTTAAAGAAATTGAAATGAAAAATGAGAGAGTAAGGGGAAAGTTGAAGGGAGAGAGTGACGGAGGAAGTAGAGATCAAGAATTACAGATACAAAGCTAACAGTAGGTATAAAATGATCCACTTATTGCAAAAGAAGGTTGAAAAAAGGAAAAGAGAATATGGGGTCTTATGCCTATTATCTCAACACAGAAAAATCTGGGTCAGGGGGATTACTGTGAGTTTTAAAACAGCTTGGGATACATAGTGAGTTACAGTCAGTCTGAGATATAATGGGAGACTCTATGTAAAAGTAAAATAAATATAAAATCATTCAAGACATATGAAGAAAAAATGAGTAGAGTGGTGTAGGAGGAAGAGTAAAGTTTAGAGCAAGATGATAGAGTTAAGCCTGATCATTCAGTGTCATGTTGGAAATGTAAACACCCTAAATTTGTTAATTAAAAACCAGAGATTTAAGGACTAGTTATAAGAGTGAGACCCAACTACATGTAAAGTACAAAACTCAAATATGATTCATATCAAAGGCATTGGAATGATAATCCATGTCAAATTTAATAAAAATATTTCATTAACTATGGAAACAGAGAGCAGAATTTTGGCTATTAGGCTTCAATGTGGGTCTTTTAACAATGGGGAAACGATTGGTTTAAGGATATAAAACTGCAGTTGGACAAGAGGCATGGACTTGCTGAAGTCTTGAGGTCTACTGAGAGCCTGATAAATATGCTTGATAAAAATATGCTATATTTTAAAAGTTGTGAGATAGTATACTTTAAGTGTTCTCAAAACAAAAATGATGAATATGTGTGATATAACATGTTAATTGGTTTAATTTAGCCATGCCATTGTGAACATACTGTATTCTGTATCGTAATCTGTATCTGTGCATGACTTTATTTATGAGCTAAATAAATGAATGGAAAAAATATTTCATTAACAATTGATAAAAATAGATGAGAAAGCAAGCATATTACCAGAGCCAAGTCAAGAAAAGATCATGCTGTCATGGTAAAGGATCAATTTATACATAACAGACCATAACAGCACTGCTTATATATGTAATAACATAGCTGAAGAATGCATAAAGCAAAAGCCAATAGAGCTTTCATTAACAATGGCAAAGTCTGTAATTATATTTCAATATCTATTACCTTGATATCTGTAATTAATAGAACAAAATTATTATTTGAAAAACACTATCAACTGATCTAAATGACAGTATTGAGACATACCATTCAATATCAATAAAACACTTTTTATTTTGTTTTTTAATATGATCAAAGAATTTAGAAAGATAAGTCATATTCTAGTTCATGGAAGAAGTCCTAATGCTTTTAGCATAATTGAAGTCATATGAAGTATATATTCTGATGACACAGTAATTCAATTCAAAATTGAAACAAAAATATTTTGGAAAATACTCAAACAGTTCAAAGCGAATAATGCAAATAACTCTTAACTCTTGTATCAAGAAAAATATGAAATTAGAAATTATTTTGAAGTAAATGAAAATTAAAATATGCCTGAATTTATTGTATGCAATACATGAATTACTCATTAAGACAACTACACTACCAAATGCATAAATGCATGAGTGACACATTCAGGAAAGTATTGAATTAATGACCTCAAATTCTACCTTGATGGCCATAATGATGGACTGCAGATTTGGACTGTGAGCTAAAATAAACACTTTCTCCCTTGAACTGCTTCTGATATTTTGTCATAGCAAAGGGAAAAAGAAATATGAAGACTAAGATAGGTGTAATTTCTTTTTAGTATATGTAGTGGAGTTACGTATCCTATTTCTATATTAGAAATCCTCATGTCTTCTATTTAATTTAATTATTAATTCTGATGAGTCTTTCTAAAGTTTCATGCATTCTGTTCTGCTCAAGCCAGGCTTGTGTTCACCCCATTTTTCTATATTCTTTTCACTGATTTTCCCACCGCCATTCATTTTTAGTCTATCATTTAATTATTTTAAACTAAGTAACTTTCTCTCCTTATTTTGAAAGGTAGAATTTGAGGAACTTGAAATAGGGGGTCATGCTGCATCCACAATTAGGAACCAAAAATAACAATGTGTCTGCTTGGCTCACTTTTTTCACTTTATACAGCCCAGGAGCCCAGCTCTGAGAATAGTGCTGCCCTCAGTGGGTAGAAGTGTATTTCACCAAATCAGTTTAAAAATAGATTCTCTATAAAATCATAATAGTACTTTTGATGAGATGTCTTAGGATTCATTTCCAACTGGGTCAAACTCAAACACCCAGCTATATATCTCCTCAGCCTAGCTTCAAGACTACCCTGGGTACCTCAGAGTCATCGATGAAGTTATCTTCCATTGTCAGCATCCTCACTCAGATGCTGCATCATTGGAACTCACAGGAAGTTAGAAAAAACTGACCTCATATGGTATTGAGAACTGTAAGTCATGAGTTTCTAAGCTTTGTGAGTGATTAAAATGTTGGTGGTTCAAGTTATTCAGTAAGAGAAAAATCTTACAAGCAATCTATCAAACCCTTTAAAGTAGTCATTATACAATCATTAACTGGTTACAATAAAGGCTTTTGCAAATTCTCTGTCCTTTTGTAATCAGACTGCCTTTGGGTAAGAATAGTATCTCTCTGATTTGGATGCATGGCACTGAGCATGTTGAATAGCTAGAAAGAAACTCAGAGGATTGGGGAGATGCAAAGAATTCAGGTTCCTCCTTTATCCGAAAGAATTCATGAAAGAGGCCAGGTCTACCTGTGAACAAATGAAGATCAAGGTCAAAACTAAAAAAAAGCCAAAAGCCAAGAAGTGTGCTGGATTCACATCCTTTAATAATATCAATCTGGTAAATTTTGTGCTTTAATTTTTGGAGGACTCAGTTCTGATACCTTCTTCAAAGGCATAGGGCTATCAGGGAAGAGGAGGGTGATGTAAAACTTTTGGCAGTCACTCTCTACTTCTCTGTTAAGTCTCTAACATTTACCTTTTCTTAGTCTCTAAGGCAATTTAATCTGTTAATTTGATTTAGAAAGTGCACCCCTTGGTTTTCTGGAGTTGAAACTGAGGAGGCAAGCTCAAGGTGACCAGCTAACCTGTGATCCTGCACTTGCATGCTGTCTCATAAATCATTTTTCTCCACCCTCATTCCTCCCTTCCTTTCCTTTTTCGTCCTTCCTTCCTTGTTTCTTTGCTTCTCTTTTATTCTGGGTGAGGTCATTGAGACAGTTTCTCTTCTTTAACTTTCTTTTGTACCAGTAGGTGTTTCATTCTTTTACTTTGTACTCACAAGAAGTATCCTTCAATGATTTTGTTTTTCATAAGGAACTAATTTCTTATTCCTCCTCTTTAAGACATTTACTTGATATCCTTTTAGAATAATTTCTTAAACATCAATAAATTACTTTTTTGAAGGTACCCAAAACTTTATTTTGATAATCTTTGCATTTAAATCCATTTGTATAGACAACGTAATTGTTCCCACTTATCAGACGCAAATCTGTGCCTGTGACTTACAGGCATGATCCAGGTCTCTATAAAACATCTAAATGGAATCTGGTCTTGGGAGACATTTGACTACTAGTTTAGTGTTTGGCCAAGGTGACACATATCACAAACAAGGACTACTTTGATATGACAGTTAAATATGTATAAGGAACCATTATTTGACTCAAAATTCTACCTGTGGGCTATGAGAAGTAAACTTATAACAACAGTTCATGTTAGAATGAGAAACATTCTAGAAGGAATATATACAAAGTCCTATTACTGGTAAATCCTCTTAGTGTCCACAGGTAGGAAAGCATCAGGAAGCCAAACCCACCAAGAAAGATAACACTGAGCTTTACTGGTCTTTACTGGTCTTTTCAACCATTTCTACTGCTCATTTTATCAACAGGGAAGGATATATATATATATATATATATATATATATATATATATATATATATCATGATACACTGGCAAAAAGCCTTTCCAGAAAGCAAGCCTTGATTTAAGAAAACAAAACAAAACAAAAAGCTAACTGACAAAGGGAATTTTATATACAAATCCAAATTGATAATGTATACCAGCTTCACAGAGCCACTTATCAACTTCTTCTGAATCTGTATTTCCTTCCATTTATTTATCAATAACATAGTGACGAGGGTAAGGCTGTCACCCCTAGTTCATGAGAGAGATCTGATATCCAGGTGTATGCAGATGAAGATAAATACTTTTCTAAGATGTTGCTCAAGCTGTAAGTGCTAGGATTTTGACATTTTATGAGATCTGACTCCATAAACCAGTCCTCATGCTATGTCTTAACTGTGTATGCATGCTGCCAATTGGAAAATAATTATATATATATATATATATATATATATATATATCCAAGCATATATCTCCAGTCATTTAAGACTGCCATTACATGATCTTCTCTTTTTACCTGGACTCCTCCCCTTTTGGGTAGAGTTGCTAATGAGCAGAGAAATAGGAGGTAATCAGCCAGAGGGAAGAGAAGACTCAAGGACCTAGATAATTCACAAACTGGAAAATGAGCTCTTAACTAATCAAGATCGGGTTGTAAATAGGATAGAGAGAATTTATCCCTGGTATTGGCCTGGATAGCATTTGTACCCAATCCAAGAAAGTATTTGCAAATTTCACAGTTGGCTATTTTTTGCCCCTTTGAGATTTTCTTCCTGAACTAATTTTCCATTATGTACATAAGGCAAAGAAATAACTTATCATTAAAGTCATTTTTCAGGTGGATATTTCACTTTGCATGTTGCTAAAATGCCTGGGGCATTAATAAAGAATGAGTTAACTGTATTAATACAGTTTCTTTGGGGAGTTTCTGATCTATATACTGATCACCCAAAAGGAAATTTTCTGTAATATTTTATTCATGTAAAATTTAGGGGAGTAACTAGATTGACTAATTTTTCCATAATAAATAATTTAGCTTTGTGCTGCTTTTGCATGTTAATTTTTTTCATAATGTATCCTTTAAAACACTCAGTCTTAAAATGATCACTGACTGTTTTGTTCCTGGATTTATTTAAATTGTAATTTTAGGTAGGACTCTGGTTGTACAAGGTGTGAGGAGATATCTTAATATAGAAAATAAACACAATTTCAGGCTTCAAAAACAATGCATATAACACTTGTGAGTGAATTACTAAAAGTAATATGAAAATTAACATGAGCAGCAATATAAACCAAGAATTATTAGTTATGCAAACTATCACTATGCTTCAACACTACATGTTATATATGCCCATGCAGCAATTCAGCTCCAAATACCTGTGATTCAGATTTGTTCCCTAGTCTCTTAATTAAAATACTCCATGGTAGGCTTTGACCTTGAAATGCAGCCAAGACTTTTGTACCTACTTAGGAGGTTAAGGAGCAAGTAGAGTTTCCTCTACCACCTTAACAAACAGTATGTGTTAGGTAAATGGAGATAATCAGGTTTTTAAAAACATATCTGAGATGTGAAAATATAAATGAACCTAAATGGACATTAATCTGGGAAGGAGAGCAGAGACAATACTTCTCTATACAGAGGAACAGTACAGAGAGAAGACTGTCACCACATTGATAACTACTGGCATTTTCAAATTGTAAAGCACCTGTTTGAAGTGTTATATATTCTCTATCACCAAGCCAAATTTATGTTCATCAACTCTTTCTTATGGCTCTTTATGAGATGTCCACCAAACAAAGAAGCAGGATTAAGAGAGATCTTTCTAGGGCAAACAGGACATCCTCCAATTAAAATATCCCTGAGAAAAATCCTTCTAGAGCATTCTAGAGGTTACATCTTTTTGAAAGACAGAGGACAAGAAATCAATGCATGAAAATATAATTTCAAAAAGATTTTCTCAAATCTTTTTCTGTGATTGTCATTTTGAACATAGAATAGAATAGAATTCATTTAATGCAATAGAATTCATGCCCTGGGAGGGAGCTAAAAGAAGGCTGTTTGTTCCCAAGACCATATGACTTCCAGAAGAGCAAAAGGAAGTTAACAGCTGCTGTAAGAAAGACATACACTTTCTTCAGGGATGTAGCACATGTAAGTTCTTCATTCTCCTGTAAGTAGCATCTTACCAATGCTCCTGGAGACAACACTAACTAGACTCATTGGTTCATGTTTGGGCATGTGTGTGTGTGTGTGTGTGTGTGTGTGTGTGTGTGTGTGCGCGCACGCACATGCGCACACACACAGACTGACAGATTCACACACCACAAGACACACAGACAGACACACATACATACAGACAGACTGACAGATGCGCCCACACACACACCCACTGAGAGAAGAGAGAGAGAGAGAGAGAGAGAGAGAGAGAGAGAGAGAGAGAGAGAGAGAGAGACTCAAACTTTCTAGTAAGAACTGATTTCAAAGTTCAATTTAAAGAGCAGGTGAAGGCACTTTCTGACAAGCTTCAGGACCTGGGTGACCTGAATTTCCTCTTAGCACTCATGTCATAGGAGGAAAGAACTGACTCCCACAAGACGTCCTCTGATCTCAACATGCCCAAGACATTCCTCCCAACACACACACACACACTTAAAATAATAATAAAAGAAATTGACACCTTTTTCTGGAAAAAGGCGTTAATCACAAAGAGTTGTCTTAATGCGGTCTGAAAGGACAGAAAGAAATGTAAGATGGGAATACATCCAGCAATGGGAAGGAAGTGTACAAGAGCAATAGAGTCTCTTGGAGAGACTCGGAAATAATGGCAATTCTCCCACACCAAGAAGTCACGGCTGCTACAGTTCACAGCAACTCAGATAATCAGAGAATCCATGCATGCCTAACCCATTTCAATTTAATTTCAATGAAAATGAAAGCATAAATTTTTTATCTCTCTTCAGAAATATTTGTATATATAATATCTTAATATAACCTCGAAATAAAATATGAAGACATATATGATGGAAACAGGCTTTATTCCCTGTATAAACTGTTTCTGTTTTCATTTTATTCCATCAGTATGCGATGAATGTATACCAAGTGTAAGGTACCTATTTTACAACAATATTAATTGAGACCTGGTCTCTTGATTTCATCCTTTCTATTGATTAAAAGAGCCGCAATGGAATAATCTTACATTTTTTGTTGTTGTTTTTATTTAACCCAGAATCTGTACCTTATAGAAAAAGTAGCTGGGACCTAGTAGTGGTCAAAACAAATTTCTTTGGAAATGCAATTTTCATACAGGTCCACCTTAAATCGCTAATTTATGTTGTATTTTCCAAGATTGTGGGCAAAAAAAAAAAAAAAAAAACCTAGTTTTTGATTATTATTCCCCTTCCCTTTTATCTTTCCAATGTTCAGGCTCTACTTTTTCCAAATTCTGCAGTGGAGTGAATCACATACAGGCAAATTTACAAATACATAAAGGTACATTGATGCAAAGTAGATGTCTGATAAAAGGAATGGGGTATAGGAAGGTTTATCATTGTTTATCCATGCCTGAGTCACTCTTTTCCTGTAACCACGTTTGTACATGCCTCTCATCTTGATTGGACAGGGTTCTTTCAGTTTTCATAAGACATAAGCTTCATCTTCATCTAAGTTCACCTGTATCAATGTTTGTTCAATTTTATGTTATTGAGAACATTTCTTAAATCTTTCCATTATATACATAGATCTTTCAGATAGAGAAAGGATATGTTGTGGGGTTCTGAAAACTCTAATGATGCCAGGGAAATGAACCTCAGGAGCAAGAAGGAATACTCAGTTCAACACAACTTAACAGGTGCTAGTTCAAACTTCTATAATCTGGAAGCAATAATGCACAGGCCAGTAGGCTATATATAGAGTACATATCACATCTCCCTGAAGGATGGATTCTATTGACTGAAACAAAGCTAAAGATAAAGGTCTAGAGAAAAGGAGTCTGGGATAAACATTCTGGGGGATTTGGGTAAGGTCTGATCTTACAGATAGGAAAGGTCACCAGGTGATTAAAAACATCCACTTCCAGCCTCCGGTGTGGTACTCATTCAGGTATTCATTTCCTCCATTGAGGAGACAACCCTGAGTAATTAGGATTCCTGTTTCCTCCGCTGCTTATCTATGAGCACTTGTGTCCTCTACAATACGTGCCATGATAGGCCTGTTTTTAAACACAGCTCTTTAAATGCTTCTAAGATGTTTATTCTTGTTTAAAACCCATTTCCAGCAGGCTATGTTGAAAATGAAATGTGAGAAACTGATTACAAAGTCCAGTAGTCCTCCGATGATGGCTCACTTAGAATATATGAAAATGCACATGAGAATTCTCCAAGAGTGCCATTGTTTTCTCCCTGTTCTCACAGGGGTACAGTTCCTGTGATAATCTCATTTGTTTTAAGATTTTTGCTACTGGACATACCTGCATCAGCCTCTTAATCTTAGTGGGAAAATCTGTGACAGTAAGAAAAATCACAGTTATCATTGCCAATCATTCTTCATAAACGTTAGTAATTGCTGATTGCTGGATGCCAGAGAATCTTTGAATCTTTAGTTATCAGGTCACACTACTTCCTGTGTTTACTACTGAAATAAATGGAAGGCTGAAGAATCAACTCCAAAAACTGTCTGAGGCACTGTTTAGCTTATTCAATTACTAACTACATGGTGATGTCCCTTTTAATATATATGTTAAATATATATTAATTATATATATAATTAATATTAATATATATTTAATATATAATATATATCTCTTTGGTTATTGATAATCTCCTCTTACTACTGCATCCTTCATGCCAAGAGGACAGTATTAAGTTTTAGATACAAGCCCTTCAGAATTATATGTTGCTAATGCCCATGGGTCAGGGATAGTTAATGATGACTGGAGCTGGGGAGATGGCTTAGAGGATAAGAGCCCTAGATCATCTTCAAGAGCAACTGAGTTTACATCTTGACACTTATGTTGGGTAGATTGCAATCAACTGTAACTCTATGTCCAGGGGATCTGATGGTCTCTTCTGGCCTTGGCTAACACTGACAGGGACACACACATACACATAAATTTAAATAAATAAATAAATAGTTAATTATTAGTAACAGACCACTTAGGTATTGGCTGTTATGATAAGTAATAGACATTCTTTATTGTTAATCGTTAACAAGGCTTTAAGAGTATTATTTAATGACTCTTGTTTAAAGGCATCATTACCCTCACTCTCTGAATAGGAAACAACCCTAAACCTTAAAAGTAAATTTTCCAGGGCAAAAGTCCTGGAAAACTAGAAAATGTCAAACCAGGAATCAAAGTCTGACAATTCAGACTCTCTAGTACACAGTGCAATTAGCTATACTGTCTACCTCTCTGTCTATTGATCCAGAGAAGACATAGCATTTCCCTGATCAGGGCATCATCCTACACCCCTGTTATAATGCACTTCTGTTCATTTAAGCTCTCTCTCTCTCTCTCTCTCTCTCTCTCTCTCTCTCTCTCTCTCTCTCTCTGTGTGTGTGTGTGTGTGTGTGTGTGTGTGTGTGTACCATCTGTGTGGAGGTAGTATACATACCATGATACATGTGGATGGCAGAGGACAGCAGTGTGGAGTTAGTCCTTTCTTTCCATCTTTACATGCTTTCCAGGGATTAAACTAAGATCACCAGATTTGTGTGCTAGATACTTTGTCCTCTGACCTATCTTTCTGGATATGTTTTAATATTTCTAATGCTTTATCTATCTAATAGTCTATTAAAGCAACATCCAAACACCATTTTCTCAGTGTAAATTAATATGGAAGTCTAACCATAACAATATTCACATATTCATATTCTGAGAACAAACTTATCTTATTGCTACACCATCAACAAATGTAAAAATGCCTTTATGAACTTTGAGCAAAATTTGACACATGCCTACTTTAATGATGTTCATTATCAATTTCCAAATCATTACTTTTGTAAGAGGTGCCATTAAGTAATTTTTTAAATCTAAAAATAGATTTCGGGGTTCTTATTTATTTTGTGGTTAGTTCTTTCCTTGTGGGCTGAATGTTTTCATCAGAGGCAGCTATGTGCTCACTTTCGTGAGCTCACACTGAAGCTTTCTTGTGATAGAACTTTTTCCTTCATACCTCTACAGCTTTGGTCTCACTCATGATGTCACTGTTCAGTCTTACTAACAGTCATACTAAATGGTATGCAGTGCCTCATTTAATGCAATCATTCAAGCTAGTATTTACTGGTCATAAAATTGATAAATGTCATCTTTCCATTTGTCCACCAATTATTGTTTAGAATTTGAAGATTTCATCTACATTTTTTTCACAATAGATTTAAGCAACAATAGATTTTGAGGCTGTATTCTGATGTTTACAGAACTGCAGGGCAAAATCATGAATGATGAGAAAAATCAATGGCTAAATTCATAATTTCACCTGTAAAGAATTTGTACAAGGTTATCACTGCCCTAAAGAATATGATTGTTCTTCAGAAAATGGCTTGATTACCTGAAGCATATTATCAAGGTGAGGTCAGTGTTATAATGTGTAATGTGACTTACATGCTGTTGTTATTGTTCATATTGAATAATGGAAGAGAGCATTTTAACTGAATGGTAAGTGCATAGCCAGGTTTTCAGTTCCCCTGAACTACATATGAGAGAAGCCAGTGGGATCACATGCTTAGAAAATACATGAGATCTTTCCAGAGGTGAACACATACTGTCTTCCATTTTGTACTTCATTTTAGTTGGATATAATGAAATAGTTTGATGTGAGCAACATAGAAAATTACTGAGAATTTTTATATTCTGAGGTTCTTTGACTATTGACTGAGTTGGCAAAGGGGGCAGGATTAATATCTATTTCTGGGAAAAATTGAGACAGAGGTACATTTTTAAGGAGAAACTTTTTTTTAACTGCTTGCTTCATTGGGCAAGAAAGCTTTATCTTGTTCTGTGAGGTTAACTATAGGAACCGAGCACTGCTGGGAGCAGGGGAACACAAAGCAGAAAGAGGATGGGGGAAAGCGCTCTGATGGTTTCCTGCCTAGACAGGTCACATCACACTTGGGGCATGAAGACAAGGGTAAGAGTTTTAAATCAGCTGTGAAATTATTTTGGTACCTAGTGTAGAGTGGAGGATTGGGGTTATGTTTTCTTAGTCATTTCCTAGAATAGACAAACAGGAGCTTGTATTATTGCCTGTGTGTGATGAAGGGATGAACTTCTGGCTGCACAAAATGTCAATCATTTGGCCAAGCAAAAATAGGCATACATTTATGTTGGCTCCTGAGATAATGCCCAGGGAAATCATTCAAGAAAGTTACTTTATTCTGAGGCTCAGGACTTCCAATACAAAGATTACCATTTGGATATGTGTATCAAAAATATACCATTAACTTTTCACAATAAATTAAACCTTTGCACAGAAAAGGAAACAACTGGTTAAGTGTGTAGTGGAAAGTACACAGAACAGGAATGTGTGTGTGTGTGTGTGTGTGTGTGTGTGTGTGTGTGTGTGTGTGTGTGAGAGAGAGAGAGAGAGAGAGAGAGAGAGAGAGAGAGAGAGAGAGAATTAGTGTTTAGAACATATGCAGAATTCAAGAAATAAATACAAAAGACCTAGTAACCCAATTAATAAATGAGTTAATGAAATGAAGAGTTGATTGTTAAAAGATGAAATCCAAGTGAGCAATCAACATTGGGGGGAAGAGTTCAACATTCTTAGTCATAGGGCAAATAAAAACTAGAACTGCATTGAGATTTCAACTCCTCTCAGTCAAGATGATGATGATCACAAAGAAAACAAACAGCAGCAAATGCTGGTGAGGATGTGGAGAATAGGGAGTCATTAAATTACATGCTGCTGGTGGGACTGTATATTAGTTCAGTCACTACAGAAATCGTCATGGAGGCTTTGCATAGAACGACCACATGACCCTGCTGCACTACTGGTTATTTACCGGAAGAACTTTAAATCACCATCCCACAAAAATACCTGTTCATGTACATTCATAGTGGCACTGTTGATAACAGGTAATAGGAATCAGTATAGTTGTCTATGAGCAGATGATCTGGTAAAGAAAATGTGGCAGGTATGCACAATAAAGTTTTATTGGGCCTTAAAGAAGAGTATCCATTGCTGGAAAATAAATACTGTTGAAGATTATTGTATTTAGTGAAATAAGCCAGTCTCAAAGTGGTGAATATAGTGTGTTTTCCCTCATTATATTTTTGGATCATAAGGTTTTTTTTCATAAACACTATCTATCTATCTATCTATCTATCTATCTATCTATCTATCATCTATCAATCCATCAGTCATCTATCTAACTATCCAGAATGATACAAAACAGAAGATAGTGGGGGAAAGATTACAGCAGGAGAGAGAAATGACAGAGGATGAGGTGTAAATGTGTTCAAAATACCCGATACACTTAAAGAAGTTGTTTTCATGTAGCTGACACAATGTATAGTGAGTATATATCAAAACACAATTTTCTCAAAGGCTTATCGAAGAATCAGGAGAGGTACCAAGAAAGTGAATTTGTATATGCTGCAGAAGTGATGATGTGTTTCTTCAAATCATAGCCTTAAATTTCTCACACATTGGGAATATTCAGGAATGCTACAAGGAGCACTGTCATAGCATGGTCTTTGTGCCATCCTTCATTGTACTCTCCTCTGCAATATGAATCTCAGAGCATTTCCTGGTAATTTCCTATTTTCTTGAACCACTGCATCTTCCTCTTGCTTTCTGGAAAAATATATATACCCTCTGGCGAATACATTCCTTAGAACTTAGAAGTATGGATACTATTTATACCTCCCTGTCATTCCTGCCATCCCTGTTATCCCATCTAACAGACATGCCACTGTTGATGAGCCAAGAGTTACACCCTCCTTGCTTTCCTCTGCCACCTATAGGTGTTGAGACAACCATTCTATTTCCTGAGCCCTATCATTTGAGACTAGTTTCAAATCCTGCCTAATGTCTTCTTGTATCCTTTTGAATGACTTTTTGTTCTTCTCCGAAGTATTTATGAAAGCTTGGCAAGTTTTTTTTTTTTAATAGAGACTTTTCTTCCTTCCTTCCTTCCTTCCTTCCTTCCTTCCTTCCTTCCTTCCTTCCTTCCTTCTTTCCTTCCTTTCTCTCTCTCCGTGTGTCTCTCTCTCTGTCTCTCTGTCTCTATCTCTATCTCTCTCTTTGTTTCTTTGTTTCTTTGTTTCTTTCTTTCTTTCTTTCTTTCTTTCTTTCTTTCTTTCTTTCTTTTTCTGTCTTATGTATGCAGGGTTCTTGCTGCATGTATGCCTGCACTCCAGAAGAGAGCACCAGAACTCATTATAGATGATTGTAAGCCACCATGTCATTGCTGGAAATTGAACTCAGGATCTCTAGAATATGCCTACCAATATCCCACACCTTCTCTGCCCTAGTGCTTCTTGATTCTCTTGCCCTCCTACTTCTTTTCTGTTCTTCCCAACTCTCAGGCTGATACCGATTAGAGAGCTGCCTTCTGCAGCTTCTAAGTAATAAACTTTAATTTCAGTCCATGCAAAGGAATGAAGATTATAAAAAACAATGATAATAACAAAAACTCTTTGTAAGAGCTTTGTAAACCACCAAGAACTGGCATTTACGATATTTTTAAAGTTGTATTTACTGTTATTTTATTATAATTGCAAATAATTGATTAATTGCAGACAATAAAATGAAGTCAATATGTGTAATGTGTATGCAGTTATGTCAAATAAGACATGAAACTTTCAAAAATGTAAGCAATTAAAAAAATAATGTCAAGAGTCAGATGAGAACATTTTTATGTAACTGTGCAGAAGGAGTTGAATATAACTGGTAACTTAGGTGGAACCCTAGAATGTGAATGAAGGCCATTGTAAAAATGTCTAATATACCTTTTTTTCTAGTGAAGTTTAAGTATAAGAACCCCACTATAGAGAAATCTTTATAACCTCAAGCCTCTGTTTATCAAGTACCAGGTTTGTGTGCTCCTCTGAGTAACAAAAAAGGGCTACTAAAGAGAGGGTGGAGTTCAAAAAGTTTTAGTTATAACATCATAAGTTTCCATTATTAAAAATTATAACTAATATTATACCAATAAATTTTTAGTAAAAATAGTAAAGAAATGACTAATATTCAGTTAAAAGGTATAGTTATAGAGTTATAACTCTGTCACCTATTTTAATAATTGTCATTGTAATTTACCTAACAATATCTTACCAAACTGTTTTCAGAGTGTAAACTATCAGTTTATTAAAGATGTCAGCTTAATTGTATACTCTATAATATTTTTGTAAGGAGAAGACCAGAGAGAGAGATTTTGCATTTGTTTAGAAAAGAATCCAAAATGCAATAGCAAAGTCTACCCATTTCAATGCTAACACTAGAGTCCGGAGAGGAGGAGGGCTCTATCATCCCTATGCTAAACCTTCTGTGTAGAGAGGAGGATAGCTCTTGACCATTGGTCCTTTGAAAGTGACCAGGATCCTGGAAGAATCATTGACCCCCAACTCCACATTAAGTGTTATACAGACTTGTTAGTGGTATACGTATGATAAATATTGAAAACACACATTTTCAATCAGTTTGCATTTTTTTCTTACTAAGATAAATGTTCTGTACTTTAACCTATGAGACTATATGCCATCTTTCAGAAGATCTTATTTCTGTATTTCTCTTTCTTGCCTGAAGAGTAAGGAAGTACTACCATGATCAATAGTGTTCAGACCACATTCTCACTTATCTTTTTACTTTCCTGCATCACTCCCTCAGCAGTATCATGGCCTGGGGTATCAACCACTCTAGGAGAGGTTTTATAATGAAACCATGTAGCACTCTGAAACCAATTACTTTAGAGAACATTCTACAACACAGCCTTTGATCTGAATGATAGTAAGAACTTACCAGATATCATTCAAAAAGTTTTATGAATAGCTCTGAAGATTTTTTAAAAAATTACTTTGGATTTGACTGAAATGGTATCATCATGAGTAGGCAAAAGTAAATGTTATTATTCCATACCTAAGAAATCTGTACATGAAATAATGAACAGATGTAACATAGGACTGGTTTATTAAAGAAGAGCAAATGTGGGAATCAGGAGAAATAGCTGCCTCTCTTGTTGCATGTCTGCTTTTATTGCAGATTCACCACCTATAACACACAGAAAGATAAGTAACAATATCAATCCCTTATTTTAAAATCTGGACTAGGGAAGCTTTGGAGTGTATCCTGTGTGGAGAATAGGAGTAGAAGGGAGAGGATGCCCCAGCTGCAGCCTGAAGTGATAGTGCTGTTACACTGCAGAGATTCTGCAATGTGTCAAGGGGTTGGCGATTCACTTGTCTGAGTGCATGATTTGGTGAGTCAGTTTAGACCAGAGCAAACTGGACCTGTCATTGAAATCACAATGGACAAAAATGGACCTATTCAATCTGACTCTCAATGGCAAAATTCTTCCCAGTTGTAAGTGAGAGACTCTGGACAATGCCTTAACTCATTCAGGTCACCGGGGTACTATGTCAGCTCTGGTGCTCACAATTGCCCATGACCAATTCTGCCCTCCCCACAGCAGGGGCATGCGGTGTCATTTTGTGCTCTCTTCTTTTGGCTAATGTCAGGTCTGAAAGGGAATGAACAAAAGAAGGCGCTGCCTTCCTCCCACCAACTCCTCCTAGCCATAATCACACCCTCCTTTCACTCGACTAGTCTATGAACTTGACAGAAAATGAACTGAGATTGTCTGTGGCTACTCACAGACCAGAATAAAGCCAAGTATTCACAGCTGTTCTATTCTGTCTTCGAGGTGAAGAAAAGGGGCCTACAGGAAGTGAAGGAGAGCTCCAGGTTTACATAGCATTGCTAATAAGACCAAAGCCTTGTTATTTCTCTTACTAGGGTTGTGACTTCTTCCTTGACAGTCTTCCTTCATCCCTTTCTCAGGCATTACCAGGATTCTTTTAAAAATGTTTTTAAGCATGCTTCATTCTCCCCATATCTCTACCTGGATATATCAAACACCTTGTTCTTGAGCTGAGCCATTCTTTACCCAAGAAATTTCAATTCCTATGTCAAGTTCTCGCATTTATGCCATCTAGTGTAGAGAAATTGCCTGCAAGTGAGTTTTACCTCTTTTATTTGTGCACCAGCCTCTGTTCATGCCAAGTACACCTTTAGTGCCTGTAATGTTCCTCTTCTCTACCAGGCTAAGAGCATAAAGCATGCTGGCATAACACCATTGTTGACACTGTTAGTCCAGTCCCTAGCATTTAGTAGGTGAGCAATGAAGGATAACCACCCTGTCTTGTGCTCAGAATTTCTATTACAAATTCACAGTCTGGGGAAATAGGAAAGACTCCAAAGACCCATAGAGAGCAGGAGTAGACTTTCTCAAACTCAGATCTGAATGAGAGTAACGTCTTCTTCAGATTGTTGTGTTCATTGTCTTCATCCATGTCAACCAACCATCTCTAGTCAACCAACAGTGAACGAGTTGTGTACTGTTTGTACAAGTCACTTTTCCCCTTTGACTCAAATCCTCTTGCCTTCGGAAGCCATATTCAGTCATTTCTATAGTCCAATGAAAAGAAAAGAAAGATATTTTAATTGTGGGTGCCTTCTTTCCTTTAGCTGTAAATGTCCTATTCTGTTTGTCCCTATTCAAATATTGATTCTTACCATAATACTGATTAAGAGATATAATAATAGTTATGAAACTGCTAGATTTTCTATTTTTCTTAAAGTTTACTTGTAACATTCTTTAAGGTTATTGGTGATGATGATTCCATGTGTTTCCCCAGAGAAAACAAAGCATAGGAATAAGTAAGACTTTCAGGGTGTTAACTTCAAAGCAACATTTTATTATGAAACTGCTATTGTTGATCTAGAGACATGGTTCAATGGTTAAGAACACTTGCTGTTGCCAGGCGTGGTGGCATACACATTTAATCCCAGTACTCGGGAGGCAGAGGCAAGTGGATCTCTGTGAGTTCAAGGCTAGCCTGGTCTCCAGAGCAAGTGCCAGGATAGGCTCCAAAGCTACACAGAGAAACCCTGTCTCGAAAAATAAAAAGAAAGAAAGAAAAGAAAAGAAAAAAAAGAGCACTTGCTCCTCCTGCATAGGACACAGGTTCAGTTACCAGCACACACATGTGGCTCACAACCATTTATAGCTTCATCTACAAGGCATCTGATACTGTCTTCTGGCTGCTACAGCACCAGGCATATGTGAGGAGTTCATACATACATACATACATAAAGGCAAAATGCTCATACACATAACTTACCAAAAAAAACCTTAAAAATCAGAATTCCTATTGTCCGTCTCTGCTCCTCTTCTAAAGGGCTGAACCAAAATAAGAGTCGCATTATTTATTGTCATACAGATGTTTAAGCAGCTGCAAACTCTTTTCTTCATTCATAAATCTTAAACTAGGTCCCTCTAGAACTAGGCTACAATAGCTTCACTTTTGTCTAGGGAAACCTAGTGGAGTTTCTTGTAAGCTGTCCCTCTCTAATGCTTGGGAATGGGATACTGGCCAGCTTGATATCAGGAATAAGAATTCTGGAGCTGACAAAATCAATGGCTAGTAATTGCTGAAGGTTTGGTTTTACTTTGGCAATTTTTGGTTCATTTGCTTTTTCTGATGATTTGGGTGAGATTTAAAAAGTATTTCCTAAGCCCTTATCATTGTTGCCACATCCATTCATAGCCAAGTACCTGGAAGAAATTAGAGAAATTAGGATGGCTTTATCAAGTACACCTGCAAGCTAGTATAGTTGTCATCAGATGCCCATGAGCCATTAAAAATCAATGTCTTTCCTGGACAGCAAATACAGAGACTTTTAAAAGAAAGAAATGAAAATGAGCAATGTTGTCATGTTGATCACAATATAAAAAGCAGGGGACTGAAGCAAGTAAATAGGTCAAAAAATTCTCGGGTAAGAAATATACAATATGGCATAAAAATTGATAGTACTGGTGGGAATTTACAGAGAATGTAATTGCAGCATCTCAGAGAAAGACTAGGATTCCACAGTGGAAGATCTGGCACAGCTGGAGAACAAAGGAGCCTTTGCAAACAAAGACAGAGTTCAAAATTGAAAGAACAAGTGGCTTGGTACTGATTGACTATAAAATACATATGGAAAGGTGGCAGGCATAATGATTGTGATGCTTGCCCTATACACATGAGCCCAATTATGAAGAGCCATATATCGTTTCCTCACAGTTTCAACTTTAGTCTGGAGACATGAAGATCTGCTGAGGGGTTTCATTCGTGGACAAAGATGTGACTCCACTTGGGTATGGCAAAGACTGTAAGGGCTGGGTGCTGCAGAACTTGGTAGAAGGGATTGCAAGCACAGCATATCTGAAAATTATTGGCAAAGGAATGTATAAGAAAAATTCAATGCAGCAGGGTACAGTGTCAATAGCTTACATATATTCATATACATGTTTGACAGCTACTCTGGAAAATTGCAAAATGTCTTTGACATCTTCCGCTTGTTCTCTTGGTTCAATGCCTTCTCTTGCATGCAGTGTCTATGGCTGATCTAGGGCTTTGTATGGAGCAATATGAAAATGAGAAGAGAGGTGGCTCCCTTCATGCAGAGTGAGATGGCTGTAGATGCACTCCCTTCTGTCTGGTGGCCTCTTTCACCAGCCATCTGATCTTGAAATGACAACAGCTCTTCATTGCTCCTTGTCATTTTACTACACAGTCTACATCTTTGTAAATACTCCTTTCACGAACCCTTACTCTAATAAGTACAAAACTGAGGGTTTTATCTGTTTTCTTCCAGGAATCTGATTCATAAAAGAGAGTTGGAGCAACATGTGTTTGCCGTGGTTGTAGTAGAATTATAAACTAGCATCCCTTCTTACAAAGCACATATGGATGTGATAACATGGAATGTGGAGAAGTCACCAGATCTCAAACCTAGACAGAGAAAGACAGGCAACTATGGAATGTGGAGAGCAGGAGATAGTTTACCCTTGGGTAGTGTATACTGATTGGTTCATCAGTACTAAATGGTCCATCCTTAAATCATTTATACAAGTGATTTTATCTGAACTGAGCAGAGTACATTCATTTATTCAGAAAAAAAATGCACACATATTTAACAACTTACTTTTAATTTTAAAAAGCACTTTAAAATGGGAATGGTGAAAATTTCTTCAAGGATTTTTGTGCCAACCCAAAGTCAGAATCTTAAGTATCTGCCAGTTGTTAGGTTTGCGATGGGACCTAATAATAAAAAAGAATGACTTGAACTGTACTAATGCTGATAGACCAGAGAGGGTGGCGGAGTTGCAATGGGAAGGATCTGCACTTGCCAGAGGTGGAGATTACTCCAGTTGCAAGAGCAGGGTTTATTGTAGAAAGTAATGAAAGTATCAGAGGACAATTCTCAGTCAGTCAAGCAGTGCACTTACCAGGTCCACTCACTAAAGTTAAAATTGGCCTGAAGTAAAAACTTGGGGAAAAGATGAAGAGTTTGGCTTGGAACATATAAGTTTTCTTGCAATCTGTAGGATATCCAAATGACTGTCTAGAAGGCTTTAAAGCAGAGGAGGTCAAATGATGTTATAGCAAAAAGACTTTCTCTTGATTCTCAAATATTCTTGGGTGAGATGAGGAGAGCAGTAATAGCTCAGAATCAATTTCCAGAGCCCTTTTCAAAACCCCTGATCTATCTTCATGTTTTCTGTTGACCATATGTGCTCTTCCTTTTTAAAGTACGTAGGGTGGATGCCATTGCTTCCAGGACTTACCTAAATTCTCTGTCTACTAATACAATGTAATGTGCAACAGGAATCTAAGACTCTAACACATGATTTTTTACAAACCATCAAACTGAATTTATTTCTTGCTTTTTTTGTTGCTTATCTACAGAATAATTATATACTGAGGTTTTCACTATTTTTGTGACATTTATGTTCATTTTGTTTATGGTTATAATTTTGACTTTTCTTGTCATATTTTCTCATGAGAAAATGTGTGATATTTTTAATATAAGAAATCATTCTATAACTATCTGAATTAGATCTAGAGGCATTTTAATGTAAAACAATAAAAATATTAGTTATAGTTTCCAGAAAGCTTCCCAAAGGAAATAATGGTAAGAAAGGCATTATATCTCCTTCATATACCCTTATGGAGTTGTCAATACTTCATTCATTAAAAGCTCAGAGGCATACTTGCAGGTAAATTATGCTGAAGGATTAAAAACATCAAGATAAGACTTATTAAGCTATTTACCAAAAATTCTACATATTTTCTAAATAAAGGCACTAGAGATCAGAAATGTCAAGATACACTGCATAACTTTTCTGTATCAAAATAAGCAATCTTTTTATTAAGGCATCCAGAAAGAGTACATTCATGGATTGAAGGTAGTATGTTTAATATGTCCATATCTATCTAGATTGACAGTGCTCACACACATGAATTTCCCCAGAGAGTCAGTGTTTACTAGTGTCAGTGGATAGCATCATTTACTTCGATGTTCCATTATTAAATTGATAACAAGATAATTCCTCTGCTTCTCAGAGACATGGCAGAGTTTACAATGGTTAACACTCTTATTGCATGGGATTTACTGTTCTAGATCATTTTTAATAAGAAGCATATTTGTGTCTCAATATAAAATGAAGTGAAAACAATGTAGTAAAATAAAATAAAAAGTAAACATACCCGGCAATGGAATCATGAATTATGAGATATTAAAGAGATATCTTGCTTACTATGTGCCACTTGATTGTGTGTGTGTGTGTGTGTGTGTGTGTGTATTCAGTCTTTCAACTGAACATATGACACATATGCTATTTGATGACACTGAAACTTATGTATTTGGTTTATTATTTGAATATAAGAAATAGGTGATAATTTTAGCTGGTAACAGAGACAGGAGAACTAGATCATATTTATAGTACTTTATCCAATAGAGTTTTCTCAAAACATTAGAAATAAAACTACTATATGGCCCTGTTAAACATGCTTAGGGTTATACCTAAAGGATTCTATAACTTACCACAAAGATGAGAACACACCTATATTTACTGTTGTATTGTTCACAATAACAAGGAAATGGTGCGAGCCTAGGTGTACATCAATAGATGAATTGATAATAAAAATGTGGAATAAAAATAGGGCTTTATTCAGCTGTAAAGAAAACTGAAATCAAGAATTTTATAAGTAAATGGATAGAGCTGGGAAGTACTTTATTCAGCCAGGTAACACAGACTTGATAAAAAAAATAATCACATGTTCTCTCTCAAATGCTTATCCTAGACAACAGACAGTGTTTACATGTATGTATATAAGTGGGTTTGTGCTGCAGGTAGAGAAGGACTAAAGCACAAAAATGACATTAAAGGAGAAAGGAGGTTACAGGGTCAGTAGAAAGGTACATGGTGAGATGAGGCTTCTAGAAGATGAAGGGAGAAGTAGGAGAAAAGAGACAGCAAAAATAAATTTTCTAGGAAAATGAGAAACAAAATCTAATACTATGTATACTAAGAAAAGTTGGGATGAGGTGAGATTTACCAGTAGGTAAATCCTTTATTGTAAAAGCCTGGAGATCAAAGTATGTTTTCAGGGACACATGTAACACGTGCATACCTACACACACCCACTCACCAAAAAAACAAACCTTCAAAGTTCTCAAAATTGTTAATAAAAATCAGCTCAGATAAAACAGTAAATGTATGAAAAGGAAAAGACAGGAAGCAAATAGTGAGATAGGGCTAGAGGAACCATTGGAGACAGACAAGCAGATATGAATGATTTGAGAATGAACTCAACATTTCACAAGGACAGTTAGCAGGAAGATCATGCTACAGCCAAGGGGATTGATGCTCACAGGGGTTAGAAAATTGTCCCAGAGAGTACAAAAAATTGTTCATGGCCTATAGCTAATAAATGGGGAAGCCTGTTCTCTTACATACATCACTCTGTCTTCCTCACAGGGCCTCAGGAAATACACTCTGCAGAGGGCTAGCAAACAGAAGAGATGGAGTCAAACTACACTATACTTGGCTTCAGATCTGTCCTTGGTTCCTTTTGAAAATTCAAATTCACTAATTAATACTTGAGCCCATATTATTGGAACTAGACGCTTAGAAAAACTGGTAAAACAAACAAACAAGCAAACACAGGTCTAAAACAAACCTTTCAGACTTGAGATGAAATCTGACCTTAGAGAGGACCTACAGACTTGGAGTTAAGGTTGTCTGAAAAGAAATGGGATATTCCCGTCGTTTTTAATGAGTGAAATCATATCTTCACATTTGTTTGAACTAGGATGTTATTTGCAAATAACTTTATAGGTCAAGAATCCCTAAGGGTCTCCAGACTTTTTTTTTCCACTCATGAAGAATAGTGTGAAACCTCTCACCACAGGCAATGCTGGCTGCTGACAACCGGAGAAGCACACAAGGCAAGTGATGTGTCAGCGACTTCAAAGTCCTCTAGGATCTACATCCCCTGGAAAGCTGATGCTGTTTTCCTTGAAGCTAAGACAGGGCAGCAAATTTTCAAAGTTAAAAATGAAAGCAGTTCACACATTTGCTGTGCAAAGTGATCAGGAAAATCAGACAGTGGAAAATTTTCTGAGTCACTGATTTCTGGAAGGGCCTAACGTCATGTGCTGTCAGTGGGTGTGGTTTCACTCATATGAAAATACAAGTCCCCACACACTGTTGACCAGTTTCAGACGAGCTGAAAGATGAATTCTTATGAGTTTATTCATCTTATATAAACAGAGTGAGAATCTTACTTATAGGTGATATTCTTATAGTTATATGAACTGATTCATACACTAACTAGTATGTGTGGTTGTTTGTGTGGGACTGTGATGTGTGTGTGTGTGTGTGTGTGTGTGTGTGTGTGTGTGTGTGTGTGTGAGAGAGAGAGAGAGAGTGAGAGAGAGAGAGAGAGAAGAGAGAGAGAGAGACAGAGAGAGAGAGAGAGCTACCCCATAGCATTATTGCTCCTATAAGTAAGGCTTTGTTAAATATTAAACTTTTCATTGTTTTGTGTGTTCATATGTGTATGCATGTGTTTATGAAGGTATGTGTGCATATGTGGGGAAGCCAGATGCAGAACTAATGTCAGGTATCTTTCTTAAATGTTCTCCTTATTTTTTGAAGCAAAATCTTTCATTGAACCTGAGACTTACCAACTAGGCTGCAGTGAGTGTTCATTGAGCTCCAGGGATCCTCCTGAATCTACTTTTCCAGTGCTGGGATTATAGGCTAATGCCACCAAGCCCAGTTGGAGCATGGAAGCTGGGTGTTTGAACTCGGGCCACCTTGATTGCATAGAAAGCACTTTAACCAGCTGATCCATGTTCTCAAACCCAATTGCTTTGTTTTCTATGTTGTCTTTGAGTGATCAACTTTATACTTCTTGTAATGTATATTAAGACAGGTTTTCAGTCTAATACTAACACGACAAAATAATAGTTAAAAATATCAAAAGCATCAGGGTTACTTGATTGCTCTTGATCGACTCATCCTTTCCTACATCATTTGAGACTGAAATGATGTGACTGAAAAGTTGTTATAACTTACCAGTGATAAGTATATCTAACTCATATAAGTTACCAAGCATGGTAAAAGAAAGCACACACACACACACACACACACACACACACACACACACACACACACACACACACAAGGTCCCTACAAAGGAGTAAAGAATATAAAGTTGTTTATTTTGTTTTATGCATTGATGATCTCTCCCTTCCTTCTTCCTTCTCCCTTCTTTTTTCCTTCTTCATATATCCTGAAGGAATATGAAGGAATATATATGAAATAAAACAGTCATTCTACTGGCTTTAATGATTTAATATTGATAAAAGAAAGTATAGATTAAAAGTAAAGAATTCAGGGCTTAAGGAAATGGAGTAGTGTATAAGATTGTTTGATATACAGTCACAAGGACTTGAATTCCCAACCAACAAATAAAAAGCTGGCCCATAGCTCTAAGTGTCTGTAACCTTAGCATTGGAGGGTAGAGACAAGTAGCTCTCTGGTTACCCAGCGTAGGTAAAATCTCAAACTTCCTGTTCAGAGACCATGTTTTAAAAGAATAGGGTGGAGTGAGATGAAGACACCAATGTTCTCCTCTGGCCTTCACATACACATTCATGGACACTTGACACCCTCTAATAACATGCACAGAGGACACACATATGTACTACACCGTATGTACATATACATATCAAGTAAGAAAAGATGATGAGAATTGTTTTTCTTTAAGGGTAATTTATTCTAATAATAATTCTTTGAAGTACCCTAAAAATAATGTACCAACTCCATTGTTCAGGTAAATAGACCAGAGAAGCTGACCCATTAAACCACACCAAATGCCAATCCGAAGAAAGTGTTTCCTTACTGTGCATGTGGGGACACTTGGTTAGCTGCAGATGGAGAAAGCAAATGTTCACACTAAGACTTAACTCTGGGATGTTTTGTGGTGACAGCATCATCAGTGAAGAATGTTGTCTCTCCCATGACAAGAAAATAAGACAGAAAGAAATGGAAGAGATGATTATTTCTGTATGAACAGGAAATCATGATGGTTACATTATTTTCAGTGATTGGCATTTAAAAATGTTCTATGGGTCACTTCTGATGCACATATGAAGTCACCACCAAGTCAAAGCCATGCAAATCTATTTACAAAGGGTATCTAGTGATTTCATAACACGCATGTAAATTAGATATAAAATCACATCTACGCATCTTCTCAATGACTACAGCTAATTTGTTAATAATGAGCAGAGGGTGTCTTGTGGTGCTGGGGACTGAACCAGGACCTTAAGTATGCTGGCAAGCACTCTACCATTGAGATCGCTTGCCCAGTGATGGTACTTTGATATATCCATCGACTACTTAATGGAAGTCACATATGACTCAATAAAGGTTGGTGACAAACTCACACAGGGGCCAATTGTAATAAATTGTAATAAAAACACACGCACAAAAATTTAAGGTTATATTTACATACAAGCATTTTTATTTCCAACTTAAATTTTTTCTGAAATTATTTTTTTGTTTTTTTTTTCATTTCTTTTTGCAATGTAATCTGATTGTCTATCTACGAGTAAGTCTGTTAGTTGAGGGAAAAGCACACATAAAGCTCTCTGTATATAATCTATCACACATGTACATATTGTTTATATAACATTTGGAGTTGCTATGTTGTGTATTTAGAAGTTGCAGAAAATTGCTGTGGCTTAGATAATCACATTCTAAAGAGCAATAATACCTAAAGTCATTAAATATATTTGAAAGCAAAGTGGAGAAGAAATTCCATAGCCTAATTCAGCAGATTTATGTGCAAAGGCTTTATTATGATAAAGTTTACAAAAAATCTTTGGTGTAAAAGGAAACCCCAATCAATTGACAATAACCACTTACTGTATAGTGAATTATCTTTAAATAAACATTGAAAATCCTTGTCACTTTAAAAGTGCACCAGGGGCACATTCTGTGCCTCGTTGTCATGAACACTTCCCCACTAGGGAGAAAATGGACTGAATGACACCTGGACTGTACTCTATTTTTGTCTCTCTATTTTTTCCTATATGGCCCTCGTTGAACAATTGTCTCAAGAAAGACCAGCATGGTGCCTAAAGGAGCTTCCACTCAGCCTGTGCTGTCTGTATTCATTCTTTTATTTAGTAAAAATGTAAGAGGTTTTTGTTTTGCTTTTATTTTTTTGTTCCAAGTCCAGGGCCAGGGCCCATTTGCCTTTTGTTCTTGGAAGTTGAAAAATGTCACATGTTGTAAAAGCTTCTCTCTGAATAGACATTCATGGTCATGCGTGTGAAAATGTATTGGGAGGTTTTATGAGACATGTGGGGATGTGGGCTACATCTGAGACAAAAATCTTATAACAATCTCTCAAGCTGTTCAGTGTGGGGTGGGTGGCCGGACACCTCTCTGCCTTTTTATTAAATGATAGGGCAATTGTAAATGATTCAAAAGGCCCGGAACCAGAATTTTGCCTATTGAATAAAATTATAGCTGCTCTTTGCCTAATTCTAATTAATTAAAATAATCAGGGCTGTGGGGTTTTTAATGCTTTTTGAAACTATGTAGCACTTTGATACACTGTAAGCATTTAATGACCCCAAATTTCCAACTTTTATTTGTCCAACTCTTAAATATATATATATATATATATATATATATATATATATATATATACCTTTATACAATAATTTTCGAGATAAATGTATGCTTACAAATTTGCTTTTATGCACACTCCAAATAGGCAAAGGGTGTATAGTAGGAAAAATATATAATCTATTCTTAATTTACAAACCTTAGCCATGCAATTACTTCATTTAGAAAGGCTACTTTTTTGTTATTTGCTGTGAAAGTTTCAAAGATCATGTAATTATGTGTGGGAGAAGTGAGAGAAAAGATTGGAAAATAAACACCTCATTGTTCCGTAAAAATAGAATTGGTATCAACATCTAGACATTTGTGAGCAAGCTGCCAAGCATGAATAATAAGAAAGGGGCACATTTAAGGGACAAAATACTGTTTTCCAATGTTCCAGTATTAACTGTATTACTGTGAAAAGCACCCAGGTTTATAGACTGAAAAGTTCCTTCAAAGTCTGTTTTTGATAAGAACTGAAAAATACATAAAGGAAAGTCAAGTTGTTGAAATAACATCGAATTAAAAACAATCTTACAAGTTGATAAATTAGACCAAAGAATTTGGGAATCATTTCTTCATAGCGTACTTACTGGAGTGTGTACGATTTTGTGCATGGTGAATTTAAGCGTGCAGGTAATTTCTTGGAGGCATGTAAGTATATGACTGTGAATTGAATAACATTTCTTGATTTTAATTAGATTACACTGCCATCTGAGCATCTTCATTTAACAGGTAATACAAATTTAACATGGACTCCTTGTACCCAGTGTTTTATTTTTATAGAATGCAAATAAGGCACAAATGCCACTACATTCATTACGCTGTATAAAGTTTATACCAGAAAGGTTTCAATCCCTCTGTAAAAGGTTCTGTCATTATTGTTAACCTCTGAAAGGAAGCACATTGAACTGAAATTTATAATAAAGACGAAGTTACATACACAATATGGGAGACATCATTGGTTCGTTCCTAACTATCCACAGTGTATCAAGAAAAACAAACAATTTACCAATTTTAATAATGAAATAAGTATTGGGGGGATGGAGAGACATCTCACATGGTAAGAACACTTACTGTGCAAGCATGATGCCTGAAGTTTGGATCCTTGTACCTATGTGCAAAGCCAGACATGTACACTTATAACATCAGCCAACATTGGGACCAGAGACAAAAAGGATTGCTGAGGCTTTACAGACATCAGCCTATCTCCACCAGTAATGTTAAACCCTATCTCAATGGAATAAGTTATAAGTGCCTACGCACAGTCAGATCTATAGTTGTATACACATAATAGATATAAATTATATTTATTCACATACATATATACATATGTACAAAATAAAAATTGCTTTCTGGTGCAGTAACCCAGTCACAAAAAGACAGGTATGGTATGTACTCACTCATATGTGGATTTTAAACATAGAGTAAAGGATTGCCAGCCTGCAGACCACACTGCCGGATAGGCTGGTAAACAAGGAGGACTCTAAGACAGACATACATGGTCCCCTGGAGAAGGGGAAAGGAACAAGATCTCCTGAGAAAATTGGGAGCATGGGGAGAGAGGAGAGGGAACTAGGAGAATGAGAAGGGGAGAAGAGGAGGGGTGTGGAAGACATGAGGTGGCAGGGAGATTAAGTTGGGGAAAGAACAGAAGAGAGCAAGATAAGAGATAATATAATATAGGGAGACATTATAAGTTTAAAGAGAAATCAAGTACTAGGGAAATGTCTGGACATCTACAAAGATAATACCAACCAACAATCTAAGCCACAGAGGAGAAGCTACCTTAAATTCCCTCTCCTGATAATGGCATTGATGAATAATATGAATATGAATATGCCATTGTATAGCCTACATCCAGAAGCTGGTGGAAGTAGAAGCAGATACCCACAGCTAAACCCTGAACTGAACTGAATCCAGTTGCAGAGAAGGAGGACTGATGAGCAAAGGGGTCTATACCAGGCTGGTGAAACCCACAGAAACAGCTGACCTGAACAAGGGAGAGCTCTTGGTCCCCAGACTGATAGCTGGGAAACCAGCATGGAACGGATCCAGAACCCCTGAATGTGGGTGTCAGTGAGGAGACCTTGGAAATCTATGGGGCCTCTTGCAGTGGATCAGTACTTATCTCTAGCATAGGGATAGACTTTGGGAGCCCATCCCACATGGAGGGATACTTCCTGAGCGTAGACACAAGGGGGTTGGCCTAGGCCCTATCCCAAAGACTATGACAGACTTTGATGACCCCCCTATGGAGGGCCTCACCCTCCCTGGGGAGCAGAAAGGGTATGGGATAGGTAGGGTGTTAGTTGGGAGGGGGTAGGGGTGGAGGGGAGGGAGAAGGACCTGGGACTGACATGTAAAATAATTTTCTTTCTGATAAAAATAAAAATGAAAATTGTTTTACTTTCTTAAAATCAATATTCATCTTTACCTTGCAGAGAAAAATCTGGTCTTGTTTTTATGACTGACAGGATAGAAGGTGGGGCAAGTGCATGAATCTAACCATGGAAAGCCCTCCTTGTATAGAAAGGTGGGATGCAGCTCAGGGAACCTGTCTGAAAACAAGACTGAGACATGATGAAGTGAGAGGAAGGAGTGAGGGCAGAAAATCAATGAAGACGAGCTCATGTTTTCAAGAAGGGACAGTTTCATTCTCATAGTACATGATTCTGCAGTGAACACTGACGACACAACCCTCCAGATCATATCATGAGGAGAAAAGCAAGGACCAAGACATCTTAGAAGTCTTTTGGAGAGAGGCAGAGGCCTTGTAAATCCTGTGTCTCCTGCAGAATGAAGGGTTTAGCTCCACAGTTTAGAATATACATCCTTTGAACTTCTAGGTAAAGGACTCATGCCTATCCCCCCTCCCTGTTTTTGATCAGTGCTTTCCTCTCTCCCAGCATGCTAGTCTACCCTCAGTGTATACCTGGGTAAGATTATGATTCTCCATAGGTCCTCCAACTCGGGGAGGCTCCCATCTCTTTGGCTCACATTCCTTAGTATTTTTCTCCTGTGCAATTGGGGGAAAATTATTTATCTCAATTCAATTAAATCAATATAAGTTATAAATATAACTCACTAAAAAGGTACATTAGAAACTAATGGGTTTTTCTAATTTTTTACTAAATATGTAAATAATTCTGAATTATTTATAGAATATGAATCTATAAAAAGTTGTTAATAAAAGTGCAGGTGTTTATTAGAGCAGCATGAATTTACTAGATAGAATTTGCT
The DNA here is from genome assembly GCF_003668045.3 of Cricetulus griseus. Classification (NCBI taxonomy): domain Eukaryota; kingdom Metazoa; phylum Chordata; class Mammalia; order Rodentia; family Cricetidae; genus Cricetulus; species Cricetulus griseus. Next base: position 39,247,575 of record NW_023276806.1, on the reverse strand, counting down.
ATGCTAGCATATCTACAGTGTAACATCATGGAGAAACCACAGAAGCACTATAAAATGATGCTTTCTGTTATTCACAATGGCGTTATCGTTAAACATCTACCTGTTGAAGTTTAATACCAAGATATTCTGTCATTCAAAATGCCACTGTTTGCACATTAATTTGTAGAAAATTACAAGTCTGAATTTGCTCTTTTCTTCCATAAAAATTTAGTGAATTTCTTGAAAAGTAATATAAAACTGAAGCTATATAATTCTCATTCCCTTTTAACTACTTATGGTCAGCAAAACTAGCCCCACTGAACAAAGACTTGATGTAGAAGGAGAGCTAAACAGTATGTGAGTTTGTAGTTATCTGTCTCCGAAGCATTTGCATGGATCTAATGTGCAATAGCAGAGTTCCAGCAGGGCTCTGTGTTTTTGGTTTCTTACTCTGGGGTAGCTCCAATTCTAACAGTGGTGGCAAAGAGAACAAAGGTGTTACATAAAGGATTGATACACAGTTCTTCAGGAAAGAAACCATAGCAAAGCGAGATGGTGTGGGAGCTTTAAAGAGTCACTGACATTGAAGCAGAAACATGAGAGGATATAGGACAGATGGGTGTTTATCTAGGCAAGAACATTGCAAGAGCCTACATAATCTGAGGGAAAAGAGCAGTCCAATTCAAGTCAGCCCGGGTCATCTGTGGGGGAGAAGGGTGACATGCAGCACCAGGCCACTCAAGTTAACCTATCACACCCAAGGAGTGAGAGAATAAGTAAAGCTTATGTTCAAATCTCTGAGTTCTACACTCAGTTAAAAACTGAGACCTATTAAAAGTACTGGGACACACATATCCTGGATATCCTACCACCTCATTACAAAGGCCTATTTACAGCGGTCCCTTTTATCTGGTACATCACGTCTGACTACAAGGAAAACAACAGGGCACACCAAAAGGCAAAATGCAAAATAATGTGAAGAGACAGACAGAGCAGGCATGAGAACCAGACATGGCAGGGGTTTTGAAATGATCAGACTGGAATTTAAAACAACTATGATTAATATGCTAAGGGCTCTAATGGATAAAGTAGACAGCATACAGGAGGAGATGGACAAAGACGGCAGACAGGCATGCATCTAAAAAAAAAATTGAACCAAAAGATATGAAAGATCAAAAAGCCTGAACAGCAAGGGAGAATACCATGGCTGGGCTTCTTAGTAGACTGAACCCCGTTGAAGAAAGGCTCTCAGATTATGCACATATCAATAGAGAATCAGAAAGCAGAAAAGCAGGAAGATCAAACTTTGGAAGAAAAACAGAACCAAATATTCAAGGACTGTGGAATAACTGCAGACATGATAATGTGACAGGTGGAACAGCAGAACACAGATTAGGAGTTGAAAAAGTGGACCTGCTCTTTCAAACAATAGTTACTGACCATCTAACCAAATAGTGCCAGACACCAAATGGTGGAACCAGACATCTTACAGAACCTTGCAGGATAATTATTCCATCAACTGACACCTAGACATTTGTTTTTTAAATAGAGAGCTCACAAAATAAAATACTAGAGCAGAAAAAATTCAGGGAAAATAACCTTACCTATAAAATACCAAATTATGTAGCGATTATCCTCAAACCATGTTCAACAATGGGGTGGAGGGAAATAATTAGTATTAGAAGAATAAAACTACTGATGAGAATGCTGGATTCTTCAAAACATCCTTCAAAATGGAGGTAGAAATAAGACTTCCCCAAAAAGGAACAAGGAAGAAATTTGTATCAAAGAAGAGCATCTAAAATGGGGAAAGTGGAGACAAAATAAAAAGCTTTGTTTCTCATGTTTCTTTTTGATATTCTCTATTGTTCTAAACAATAAGTCCATTAAAAATAACCATGACAACCATGCATTTGATTGTTTATACTTAATATATTGCTTACACCAAGTGTGTGTGTGTGTGTGTGTGTGTGTGTGTGTGTGTGTGTGTGTGTGTGTGTGTGATTATGGTAACATAAAAGCAAACTAGGGGTTATCAGTGAATCAAGGGACAGAAGAGAGGATAAAAAATTATTGTTTTACCATAGTGTGCCCATGGACACAGAAAAGATAGTGTATTATTTGAAAGTGGGATTGTGCTAGTTGTCAATGTATTTTTGTAGACTCTAAAGAAAACTCTAAATGGGCATGCATCTCTCTAATATGCTTAGACAATAAACTCCTAAGTAATACATTCTTAGATGTGGTAGACATCAATATTAACCACTTGAAAGACAGGTTACAAGCATGGATCAAGAAAAAATACTCTACTAAGTGAGTCTACAAGAAACTGATCTTCTATATAAAAAGTATACAGTCTAAAAGAAAATAGGTAGGAAAAAATTATACCATGCTAGCTCTAATCCAAAGAAAGGGACCGTAGCTATATTCTTTTTATACTATACAGACCTCAAAACAAGGAAAGTTACCATAGGTAAAGAAGGACATCACACAATAATAAGGGGCTCAGTTCTTCAAAAAGTCTTAAGGAACTTTGAATGTACATGTGCATGTACCTCTTGTATATATTTGAGAACAGGACCTCAGATCTGTGAAACAAAAAACAATAGAATCTCAGGAAGAAATAAGATGATTCTTCCTTTAAAGTTGGTGACATCCCACTTAGCTGTCAGAAATGGCCACATGCATCAGGCAGAATATCAAAATATAGTTAATCTCCTTTTTACCATCAATTGTCTGTCTCTAATCAGGCATCTTTACTTTATCCAGCAATAACAAGAACATTCTTCCTGAGTTCCCATGCAGGTAAGCTTCCACCAAAACAGTTCATGTTCATGGATGCAAAACACCTTTAGAACCCATAATGATCTTCCCTTACACACCGTGGAAATTAACTAAAACTCAGCAGAGTGGTAACTCAAGAATTCCAAAGCAAATGGAACTTGAACAATATGTCTTTATATGCGTGTGGGTCAAAAAGAAATTAGCTAATATTTCTTACTACCGGTCAGTGGTACCCAGTAAAAGCATTGCTTAGAGGGAAGGTTATAGCATCCCAAAGAAAGTGCTGAAACCAGTATTCTATGTTTCCTACTCTGTAAGTAGGAAAACTTGATATACTCTTGTAATCCCTGTACTCTGTAGGCTGAATTGGGTTGGTTTCTGTCTTGTTAGTGTTGTATTGCTGTGAAGAGACACCATGACCAAGAAAATTTACAAAAGAAAGCATTTAATTGGAGGTTTGCTTATAGTTTCAGAGGTGGAGTCCATGACCATTACAGAGGGTGCCAGTGCAGTAGGAAGGTAGGCATTGCAAGGGAGGAGTACCTGAGAGGTTACACTATATCCATAAATTAGAGGCCTGTGCAGGGAAACTTCAAAACCCAACTCCAGTGACACACCTCCTCCAACATGACCACACTTCATAATCCTCCCCCAAACTATCCAACAACCAAGGACTGAACATTCAAATATGTGATTTTATGGGGGCCATTCTCATTCAAACAACTGACAGAAGTTCAAAGACACTATAAACTACTTAACATATTCCAGGTAACCTAGGATATGTAACCAGTCCCTGTCGAAAAATACAATGAAGTGATGGAGATAAAAAGGAAGGAGGTAAAAAAGGGAAGGGAAAGCTAATGAAAATTGTCTTCAAATTAAGGAGAAACAAAGCAATACATTTTAGAGCAAAAAAATGAATGAAATTGAAAACTGAATATCAGTAGAGAAAAACCAACAATACCAAAGTTTGTTATTTAAAAAAAATCAATAAAATTTAGAAGACCCTAATAAAGCTAAGATAAAGGATATACAATGCAAATTAATAACATTGGATTTGAAAGCAGGCAGTACTATAGATATATTAAAAATTGAAAAAATAACAAATGAATACTGTGAATATCTGTATGGCCACAAATTTGTAACCTAAAGGAATTTTTCCAATTCTATGGGAAATGCATCTTCAAATATTCAGTATGAATAAATAAGTTTTAATTGGCTTATCTCTATTGAAAATTGAATAAAAAATTTGTATTGTATCAAAAGAACAAGTAACAAATAAATTCATGGGTGAATGCCATCAAATATTTAAAGAAGACATCCAACTGGCTGGTAGTAGTAAAAGCGTTTAAGGGAGGGAGAGACAGGTAGATCTCTGTGAGTTTGAGGTCAGCCTGGTCTACGGAGAGAGTTCCAGGACAGGCTTCAAAGCTACACAGAAAAAGCCTGTCTCAAAAAAACAAAACAAACAAAGAAACAAGCAACAACAAAAAGACATCCCATTGACAGTCTTTTCTAGAGGATAGAAGAAGAGGGAATGAATACGAACTCATACCATGAAGCAAACTTTGCCTTTTTTTCAGACAAAGACATTGCAGGGTGTATAGATTACCATCTTATGAAGAGTCACATAAAAACTCTCAACAAAATATAAGCAAGTCAAATCTTACAATACACAAAAAGGGATTACATATCACAATGATGTGGAACTTTTCTCTATTAGTAAATAAGTCTCACAAATGGAAACTCACATGAAAAATAAGCATATGAAATGATGGATTAGGGAAATGTCATCAAGGAAAGGAACATACATACAGTACCTATTATCATGCCCGAAATGCAGACCATATCCAACACCAAATTCTGTCAAAGATGCAAAGAAAATTAATTGTCTTTCATTGCTTATGAGACACTACATGGATTGACCACTTCTGAAGACCACCAGTCAACGCTTTAAAACTAAACATCCTCTAGCCTATGATTCAGCAGTGGATTGATATCTACCCAGAGGAGTTAAAAATTTATGTCTACTTGGAAAACTGCACATGGATGTTTAAAGCAACTCTATTCATAATTGCCCAAACTCGAGAGCAGCCAGACATCAGTCAGTAGGTGAATTGCTGAGCTGGGATATACATCTAGACCACTGAGCACTAAAAAGAAGTGAGCTGTCAAGGCACAAAACACCTGGAGTAACTTACAGCTCACCTCGGTAACTGCAAACAGACCTGAAAAGCCTGCAACTGTGGGACAGTTAGCAAGCCAGTGGCTGCCAGGGCATGAAAGAAGTACAATGTGTGTGGGGGAAAAGGGGAGGGGGTTCTTAGGAAATGGAAGCTACCCTGGGTGGAAATGTCCTGAGGATTCAGCCATGATGCATTTATCCAAATCCCCAAGATGTGGAACCCTAAGAATGAATGGCTGTGGACTCAATGCAGCTAACTGGTCAGTGTAGGTCAATTAATTGTAACTGGACCAATTTAATGAGAAATGCTGGAAGTGGGGAGATAGGGAAAGGAGCGTATCAGAAAATACTTTAATTCCTCTTATTTTCAATTCTGATGTGAAAATTAATCTTACTCTAAAAATGAAGTCATATATGTGACAGAAACTAGTACCAGGCAACTATTATATACAATGTAGTAATCATGGTTTTTGGTGTGTGTGTGTGGTGGGGTACATGTTATGTGTGCTGTATGGGTATGTGTATTCATTTGTGGTCTATGTCTGTATATGCATGCATATGTGTGTGTTATATGTATATGTGTGTTCTGCATGTGTCTGTATGTGCGTGTGTATGCGGTACATGTACATGTGTCTATTTGTTTCTATGTGTGCTATATGTTTGTGTTGCTCATGGTAATATTGGATATGTACTATTGTTTGCAGCACATACTGCAATCTTCATAAAAGAAAAGTCAGAAAGTTTTTAAAAATCGTAATAATAGCAAGTCTTCCATCTATGGATATTTATCAAACTAACATGCAGTAAGAGATAATTGTGAAACAAGAAAATTTTCCCATGGAATAGAGTGAGGGATGCAGTGGCATGAAAAGGACACACACCAGTGATGCAGCATGACCAGAACTAGTTTAGAAGAGGATGTTACTCGTCAGAATTTCTAGTGAAATAGAAATTCTATCTCTGAGAATAATGAGGGTTGTATGAGACAGGTTAGTCCTTGTTAGTCTTGTGGGCTACAGAGCTGACATACTGCCTGGTGGTGCAGCTTTACAAGAGGCATTGTTGAGAAAAGAATGGCATTCCAAAAATATATATGTTGTAATGTGTGTGGGACATTCCATGGGATATGTCAAGGAAAGGGAAAGCTGGGTGACTGGGGCCACATCGCCAAGAACCAAAATGACCTTCTCTTTAGCTCAGTGTTCAGGAAACTATGTATCACCTCCTTGGTTCTTAATGACTTACTATTCCTTTTTAATTTTATGTTTAAGAGCTTTGATAATGTATTCTCTTTTCCCTTGAAATAACACATGGACAGAAGTTGGAACTTGGTGCAGGTTAGAGGGAGAGGTGGAAGCCATGATAGGGTTCTCCTGCCCCGCAATATACCAATTTCTCTTTTACAGTCCTTTGATGAGGTTCCCCAAATAGTGGGTAAGTATCCCACAGTTATCCTAAGATCAAAATCCAACATAGATGTGTGGAGGGAATGGGAATGTGGTGAGGGGGCAGGGGACTTTGTTCTCTGTCTGAGAGTAAAATAGACCTCAGAGTCCATTTGGGGATGCTTAATTTATATATTGGATGCTGGGTTTCAGGAAGGAAGCTGTGTGTTGGTCCTTGATTGTGACTTTCTTAGGCTGGAGCTGGCAGTGCTGGGATGCAGAAGGTCCCTTTGGCTATGCCAACTAGCCTCACCTGGCATCTCCCTAACCAACGACAAGCAGGCCAGATACTCTCAGAGGCACCTGTAATCTGGAAGTTAATAGCTGGAAGGTGGGCAGTGGTGTGGAAGACACTCCCGAGAGTGAGAGACAGGAAGGGGAGTTATTTGGGGGAATAAACCTGGCCAGGGAGGGGAGGTACATCTTAGCTGATGTGACATCCAGCATTCATATGGGGTGTGGCATGGGACACATCTTTAATGCCTGATGAGGAGCCACTGTTCTAGGGTATGGGCTTCCTGAAGGCTCCCTGAAAGGTGTGGTTCCGTGCAGTGGGAATCAGCTCCAGGGTGTGCTGAATTTCACATCCCAGATCCCTTCAAATCCTTCTCTGCAGATCATCCATCAGAGGCTGAGCTGCTATGATCCCTTTTGCTCCTGCACCCAGAATGTTCCGAGAGCTCCCCAAGTCCATATCACAACAGCCCAGTGGACGCATCTTAGTCTTCCCTTATATTATTCCTGGGCAGGTCCACTTGCCTGTCTAGCTTAGATGATATTCACAGGACTACAGGGAAATAATCTTTGAGTAAGAACAGGCATGACGTAGCTTCTAAAAATTCACATAATAAAAATTGACATTCCTTGAATAAAACTCATCATCTGTAATGTAAACCTATTGGTTTTCTGCAAATGTGTGATTAGGAAACAAACGTTTATTCAGAACAAAAAAAATGCAACCTGGCAATTCAGACCTTTATCTGTTATTAGACATGCAAGTGGTTAGTCATTTAACGAATCGAGGTGAGCTTTTTTCCCCCTTATCTGTGAAGTGGAGGTGAAATATCTATGTTGCACTGCTCTAAAAATTAAAGATAAAATTTGTTCAATGTGACAGACAGAACTCATGCTTACACTACAGGTTAATTCTGGCTGTTGTATTTAACCAAAGGTGACAAGAGCTAACTTTTTCTGCATAACAGAACATCTCAGAGTTAGAGTCAAAAGAACTAATTTAAATCATAATCATGGCAGCTTAAAATTTGCTTAATTGAACTAAGCTGCATAGTTCTTCTGGTGTGAGCTTGTCTCACTCTTTTTTAGCCAAGGTCCAAGTGACCTAGGGTCAAGCTGCTCTAAGAGGTTCAAAAAGACATAAACTAGAAAACGTATGTGATGACTTGTCTATGTAAGTGGTCTCTCCTCTTCCAGTGGGCTAGACAGACTTATCTTCATGGCAAGTGGAATTTTATAGACAGTAACTGAGTCTCCGGCCTCTTCCAGCATGAACTTGGGTCTGCCAAATCCCTTCTGCCAAGTTCTGTTGACTAAAATATGTCACAAAGTCAGCCCCAACCCAGGTTTGTGTAAATAAACTTCCCTTGGTAGGAGTGGCTGTAAAATCCAAACCAAAAGGTTGAACTCAGATAAGTGAGCACTCTTTCTCCATCTACCTCAAGAGAATTGGGGGAGGGTAAAAAAAATCAACCACCATTTCTAATGTAAACTGAAAAGATAGGAAATCAATATGATATAGTCTTGATGGAGTAGTGGGATCTTAGACTCAACGTTCAGAGCTCAGTCCCTGCCTCTGCTATTGATTATCTTGACCCAGTAAAATAACTTGAATTGTCTATGTCTCATTACAAGGTCTTCAGTATAAGGTCCCATAAATTCATGCCTATTGTAGGGAATAGATGAGATAATGTATATGAACGTGTGTATTCAAGAGCAAAGATTAAAACAATGTAAACAGTTATTCTTTTATATATAAATATACCTGTATGGATCTCACTCTCATCATACTTGTACTAAGGCAGAAAGTACATTTAAAGTTTGCATGTGTACATCAATTAATGTTTAATAAATGTATGTTTTAGCTTTCATGTCTTTGAATACCATATATGTCATGTTTGGTTCCTTACTCAATATAATCCCAGTGGTGTTGGGAATGATTTGGTTAAATGACTTGACAAACCCTAACTCTGCTATGTGTAATTTACAGTGGCTCACCTCTGTCACTTTGCACCTTTGGCCTACTAAAAAATTTAGGCTGTCTTGGAGTTGAACCTTTGACTAGATTTCCAATGTAGCTCTCAGTGTAGTTGCAGAATACAAAAGCATTATTGACAGTGTGTTTCAAAGCATAGAGTCCAAGTCAATGGAAATCTGACAAGAGACCCTGCTCATAACCAAAGAAAATTTTAGTCTGTTCTTTACCTTGATTTCTATGAAATAAACTTTACTGTTATTTGGTTTAAGTGACACTTAAACAAAAATCACTGTGTTTGCCCCATAAGGTAGTGGGATAAAATAATTGACCATTAATTTCTATTCTTAACTTTGAACTACAAAGGATGGCAACAGAGGCAATCTAACAGTTCTTTCTCGGTGAGTAAGCATTCACATATAATTTTTAATCTACTATTTTCAGGGAGAAAAGTATGGAAAATCTTACTGATAAATTGTTATAGCTGACATTTTGGAATGGTTTAAAATTTCAATAATTCATAAGAATTAAATGTTTGAACAAGAAGTATATAGTTACTTTTATGAACAAAAGGGAAACTCAAAACTATAGAAAATCTAACTTTAATGAGGAGGAGTTTCTACTTGAACCAGAATATCTTCCTATAGCATAGTATGGTGGTTGGAATAAAAATGCCCTCCATAGGCTCATAAGGAATGACATTATTAGGAGATGTGACCTTGATGGGATAGGTGTTGCCTTGTTGGAGGAAGTGTGTCATTGGGACTGGTTGGAGGTTTCAAATACCCAAACCAGTTCCAGTGTCTCTCTTCCCAGTCACTTCTTGCCCAGATCTAGAACTTTCAGCTCTTTCTCCAGCACTATATCTACCTGTGTGTAGCCATGCTGTCTGCCATGATGATAATGGACCAGAGCTATGAAACAGTAAACCAGCCCCAATTAAATGCTTTCCTTTATAAGTTGTCAAGGTCACAGTGACTTTTCAAGGTAATAGAAACCCTAATTAAGACACACAAACTATCCTAAAATCATGATCCCTTTGCCTCATGCTCCTGAGTGCCAAAAATTACAGGCAACCACTACCATACCTAGAAGAAATATTCTAATTTAAAAGCATTTTCTACAAAGCACAATTCAGTTGAGATTGTTCTTTCTGGAAGCACATCAAATTTTAATGACCAATACACTGAAAAGAGTCTTGATAAGATGTATCACGACTCTCAGGCAATCTATACAACCTGTATTTTGTGTTCAGCTATATCATCTGTGTCCTGACTTTGTATATCATCTTGTATTTTCACTTTTACTAGTTATGCTCTCTTTCCCAAAATATTATCAGCATTTGCCTTTGAGACCTTGTAATTGTACCATCTTCTAGTGGGTTTGTTCTCTTATTTTCTTGGATGTTTATTTTAGTTTCATCTTGCCCTCATAATTCTGAACATCTGCCATCTTTCTATTTACTCTCATCAAGAGACCTTACCTCTTATTTTATAAAGAAAATTTAGCAACAAGAATTATTTCACCTTTTTCACAAAATCTATTAACCTATCACAGCTATTTTTTGCTCTCCTCCTTTCTGCCCTGTTAAACTGGATAGGATGCCCTGCTTCCCACATGCTCTTAATTCATCATTACCTCTTATCATCTTCTTACTTTCTCCCATACCCTTGCACCAGTGTAAAAATAAACTCAGATCATTAAAAGAGACTCTCATAGGACTTCCTACTGGCACTTGCAGTCTTTCATGTGCTTCTTTATACCTTCATTAGTTTTCTGTGATAGTTAGTTAAATTGACACTATCTAAAATCAAGAACAAAGAATTGTCTAGATTAGGTGGGTCTGTGGGCATGCCTGTGCAGATTTTCTCAACTGAGTAAGTGAGAAGACCTACTCTGGAGGTGGCAGTCTTTCACAAGCTGGACCGTAGAAGGATTGAAACGGAGATATAGACACACACACACACACACACACACACACACAGAGAGAGAGAGAGAGAGAGAGAGAGAGAGAGAGAGAGAGAGAGAGAGAGAGAGAATGAATAAGAATATGCTCAGTACATGCATGCATTCATTAATTGCTTTCTATGCTCAAGTATGAATGTGACTAGGGGCTTCAAGCTCCTGGCTCCCTGAATTCGTAGCAATGAAAAATTGCAACCTGGAATTCTGAGCTCAATAAACCCTTTCTCCCTTAAGTTTTAAGCATATTTGATCACAGAAACAGGAACTGAACCTAGAACTGTCCCATCAAATCTCTGAGGGAGATTTTTATTTCTCCCTTCTTACATCTTCAAATTCTCTTCATTCAGCTCATGCTTGTCTGAATCACACCCTTGCTGCTTCAGTGAAAACCATCTTGTAATGGTGACCAAAGAGCAATATGTTGTCCAACCCAACGGACTTCTCTCTGCTCTTTTGTTGTATGACAAAATTTTTCCTGGGAAGACACTACATACATGCCTACTCACTCCAGAAAGGGAACTCGAATGCCACCAAAGTCCATCTGGGCAAACCAACGAGTTTCATTGGTGTTAATTAGAGGAATGTGGGTGAGGGTTACTTATAGAAGCAGAAATGACTCAAAGACAGATACATCACCAAACACCACCCCAGTAGGGCGACAACTATCAAAAGCTGGGAACCTGAAGCATACTGTACTTTCTACAGGTGGTTCAACAGGTTGGAGAGTGTCCTTTCCAAATGATTCAGTTGGTCTAAAGCTCTTTTAGGAAACTGCTGGTTTCTGCTTCTTCCATGCAGCTGGTCTGATCCTTTGTAGGTTGGCTTGTCTGAGAGTCTTCTTAGCAGCTTAGCCTCTTTGTCTGACAGGGACACTCATCTTTTACAGCTTACTCTGGCAGGGAGGGCCTAGTGAATCTGGTCAGTTTCAGGGACTTCCTGAAGCTCTTTTGACTTGTTCACCTTCCTGCTTAGGGAGCTTCCCTGCAGGGTGGAATATTACAATCTCAAAATTTTTTGCACCATCTTTAACTAAAATCTCAGAAGAATTCTTCACAGTGGGTCACACCTTACATTCTGGAGAAATTCAGTTCAGCATGAATCCACATTCTCTTATGGCTTGAGGTAGGGCCTGCATTTTTCTATATTTTGTTTTATTTTTTTTTCTAATCACCTTGCAAGTTGACAATAAATGCTATTACATGTTAAAGACTCCTTACTTTGCAACTTTATCCTCAACCTCTTTATTGGATTAATTGACAAATGTACTGAGGGCACATCAGTGACTTCACTACTACAAAACTTGCTGGACACCTCACATGGACCATACTAAAATTCAACTTTATATTTTCTCATTCATCTCCATCAGCCTTTATTCTACATTCGTAAATAATTTACATTCTCAAATTCAGAGTTCAAACTAGTAGTCTAGCAATCATCCTTAATGCTGTCTTTTCTCTTGGTCCCCTTGAACCTAAACACTCACCTGCTGTGGAAGACCTGCCTCAGAACCACCAGCTTCTCTACATTTCTGTGGCTGCCAGGCCATCTAACCTAAACTGTACTTCCTCCTTTCACATCTGTTATGCTTATCTGTCTCCTTATGAAGATGTCAGAAACATATTTGCAAAATGTAAGCCAGACTATTTTATCACCATCCCCAACTTTTGATCTTTATGTCATATGGCTTACTTAGGACAGTTTTGATCTCTCTGCCCTTGAGCTAAGATGAAGTGGAATCATCTTATGGGCACCGACACCTTGCACAGACTATCAGACTCCCACAGGGGTCAGAATGGTAATATTTGTTTTACATAGAGGGACAGTTATTAGCTGCTTCTTTCATTTTTATTCATACTAGTCTTGCCATGTCTTGAAGCTTTTTGGACGTTTGGTCTTTTGAACATTCCAGGCCCATCCTCCTCTGTCTTTGTATATACTATTCTCTCCCCAGAAGACTAAATTTCACTCCCCATTCCATCCTTCAGAATAAGGAACCTTCTCATTGCTCCATTCCCAATGCAAAGAACCCTTAACTAACTGCCCATCTGTTATTATTGAGACCACCTCCTCCCGGTGATTCAGCCACATTTTCCTCTATTTTTGCCTTCATCACAATAACCCTGACCTGGCAGTTGCCCAATGGTTGCATTTCTTTACTTTCGGTGATAGGGATGTTTTCCTTGTTTCATATGTCAATTCCACATAACAGCAATTAGTGGCTTACTTAGTACATATTCAGGAAATATTGGTTGAGTATTGAATGAACAAAGACTATGTCATATTCTCTAGGCTACTATCTTATTTAGCAGCTGCCACAATAAGAAGTGAATTGTGTGTTAGTAGCTTGTTCGGCATATCTATAAATTCCTACCAAAGAGTTTCTCATAAAGTACACAGTAGGGCCAAAGTTCAAATATCATGTAGTGTTTGGATGTTATGTATCACCTCATTCAATAATGTTTTAAAATATGAACTATAAAAAAGAGCCCTGGGAATAGCTTAAATTAAGTGAAATTTTGATTAGGAGTATGTCTCAGTGAGTATTCATTTCTGGTACCATGGCATGATTCTTCATCATATGCAATATCTATCAGTTCACTTTTCTCATAGGAAGCAAAATAGCCTGTCCTCTTTTACTTGATTAAAAACTGAGTCAAGCAAAACACGAAAGGACTTTTTAATCATCAAAGAAAGATTAAATTATACTCCATCTCCTTTTAGAGTGAATACCTTTTAGCTTGATTCTGGAAAAACCTAGGTCTGTTTTAATGAAAGTTAAGATAATTTTGCAGCCACTCTGGTATCTGTGAACTACCATACCTTTGCAAGCCACCCATTGGCTTTAGATACATATTTAGAATGTTTAAATTATTATGGTGCTTTATGAATCTGAATCTAGGACTTTACCCATGCTAAGTTAGCACTCTACTAACCTAGATAGCCCAGCCCTAATAACCCTGCTTTTAAATCATTTATGAAGTTATGTTTTCTTTTTACATCTCCGTGAAAAAAGATAAGGCTCATTGGACTTTTTCAAACATGGTAATATTTGTTTTACATAGAGCAGTTAAAAGTCAAAGTATGAAGTTCAGTAGAAAAGCAATATTTATTAAGTGCTTACATACAGACACATTCATGGGATCCTGGTCTGGCAGGTGTCTGCAGAATGGCACTTTCTTCCATTCCTGGTTATCTCTACTTTCCCACTTTCCTCTGTCCACTCTGCCTTCACTGGTAAAGTCACTGAAAGCAGAACCGGGAGGTGGGTAAATAAAGAGACATCAGTAGTCATTAGTGACTCCCAACACATGTACTGTCTAATTTAGGAACCAGTAACAATACCTTTTGACTTTTTGTGGTAGGATGTTGATGACAAGTATAGCTAATCCATCATTGTGAAAGCCCAGGGTTCTTTCTTATCTTTGAGGGAGAAGAAGATATAACTTATTTAGAAAAGATGCAGCTTTGCTACTTAGCAGACTATTAAAGCTTGCCTGAGGAGAAGAATGAACAGATCCCGATGCAGTCTGCCAAGCATCCACAAAATGTGATAGCACTGTGGCTCTTCATGTCCGGGCAATACTCTGGGTGATAATAACATGATAGAAACTTCAAGAACTATAAATGATACGGAAAAGAATCTACTAATAAACTTAAATAGGATATATTAAAAGTTAAAAAAAAGTACAATTTAGCTAAAGGAGCATGGCCTCCAATATGACTGGAAAGTAAGTAGTATATTGACTAGACAGAAACAGTGAGAAAGGAAATTCTGTACTACAATTGAAGTTCAGGGTTGCTGAGAAAGTTTGTACCAAGACTGACATCTAGGCTCCATTCCCATGACAAGAAGAGACAACTCTGACTTAAACCAGCTGGGTAGGGGCAAAGTAGGTAACAACTACCAGGAAGTCCTGGTCTCCCCTTAAGTCACTTGCACTATTGTCAAGAAAAGCATGATTTTACCAGGTAGGCAAGATGACCCTAGGTAACAACTATTTGAAAAGAACAACAGTAGTGTCATTAAGAAAGAAATCTGGCAGAGAAGTGATGGCACACACCTTTAATCCTGTATTTATTTGTCTTCATCTAGCCCCAATAATTCCTTTTGATCCTAGAAACCTGTGGGGCATTTGATGACTTTGGGGGAATTGTGACACAATCAATACAAATTTCAAGCAAATATAGTTTTATCAAAATTTCAAATGACATTTAGAAAAAAAGAAGCCATGAGAGTTCCCAACTGAGAGCATCTAGAGCATCCAGCAGGCAGTGGTGATAGGGGAGGATGTGTGTCCAGTCAGTCCACCTTACTGATGGAAGCCTCCATCCCTATTCACATTTCTTCCTGCAAATGTCCTGGTTTGGGCTATCCTGGGGCATTGGAATAATTAAAAAATGACAAAGTTGATTTGTTCCTACTAAAGGAGCCCTCAGGCAGGTGGTATTGTTATGATAAAGTGCACAAGTGGAACCTTGGTGGATTCCATGGCAGCAGGGGGTGACCCAGGCACAGGGACAAACATGTCAGGCAGACAGAGCTTAGAGCTTAGAGAGAAGTTTTATTAGAAAGGGAAAGGGTGTGGGGAGAGGAAAGACAAAAAAGAGCAAGAGACACAGAGACAGAAAGGACAGAAGAGAAGAGGGAGATAGGAAAAGCCCTGTCTGCCCCAGGGGAACAGCAGGAAAAAAAGCAGGAAAGGGAGTGTAGGTGGGTGGAAGTCTTTCTTTTAAAGGAGTCCTTTGCACCGACATGCTGATCAGGGTACTGCCTGAATACATTCTGCCAGGAGACAGGGACAAGCCAACATAATGCCTGAATCCTTACAGGTATGATAGATCTTCTAAACGGTTACTAACAAGATTGTTTTTTTCTTCAAGACAGGGTTTCTCTGTTTAGCTTTGGAGGCTGTCCTGGAACTAGCTCTTGTAGACCAGGCTGATCTTGAACTCACAGAGATCCACCTGCCTCTGCCTCCCATGTGTTGGGATTAACAGCATTTTAATGACAACTGGCATTCAGGCAGATACTTAGACAGCTCAAAGGACCCTGTGTTGTGTGGCTATGTCATGTGTTATGTGGCTGCATAAGGACTCTGTATGCATGTGCAAGCTTTTTCCCTTTTTAGCAAGCATCTCCCACCTCTTCACCCCTTCCTCCCACTCCCCTTCCAACTCCTGCCTATCCCTTTACTCCTTTTCCCTAATAAACTTCAAGTGGGTTTTGTTGAGTTTTGTGGTTGTGTTTCATGGCCCGAAGCTGCAGCAAAACAACACCACTAACACCACCCAGCCAACAAGTTTTGTGGGGTTTTGTCTGTTTCATTTTGTTTTGTTTTTGGACACAATAAAGAACCTGGAAGTCCATTATCTTAAGAGTTTTAGGGAGATAACATTAATTTACTAGACTTTTTGTCCCTGACTGTCTGTTTACCAAGGAGCTGAATGATTTTCTACACTCAAAACCTAGGACCCATGGTGTCTAAAGTCTACCACGGGAATCAAGTTAACCCAACTTCAAAGGCTGCTCCTCCCTGGTGTTCAGAATTCTCTCCTGTGTGGTCTCAACTTTACAACCTTGTATCCATGATGAAAACATTCATTTAACCTTTGCAATGTGTCCTTTTGATATTAGACATATACATAAATAAGATCATTGCAATGGGAGCTCAGTGACTTCTAGCAGATTCTATCACTAGATTCCAAGACTTCATGTACAGCATAACCGCCTGGTAGCTCAGTCTCATAGTATGTGAGGGAGGTGACAATGAAAAACAATTATTGGCATTCCCAGAGTGTGTACACGAGACCAGCAAAGGCTAGCAACTAAAATCATAGACTATGAGCAGCACACTCTGGGCCTGAATCCTGGTCTGCCCCTTGGTAGCAGTGTGGTCTTTACAACTCAGCATCTTTGTGTTTATTTGCAAAATGGGTGAAACAAGGTTGGAATTATTAAGTAAGTTCATAAAGTGAAATCCTTTAAAACAATGCCCACTGTGTCATTAAGTCTTAGCCACTGCCAGTCTTGTTTTTTTTTTCTGCATTGTTATCCATATTTTCCCAATTAGGAAATCCACTGTCTCACTCAGGGCAGCACCCAATCAGATGGTACAATCAGTATTCCAACCTAGACATCCTGGCTTTGGAGTAGACTCTAGTAACTTCTACCTTTATACCCTACTGATGGATTAACATAGAACTTAAATCATAAGCCTACCAAAACCTAATGCAATGTAAAGCCATTTAATACAATTTAAAACTATAATTCACAAGAAATATAGGAAATTGTATTAACCATAATGTAATATGTTATTATCAAAGGGAACATTATATTTTTCTTTTCCATACCTTGAAATCTTTTTGCTGGGCTGATAATTATGGTAATATGCATTTCAACAGCACTGTAGAAGTGAGATGTCTCTTTCATTGGCACACAATTACACAGGAATTTATGTAATTCCTACTGCCACTTTCTGAGACGACAAAGTCAATATTATAATTTACGTTTGAGAAGGGGAAAGCTGAGACTCAATAAAGTTAAGGATGTTGGGACTGGGAAATTGCTCAGTCAGTGAAGTACTTGCCACACAAGCAGGAGGGCCCGAGTTCAATCCCTAGATTGACATGAAGTCCTAGGAGTAGTAGAATTTATTTGTAACCTCAGTATTCAGCATGAAGGTTCAAGAGAACCTCTGGTGTTCACGCACTGCCCAGACAATCTAGTTAAACTGATGAGCCCCAGTCCTAGTGAAAGATATTATCTGAAAAAAGAGAGAGAAAAAATAAAGAGGGGAATGGCCATTGAGAAATCCAACCCCGGGTTATCTAACCTCCACATGTACCTCCACAATCATGCATCTACACACATGTGCATTCATACGCACACACGTGAACACTGATGCACAGCTACGTGCAAATGTACATCCATGTTCAGATACCTGCTCAAGTGTCCATTCCCAGTAACTGAGAAGGCTATCACACATTTCAAAAGTCCTAAATATTATCTGGTGCTTTACTGTTGCAAGCTGTCTTTTCTGGTGATACTTCTTTTTCAACAGATTGAAAGCTAATTTTTATAATGTAGCTTGTCATTATAGACATATGCGTGCAGATATTAATATGTGTGCAAGGCAGTGAAGCCATTTGAACCCCTGTTCTCTTTTTTCCCTGTAAAGATCCTGATCGCCAGCATCATGTGCAGTTACAACAAAAATGATTGGATGGAACTCTCCAAAATGGCTGAGGTAAAAATTACTTTAGTTTATATTTATTTTATTCCACCTCTCTCATTTTTATTAGTTTTAAGTAAAGAGCTGCCACAGAAAATAATACAGTAGAAGTAAAATTGAATTGAAAATGTAAGTTTAAACATTTTTATTATAATTTGTTTACCATGTGTTTTCATTTAAATGATGGAAATGTAAATTTAAAAGGCATCTATTCTATAAAAGCAGTCCCTTGGATTTCACAAGGTACCTAAAATCCTTTTATTCTCTGAATCCATAGACTCTCCATTTGCATATTAAGCAAACTGCATATTATGATGGATGCCATGATAAAATTTAATTCTACCTTTGAGAGTCTAACTTGATCTTACCTTGCCTCTAGGCAAACTAGTTTGACAGTAAGGGAAGAAATTCTGAATATAAAAGTCTTGAATATTTAAACTATAAAAGGTTCGTTTAATACTGTTCTGGTTTGAATGCCAGCATGGATAAAGTGTTAGCAGGGAACACTGCTGCATGGAACACTCATCAGCTGGCCTGCCACAATATGAATTGAACCTTCTGAGAATGCAAACACTAACCACGTGCCTCAGATTTGTATTCCAAATAGAAAAGTGCATCCTTAAAAAACATACTCATGCCCATCATTCTGTCAGGCAACCTGGGTGAGACCCTCCTGGCTGGTGGTCTTAGAAAGCTCTCAGTCACTGAGCCTAATAAGACTTTTGCAGTAATTGACCTGACATTACAAAATATCATAATGTTCTCTATAGTGCTCAAAAATGTTGATTGTACATTTTATTTGGATATTTTTAAAACTGTAAAGGGAAAAATTACTTCTGGGACTTAGGGGGGTGAAATTAAACATGATCTGTAATTGGCTCCGTGATCTTCTGTGCTGGGTCCGTTTTATACATGTATTTACCTAATTGACCGTGAAATCTTCTACGGAGCCCGTGCTTGGCATGAGCTTTGCCAATTTGAAGCTGACTATGATGAATGGCTTTATCATGCTGCGTGCTTCTCTGCTTTTCTGTAAGAATAAAATACTTTAAAAAATTATTTCCTTCAGTAATGGACATTAATTTTTAAGTGGGAGAGTTTACTGACAAGAGTCAAAAGGCTATAATTATGAACATATTAGCAAAAGTGGATATTATCGCATTCCACATTTTTCTTCAATTTCTTTTTTATTTATTGTTGTTTCCTAAATACTGTACAACAAAGGGAAAAGAAAAGAGTCTGCTTTCTATTAAGTCAGAACAATCTGTCATATCTCCACAGGGAACAATATACATATCAAGAAGGACAAGCCGTACATACTGTCAATGAACCACATGCTTCTGGTAAAGTTAGACGTAAGCTAACCCAGGGATTTGGCATGAAGAGAATTCACATAGGCATTTGCATCCCCATGGAGGTAGCAGAGCAGCAGCCGCCATCAGGATTCCATCACATTTCATGCTATACACACCCAATAATATTTTAAATACAATATTTTACTCATTCTTTGATAATTTCAAATATGTATGCAAAACATTTTTATCATATCTACCTCCCTTCAACTCAGGATCCTCCTAGGTACCCCTTTTATGTCACCTTCTCAACATCCTGGCCTCCTCTTTCTTATTTTTTTTGAGACAAGGTTTCTTTCTGGCTTTGGAGGCTGACCTGGAACTGGCTCTTGTATACTAGACCAGGCTGGTCTTGAAGTCACAAAGATCTACCTGCCTCTGCCTCCAGAGTGCTGGGATTAAAGGCGTGTGCCACCACCACCACTCAGCTTTCCTAGCCTCTTCTTGGTCATCTTTCTTTTTAATGAGTCACTTTGGGCCTGCAAGGTAACTACAGTGGGTAAGTTTGTCACCAATGCTGATATCCTGATGACCTGAGTTCAATCCCAGCTACCTACCTGATACAAGGAGGGAACTGACTTTCTCTCAATTTGTCCTTTGACCTCCACACACAGTGTGGCATGTCCTTAAATGACCATACCCATATACAAAATAACTCTATTTAAAAGGAAAAAGAGAACCACACTCACTGCTTCTGTTTTTATGAACCCACTGTTCAAAACGTAGTTTTCACAATGGAAGAATTCACAATAAAGTAAATCAAAAATGTTTTCCATCCAAAGTTACTCTACTGTCTAACATGGACAATTCTTCATGGATGGTATCAGGAATCACATGCTACTCTACTGTGGCAACACTTTTAGGGGTAGAAAGTGGCTAGATGTCGCTTGTGTACATTTTCATGAAGTTTCTCCTTACAATGGTTTAGTTTTATAATTGGAATTGAGGAACTCTACCATCACCACATCTGCTAACAAAAAAGACATTCATGAGACATCCAAACAGCTACAGTTGTAGTAGATCAGTAGTAAAAAAATGACAGACTCTGGGTTGAACTTTGCACAGGGAAAAGAGGTCTTCAAATCCACTATCAATCTGGATGGATGAGGAAATGTCAGGGCACTTAGTGAGGCAGAGGTCTACACATGTCTGTGAAGGCATTTGCAAACAGAATTATTTGAGGACCCACCCGGAAAGTGGGCGGCACCCCAAGACTAAGTGAAAAAGGGAAAGGAGAAAGCCAAATTATAACAATACCAATAGTCACCCCATCCTCTATCTCCTGGTCCACGGAGAAGTGGATAAGTAGCTTCCTTCTGCCATGGAGCTCATCATTACTAAGGTGGATGCATCACCTAACCCACAAGCCTGAATAAGCATGTGTTCCTTTAAATTGCATTTTTTCAGGTATTTGGTCAGTAGCAAAGAATGACAGACTCTGTACTTTTAAGAGCACGTGGATAGCTTTAAAAATGAGCCTAGACACAAACATGTTTGTTCATGTTTCTGGCACTGTTGGGTCACAACATTAGGTACATTTAAATAATATAGTAAGTTGAACTAAATGCCCCATCTCATGGACATTGTGTGCCCAGACTGTCTTACTTGTCATCATCATTTTCTTGATGATTTGTTTTCTCTTATAAATAAAACAAAACTGAAACCAACCTTTTTTTTTTCATTCTAACTATAGAGAACTCACACTTTACCTTCTAATACTTTCTTTTCTTCAATCTTTGCCATGTTTTTTAGGCAAAGCAGCAGTTTCCTGAGTGTTTTTGTAGCATGGTAAAAATTTTTGGTAAACTTGGTAGCATGCTGTTCTGTTCTTGGTTTGGGATAAAGTCTCTAACTTTTCTGAGACATTGGTTGGGTATTCTCCATGTCATGCCAAAGAATATTTATTTGTAAAGCACAAGCACGAACTATGTGTAAATTTTCTGGGCAGCCAAACAGAGGTGAGCAAGAGTCATCTCCACCCCATGGATGTGCTCAGAGCTTAAGTATATAATCAGCTACATGGCAAATTGAGCCATTGCTGAAGACTGCCAGTATTAGACCTTAAGTAGATCTTGAATGTGTTTTAACAGAACTGGAATCTATTTCTTTCTTAATGTGTATTAGCCTAGAAAATAGAGATTGAGTCATATGTAATGAGAAAAGGCCTTATTGAATAATGCAATCCCTGAACAGTTGAAGTGTGGACAAGGTGAGCTAGAGTAGGAGGGGAAGTCAATATAGAGGTGAACATTAGAGAGCTTACACAAGCTGCCCACAGAAACAGAGTAGGTTGTCCCGTGTGGGCATCAGGGAGAGCTCTATATATCATCCTAACACAGAACTAAGAAGAGGAAGAGAAGAGATGATTCTTCCTGCCTCCAGTCTCTATAGGTGAAATCTTATAACACTGTTGACTATGTGCTCTACTGCTCTGGACATCATGGCCTGCAGTGTGATTCTTTATCCAAACAGAGCTGTAAAGAAGGCCAGAGCTTGTTGGTAAGACATGTCTCTTGGTCCCCTCGAACTCTTGTTCAGACAGAAACAAGGCAAGCCGTGGCTATCCCTAGGTCTCATAAAGAAGAAGACTGTGAGAGCTAACACAGTAAATACACTGATAACAATAGGGTCTGGGGTTGGGAGAGTATGTATCTGGGAGGTGAGCAAAACCATATAATGTGAGAAAGTATACAGACTAGGAATAGGTTATGTATCTACACTTTCTCAGCCAAGCTTAGCTACAATAATTTTATTGACCCAGATTCTCAATAGTTTTTATAAGTTCAACATATTTTGTGTGTGTGTGTTTGTACATATCCAAATATTTGTACATGTGTGTAGGTACATGTAGAGATGTATAGGCTATAGGTGGACACAGAGGGTCCTTCTCTCTCTCTCTCTCTCTCTCTCTCTCTCTATATATATATATATATATATATATATATATATATAGTATTTTTTCCAAGACAAGTTTTCTCTGTGTAACAGCTCTGGCTGTCCTGGAACTCACTCTGTAGACCAGGCTGGTCTCCAACTCACAGAGATCCACCTGCCTCTTCCTGCTGAGTGCTGGTATTACAGGTGTGTGCCACCACTACCTGGCAAGTGTCTTTCTCAGTTGTTCTCCATGTTACCTTTTGAGGCAGGGTCTTCTGCTGAATCTGGAGTGCACACACTGGTCTACTCAGAGTGTCTTCCCAGGGAACTCAGGGATCTTCCTCAACCAACCTTCCAGTGCTGGGATTGTAGATACCTAAGGTTTCACTTGGGTTGTGGGGATTCAAACTCATGTCTTCATGCTTGTGCTGCAATAGTAGTGAGTTCTGAGTTAGCCAGTGTCCACTACACAAAGAAACTTCTCTGATGAGATCTGAGAGCTACACTATTATGTCCATTTAGCTGACTAATAGTAGTAGGTTCATGACCGAGCCTTAGGAACTCTCTAGCCATGGCTTTGGGACTAGGTTTGCAGTACCAGGCATGTGTTTTCTCTTGCAGATCAAGCCTTAAATCTTAGCAGAAAACAGTTCCAACACATTTCTAATCTAGAGTTTAGCTATTCCTCCAGCAATGACTATTTTCCCTTGTGCCCCCCTTCCAATTTCTTTTCCTTTCCATCATCCTTTTTAGGTGAGATAGATATATTCTGGAGAAGTCATTAAAGTTCTTGTGACTAACAGGAGTCAGAATGTTAGCCCAGATTCAGCTTGTTTAACATTTCATGCTAATCCAACAATTAAGGCTTTTTTGAGTGGTTGTAACTACTTGGAGATGGAGCTAGACAACCTTGAAGATGGTGCAAACCCTGGGACATGAATATTCAGAGGTAAAATGAATGTCCCCAAGTCCTGAGTGTCACCCAGAACAGCCTTGTTTCAATTTATAAGGTGTAAATGCTCAGTGCAACGTGCCTCTCAGGTGTATTTTGGTGATAGGTACAAGAGTATGTTATTTGGGAGATTTAAATAATCATCCCCAGATAAGGCTATATTCCATAGATATCTAAGAATTTTGATTTGACCAGCAGTTTAGAAGCCTATATGGATGCTGGAAGATTATGTTTTCTTAAACCACTGCAGCCTTCCCAGCTGGGGATCACATGACTTCTTTGTGTCTCCAAATATGCCTACTAGATAACCTCAGATCCATGACCAACAAACTGTGTTTGTACACATTGAGATATGAATGGAAAGAGACTCAATGGACAGGAAAACACCCCAGACTGTGAAGAGAAGCTCTGACTCTGTCACTACAAACTCTTTGATGCACAAGAAATGCTCTCAATGACTTCCTCATTGGTGACATTCACTATCACCAGGAGGTGTTCTAAATGGCTTTTGATGGATGCATGTTCAGTTTCCATAGTACTGGTTTTATAAGAGAATGCATGCGCATCTCTAATGTGCTTTGACCTTGTTCCCCCTTCCTATTCCCTCTCCTTGCTTACCTCCATGCTCCTGTTAGTCCTTTTGCTCCCTTATAAACTTTTCATCTACTTTTATAATCATATATACTATACACACGATTTTACAGTAATGTAAAGTCTAGGGACTAAAAATGAAAGAAAAGTTGTGGTATTTGTACTTTACAAAAGTAACAAATGATTTCGAACAAGCTGCTAATAATTCATCCACTGATATAAATCCCTGGGTAAAAATCATAGGCTCTACATCCAAAATCCTTTGAGGGGGTCATTTAACTCTTTTCTGTTTGACTTATCAACTGTAAGATGGGCATTACAATATATCTTAGCTTTTGGAGTTGTTTTAAAGACTAAGTAAGGTAAAACAAAAAGCTTAGTAAAAATATCCTTGCATATGGAATATACTCAATTAGCTTTAACTATGATGACAGCTACCACACCATTACTTGTCAGTTTGCAATGGCATATGCATAATACAAATATGTGTACAAGTGCCTCCCAATTGTCTCTTAATCTAAAGTGACATTGATTTGCTCTCAATTTCTAACTAAATGAGTCTAAAGGAAATACCTTAAGTAACTAGAGAAAGTACAAGGGCACTGCCATATATAATTACAATGCCCAATCAAAATTAAGTGGATCATTTCCCATATGGCTCGAGTTTGGGATAGGATGCATTACTTGCAGTTTATATTTACTCAGTTGCAGACTGGGAAGGCTCACTGGCTCACTCAAAACCTCCTCAATTCCTTACAGCCAAACTTCAAGTCCAGTAGGCTGGGTGTTGTCTATACTCAGTAAAAAGCACGCAGGAAGAAAACAGCATGATTTACAGTAATTGTTATATAATATGAAGCATTTTCAAACTGGATTATGGTAGCAAAGCAGCATAATGTGTCCATGTTTGAAAACATGGGAAGTGATCAAATGGACCTTCACAAATGTACGGAAGAACAAGCAGGTGCACCGATGAATGAAGATGGGCACGAAAATCAGCTGAGAAATAACTAGAATTGAGTTTGCTAAGATCATACTCCAAATTTGGATAGCAGAAAAAACAATTATGGAGAAAAGAAAAACATTGTGGAAACAGATTTTGCTTTAAAGAACGGTCTGGTATGCTTAGTAAATAGTAGATTTTTTTTAAAAAAAAAGTAATACATATGTGATATTATTTTTGAAATCTATTCAAACCTCTAACTAATTATAAAGTTACTATTAAATTCAAGAAGTGGGTAAAATAATTTAAAATGTGGCAAATTTAATATATGTGACCTATATCCCTTTAGTTACTATATTAAATATAAAATGTGTGTGTGTGTGTGTGTGTGTGTGTTACACAAGTGAGTATACTTGTCAGTTTTGCATGCAGAGGCCAGAAGGCAAATCATGTGTCATCTTTTATTCCTTTAAGGCAGGGTCTCTCATTCAAAGTTCCTAGGATGCCCATCGCTGTCCCTCTCCCAACATTGGTGACAACACGCAAAGCCTTACCAGACTTTTACATTACATGCTAAATTTAAATCCAGGTTCTCAGGCTTGCACAGCAAATATGCTTACCCACTGTCCTAACTGGAGTTTCTAAGGCTGTGGAGAGACACCATGATCACAGCAACTCTGATAAAGGAAAACATTTAACAGGGCGGCATATGCTTATAGAGGTTGAGTCCACTAACATCATAGTGAGACATGGTAGCATACAAGCAGACATCTTGATAGGCAGGCAACAAGAAGTTGTCTGAGATATCTTGAGCATACATGAGACCTCAACGCGCACCTCTACAATGACACACTTTCTCCAACAAGAACACACCTAGCCCAACAAGGCCATACCTCCTAATAGTGCCACTCCTTTTGGGAGCTATTAACTTTCAAGCCACCATGCCCACTGAGCCATCTCCCCAGCCACTAAAAGGTGTTTAAATATTCCCCAGTAGACATTCTAAGAATTTTAAGATACATTTTCAAAGTATCGATTTATGTATTAAAAGACGGATAATTGAAGTTAGAACTCGTAATTATTGACGTCTTATAAGATATCCAATAGCTTATGAAATAAGCTGTTTTTAAATATGAAATTGGCTTTTAGTTTAATTTTTTAAATTCTACTCATTCATTCTAGGTATCTAACTACATTTTTCTTTGCATGTCTCTTTCCATCATCAATTACCCAGAATTATTTAGAGTTGTTTCTACAGAAATAGAAGCTGCATAGGAAAGATAAAATATGATCCCTAACAGATTCAGTTCAGATTTCTATTATCTCATTTAACACCCACACCTGTCATTTAACATCATGTGTTTCATGTCTCTGTCCATGGAATGGGTATTGCAATAACACAAAGATTCTGAGAGCCAGGAGCTGTGAAATGAGTCAGGGAGTCAAGGTACTTATCCCCAAGCCCTACAATCTGAATTTGATCTCCAGAACCACACATAGTAGAAGGAGAAAATGAACACCAGCATGTTGTGCTCTGACATCTAAATATATACACTTCCCAGCCATGTACAGACATACATGCATATGCATGTAAAATGAATTTAAAATAAAAATTAAGATTATGTGAATTATATAGAGTAAATATAATGCATAACTTTCAAGCTCTAGGCCAATGTTTTATTGTTGTCATTTGTACTTTTACTGGAAAGGCAGAGTATACGTGAGGAGGAAGCTGTGGTGGAATCAGAATGTTCAAGCTTAGAAGACGTGATCTTTATGATCCAAGGGGAAAGCATCTTCGGAGATGGGATCTTTGTGATCAATGGGGAAAACATCTTGATAACTGAATAAAATTTTGCCTTTTCTCTCATTTTCTTTGAATACCTTACAGGCTTCTGGAGCAGATGCCCTGGAGTTAAATTTATCGTGTCCACATGGCATGGGGGAGAGAGGAATGGGCCTGGCTTGCGGTCAGGTAAGCACCCCAGGAGCTGCCTGCTTTGTCTGTCAGTATGACATAATGTTTCCCTGTATAGATCCTTTCTGTACCTCAGTCGAGAAGACGTGGGGGACCTGATGACTGGCTAGAGACTTGCAGGTCTGCATTGTTTAAATATTTAGTGCTTAAAAAGTGGAAAATGAGGGAAACTGGAATTACAGCAACGGTTGGGTTTTATTGAGGAAATCATATTATGTACTTGACAGGAAGGAATATCATAACAAACAGTTTTTCAAAGCGCTGAAGCAGAGTTAGCTGGTATCCAAGGCAATGTTCTTTATTCCTTTCTGAGGCCTATCCAGTTTCCCTGGGGCAATACACTGTACACAATGCATTGTTCGTAGTGATTTTGCAGTAAATGGGGCACAGCACAAATTGCGTTTTACAGTTTTTAGCATATGATCATTATTCCCTAACTGTGTTTGGGGAGTTGCAAAGAGATTCTGATGCTATTTTTATTTAGGGATGCAATAAACGGAACCTTTATGTTAAAGTAAATTCAAAAAACCCTAATGAATAAATGCAAAATAATATGTTAATGTATAGGAAATACAACATCTTTATGGAACAAGATGTGGTGTGAAGTATTAAGGAAAGATGAAAAATCTTAATACTTAAAGGTAAGTGCTTTGAATCTCATTTCGCCTTTAAGCCCAGAGGAAACTGTGTGAATTAGATAATACAAAACTTGGGCATTGTTAGCAGTTTCCTAGAACTTTTACGGTTACTTCTGTGTCCACATGTGACTCAGGACTCCATGCTAAGGCGGTAGCCAGCCTCCTGTGGTGATATCCACGCTCCTGTTTTTCTCATGTCACTGAAGTGACTTGAATTAAACTCAAAGCCCTTTACTTAGGGAGGGGGAAATTTTTACATGTTGAAATGAACAAGCGTTTCTATTTTCATGTTCAAATGCAGAGAAGGGTTCTTTAAGTACTTTGTAAATATTTAATCTGCCTTGGGAACGGATTTGCAACTCAGGAAGAAATCATTCTTATGAACAGCAGGAGGAGAAGGGCTGGCCAGGCATCTTTCACGTGTATTCAGGCTCTGCTCACCACAGGTTACCCAGAAGGCCATTAAGCCCCGTAAACACATCCACTATTTCGTGCTACCAAGTCAGGGGAAACAGCATTATTTCTGAGTCATCTGATGAGCTCACAGTGTGTCTGGGTGGGTGACAGGATTAAAGGGAAGAAGACTCTGCTATGGAGATTGTTCAATCCAAAAAGCACTTGTCACTCAAAAGATGATGACCTGAGTGGACCCCAGCGCCTACATAAAAAAGTTGGCAGTAATGTTGGTACTTGTAATAGCCGGTGCTGGGGAGGCAGAGAAGGGGGATTTCTGAAGTGTTCTGCCTAGCAGTTAGTTTAGTTGGTGAGCTCCAGTTTCAGTGAGAGACACAATCTGAAAATTACCGAGGAATCGTTGATGTCTGACTGCCACATGCATACATGTACATGCATGCAAAAACCCATCCATGGACATAGATGCAACAGGATGCCAGGAAGGCACCAGTGCAGTCTTGAGTTGGTCATCAGAGGGCACACTCTTCTCTTATCCATTGAGTTTACACGCTTTGCCTATTTCACAGTCTAGACCTCAAACCCCACATTTTTGTTTTAAGGCAAATTGCTTGTGTAACATTATCTTTGGAAAATAGTAGCATACTGGTTTCTTAAAGAAGAGTGCTTTCTGGTGCTTATGTTTTGCTACAAATATAACAATTATTTGAAAATGTTGCGAAGTCCCAGCTGAGTTTCTTTCTTCAGAACCGGCTTTGTTCTTTGCACACATCTGAACTTAACACAGCTGTGAGTTGGTATGAGTGGAGCCTCTCCAGAGAGTTACTTAGACAAATAAAATGTACACAGCCTGGAGCCGAACAGCAATGCCAAAATGCTAAGAAAGTTGCCGGCAGAGGTATGAATAAGATTTGAAAAGACTTGGGTTTCTTGGCAGAAGGAAAAGGGATGTTTCCATTTCACTTCTCAATGCGCTAAAACTGACCAAAGCAGTGCTTATCAGCCAAGCTTATCAGTTTGCTTTTGAACTTTATGTTATAAACAAAATCATCGAAACATAAAGGCAATTTAATCAACTTTGCTTAGGCTTGGGAGGTATGAATGTTTAGCTTTCTGAAGGAGAAGGAAGAATAACAGTTCATTTTTGTAAAAAGGGTTTTCTATGACTGCCTTCAAAAGGGGCACAAATCGCCTGGCCTTATTTGAATTTACCTCTAGCATTTTTCCTCCTTCTCTCTCTCTCTGGTTTCCACTGTTTTCTTCCTCTTTCCGGTCAGGCACACCTGTAGCCAGCCCCTTAGCAGGCGTGGCTACAGCATCGCCTACAATGAGATCTGGGAAGAATCAAGAGCTGTTACAGAGGGATTCTTCTTAGACTGCTCATAGCCTGTTACATGGATATCTACACTGTCAGAGTATACTAAAACCTTGCTGTGTGAAGGGGAGGCCAATGCTGTTTCTAGCATGGAATTTTTATCTATCAGACAAATCTACTACACAGCACAGTTTCTTTTCCAAATACTTGCTATTACTCACTTGTATCAGCTTCTCACAAATATCTAATGAGTAATTTTTTTCTAAGGGTGTACTCTATATAATTATTATAAGTTAAATATACAATAAATATAAATATATAACATTCTAAATACTCATATACATGACAAAAATAGGATGTTCATGAGGAGAAAACCATACTCTCTATAAAATACAGGTATCATACTTAAGAAATGTGCAGATATAAAAAAACTCAAGCTTACCTTGATATTCATATTGCATGTTTCCTGCAGAGTGAAACTTCATAGGAGACCTTCTATTCTTCAGCTGTGCTCAGGAGTGAAAATCACTCTCCCTCTATATACTTTGCATCAGCCATCAACAGTATCTCCATCATGCTACTCATCCCCCTGAAACACAGCTTCCTATCTCTGAACTGTGAGCTCTGAATGATACAATCTCTGGAATCCCATATATTTCTAATGATCTGTAATTGTGGACATTTGGAGTAGGAGGCTCATCAATGATTCTGGATATTCCTTAAAGAAACAAATAAGTTATCATTTGGTTGTATTGAAAAAAAAGCCTTTTCATATTTCCTTGCTCCACATAAACTCATTATTTTACTTTTATCTCTTTCACCTGTGGGATACAGATTTCAAAATCTCTGTAGACTTCTGAGATTGGGGGGTAGTAACAAAACTTACATGCATTAATTTATTCTGTAGGCATGTACCTGTGATGAATTTTCATGTATAAACTGAGCACAAAAGACCAGCAACCAATAATCAATTAGAATGACTATACTATACCAGTGTAGTGTTATGATGATTAGTTAAAGCTTCTAGTTTTCGATTCACAGTTTGTTGTATGTAACTGAAACCACACACGGGAGAAACCATTGGGTTGTTGAGCAATATTGGTCTGAAGTGAATCTTCATTGTACTGTTTTAACACCATCAAGCACTGCTTACTCTTGTATATTTTATGTGATTTGATAAATGAAAGCTGGTGATAGAACACTCAGGCCTGGGATGGTTGTTTAACATGTATTATGCCCTTGTTTCAATCCCCAGCATAATATAAATATAATAAATATACATTAAATGAGTTAGATGTATATTGTGATGCAAGTCTGTTATCCAGGCTTCTCAGGAGTCTGACATCAGAGTATTGTGAATCCAAGGCCACTCTGAGAACACAGCCACATCCCTTGCCCAAAATGAACCATAGAAAAGTCAAATGAGTGTCACCAAAGTTAAGATTGTTCATTAAAGCCACAATTGGTTAGCCATCTAGTACTTAAAATGGAAAAACAAAAGCCCTGGTTATTTATATAAATGCCTAGTGTTCTAATCTTGTTGTTCAACCAAAACTGAGAAGATGCACATCAAAGAGCAAAATTGCATTCATTACACTTGTGATAAAAGTCTCTGTTCTGGCTGGCCACCTTCAAAATAGGTTGAGACCCCCATATGGTCAGGGTCTCAACTCGGGCCAATGGGTACCAAACCCCATGCTTTAATTAGCAAGCTGACCAGAATGTAGGAAAGACACCCAGAGTGTTATCCAATGAGGGCACATCCAGTATCTGCATTAAACTTAGTAGCTGAGAATTAACCGTTAGACCAAATCAACTCTTTGGCCTTTCATATTTCTGAGTTACCCCTTATCTCTAATTCCTGAGTTGACTAAAATACAAGGAAGCTTGAACCTACTATCTAAGTTCTGTTTCCTGGGCATGAAGGAGACTCTCTGTGCCTTAGCTTTCAGATTTAAAAATGTCTATAAGTTATTTCTGTAAATCTATTTCCTATAAAATTTTATATTTTATAAATCTAATTGAACTATAACCATTTTAATATAAAACAGTCAAAATTACAGCTTTGGAAGATTTCCTCTTTCCTTAAGCATCATATGGTTAAAAATAAAAACAAAAAAATAATTTTGTTTTAAATTCTTTTAAGATTGTGTTAGAATTTTCAGTTTTATTCTGCCAAATTATCATGGCAAAGTTCAGAAGTTTACTGAGAAGGCCTCTGTAAAACATTAGTGTTCTTCTTAGTCCTTCTGAAATTATTATTATTGACAGACCCATGTGGACAAATAATCCTTTCTACCTCTTACTTCTTTTGGAAAAATACAGAGGAGTGTACCTTTGAAAAACAGGCAATGTAAGGAGCTAGAGCTCTGTTAGTCTCCTAGCGGATATAAATACCAGCAGATGTTGACGGGGATAAGTCTTAATCTCATGTGTGGACTACATCCATCTAACTTCCCTCATATGTGCATGTACATGTGTGTATGTGTGCCTGTGTGAACATGTATGTAGAAACCATACGTCCACTTTAGGTATTGTTTCTCTGGTGCCAACAATCATTTATTTTTACTTATTTGCTTCTTAGTTCATTCATTTATTTATTTACTTACTTATTGAGAAAAGATCTGCTATTGGCCTGAGTATCTCCACATAGTCTCAGCTGGCTGTCCAGTGAGCTCCAAGGATCCACCTGTCTCCACAGCACTGGGATACTGGGATTACAAGGGATGCCATCATGCCCAGCTTTAAAAAAAAAAAAAGAACAAAATCGAAACAAACAAAAAAACCACCATCATCCCATCATCCCAGCCTTTATATATATTTTCTAACTCGGCCTCTTAATATTAGAAATCAGATTTTTCCAGGACCTTTGCTAGCTCTCTAGATTTCTGACACCACAGACACTACTTGGGTTGCTTACTTCACAGACCTGCCATCAAGTACTGAGAGAAAATAGTTCACAAGGGTCCAGCATTGGGGAGGAAAATGGAACAAAATATCCGCGGTCCTAGCTTATACTCCATGTTAAGAGACGCAAGAGAGGGCTTGTGCCATAGAACTTCTCAATGATGAATACAACAACACATGGAAACTATATTTCCTTTAGGAAAAAAATTAGTTTGTTATTGTTCATATAAGTTGATGACTTCTTTCCTTGATTTGTGATGTGCTGTGCTGTGGTGAAGCTTGGCCATGTGAAGCTGAAGGGAGCCAGCAGGTGTTATTCCTTTTTAGCCCGTTCTGTACAGGATGCAACTGGGCATAGTGAGATGTTTGATCTGTTTTCACTCAAAGTAAAAAACTACCAAGGACCACAGCCTTGGCTCCTTTGCTGCTGGCTTCCTCTCAGGTACCTTGTCCAGAATTTTACATTGTTATTTTAGAGCATCCAATTCCATATGTGAACAGAAAACATGAGCAAAATGCCCATACTACTTCTAACTGTCTCTCCTTTTGTCTACTGTTATACTTTTTGCCTAGAAGTCATACCCCTTTGACTGAAATTATCCAAATGGGAATCAGCTTTTTATATCTGTGCCAAATGATATCCAAATTCATGAACTGATATAACTTATCAATCAACCAAATGTTCCCTGAAAATGGAAGTCAATTATAGGTGGAGGACTGTGGAGGTGGGGCCCAGAATTCTGTTCTCATTTGAATCTGTGATGACCTACAGTTTGGAACCCTGCTAATGAACTTGCATTTCCTTCTCTAATCATCTAAGAGGTTATAGCATAGTTTGGCCCTGGCCCTTGTAGGTTTTCCAACTGTTCATTGCTTTCAATACCTTAATTAGTGGTTCATGGCTAAAAACTGCACAAGTACTTCAGCAAAGATGTAGATGGAAAGTTCCATAATGACAGAGTAATTGGAAGAAAAGCAGGCAAGCTTCCTGGGCAGGTCAAGGAGCTGAGCAAAGGTGATAGTGTCTATTGCCAGCTGTAACATCATACTATCCCGCATTAGCATCCAACCGGTTATTCACTTATCATCTATACAGAATTCCTGAATGCAAGGCTAGAATGATGGCTTGGCTGTTAAGGGTGATGGCTTCACAACTACAAGGACCAGAGTTTGAAACCCAGAATGCATGCAACACGCTGGACATCACACACATGCCTCTCACTCCAGCTCTAAAGGGGAAAGGAAACTGAAAATGTTTCTGGGGATTATGGCTTCCAGCCAAACTGAAAAAAATGCAAGCCCAAGGCTCAGAAAGAGACCCTGCCTTAAAAGAAAACAGTAAAAATTATAGGAAGACACTCAAGTCCCTGTTCTGGCCTTCGTGCATATATAGGTACAAGTGCCTGTATACACCACACACACACACACACACACACACACACACACACACACACAGAGAGAGAGAGAGAGAGAGAGAGAGAGAGAGAGAGAGAGAGAGAAAGAGAGAGAGAGAAAGAGAGAGAGACAGAGAGAGAGAGATAGGGAAAGAGACAGAGAGAGAGACAGAGAGAGAGATGAATCTTAAAATAATTTTCAAACCTTTCTATTTGTGATTCAGTTCATTCTCAATGTTCTTTTTGTCTTAGGAAGACTTAGATTTTATGAAGTTTTCATGATAATTTAGATGAGTATGGATGAAAATGCTTAAAAGTTGTGAATCTTAAAATGTTCAGCATCTTTAATGATCATTACTCCAGATAAAAACTCCCAGAGGGGCACTTTGACATTTCCCCCATGAACTGTTTTATGCCCAAACTTAATTTACACAAAACTTTATGTTTTTGAAATAATGAAAAATCAAGGATAACTGAGGCTTGGTTTCTGTTGCAGCCTGTCAATGTTTTTCCATAAGACATTAACCACAGAATATTCCCTTCACCCCTGCCAGAGAGCAGATGTCTGTCACTAAGAAGAGAGTCCAAAACTGAGTGTGAAGATGGCATTGCCCCAGATGTGCTAGACTCTCCCCTGGGAAATAAAGCCTTCCTCTAGCAGCTGGGCTAGCAGTCCCTCTGTCTCACACAGCACATTGTCCTGGGAGCTATGACCAAAGAAAGCACTGTTTGAATGAGGTTCTCATTAGGCATCTGTGGAGGGGACAATATAAAGGTATATCTTTAAGGCCAAACAATGACAAGGCTTAATATTTCCTAAATTTCTCAGAGAGTTGAAACTTGGGAACTCCAGAGGTTGAGAAATCCAAAGGGTTAGAGATGAATGTAAGAGCTGCCTGGAAATGAAGCTCACTGTTTAATTGCTGAGTTCCATTTGTGGTTTTGTTTGTTTGTTTGTTTGTTTGTTTGTTTTGTTTTGATGCTGGCAGGTAGCAGGTGAAACCTTTTCTCCTTCAGCTTTTTGACTCCTCCTTTTTCCTGACTGTAACTCTTATAAGGGATGCATGAAGAACTAGGCATGCAAGCACTTGCTGATAACCACAGTACAAAGGGGACAGTAGGAGGAAGACCATGCCTTTAAGCTTATCTTAGGCTACATAGTGAGTTCCTGTCCCCAAAATAAAAAGTAGAAAGATGGACAAGGAGACACACACACACACACACACACACACACACACACACACACACACACACACACACACACACAGAGAGAGAGAGAGAGAGAGAGAGAGAGAGAGAGAGAGAGAGAGAGAGGCAGAGTCAGGGGAGAGGGAGAGGGAGAGAGGGAGAAGAAGAGGGACAGAGACAGGGAGAGGGGATTGCAAACTGCATGGGCCAAATGGCATGGCTATTGAGAATAGAGAGTAGGATATTTAGCCCTGTGAGTTTAACTGTAAAATGTAGAATGTTCTAGGCTGCCGTTACATGAAGTTAACCCCTGGGGAGTCCCATGTAACAGCTTTGGTAAACTAATACAGCTTCACAAGAAACATGAAGAAGGCCTGTGTGCTACCATTGTCTGGAGAGCATCTGAACTCCGATTCTGGTAGCCCCACATAGTGAGTTTACTCTGTTCTCTTTTGTTTTCCTTGTGGTATGAGAATTTCAAAAAGCTTTCAGATAAATGATCCACTTGTTTATGAGGAGTCAAAATGAAATATTTGCTTTGTGCTATATTATGTTGCTCAACTTCTTATTTGATTTTAATTCTCTGCCATTTGCACAAACGGGTGTGCCCTGTAAGTAGATAACTCCAGGAGATCTTGAAGAGACATTTATGTAGCTGGCGATATTTTGCCTAAAGCTAATATTCAATGAGGTTTTTAATTGCCTTTATTAATGTTTGTTAATGATATACAAATGAATGCTTCTTTTAAAAATTACAAAATTTTAGTCAAATGAAATACATTTAAATCTAAAGTATCAGTTCAAAGTCTGTATTACTGATTTTTATGGCTGTCATATGGCACTAAGTTACATTATATTTAGTAATTGATGCATTTACTGATTAATCATTGTAGAGAGAACTAAATGTATACTTTAAATTTTGAATATATATATATATATATATATATATATATATATATATATGTGTGTATATATGTATCTATTACATCCCTGAAAGGAATAGCAAAAGTATTTTTAAAAGTTTGAATTGTTATTCTCAAGTGGTAGTTGTTAATATCACAGTGAGTTGGAGAAGGCAAGCCAAAACCTTTTTTCCCCCAGTCTTGATTTCTTTTTTATAGTGTGTTGCATTTTTTATTGAAATTCTTTAATTACTACTCATATTTACATATCCATTCCCCCAATCCCTCACCCTTCCATCCTCCCATATTCCCCACTGTGCTCCAATCTATCCCCCAACTCCTCCCCAGGGTTAGTGAGGCCCTCCACAGGGGACCTTCACAGTCTGCCATATCATTTGGGGGAGGGCCTAGGCCCTCCTTGCTGTATCTGGGCTGCAATAGTATCCCTCCATAGGGAACGGCCTCCCAAAGTCCATTTATGCTTTAGGGATAAAGACTGGCTCCACTGTTAGAGGTCCCATAGACTGTCTTAGCCTCCTAGCCGGCACCCACGTTCAAAGGGCTTGGTTCAGTCCAATGATGTTTCCCCAGCTTTATGACTAGGGTCTCCATGCACTCACTAGGCCAGGTCAATTGTTTCTGCAGTACCATCTTAGCTCCTTTGCTCATCCCTCCTCCCTCCTCCCTCTCCACAACTGGATTCCAAGTTTATTGTTTAGTGCTTAGCTGTGGGTGCCTGTTTCTTCTTGGAACAGCTACTGGAAGAAAGCTCTAGGAATGGTAACCAAGGCAGACATCAATCTCATTATAGGGGAAGGGCATCAAAGGCATCCTTTCCACCACTGCCTGGATTCTTATTTGGGGTCATCCCTGTGGCCTTTGTTCAAATTTGAGCAGAGCCTAAGAGACTGATGTCGGTGGCCCAGGCTCACAGAGTAATAAGACACCAAATTCTAGGCTTGAATTCAAACCTGCCAGGCAGGATTCAAGTATCTAAACACCAGGAAGATGAGCAGAAGCTCACAATTACAAGTCGGTTATAGAATTTATTTCAATACCACCTTTTCTTACTTGTCATTTATAATACAGGCATCTATCCTACTTTTCTAGTGCCCTGGGCATTCTTAAACTCTACCTCAGAAATGACTCAAACCATAGGATGCTGTTCTAATGGAAGAAGTTCCCTCATATCTTGGCAGTGCACTCTGATCTGGTAATTCTGGGGATTGGGGACTTTATTTCTGGTACTAGTACTTTTTTTATTTCCTTGTCCTATTAGTCAAACAAATAAATAGCAAACTACAATTTAGCCTCATGCAATTTGTTTGCAGCCAGACAAAATCCATCCAATAATAATGTTTTCATTTCAATCATTGCCTAAGTAACAGATAGAAATATAATGTCATCTGGAACTTTCTAACAATATAATGAGACCATCTGGCAGTTCAAGGGAAATGAACCTTGTGCCTAGAACTGTACTTGAAGAAGGCATTATGGACAATGATCTCAAAACTTTGAGTGTAAGTGTAAGGGGATTAGATTGCATCTCCCCACCCTCACCCCTGTTTCTGCTTCACTGATGAGGTATGAAAATGGTCATTAGAGAAACAAAACAAAACAAAACAAAAACCCCCAAAATTTGTGTTTACAAAGCTATCAAAGCTGCAAGGTCCCACTAACAAGTACTTCATAGCAAATTGTTCATTCTTTTTTGTAATTGTAATTTTTTTACTTTTATTTGTTTTTTTAGCTTTTAAAAAATTTATTTTAGAGGCATTCATATTTACATATCCACTCCCCCATTCCCTCAGCCTTCCATCATCCCATACTCCCCACCAACCCCCCCAACCCATCCCCTAACTCCTCCCCAGGGATAATGAGGTCCTCCACTGGAGACCTTCAAAGTCTGTCATATCATTTTGGGGAGGGCCTAGGCCCTCCTTGCTGTGTCTGGGCTGCAATAGTGTTCCTCCATAGGGAATGGGCTTCCAAAGTCCATTGCGCTCTAGGGATAAAGACTGGCTCCACTGTTAGAGGTCCCATAAACTGCCTTGGCCTCCTAGCTGGTACCCACATTCAGAGTGCTTGGTTCAGTCCAATGATGTTTCCCCAGCTTTATGACTAGGGTCTCCATGATCTCACTAGGTCAGGTCAACTGTTTCTTCGGGTTTCTGCAGCACCGTCTTGGCTCCTTTGTTCATCCCTCCTCCCTCTCCACAACTGGATTCCAGGAGTATGATTCAGTGCTTAGCTGTGGGTGCCTGTTTCTGCTTGGAACAGTTACTGGAAGAAGGCTTTAAGAATGGTAACCAAGGTAGACCTCAATCTCATTATAGGGGAAGGGCAGCAATGGCATCTTTTACTTCTTACCACAGCATATATCCAAAGTATAAAAACTAACAAAAACCCCATTGGCCTAAGGTGATGGAGACAGGAATGTGATGAGGGAAAGGATGTGATCTTAGCCTATGATTCCATGAAGACATGTGGTACCACAGTGTCACACCAGACAGATGTATAATAATGAGACAGGATGGAGACAATGCAGAAAATAAGGCCATGAAGGTGTGAGTATTAACAGTAAAGGGGGTGAATATAACAGAAAAGGGAATATTTGGTCATGAATTCCAGTTTTCTCAGAGTAGTAGAGGAGCCAGAAGACAGGACCATCTTAGCTACATAGAAAGATCGAGGCTACATGAGACCCT
Organism: Cricetulus griseus; assembly: GCF_003668045.3. NCBI lineage: Eukaryota > Metazoa > Chordata > Mammalia > Rodentia > Cricetidae > Cricetulus > Cricetulus griseus. The sequence continues at coordinate 39,209,620 of NW_023276806.1, read as the reverse complement.
CTCTGGAAACAAAGAAAAAGTAAAGAAGACAAAAATGTAAACATATTAAACCTGTTATGCATTCCTTATTTTAGAACAGTGACAAGTGAAACACAGAGTGAAATACAGTTTTCTTCCCCAGGATATATTAAATAAAGAAATGCTTTTTTTTCAAAGCGTGAGTGTATTGAAAACAAGATCCTAGGAGAATGCACTCTCAGGATAAACTGATACAGATCGTGTGTTGAAGGCAGCAAGTTTATCCCACCAGCTTCTATTGTGTTCTGGGCTCATGGTAGGTCTTTCTACACCTGCAGTCCTAATCCCTCCTGGGTTAACTGGGGATAGAAAAAGAATGTTCTGCCGTAAAAACAAACGGAGGCCACAGCAGCTTGCTTCCCTTTGAATCTACAGGGTCTGTGAGTTTTGCTATGTAGTAGGTGTTTAGCAAAATGTATTTGGTCCGACTAATGAGGGAATAATAATGAGTGAAAAACTGACTGAATCAAACCATAAAGAAAAATTTCCATGCCTGTATCAGAATCAGAAGATGCTAAGTTAGGCAATCTACTAGTGTGGCTGATGTCTTAACAGTTTTGTTCTGTTCTAAACTCAGCATTTCAGTTTTCTTTCCTATTCCTTTAGTACCTTGTTGGTTTAGTTTTCCTTCCATTTCTTGTGTCTCCCTCAACCAGTTCTTTGGTGTTTCTGGAATCCTGAAATGTGTTAATCCAGACACTCCATCCCAACAGGAATATCTCTCCTTTTTATAGTATTTTTGTTGTTTTTGTTTAATGAGAATTATAAACACACACACATATGCACAATCAAAACTTTCATTTCCTCTGCAAACCACATTATCCTACATGAACAAGGTCTTTTCCCTTGTCTAACAGGAGAAAGTAAGTGCACTGCCAAGCCTGGACTCTAGGGGGAGTAACACATGGCGTTTTCAACAGTTCCCACTCCCAATGCTCATGCCAAAGCAGCAGAACTGTTCTTTTTTTCAGATGGTCCCACACTCTGGAAGAGCAGATACATTACACAGTCTTACTGCTGGTTAGGCTTTGACTCAACGGCTACTGCATTTACTCTTCTTAGCAACTCTGTGATGAAGTTAAACTATAATCTCCTTTTACACATAGGAAATCCCAGAGGCAAAGAGGAGATGTAACATGGCAGGGTCACAAGGACGTACATCCTGAGCTACCTGGGTTCATGGACCTGGGCTTCTGACCCTCCTCAGGAATAAATGTCAAAGAAGTGATTGGTGGCATTAACAACTGTATGTATTCTATACACTTATTCATGTGTGTGGAGCTGCCTCTGAAGATTAGAAAACACCCTTGGCACATATCTGTGGGGGCTGTCTATCTTGTTCTTTGAGACAAGGCATCCCCATTTCCCATCCCCACGCACTCCTCATAGGGGGTAAGGCCTTCTCTGAAGAGTCAAGGAAGTCTGACATACCAAGTTGAGGCAGGACCAAGCCCATCCCCCCTGTATCAAGGCTGAGCAGGGTAATCCCACCATAGGGAATGAGCTCCAAAAAGCCAATCCATGCCCATGGGATAGGTGCTGGTGCCATTTCCAGGGGCACTCCCAACAGATCAAGTCAAATTACTGCCACCCACATTCAGAGGATCTAGTTCAGTCCCATGTAGGTTTCCCAGCTGTCAGTCCATAGTCCTCTCCCACTACCTCTTGTCAGCTGTCTCTGTGGTTTTCCCCATAGTGGTCTTGACCCCCCTTGTTCATATAATCCCTCCTCCCTCTCTTCAACTGAACTCCAGAAGTTCAGTTCAGTGCTTGGCTGTGGGTCACTGCATCTCCTTCCATCAGTTACTGGATGTAGGTTCTATGATAACAATTAGGGTAGTCACTAATCTGATTAAAGAAGGCCAGTTCAGACACCTTCTTCCATTATTGTTAGGAGTTTTAGCTGGGGTCATTCTTTGGGTTCTTGAGAATTTCTCTAGCACAAAAGTTCTCCCTAACCCCACGATGGCTGCCTCTATCAAGATATCTCTTTCATTGTTCTCCCCCTCCATTCCCTTCTTGATCCCTCATGTTCCAATCCTCATCGCCTCCCTCCTATCCCCCTCCCAGTCTACCCAGGAGATCTTAACTAGTACCCTTTCCTGGGACGTCCCATGTGTGTCCCTCTTAGGGTTCCCCTTTTTACCTAGCTTGTCTGTACATCTAGTATCCACTTATGAGAGAGTACATACCCTGTTGAGACAAAGCATCTTACTTGGACCTCAGACTCAATGACAAGTTTAGACTGGCAGGTCAGAGAGCCCTAGAGACCCTCCTGCCTCACCTTGCTAGGATTACAATCATGCAACCATGCTCAGCTGTTTATAAGGTGATTGGGTGTCAAAGCATGAGGTTTAGGTCCTCAGAACAACACGGTTTTAGATAGGGCACTTCACAAACAGAGCCACCCCCCAACCCTGCCACACGCATGTTCTAGCAAGGCTTCACTGTTGAATATAATGCTGCTGCACTTAAGGACTTTATGGAAGTTCCTCTGTTGGGCTTGGTGTGTAGCTGCTAGGCAGATCACTTTTTTAACATGCCTGTAGCCGCAGCCTAATCTCTAATAATTCAAAATAAAATACAATAACCTATTTTCTATACTCTGCTATCAATTCCAGAGGATGGTTTTCCTGAATGCTCTTAGTAAAAACCACCAGTATTTCCAAACTAAGTGTAAGACAAAGGCTTGCTGCTCATGTCCTGACTGCCCCAGAATTCTCAAGAAGGGAATGCAGCCTCAGTGCAAACATTTTCATTCTCTACATGTGATGCAGTCTTCCTGTTTGCTTTATGGCTACAAAAGGCTACAAATAATGATCATAGATATTATTAAATTGAAAAGAACACTAGTAAGAACATGGAAGTTCTGAAAGAAAACAAAACAAAACTCCAGCTTTAAATATTTTCTCTGCCCAAACTAAAAGAGAACTTCTTCTGGGCCAGTGAGATGGGTCTACAGGTGAAGTCTCAGATTCCCATGCAGAAAGGAAATAAGTGACTCCTGAAAGCTGCCTCCTGAATGCCACATGCCACCTGCTTTGTTAAATATACGCAACTACTTGAACAAGCCTTAGTTACAACACATGTAAACACACGTGCATACATGCACACACACACACACATACTAATAGTAAATCAAAATGAAGTTTATAGAACGATAATGTCAAATATTTAAAAATCTCTAGGCAGTAAAAATAAATAAAACCTAGTTTTTCTAGCCATGAATGTAAATGACCAAGGTCTGATTTTATTTTTAAATCCATTATCTTATTGTTCATACCTGATGCTGACCTTCCCGTCCTGGGGGGTCCAGGAGGATGGGGGCCCTAGAAAACTGCAATCAGGCAGGCAGAAGTTGATTCTTTAGAACCTGGAAAGCTGCCCCCCCCCAAAAAAGCCCATGGAGGTTAGAACCTGGAAACCTGCCCCCCCAAAAAAGCCCATGGAAGTTAGAACCTAGAAACCTGCCCCCCCAAAAGCCCATGGAGGTTCCCTGAGAGCGAAGCTCCTTCCTTTTGGGTCCACAGTGGGAAGTCCTGCATTTGTAACATCCTATCCAGATCCTTCTGCCCTGCCTGCCAGTCCCCAGCCTACCAGGCTACAAAGGGTGGATCATTAAGCCATCCAGGCAGTGGGGAGTGTTTTCAGAGAGTTGTTGCCCTTTCCAGCAGCCTGGCAGCAAGTGACCATAATAAATTATGCACAGCTCTGTGAGACTGTGACACCAGGCGCTGGAGGAGCAGCAGGGGTGGCTGAAAATCCATTATTTGAAATTTTTGTTTCTTTTTCTTACCAGATTCCATGCTGCTCCTCTGCTGTCATCTTGCTCCTTCTCTCCCCCCATCTATTGTTTTGAGGGGTTTATGTCTGACAGTTCTTTTCTAATGCAGCTTTTGTCCCTTTTTGTTACCTTGTTTCTGCCTTCCCTGGGCTCCCCCTCCCTCCTTGCTCTTGTGTGTCCCAGCCTCCTTTTCCTTCTGTGTCAGACATTTGCCTTACTTTCCTTTCTCTCTCCCAGCCTTATTGTCTCACATAATACAGACAAACAAGTTCTCTTTTTGTCTGTATTCTTGTGCACTGTGTTATGGAGTTGTCGTTTTCCCTTCAGGATAGGCACGCTCACTGTATGAGCTATTCATTCCAGTTCCAAGAATTCCAAACACATGTCCGGAGGAGTGCCAGGGCTGGTGACAACAGAAAACAATCAGAGCAACCAGGAGAGCGGTTCATTGAAAACAGCGCAGACCTATTTGTGCCCCATAGATCTGCGCGCTTATGCTACTCATTTCAGAACATTCAAAATTATCAACTTTCCTCTGAGAATAGGACTGATCCAAAGGGCCAGTGTTCTCACAGATCCAGTTCTCTATTCATTCCACCCTTGTCCCTTCAACCCATGACTAGCATGTGAAAAGACAGGACCAGTGGCATAGCTGCTAACTCAGTTCATTCCCTGCTAGGAGCTTGAGTAACTATTACATTCTGCTCCAAGGTGCTGGGAAACACTGGAAAGGGTAGTCATTCAGTTCTGCAAGAGCATTTCATGTTGTTTATTAGATTGTTTATGCCCTTTCCCATTTCTTTCCTTCTCTGAAAACTCAACATACTGTAGTGCTTTAAAACTCTTTGGCAGTGAAACACCCAAGAGCATGCCTGATTTCCCAACCCCATTTTTTTTTAACTCTGTAAATATGAATTAACAAAGCCAGTAACCTCTGATGTAGTGTGGCTAGAAGATATTAACAATACTTTTAGTATCTGAATTGAATTGAAAATTTACACACATATTCATGAAATGTAAGGAAGTTTCATCAAAAATAAGTTGAACTCTTTCTTTCACAACTGTTCCAGTTATTTATTTGTTTATTATTTATTGCTTCCATTAACCTGCTCAATTCTTCCCTTTGGCGAATGTAGTCTCTCCCAGTCACTTTTCATTGTGTATCTCATTGGTCTTCTCTTCCTCTGTGATTTCCATCCTTACTTGATATCTATATATTTAAAACCTACCATTTTGTTTTAATTGTTGCTTTACTTTGTTTTTTAATGACTGTTAAAATTGCTAGTTCACATTAATTGAACAAATACATGAGTTTCACAGTGACATTTTCATGCATGTATATACCATTTTTTTAGTCATAATTGCCCTCCCTACTTCAGCTGGAGATAGAGTAGCCAAAAATATGCATGAGGGCACATGTGATGTGAGATAATGTGCTTGTTCACTATAAAGATTTGTCACTGGTTTTGGTTTAATAAAACACTGATTGGTCAGTAGCCAGGCAGGAAGTAAAGATGGGACTACCAGACTAAGAAAATTCTAGGAAGAGGAAAGGCAGAGGCGAGGTTGCCAGCCAGATGCTGAGGAAACAAGATAAGAATGCCTTCACCCAGAAAAGGTACCAAGCCATAACATAGATAAGCATTATGGGTTAATTTCAGTTATAAGAGTTTGACAGTAATAAGCCTGAGCAATAGGCCAAACGGTTTCTAATTAATATTAGCCTCTGTGTATTTATTTGGGACTGAATGGCTGCAGGACTGGGTGGGACAGAAACTTCTGTCTACACAGGCACACGCACACAAACACACACACACACACACACACACACACACACACACACACACACACACGGGGGGGGGAGCTACAGAAGGCAGAAGGGAGAGTTGGATTCCTTGGGGCTGGATTTACAGTCATTTGTAAGCTACATGATGAGGGTACCAGCATTTGAATTCTTGTCCTCTAAAAGAGTAACCGCCCTTAACCACTAAGCCACCTCTCCAACCTCCTTTTTTCGGGGGGGGGGGGCGAATCAAGGCTAGGCATAGAATCCAGGACCTTCTCCATGCTAGGTCAGCATCCTACTATTGAGCTGTATCTCAAGTGCTTCTTTACTTTTGGAGACACGGTCTTGCCAAATTGCCTAGCTGACCATTAATTCCCTTTGTAGTCCAGACAGAACTTGAACTTGTGATCCTCCCAGCTCTGCCTCTCAAGTAGTAGAATTATAGGTCTATCCCAGCAGGTCTGTTCTACTTTGTTTCTTAGCTTCAGTCCTGAGCATTCTATCTCTGTACTTGTTACAGTTGGACTTTCCACGTCTCTACTCTTCATGCCCCCAAACTTCTGTGTCATGATGTCCCCTGTGTTCATCAGGGTTGTGTTTGCATTTTCAGTTATTTTATTTTGCTTTGCTTTGCTTGACACTTTGACTCTCAGGTCCTGCCTTTTTCCCATTACCAAGTTTGGGAAAAGGCCGTCATTGGTGTCTTTAAAAGCATGTTGTGTTTACCTTGAGAACAACATCTCTTACTTTATTTTTGCCGCTTGCAGTTCAGAGTAAATTCTAATGTGTAATCCCAGCCATTTTCAGCTTCTAGATACAGGGAAATGCTGGTGGTTTCCTCTAAAAAATAGCGCACTTCCAGCTAGTAACTACTTTGAGAAAAAGCAGAGGGCGGAATCAATGTAAAGACCTGTGTAGATGACTATAAAAGTGAAGGACACAGTAAGCTGAAAGTAATAAGCCAATGTGACAGCTAGGGCATTGGCATACTTAGATATGTCACAGGAAACATATGGAGGATGGCACAGTAGAAAGTAAGCTCAAGAGGTCCCCCGAGAGCCCATTCACAGTGGAGAGATACTCTCTCAGCCTATTTACCCGGGAGGAAGGCCTTAGGACTAAGGCCTAAGGCTTTGATGATCCCTTATGGGAGGCCTCATCCTCTCTGGGGAGAGGATAAGGGATGGGATGGGGAGTTGGTGGGAGGGGGGCTCAAAGGAGGATGGGAGGAAGAGGGAACTGAGATTGGTACGTAAAATAAGATTTCTTTAATTTAAATAAACTAAAAAGAATAAAATAAGAGGTCCCCTGAGAGAGAAAGCTGGTTGACCTTCCAAGGTTGTTTTTCTGTAAGCTTACCCTATGGTAGACTTATTTCTACTTTACATGCCTCTTTTAACATTGTACACTATTATTTCGTGTATGGAGTGAGTATGTGCGCACGTGTGTGAGGAGGCTCACTTGTGCATGCACATATGGAGGACAGAGAGTGACTTCAAGAATCCTTCAAGAATCTTTGATTATTATTATTATCCTTAATTTTGAATAACATTTGTATTAGGTCTTTGAAAATTTTATACAGTGCATTCTGATCATTTTCACCACACTTCCTGGACTCCCAGATCCACCCTGACATCCTTGCCCACCCAACAGTGAATGTGTAAGGGTTAACAGGCAAGACACTGCTACACAACAGTATGTCTGTCTATCTGTCTTTCTTTCTTTCTTTCTTTCTTTCTTTCTTTCTTTCTTTCTTTCTTTCTGTCTGTCTGTCTGTCTGTCTTCCTTCCTTTCTCTTTTTTCCTTCATTCTTTCTTCCCTTCTTCCTTCCTGTCTTTTCTTCCTCAGTTTCTTCCTTCCTTCCTTTCCTTTTTAACTCATTGAGACCCACCTGTGTTGCCCAAACAGTCTTAAGTTTAGATCCTACCCTGGAGTGTGGTCAGTCTACCAGGATCCACACCTTTAAATAAAATTGTTTCTTCCTTTTCCAGAAGCTATCAAATGCCCACACCTTTTCAATTAAGCCCACCTTGTGTTTTGAGACAAGAATCCTCACTGAATGTGGAGCTCTCTGTCTCAGCTAGGGTGGCTGGCCAGCAAGCCTCCAGGATCTACCTATCTCTGCCTACCCCAATGCTTAGGGATGGATACAAATAAACACTTTTTATATGAATGCCAGTTATCAAACTCAGGTCATCATTCCTGTGCAGCAAAACTTTATCCATTCTGCCATATTCCCTGGCCCTGCACATTAATTCTTAAACTTTATGTTTTGAGACTGTTTTGAATATCTGATTGTGTTTTCATGAGCCAGCAGAGCAGATTAGCACATGAAATGTATACACCCAGGCAAAATGATTAGCATTTCAAGTCAGTTTATGAAACTGTCCTGAGCAACCATGTCACATGTCTCTGTTCCATTTCATTTTGTGACCTAAAGCCTCATTAATAGTAGAAGTTCTTCTAGCCATGCCATTCTTCACACATGCTAATTTTATTTCATTTTTAACATTTCAATTTATTATTATTGAGTATGCTTAATGTGTGTAAACACATGAGCCATGACGTGTGTGGAGTCAGAAGATGGTTTTCAGAGTTGGTTCTCTTTTCCCTTTAAGTGGGTCCTGAGGATCATACAGCAAGTTTCATTACCTGCTGAGCCTTCTTGCTGCCCTCTTGTTATTTTTTACACCCTACCTGCCATCTTTAAATCCAACCTCTCAAATAATTATTAAACAGTTTATTTAACTGTTTATCTCATTGGTACCTGTAGCCTATACTTTTATTCTACCTGGAGTTTGTCAGAAAGGAAAACTACCCACAAAAGCTGTCCTGTGTTTTATATGTACAAAAGTCGATACTAAGATATTCAGAGCAGTGCACGTGGCTGTGTCATTTGTGAATATGAAGAAAGAATATAAGTAATTGTGGAGGTCCAGGTTGTGTTTAAAGAACTCAGTTGTATTTCACATGTTAGGAAACAACTTAAGTACATATGCTATACTAAAAATCATAGTTTGAGAATTCATTCCTCCTCTCTTATTAGCTGCATCCCACTTTGTATTATAATAAACCTTAAGTTTTTCAGGTTAAAAGGGAATTTCAATTTCCCCCATGACTTCCTTTCTTTTCTTCATTCCCCTACCCAGTCATTCTTACCTCTGCCCTTCCCAGCCTCTTAGGGACAAGTTCTCCAGCTCCAAGGCAGGTTTTGCCTTATTGAATTATTGAATTATTTTTCTCCAGATTAACTTGTTCTTTTATTTACTCAATTGTATATTTCTTCTCACTAGCTGCCATATCACTTTTCTTTATGAGTTGGCCTTATCATTTGGATTCTGACAGAACCGACACAACATTGTTTAGAGTAAGAATTTATTAGATCGGCTTTAATTTTCAATGAAATATTCTTGATTTTTTTCAGAGCTTATTACATGCTAGCCTCTTAGATGTGTCATATTACTCAATTATCAAATGTTCATCCACACTAGTGATAACATTATCCCTATTTTCAAAAGATGCCAAGGCACCAAGAGGTTAATCTGGCAGGAAATGTCAGACTACAGTAACCTTATCTGCCCTCTAGCACAATTACCTGACTTGCCTACTAATCACAGGTCCTCTGGGAGTGGACATGAGGTTATGTTATTTTCTTATATCTATACACTCATAAATGTGTGATGAATATAGCCGTGTTCATATATGCAGAGGCCAGGGGATGATTGTGAATATCTTCCTTCATGGCTATTTACCTGATATCTGGAGACAGGGTTTTTCACTGAACTGGAAATACTGTGGATCTACTTGTCTCTTGCCTGCATTGTGCACACAGAGCCGTGCCCAGATTTTCATGGGGGCATTGGAGATTCTAATTCAGATCCTCATGCTTTCATGGAAATTACCCTTACCCATTGAGCCATCTTCTCAACTCCATTGGATTATGATTTTGATATACAACAGATTTTCTCACTTCATTTTCCTTACTAATTTTGGCAGGAGTTTAGAGAGAAGATACAGAAGTACACCTGTGTAGGCAGAGGCATATTGATATTTGTACTGCATTGGTTCTTTTCTGTCCACCAACTCACTGAGGCAATTCTTGTCTCACCTTTCACAAGACTTCCATGGTTTCTAGGCAGGTACTCTACCACTGAGCTACAGTTTATATCCCTAGCACAACCACCTTTCCTTTTTATTAATATTATGTTTTTGACACAGAGCCTAGCTAAATTCATCAAAATTACTTTGAGTTTTTATTCTTCCTGCCTGTACCTCCCCAGTATCTGAGAATACAGGTATGTAATATGACACCTGACTAGACTAAAGATTTTCTAGGGCCCAGGTCTCTGTGGCATTCCTTTTCATGTCCCTCATGTTACCTTAGAGCATTGAAATTTTTCCAGATTAAATGTGCTTCCATGTGCTTCTGCTATCTACTGCTTATGCTTTTCCTGCTGGGTTCCCTCAGGATTCTGGAGGAAGGCAGAAAAGGTATCATAGTTACATAGTTACTTTTTGTTGCTGTGAGAAAAAATAAGTAACAAAAGAAGCTTATAAAAGAAAGCACTTAATTTGGAGCTCACAATTCTAGAGGGTAGTAGAGCCTCTGACCACCATGTTGAAGAGCATAGCAGCAGGCAGGCATGACACTTGAGCAGGACAGGCGAGTTTACATGTTGAGGCAACGGCATGGAGGTTGAGAGAGAGGTTAACTGGTAATGACATAGGCTCTTTAAATCTCACTACTCACTCACATTGACATATCTTCCCAATGACACACCTCCTAATCCTTCCCAAACAGTTCCACCAGCTGTGGAACAAAGATTCAAATCTTTGAGCTTATGGGTCCATTCCTTTTCAAACCACCACACAAGGCAAAGCCCTGCCAAGTGCTGTGCTCTGTAAGTACTTAATTCTCTTACATGTTTATATTTTCCTCAGCTGTAAGAATTAAGTATATACTCACATACAAGGATGGCTTGGCAAAGCAGTTAGTTATTTCATTTGCAGACTCCAACAGACTCAGAATTTTTAATAAATGTACCCAAAGAGCTTATGTCTTTATTTTGAATTACAATCCAACAACATTTAATCCCTTGTTATTGTTTTGTCAGACTTTTAATTGAATTTTCAAAATGTGAAACAAAAGGCAAGAGTTGTAGATAGCACAATACTATGAACAGAATTACCAGGGTCCCAGGAATTATTAAAGAGGACATTATGTTTGTTAATCAGGTATTTAATTTTGCTTCTGTTTGTTGATAGAAAACATCCTCTTGGAAAGGATTTTCTGGAAAACCTTAATTGTGACAATGCCTTCTTAACATCCATGAATATACTGTACAAGCCAAAGCTGTTTGGAACCTAATTAGTCAAAAACCATGGCTAATTTCCATTTTAACTATAGAATAGCTAACCAGCATTCCAGTCAGATGGCATCTTAGTGCACACAACCTTGCTTTTTCAGACATCTGGGAAAGTTAGCAGCACTTTGAAATTATTCCAGACTGGGGGGAGGAGGAGGGTTTGCAGAAAGGAAAAAGGAGGAACGGAAGTAGAAATGAGGAATGGGAAACTTAAGGAGAAATTGAGACAGAGAGAAAGGATGGAAGGGAGGACAATGAAAACATCCTTCTTCTTTAATGAAGTCAGCACAGTAATGATCCCAGATACAAAATATCAACCAAAACAAGGCAAAGAATAGCTCATTGAAAGAAGGTGAACATGGCATAGCTACATGAGGCATATCTCTGTGTAGCAAGATGGTTTGACTTTTGAAAGTCAATTCATAAAAATTGTTCCATTAACAGATTAAAAAGGAAAATCATATGAGCATCTTAACATATATACAAGGTTTGTTTGTTTTTAATTCACCTTCGGTTCATAATTTTAAAAGCCAGTGAATTGGCTCAGAGGATAAAGGTACTTGCCTCTAAGCCTTACCAAAAGCGCACATGGTAGACAGAGAGAACCAAGTCTTACAAAGGTTGGGGTCAGACTCCTCCCATGTGTGGTGGCATGCATAAATAAATGTAAAAGAAAAATGAATAAAACAGTAGAAAAATGTCAGTTGGAAGGAACTTCCTTAAATGTTCAGTTGTTTATGAAATGTCTATGCTGCATATTAAGCTACGTATTAAGTGAATGAAGTATGGAAAGCCCTTCTTTAAGATAAGAAATCAGAATAGGATCTTCTATAAGCTCATCCACCCTAGTTTGTAATAGGCACAGTGAAACAAAGCTAGAAAATTTAGTTGCCAATAAAACACACATGTTAAAAATGTAGTATGAAAAATAATATTATTAATGTGTCTTCTGACTAAATGCAAATAAGGTAAAAGTACTGAATTGTGTGTATAGGTATGTTAGGAAGGTCAAGTATAAACAAGTCATCCTTCACTACAGATGGCCAAGATGAAAATGAAAAGGGCTTACGTTGTTTCTATTCCATGTAAGACATTTTTACTATCAACAGTTCTTAGGAAACTGTCATTTTTAAAATACTGAATTTATCATAGCATTATATCAATTGAGAAAGTCGTAAAACTCATACAAAAACTCAGGTCCATATGGAGCAGTGATTTCTGTCTGGGCTATCATTGTAAGCCAGTGGAGAATGTGGAAGAGCAAATGTTGAGAGAACAATTACTATCTATACACAAAATCTGACTACAAGTAACTTGACCTAAGTTTGATAGGCATTATTAAAATGATTTAGAAAGCAATATTAAAAATGTCTTATTGGCCCTACAATTCTTTTAGAAAGGTAAGAAGGAGAAAAGGAAACCCACAAGTCATAATATAATGAGTTAATCAATAGATGCCATGAGGAGGGGCCAGCAAGATTGCTCAGTGGTTAAAGTCACCTGCTGCCAACCCTGAGTACCTGGTTTCCCCAGAACCTACATGGTAGAAGAAGGAACCAATTCCTGTAATTTGCCCTCTGACTTCTGGCACCTGCATGCCCCCACACACAGTCAATTTTTTAAAAAAGAAAAACTAAAACAGAAAAGGCAACATAATAGAAATTATCTTTTTTCCTACAAATTGAAGCAGAGTATTACTAAAATATATGCATTTCTTCAAGTTAAATAGAAAGAGGCAATTTGTTATAAAAAGAAACAAAAGGACTAACTTCCCATTCAGAAAAGAGAGAGTAGCAACATTAAAGTGAGTACAAACCAAATGCCAATTTATAATAGAAAAAGTAAAAAAAAAAACTTATAAAATGGAACATTATACAAGAATGAAAATGATATGTAACAAAAGTATAATGGAATCTTTAGGGCATGGTACTAAGTTTGAAGAATAAATAATAGCCATGTATGTGTATTGTGCATGAATATATAATAAAAGAATTGGATGCCAAGCTAGGTATTCACTAAGGATAAAAACATATACAGCAAAGCTTTTTAAATGGCAAATGAATAATATCTAAATTTACAAATTATATATTTATACATCACCAATAGCATTTTCTATTCACTTCACTTTTTTAAAAAAATGTTGCAACATTGTGTTTGATAATTAATCTTCAAGGAGAAAAGGTGACTTGAAAAGCAAATGGCCTAAGAGCAATTGAGATCCTCACTTCTCTTGTGCTTTTTAAGCAGTTTGCATTGTGACTGGGAACAAGCATTACATAACTGCATTTCTTCATTCACACCCGACCTCACAGAGTCCTTATAGGTTCTTAGAGAGAAAGGAAGGAGGACAATTAAAATATCCTTCCTACCATAATACAAGTGTCTTAGCCCTCATTTTTTCTTCTGTAAAAGAAAGTGATGGTAGAATTCCCCTGAGCTGGAGATGCAGCCAAGAGACACACACGCAGAAAAAAAAAAAAAAAAAAAAAAAAAAAAAAAAAGGAGCACGTTTATACACAACTACAACCCTACCCCAAGCAGCCAACAGTTTCCCTCTGGTGGGGCATGTCTCATCCCACACCTTCAGGCATCATTACCTCTTGTAGGATGGTAGTATGGAGCAACCACCCCTATGCTGAGTTTTTTAAATTTTGCTTCCTCTCAGTATCTATGCTTTTCTGTTTGTTTTGTGTCGATGGAAATTTGAAAAACATATTTATGTATAAACATACAAGTAGAGAAACATTGTGAGGCTGAATAAAGAGAGGTGTTGAAACACAACGGACATCAGGATTCTGGCTGCCACCAACCTTGCAAACAGGCTGTGTGTCAAAAGGATTTTCCCTTGGGGCTTAGAACTATGAGCATTCTTCATACTCTTTTTCACACGTGAGTTTTCTAGATGAGTTCACATGATGCATGTAAAATGGGAGAGGGGGACACTCCAAAAAAAAAAAAAAGATTTTTAGCCAATTAATAAGAAAACTGCAAGCAACCCAGCTTAAAGAAAAAGAGGGATAGACAATTCAAAGAAGCAGAATTACAAATAGCCAATAAACATGAAAAGGTATTCACCCAGCTGGTCAGCATGGAAATGCAAATTAAGCCAACACATATTTTAAATCTTTCAGCAACTGGATTGGCAAAGAATGATGGCTGGGTGCTGTGGAGGGTGGGAAGCAGCAGGCACTTTCATGTTTTATCAAAGGGAAAAGGAAACACTACCACCCTTTGGGAGAATATTTTGCAGCATCTAAGTAAATATGAGGGTGAGTATCTCTAAGCTCAATAATTTATTTCTAGGAATCTGTCCTGTCAAAATTATAGGAAGCATACAAATACATATGAGGTCAGTGAGCACAGAACTTTGTGAAATTATGAAAACAATTGAAAACCGCCTAAGAAACTCTTTAAGGAAGGTCTGTGTAAATGATGGGGTGCCCATCAAATGAGGGTACTGCCATGCCACATTTAAAAGGAGGAAGTAGAAATGTTCTTTACTGGGGGCAAAGTTTCATATCTATCAATATGAAATATACATACTATGTATTCAGTAAAGATACTAGCAAATGATCCAACCTCATTCACCAGTATTTATCCTGTATCTACATAAACATATATAGGGGAATAGAAAGAATGGGTACCAATGTATAGGATCTCTGGGATTGGTAAAGAGGAAATTTTATCTCTTTAAAGATTTATTTATTTTTTGTTTCTTATGTGTATATGTGTACCTGTGTGAGTATGTGTGCATCAAGTGTGTACATGCATCTCTCTAGTGGTGAGAATGTGTCAGATACCTTGGAACTGGACTTATAGGTAGTTGCCAGCCATTTGGTATGGGTGCAGGGAACAGAATCTGGGTCCTCTGCAAGAGCAGCAGTGGTTAGTGTGTGTGTGTGTGTGTGTGTGTGTGTGTGTGTGTGTGGTGTGTGTGTTGTGTGTGTGTGTGTGTGTGTGTGTGTGTGTGTGTGTGTGTGGTTTGTTTATTTGTTTGTTTGTTTTTCGAGACAGGGTTTCTCTATAGCTTTGAAGTCTGTCCTGGAACTCACTCTGTAGACAAGGCAGGCCTTGAACTCACAGAGATCCACTGCCTCTGCCTCCCTAGTGCTGGGATTAAAGGTGTTTGCCACTGCTGCCTAGCTGTGGTAAGAGTTCTTAACCACAAAACCATCTCTACAATCCTGTAAATTGTATTCTTTGTATGGTTTCTCTACATCTGAATTACGATAAATTATTGTGTATTGTCTTTATTTTTTTAAAAAAATTTAACTTTGAATCAGACTGTGTAGACCAGGCTAGCCTAGAGCTTGCTAGGTAGGCAAGTTTGGCCTCAAGTTCACAATCCTCTTGCCATTATTTTTGGAATGCCAAGAAGCAGGTGAGCCTGTACACCTTGTGTGTTATATAGTGTAACTAAAGGGCTTCTTTTGTAGTCATGTAGTATAGGATTTACCTACTTATATCCTATTCTTTGGCTCAACCTCCAGTAACACAGGGCAGACACAGGCAGGTAATCTTGGTTAGAGGGGTTTAAACTGATTGCTAAATTGTTTAAGTGTAAAGATGTAATTCTATAGTTAAAATAATTTTACTACCACTGTCATTTTAAGAGTGAGGAAATACCACTACAGTTAACTGTACTCCAGAGATTGCTCTGTTTTCTGAAGCAGTGAGCCATGTTTATTTTGGAAGTACCCCATGTCTAAAATTCCTCAAAGTGGCTATTGATGTACAGAGGTCAGTTTTTGGTAGAGTCTCACTCTTTTTTGAAAATAATGGTGGGTCATGAATGATACCAAATTCATTTGTTTAAAAACAGGGTTCCTCTTTATGACGTTTCAAAATATGAAGCTGTATGTGGTGAATTATATAATCCTTAATGCTTGACATCCTGAGACTGGAGAATTGCTATGAGTTCCAGGCCCAGAGAAACTACACAACAACAAAAACTGAGAAATAGCTATCATCTCATGAGAGTTCTCATTTCCTAACACTATAAACGTTGCACGGTGGTGTATTGGCCAACCACAATTAAAATTGCTGTAGTGATTAAAAGGGGAAAAATGTTAAGTGCTTGTTTTAAAACTTTGACAGTCAGCAAAGCCCAAGGCACTTTCTTCACTGTTTACTGTAGGGAAAATAGATAGTTAATCACAAGATAAGTATAAACATGTTGAGATTGTAAAGACTTAACAGACTTTTGTAACTCCACATTGCTTTGGTAAAGATTTATTGTGTCTTGTCAGCTACCGTCCACCTATTTATGATTATAAGGCACTTTGTACCTTTGTACCTGAATGTGAAAGCAAGCCATTTGTACCTTTAGCACTCACACATTAAAAGTGCTGTGTGCTTTCCTTTAAGATTTTTCCTGGAAGATGAGAGCCTAATCAAACCTTTTCCCCTCCAGCAGGTAGCCTCTGCATGAAATAAAGGGTTGAAATATTGTTTAATCGTGTTCCATACCACTCTTCACAGTTATGAGGATTGTTATTTTGCTGCTATAGAAGCAGCAAAACAAAACGTTGTTACTCTCTGTGGCAAAGACTGCATTTTAAAATTATGTATTACTTTAAATGCCATGATTTCTTTTGACCCTACATTTTCATTTTCTGTATTATATATGTTATTTGAAGAGAAAGATACTTTTTTTAAATGCTGAAAACCTCCCAGAAGTACAGACTTGACTTCTGTCTCTGAGAGAAACAACACGCTAATTTTAGTTGGCAATCTTTCCTTGATTCCTTCAGTCCAAACTCAGCTATTATTAACCTTTGTTTGTGACAATTGAAGAGAATAATGGTTGAATTTGGGGCCTTTAATGTCACATTGAAATCAATAGTTGTAAATGGTAGTTGCCACAGTTCTGACTGATCTGTCACATTCAAACAAAAGAAGGCCTTTCTCCATTCATAGAAGATAGCTGAGACAATTAAGCACACACACAGGAGTCTCTAGAGACCTTCATAGCATTAAGGACATGGTTGGATAACAGTATGTTTGGGGGGGGATTGTTTGTTTTAACAGTGCTTTTTACAAAAGTATCTGAAATTATAAATCAAATACATAGAGGAGATGTATTGGACCTCATACAGAACTCAAAGTTTGTGGTCTGTCATAAAAATAAATTGAATTGTCCTTCTCAAAGTAACGAGGATAGTAAATGGTAGGGGACTGATGATAAGCTACTCTGTGAACTGGCAAGGCCAGTAATTGTAGAGGCCACTCTCTAGAAACAACTGGAAATGCTTAGGGCCAGAGCCCTGGATGCCAGCCACAGTCTCTTACCATCTCTGCCTCTCTAGCACATCCACTGGGTTCTAAGGGTTCTGGCCTTGTTTGGGCCTCCTCTTTCCTTTTCAGTTTCTCTGGGACATTTTGGAGAGGAGGAGAGACAGACTGACTTCAGATTCCCTCAGGTGACTGTGATGTGCATATTTATTGTCTCCATACCCAATTCTAGTTATAACTGGCTAGGCACTGATTCATTCTTTAAGAATACAGCGTGATGTTTCAACGCTAGGTTTCATGAAGTAATAAGAATAGTACAATTCTTTAGCAGGAAGAAAAGGCACTGGCAAATTTTTCCATATAATAATAACAGGTCTTCAAAGTTTTATTAAGGTGTAAAAAATGAAATATCCTCATTCACCAAAATGCCATTCCAACCATCACTTGAAAAATTAAATTAGTTGTTCTTGAAATTAGAAATGAGAATGATTCAATACTACCAGAACCCAGGAGATTAAAAAGAATAAAGTAGGCAAGATCATGTTTTTGGCTTGCCTAAAGCAAAAGGACTATATTTCTTCCTAGCTCCGTGATTTTATAAGATGAATTCTCACACTTAACATCTTCCCAAAATTATTAGTTTAAGGACTCCATGACTTTTAAAAAATATTATACTTAGAAATAAATTCATTGAATGAAGAGAAATATTACCAGTCTCTAATGGATCTTTTTCTCTAGATTTTCTCTTCCCACTTGAGGAGAGAGTCTAGGTTTTTGATATGAGCCACCCAGAAGCAGAGCAAGTGACAGCACTAAGACAAAGCCCTACCTTTTAGCATGAATCATTTGTGTGTGGGGGCGGGGGGGGGGGTGTGTGTGTGAAGTGGTCCAAGGGTAGCCCATTTCAAGTCGCCAGCCTAACATCCTGCAAGTAGTGATGTGCTCCTGTCTAACTCTCACCCAGCAAAGAAACTTCTATAGTTGGTCACAGCATGATCAGAACACTAGCAGCACAAAAGGGTGAGCTTAGCTTTCCAATGAGATAAACAAAGTTGTTTTGGGTCCACTACAGTAACCTATTGCTCTAACTGTGCATGTTTGCTTGGAGAGAAATGGCATATGAACCAGGAAATTTGTAGGGAAAACAATGGTATCATTAAGAAGAATTTCACATTTTTGACATGTAAGAGAACATCCGTGTTCATTGTTAGAGAGAGAGGGTATGAATAAGGAAGTCCTACGGTTCTTTTTTATTTTTAAGGTTTATTTATTTTATGTGTACTGGTGTTTTTCCTGCATGTGTGTCTGTGTGAGGGTGTCAGAATCCCTGGAACTGGAGTTACAGACAGTTGTGAGCTGCCATGTAGGTGCCAGGAATTGAACCCAGTTCCTCTGAAAGAGTGGCCAGTGCTCTAAACCACTGAGCCAACTAGCCAGTCCCAACCCTATGATTCTTTTTTCTTTAGAAACAATCATTTTGTATATCAATCTCCCTGTTCCCTCTCTCTCCCATACCCCCCTTCAACACCCCCCCCCAAGAACAGGAAGGCTTTCCATGAGGGATTATCAAAGTCTGTCACATCATTTGGGGGAGGGCCTACGCCCTCCTCCTCTGTGTATCTGGGCTGAAATAGTATCCCTCCATAGGGAATGGGCTCCCGAAGTCCATTTGTGCACTAGGGATAAGGGATAAATACTGGTTACACTGTTAGAGGTCCCATAGACTGCCCAGGCATCCTAAATGGCACCCACATTCAGAGGGTTTGGTTCAGTCAAATTCTGGTTCCCCAGCTTTATGACTAGGGTCCCTGTGCTCTCACTAGGTCAGGTCAGCTGGTGCCGTAGGTTTCCCCAGCACAGTCTTGACTCCTTTGCTTATCCATCCTCCCTCACTACAACTGGATTCCAGGACTATGGCTCAGTGCTTAGCCATGCCACCTCTGCTTCCAATAGCCACTGGATGAAGGCTCCAGAATGGCAATAATTGAGAGCACAGGGTGGGGGTGGTGCATGAAGAGAGGGAGATAGGAAACAGAGAAGGGGAGAAGAGAAGGGGGTAGGAGAACAAGAGGAATCAGGAAGACTGAATCAGGGGAGGAATAGAGGAAGGCAAGCAAAGAGATAACTTAATAGAGGGATCCAGTATACATTTAAAGAGAAATCTGGCACTAGGGAAAAATGTTCAGAGATCCACAAAGATGACCCCAACTAAGAATATAGGCAGTAGTGGAGAGGCTGCCTTTGATGCCCTTCCCCTATAATGAGATTCATGACCAACCCTATGATTCTAATGTGACTCTTGTTTCTAGTGGATCCTTTTCTTAATTTACTTAAATTCAGAAGAAGAAGAAAAAAAAAACACTGGCTTTGTTGGGAAATACCATGTCATCAAATGCAGTACATAAGGATATGAATCTTGTTGGATCTGCAACTTGTTAGGATGTTTCCACTTCACGTGATGGGACTGACAGTATTTTAGTGAAGCCAGTATACCTACTATATGAATTCAGTGTATTTCTATAAATCTCCAAAATAGGAATGCAATATACATCTATTGGAATCCAATATACATCTATAGGAATCCAATATCAAGTTATTAGAGTTCAATATTTATCTCTAAATTCTAATATACATGTATAGAAATCCAATACACCTTTATAGAAATAAAATATGCAACTATAGAAATCTAATATACACCTATGAGAATCAAATATACACCCACCATAACCCAACATACACCATAAGAATCTAATATACAAGATTTGGAATCTAATAGATATCTCTAGGAATCTACAGATAAATTTGTCAACTTACCTATTATCTATCATGTAGCTGATGGGGGATGTCCTTCTGTATGCTGTGATTATGTTTCTCTTATTGTTTGATGAAAAAAACTGTTTTGGCCAATGGATTCAGCCAGTCGGGAAATACAAACAAGGATAGAGAAAGGTTATAGGCAGAGTCAAAGAGATGCCATGTGGCTGCTGAAGAAGCAAGAGACCTGGACATCACTAGTAAATCAAAACTATGTGCAGATACACAGATTAATAGAAATGGGTTAATAATTAAGAGAACTAGCCAATAAGAAGCCTGAGCCATCAGACAAACCATTTATAATTAATATAAGCCTCTGTGTGTTTATGTGGGAATAAATGACTGTGGGGCCAGGTGGGATAGAAATTTCCATCTACATGTTTCAATTTAATTATCTATCATGTATCTACGTGTCTATCATCATAATAACCATTTGTCATCTACTTCTTAGAAGCTAGTAGTGTGATGGCTCAGTACATAAAGGTTCGTTTCCAACAACCCTGATGACCTCAGTTTGATCTCTAGAACCTAAATTATGTAAGGAGAAAACTGACCCTTCCAAGTCACCATCTTATCTCTATGTACATCCTGTGACATGCATTAACCTACACATTCTTGTGCTTCACCCCCCAACACACATAAAGACATTTTTAAAAGGCTCTTGGTGTTGTTCTTGTGGCTAATCCATGTCCCATCTATTCACATGACCATATACTAAAATACATGTGCTCTGCATGCATTTCCACATGATTTCACAGTTATTTAGTAAATAAAATTTGATACTTGTAGCACTCGAGTTCTGCACATTCTAGCTTTCTTATTTTCCCTTTAACTGATCAGTCAAAAGTCTTAAGAGATTTATTTAAATTTTCTGTTACTGCTGTGTTTTTATTGTTTCCTATTTTTCTTAATTATAAAGAATCTTATGTCATAAGCATTAGAGTTCCAGTTACATATCTCACACTGATGAATACTTCAAACATGTTACACAACTTTTGATGCTCTTGGCTCACATTTTTTGCTTAGCATTGTTTAATTTTATTCTAATTTGGATTTTTATATAGTCTTGATTTTTATTTTGATAATTCATTTTATTAATGTATATAGTGGTAAATTCTTTCATTTATTATTTGATGTTACTTTGTGTTTATTCATGTTTCCTTTGCTTGTTTCCCCCTTTCCCCTGTTTTACTTAAGCTTTTAATTTTAATTTTCTTCTTCTTTTCACAATTGCACGTAAACCTTTTCTTTAATTAATATCAAGTTCAATGATGACAATGGCCACAAAAAGACTGACTACATTCCCTTTTTACAGCTAATTATTCTTCCCTTTGACAGTGAGAGATGTAGACTTTGCCCTTCCTTCCTCCTTCTTCAGATGACCCTTCAGGTTTCCTGAGCTTTGTTTGCATAGTGGTTGGAGCTGTTGTAGACACAGATTTTTTACTGAGTGCACAGATGGATGAATTTCAAGGATTTTTGTAGTAATTTCTGTTCTAAATTTAATTACAAGACTATCTAGTAAATTTTAAGAAACTGCTGAATAGTGTTCACCTAACTTATAAGGAAAGTGTGTGCTTCTGGGTGATCCTCAGGAGTATTTGCTTGGGTGTTCTCCTCAGAGGGCAACACATGTGTGGTACATTATTTTGAATACTTTAATGCTGGAAACCATTGTGCTTTTTCTATAACATTTGAGCACTGTGGTGGAAGAAATAAAGATTCCGGTTCACAGTCTTTGTCTTCTAGTAGCACAGTCAGATAATCTTTCTTTTGTAAGAAAACTATTTTTTATTCTGGCTAGAAAAAAAGAATTTTTTCATCAGCATTGGAGGTCACACATTTGTCCTGATTATGTCTAGGTGTGTGGCTTTTGCAAAATTAATCGCACTGAGTCTTAGTGAGCCCAATCCGTCAAAGGCACACATCTTTCTGCAACTTGGGGATGTTTTATTCTATTATTCCTATCTTATTCTTTATACCCCATTCTGTTTCTCTAAATCACAGCTCCCTTTCTGCACATCCTACGTCACCTGGGCCTTCCTTCCTCTAGTGAGCTTATTTTATCAGTAGTTTTCTGATTTGTTCATTCAAAAAACTAATTCAGTTCTTAAGTGACTACTCATCACTTAAAAATATTTGATTTAGAACAGTGAAAATCACTAATACTAGTTCAGGTCATTTTTATTTTCAAATTGTGTGTCCTGGAGAACACTTGTAGACTTAAATACTTAAATTATCCTGTTTCTCTGTGCTGTTCTTTACTAGATTCTGAATAGTACCTAATAGTTCTGATGTCTCTCCTCCCCAAATTAGTAAAACCCATGAAGTAGGCAGAACATTTTTCTTTGACTTTCCGGTAAGGTAAATTGAATCACAAAAAAGTGGGTCAGGAGTGGTAGCTTCCCAATCAGTGTTAAATGGGAAAGCTGTGGATATTACAGCAGTTCCATGGAGAGTTGGCAGGGGGAGGCTGCAGAATCCCCAGGAACTCATGCGACAGCAAGCTTGGCAAATGAAGTGGCAAACAAGATGAGAGACCATGACTCAAACAAGGTGGAAGATGAGGACCAACACAAAGGTTTTCCTCCAACCTCCACACATGTTCTCTGGCATGCATGTACCTACACACACACACACACACACACACACACACACACACACACACACACACACACACACACACTAAATGAAGAGGTTGCAGCTCTTCAGATGTCTTTAGTCAAATTTTAGCATTTTTATAGTCAAATTTAGGGCAAATATTTTAAAAAACAAAATCAAGTTCTATAATGAGCCAAAGAGCCAAATATTGATGTCTCTCAAGGAATTAAGAAGAAATAGTAGGGGAAGGTAAATGTAGTACTGCTGAGACTCAGCTATTCAAAGAGAAACATCTCAAGACCTTTCCAAGTCCCTAAGTAGCACTATAACATATCATTTCCCTCATAAAATGCAATAAAGTATAACTAAAGCATTTAACCCATCCCAGTAGACCCCTAATGATTCTATAGAAACAGAACCATAGTCACTTATAATTCTATTATCATAAATTTGAATTGAGCACTGGCTGAAGCGTTTTCAACATCCCTTTTTCTTGTTCAGATATATAACATATGGTGTGCTCATTTTTGTCTGAGTCACCACTAATTTATTCAGAATTTCTGTTTTCTGGCCAAGACCCATCAACTTTTAATAACTATTTTGCTGCTTCTTAATTCCCAGCACCAGAAGTAGCAAGTGACTTTCTTTGAGAGTCATTTCACATGAAAGGTTTTCAATTTGTTTGCAAAACATGCTGTACTTAAATAAAACACAAAATGTCAAGGCCTCACTGCCTATGAGTGCTGGTTGGAAGAGAAGGTGATATTGTGGCCAGTTCTTATTCAGAAGACTTGTTGACACTGGCTGATCGTCAGTTTCCTTCTACATTCCATATGAATGTGTGTTCTCTGGACTCTTTCACAAATATCTGAAACAGCAAGCCTGTCTCTGACTATCAGAAGATTGCTCAGTGTACTAATGTGCTTTAACTCTTACCTTTTTTTGGTGTGTTAGTATATTTCTCAGTAATTTACTTAATTTATTATCATTTTACAATTTATTCAGCATTATGACTTAAGTGACTTCTACTTCTATACAATGAATCTACAACAATGGAAACATTCTCCATGACACCACTATCCTGCTTTATTTTAATATTTTTATATGTATATGTGGTATATATATTTGGTATGCAAATTTGCATGTGTAGAAAGTTTCTACAACATGTGTGGAAGTCACAAATTTTCTCTACCATGTTCATTGAAGCAAAATACCTCAAGTGAACCCCAGACTCACATGGACAAGGTAGCATGAAGATCAGATTTCAAAATCCCAGAGCCCATGCAGATGTTAGGTGGGCATGGCTGTCCTCAGGTATCCAGCCTTGTAATGTAGAGATGGGATACCTAGTGGAAGCTGACTGTCTGAACTAGCTTGTTCATGTCAGTGTTCCTGGGGATGAAGTCAAAAGATAACCAAGAGTGACCATCATGATGGCTTCTTGGGTGGAATAAACAGAAGCATCAAAGAGACCTTAAAGATCTGCCAGATGACTAGTCAAGTCCTTTCTCCTAAGATGAAGTGTCCAAGTCATAGATAAAATAGTGACAGGAATAGCCCAGTAAGAGTTTAGAATTCCATTTTTCTGAATTCCCACCCTAAAGTAAGCATTATTCTGTGTCCACATGGAAATTTAATAACAATATTTCCTTTTGAAGAACAAATGTTCAATTAACTTTCAATCACCATAAATCTACGTTTGAGTAACAAAAGAGAAAACTTTCCCTGAAAGCTGCTCTAGACATCACCTCTAAAAGCATAAAAAAACAAAGCCACTGTGCTTTGAAGGAGTTAACTCAATTCCCTACACCATGTCTTTACCCTTTCCTTCCTTTATCTTTTTCTCCTTTGTGAAGAAAGTATCACTCTAATAATTCATTCTAATGTGAATCTACATTTTGAAGCTTAGCTGCTATTGAAATATTTCATATAAACCATAACAACTTACAGCCTTCCAAACATTGGACTCATAATAAGGCCAATATGAGTGCATCACTTGGTTAAGAATTAACCTAATTTTTGAAAGCTTTCTAAAGTGTGTGTTTCAGTTTCCTATTTCCATGTTATACATAGAACTGGGACATGAAAATAGGCAGTGATCAGATAGAACCCTTCAGCATAACTTTTGCTGAGACATAGCATTTCCTTCTAATACAATTGTAGAAAAGGTGATGGTTTTGTAGCCAACTGATGTTTTGCATATGTTGAGTGTTAATGTTATCACTGACCCAAGGATAAGACTGCAAGTGAAAAACAATATGCTAAGTTGGAAAGACTCATGTTTTTTGTTTCTTGTTTTTTTGTTGTTGTTGTTGTTTTTTTGAGACAGGGTTTCTCTGTCTAGCTTTGGAGCCTATCCTGGCACTTGCTCTCAAGACCAGGCTGGCCTCGAACTCACAGAGATCTGGGATTAAAGGCGTGTGCCACCAATGCCCGGCAAGACTCAAATTTTTTGACCAATGAAAAACATCTAACCATGGGAATTTATCATTTTAAGTCAATTGTAAAAGCATTTTAGTGAGCTATGAAGGTCCTAGACAGAGAGACAAGTGTGGCTTCTGCAGAGGGCTAACCTACCTGTACCCCTGTCACTCTCTTTCCCATTACCCTCCTCCTACCCTGTGTGGCACAACTGATATAAACTCTGAGTAACCCAGTACTCATTTGTGCTTGTTATGTTTTCTCCTGGAATGAAGATGCTGTGAGAAGAATCATTTGGTTTTATTTGCTGTATAGACCCTGAGAGTCCATAAATATTTGTTGATGAATTAATTAATATAACCTAATCACTTAGTCATTATAAAACTGACCATGCAACATGCAAACTAGTTGCAAATTCTACTATGCCAATAAAATAAATATGATTTAAGATGCTGTAATGTTTAACATGTATGTATTTTCATTATATTCTAAGCTCGAGTCTCTAAACATGAACCATGACAATGAATCCCAATAAGAAAATGATACAAAACAGAACTCATTGGTCATGTTTAAATTTTTTGAGAACTTCTGTAGATTGCAAGAGGACTGCCTAAGTCTCCTTTATAACCAAGAAAGTCTTTCTTTATCTGGTTTTACTGTATATTGCATGAGGATGAAATATAGAATATATACAGATTCACACTTCCTAATTAATAAGGTGTTAGAGCTAGAGAGATGGCACAGAGTTTAAGAGCTCTTGCTGCTCTTGCAGGGGACCTAGGTAGCAATTTCCAGCATTCACATGGGATGGCTCACAACTGCTCACACTGGGTGACTCACAACAGCCTGTAACTCCAGCTACAGGGAAATCCAAAACCTCTGTCCTTTGTGGGCACCCACACTCACTAGCAAACCTCCATAGAGATAAATAAAAGTAAAACTACCTTTAAAATGCAACTAAAATATACTTTGCCTTTTAAGACATATTGTGCACATATATTAGAAAGTATATTCCTACTGGCTGCTCTTGAATCAGCTGTACCATATCTAATTGTGAAATAAAGTTAATGAGACATGTTAGAGATATTAGATATCAAATATGCCTTTAAGTATTTATTCTGTGTGTGGATGTCTGTAGAGGCATGTCATGGTACAGAGGTGGAGGTTGTTGAATAACTGGAGGACATGTTTTTCTATCTATGGTTCCCTATGTTTGAACTCAAGTAACTAGGGTTGTTGGCAATCGCTTTTACCCACTGAGCTATCTCACTGGTCCATCAAAATATTTCTAGTCTTTGTAAATTGTAGTTTTGGCGGAAAAAAAAATCTTGACATAAATGACCTAATGTCATTCTTTTGTCTTGATTTTGTGTCTCAAGTATAGATTTAATACTAGCCAGGTGTACCATCCTTGAAGAGCAGCTCATAGTCTTATCTTACACTTTCCCTTTGGTACCAACAGAATATTCATTGGTATCACTTTCTTCCAAGAGTAAATACTAGAAATTACATTAGAAGTACACATTGGTAACTCACCACATTCCAAAGAGAAATTGTTGTCATTTTAATGCATGTATTATACTAATGGCTCTTTCCATTTTGATATAGATAATTCAAAGTTAATGAAATCTACATAAAATGAGTTTCTTCAAGATTCAAACTGGTGACAACACTGTAGTTTAAAATATGTTTTATGTAATGCTCATGCCTTCTCTTGAAATGTTGAGTCTCAAATTTTTCTTCCATCTCCTTACCCCTATTAATAGCTGTCTTGGGCTTTTGGAGCCTATTAATAGGCTCCAAAGTCTAGGAAATAATGTCTAAAAGCTTTTTGTTAACATGGAAAATACCTTCTGTAAGTTATCACAATTAAAAGACAGCCTTAACTAAATATGAAGTTAAGAAGATAAAATAAAAATCCTCTTGGTGTGAGGAACCTGTATAATCAGAGTAGCTAGGAAATTAGAAGTCATTATTTTCTGTAAAGATTGACTGACTATAGTCATAATAAAATTCTGTATACTTGAAGTAAATTAATGTGTACAATGGCAAATATATAAAATATATGATTTCCAAATGATATGCAGGTTGTGTGAGTGTAGAGGGCATACGGTCTTACAAATAGCACTAGAGAAATTGGAATTGTTAAACGTGCAGGCTTTTTCTTCACCAGTTTACCCAGAGGGCTGGAGTGGGTGTTGTTTAATAAGGTAGGATCCCTCATCAGAATCCCCCATACTCTTGAGAATTGTTTCTCAGTAAGTAGAACCCATCCTCATGAAAGGGGTTCCCATGAACTTTGTAAAATAGTTTTGTTATTGTGCTTATTACAAACCCTTCCTTCCTATGCTCCTAACCTGAACATTGTTCCCCAGTCAATAGAACCAATTCTTGTGGAAGAGGTCACAAGTGCTCTGCAAAAGACATTTCAAGAGAGTTTGATGTAGCTATGCCTTAAGTTTTGTTTTGATGATTATCATGCAGGAATGTTTTTCCCAAAGTTTTATTGTGTTTAAATATGTAACAATTAAACCCCTGTGGTCAGACTCCAGAAGTTTCAACCAACCTGGCTACTAAAGTCATGCTAAACCAGGTTTCATTCTTCCTTCCCCATGAATTATTTCACTGGTAGTCATGATTCTTGAAGAGACTCCACAGTGTAAAAATACTCTGTGAGATTAAACTTTTCTTTGCTCCAAGATTGGCTTTTCCCCATCAGTAATGCATAACTCTGGTCCTCTATTTTAACTAGTCTGCCTTTCTGTATAACCTAATACATAATTTAAAAATATATCCAGTTATGTAATAAGAAATGTCCACTCATTTCATATATATATTTGGAACTCACTCTCTCTGCAGACCAGGCTGACCTGTGACTCACAGAGATCCACTGCCTCTGCCTTCCCAGTGCTGGGATTAAAGATCACAGCTTCTATTGGCAACCTATATAAAGGACATGGAAGAAGGAAGCTTACCTGCTTGCTCATCCCTCACTATCAATTTCATTCATTCACTGGCATTAGAGCCTACCTCCCTGGGATATGACATGTACTGAAGACCAGCTGTGACAACCAGCCTTGTGGATTCTTGGACCTTCTGTTGGTAGACAGCCATTGTTCTACTAGCTGGACCACATCCTGTGAGCCATTCTATTGAATTCCTTTTCTATACGTGTATATAGACCCATTCTATAAGTTCTGTTTATCTCACCTGAGGAAGTAGTCTTTCCATCCTCAGCAGATATTCTCCCACCCACCCCTGAAATACTGGCTTTACTGCCTTAACTGAGGAAGTAAATCCTTTATTATCTGCTAAATCAGCAGGGACTTTCTCAGTGAAAGAGATGCCAGGCAAGACAATATAGATGTACCTCAGGGCCCACCAATAGTTGCCTCTAGGCCTATACTCAGACTGAAATCTAAACAGGCTCCTAAAGGGGAAATAGAAAGTTCAATA
The DNA here is from genome assembly GCF_003668045.3 of Cricetulus griseus. Lineage (NCBI taxonomy): Eukaryota > Metazoa > Chordata > Mammalia > Rodentia > Cricetidae > Cricetulus > Cricetulus griseus. The sequence continues at coordinate 39,181,140 of NW_023276806.1, read as the reverse complement.
TTATTTATAGTACAACGGACAGACAATCTCAAAACACCCCAAATAAGAAAATATGTGATGTATTATATAAAGTATTATATGAACACAATGTTAGTAGTATTTAAAGGTATAGTGAAGAAGAGTAATGGCAAGAAACACTGTCTATGATATAAAAAGTCTAAGGCTGGGGAAATAGCTCACTCAGTTAAGTACTGTAATGCAACCATGAGAACCTGAGTCAAATCCACAAATTCCATGTACATAAAACAGAGGATAACATGATACGCTTGTAATCCCAGTGCTGGGGAGAAAGATAGACAAAGGTAGATCCCCAGGGCTCACTGTCCAGCCTGGCCTACCCTAAATGATGAGTTCCATTCCAGTGAGAAACCCTGCTTCAAAAAACAAGATGAATGACACTCAAAGAATTACAGTGAAATTTCACCTCTGGCCAGCACACAGGTGCACATGAAATGGCACAAACATTCAGTCAGTCAGACAGAGAGACAGACAGACACACACAATGAAGGAAGATTCTATAACTAAAGTAATAATTATAAAAGTTTGATGAATACATAATTTAACTCAAATGAAATAGATGGAAATATTTCTTTGTAATGTTGCTTTTGTTTGGTTATCTTGTTATGCAATTTTATTTTCACTTACGATTAATTTTCTTCCACAATAATTAGACAATACTTTTTGTAATTAAGTAAGTAATCACTTTACTTTAAATAATCTCTGAAGAAAGATTTATGCAGAAGAGTTGTATAAATTATGATAAACAGGCTTTTTTCACCTTTATCCAAAATGAGACAAATAATGTCACTTTAACCTATAGCAAGATGAGAAAAATATTCACATAAAATTGATGATCCTAAATATTTTAAGAATCAGGACTCTTTATATATCTCACTGGGGATAATTTGAAGAAGAAAACAATTAGCTAGAAGTATTTCTGTACAGTAAAGTGAATGTTTGGTAAATCACTAACTGTTGTAAGTATGCTAGGTTGATATTCCCCGGGAATAATTTCAATCACTTGCTCAGGTCCCTTATAGATCTGCAATATCAATTATATATTTAATTATCGTAGTTCATTCTCTGGGTCTCTGACTGCCACTCAATTCACTCTATAAGAACTCAGAGATGGGTAAATCACATCTGGCTCCTTTAATAACAGGTTCTCTTTCTGCTTATATTAATGCAACACTTCACAAAATAGCAAGTGATCGCTTTCATGGTGTCCTTAATACTAATTGTGAAGTGTCACATAATTAATGTATGCATTTATGTACATTTTATGTCAAGTACAGTTCTCAGGTCTGATATCTCAGGTTAAATTTACTGGTGACTTTTTTGATTCTACTTGTTCTCCAATGTCCCTAACCCAATTCAATGTGCCATCCATCTCAAATAACAGCTCTTCAATTGCCAATTATCTATTTATGAAATTTTACTTGCCATTGAATTCCTTAGAGCAGTATTGTAGAACAGGGACCTCATTCTCTTCTCTCCTTCTTGCTGTCCTTCTGCCCTTTCTTCTCCTCCTCCTTTTCCTTCTCCCTCTCCCCTTCCCTCTCCTTCCTTCCCCTCTTTCTCCCTTTCCTTCTTCCTCCCCGCCCCAACTCTCTATTGCAAACATTCAGCAGCTTGATTTCATCAATGATCTCACAACTTAAAAACCTTCTTTCCTTCTTTTAATTCACAAAACTTTAGCCATGATCTGGTAACTCCCAACTTTACATTTCTTAAAATCCTCACTATGACAAAGTTTTGTAAACTCACCCCCAGATTTCTTCACCTAGACAGAACTTATAAGAACTTCACCTAATTATGTATAAAAGTCTTTTACCACTTCTCTTCGAAGTATACCACTCTTGACTGTATTTCTTGCTTGAGGAAATTGCTTTCCCCTAGTAGTTAGGATCCCCAGAGCCACTTTGATTGTCACCCTCCAGTTCTGGTTTGCTATTTTCTTCATTATATGTTGTAAAACACAAATATATTAAAATTACACCAAGTTATACTTATCTTAAGAGGCTACTCGGTCTTCTTTGATTTATTAATTTGTATAGTCAGTTCTTCACATTAGACCATTTTCTCTTTAAGATACTCTTCTTACTTCATCCTGCATGCTGCAGGGACATGCATGGGGTTAGGTTTCTAAAACATGGACCTAAACATGTGACCTTCCATGTTTTAGTCTCCAAAGAATAAAGAATAAAATGTTCTGGAGAATGACCCTAGTTCTGGTGGAACCAAGTAGCAATGCCTCCTCCTCCCTGGTTCCTTCCTGTTCACTAGACCCTTCTGTTTCACATCTTGATAAGCAGTCCCATGTTTTATACGAGTCTTTCATTGGTGTCTTTATTCATGTATTGTTCCACATGCCTTACTAAAGCTTGTGCCCTCTGGAGGTGCCTCATGTATAATCACTTCATTTTTGTCTTTCCTGAGTACCTTGATCTCTCTCTCTCTCTCTCTCTCTCTCTCTCTCTCTCTCTCTCTCTCTCTCTCTATCTCTCTGTCTCCCTTCTCTCTGTCTCTCTCCCTCTCTCTCTCTCTCTCTCTCTCTCTCTCTCTCTCTCTCTCTCTCTCTCTCTCTCACACACACACACACACACACACACATACACACACATAAACACACACACACAATTTAACAGGTACATTATAGAAGTAAATCAAAATGATTATCTAACTGCTTAGCTAGGTTCTATTTATTCTATATACACTTCAAACAAAGCAAATTGTTTTGGGTCATTTTTATATTTATATCACATACCAAAACATCAGTATTAAAAGATTACATGCATAAGGCCGGGTGTGGTGGCACATGCCTTTAATCCCAGCACTCAGTAGACAGAGGCAAATAGATCTCTGTGAGTTTGAGGCCTGTCTACCCCTACACTGTGAGTTCCAGCCAAGTCTCCATAGTTAACCTTGTCTCAAAAAGAAAAAAAAAATCAGTAAAAAGTATTTAAATTGTTGTAGCAGCAGCTTCATGTTAAGAGTCAGGACTGTTAGCAAACAGAAAAGTATGAAACAACATGTTCTGTATGTTACAATTACTTGGTCTTTATTATCTAGACTTCTAATTAGCTCATATTACATGCAGCTGTTAATTTGTAACCCAGGAAAGTTCACCACAGTGTTCCTTTTTAAAGAAAAAAGATACAAAGTTTTTAACTATTTAAATTTAGCCATCTCTGAGTACTTTCCATTTGTTGAATACTGCACAAGTAAATACCCATCTGTTTTAGTACTAATATGATTCTGTATATCAAGCAGTGTGAAGATTTTTCCCCTATGCAAGCTTCATCAAGTGTCTTATCAACAATGCAGGCTTCAGGCACTTCCGTGAAGTTGAGTTGGAATAAATGAAAGATCCTTGTCGAATTGGTAATCACGCAGGTATTCAAAGTGAAGAGGAGATCGTATTTTCATTTAATTTCAGTGCCTCAAGATATTTTCCCTTATGGGCTATATTACCATCCTCTGTCTATGTATCCATCTTTTAAGAAATCATAGCTACTCTTAATACATTTTAAATCGAGCTTCTCTGGATCTGCCGGTGTACACCTTTTTTTTCCCCAAAGGTCTTTAGAATTGCATGAGGGCTTGCTCATTTTAACATGCTCAAATGCTAAAGGACTTACAGAGGAATGGGGACACATTGAAATCCCAAAGGCCACTGAGATATTATACTGATTCTAGAAAATTTTCACTTCCATAAGTGAAACTATATTTCAGTTCTAAGGGATTGTTGTTGTTGTTTTAAGACAAAGTTCATGCCTCTCTCTGATGTCTTCCCGGACTACAGCTCCTTTCTGAGCAGAAGTGGTCAGAGACATTTCTGGTGCACAAGGTATTATAAAAACACATGTTCTGATTACCTTGGCCACTATTTGTTGGGCCAAATATTACATCCCAAGCTAAACTCAGCTAGCTAGAGACTAAATTAAAGGAAGACAACAGCTTTTTATGGAACATGAAATAATAATTCATACCCTTCCATACTGGATAGTAGCTAAGTATCCATAGAAATGCCTAATCACAAGGCTTGACTCTGGCTAGAAGACATCTTACAGAAATGGAGAAGACAGAAACCACAAGATATAGAGAAACATACCCAGACCCTCCCTGCTCTCTGTAGGCTGTGGTCTATCACTGGATCATTCTACAAGCTTTTATATATAGTACACTTCATACCACCACATGAATGCTTAACACTGCTCTGGATAAATGGTTTTAGTTGAATATGCACTAATCTAAGCTCAACCTGAGTACTTGTTTTTCAGTTATAGGACAGTGGAGAAGACAACTGCTTTAGCTGAATCTGGTGCTCTAGATTTGTAGTCCCTGCTACATAGGAAGCTGGTGCATAAGAAATGCAAGGCCAGGGCCAATTGGGGCCATTTATTGTGACCATATCTCAAAATGAAAATTTTTAAAAAGAGGGCTATCAATATATCCCAGTGGCAGCTTGTCCTAGTGACTATTTTTTCTCTGACCCCACAGTACTGCAGTTACAGTAGATTCAATCTTAACTGTCTTTTTTATGTCGGTTCCAGGACTCAAACTCAGGTGCTATCACAGGTATACTAAGCACTGATTCCTATTGAGCCACTTCTCCAGCCTCAGCATTGTGCTTACTAATCATTAAAGGAACAGACATCCATTTTAAAGGAACAAAGAACCATACCCAAGGCTCCAGAGCTGCTACATGTCCTTTAGGATGATAGGCAGATCACTTCTTCTTTCTTGCTCAAAACCTTTCTGTCACTTTCATCTATCTCTCCAAATGTTTGTGATAAACTCAACATGGGGTGATCTAGTCATCTTTTTCTTCCATGACATCTGGAAGACTTTGGAAAAAAATACGTTTGTATCTACAGTGCACACACACACACACACACACACACACACACACACACACACACACACACACACACACACACTGTGATGGCTATTTTGAATTGTCAGCTTGCCACAATCTAGAATCACCTGAGAAGAGAATTCAATGAGGGGGTTGTCTAGATCATATTAGTCTGTGAGCATGGCTATGATGAACTTTCCTTAACCAGGTTAATTGAAGTGTGACTTGGCCCACTGTGAATTCCCTAGGCAGAGGGCCTTGGATTCTGTGAGAGTAGAGAAAGCTAACTGACTATTAATTCTGCTTTTATTTTTCTCTTGATTATGGCTGTGACAAACAAGCTATTTTAAGTCGCTGCTGCCTTGACTGTTCTGCCATGATAGACTGTAACCTGAAATCTTGAGCTACAATAAACCCTTGTTCTCCTAAGTTTTTCTTTTGGGTCAGGGTATTTTACTATAGCAACAGTGATGAGACTAAGACACAGACCTCAAGGTATGTACGTACGCTTCAAATCTGCTACCCCAGTGTTCATAAATAAACCAATAGATTTGGAACTGTTCATGGTTCGGGTAAAGGCTAGTATCTACAAGTCTTATGCCAAAGGCTTCTAAATGTCACACTTACGAAGAGTCATGTTTGAAACCATCCCCACCACGTCTTTCAGCCAGAGTCCTCTTAGCAGTCACTTCACTTCTGGCATCTCGTTTTAACTCCAAGAAAGAAATCAGTCCAAAGAGCTGTCAAAACAAGCAAACCAAAACAATTTAGATATTCCTTCCCTGCTCTTTCTGCAACTGCAGGAAGAAATTCCTCACGGAACTGCATCAGCTCGTTATGGATGAGTTCTCCTTAGCTGAAACCATCCATTGTCAAGGGATTGAAGTTTGCTCTGCTATGTTATTTCAAATTGCCTCGGCAGTAATTCCTTCTTGCTTGAATTTCATCAAGTTCCCAGGACAGAAGCATGACTTCCCTAGACTGTCTTCATCCTAAACGCATCTATCAGCATAGTGGGTGCTCTAGGGCACAGTACTGTGTGATACACAAGCCTCCTCCCTGGGTTACTTAATGATTATTCACACCAATATGGAATTACAAAAATACTGAGGTTTTATGCCTGTGGTTGTTTTCTAACTCCAGCCTAGGAAAACTTAAGCTGAGTGAATAGACCAACAGATGTGTAAAATATCAATTGTTATACTATTTACATTGTTGCTTTCTATTAAGGAAACAAATTTCAAGCTGTCTGACATACACACAGAATAAAAACTCCTTTTTATGCATGTAAATACTCACTTGCCTTTATCCAAAATGAATGTATACATGGTGGTATAAGCAGCTCCCTGTGTGTTATTACCCACTGACATCTTTTTAGTATGTTCTAAACAGTGATTAGGGTACTTGCTAGGGGATCAGTTGAACTCAGCTGGTTCATGACTTTTGAACACCTACTAGCACTATCTGGAGACAATGTGCATCGCCTGTTTCTACATATATTGTTTTCTTGAGATTATGTTGGGCCACCTAGTTAATCAACAAACTATAGATAATACTATGGTAGGCAACACTAGCAATTGAGTCCTCTGGGAATTGGTCCCAAGATGGAGCAAGGAGGGTAAAGAATTTGTTGGGAACTAGGGCTGGTGGAATTACAAAGGAAATTGTGGGAAGTCATTTGACTTGAAAGATTTGACAGAATCCTTTGCTGTCCCAATACAGAGAAAGCATCAGACCAATGATGTCCTATTAAAAGAGTTGGCTATTGGACACAAATGTGGTAGTTTGTGGCATGATTGTTCTGCCATTGGCTGGGTCCTCCCTTAGAGGACTATGACCTCAGTTCAAAATTCAGATAGAGATGGAGGAGTGAGCCATGAGAGACCATCAGCTCACACATATGTATATCAGGATCAGTCTGTTCTTGGAGAAAAATATGAGTAGTAACTATGTCTGGTAAAGCTGCCTAAAATGCATGAATGTTCCAAAGTCCTTTTATATCCTAGTTTCTAACTTAGGATAGCTGCTCACCAATTGTGATGACTAGTTAACAATCACAAAGACAGATCTTGAAATTGCCATGTCCCATCTAACATTCAGTCTAATCCCAGCTAGTTTTGCTTTGTTTTGTTTTTTATTCATAATGGAGTAGTTGCAGTAGAGTTAAGACATTGCACAATAAGTTGGTGATAGGGGTAGCACCATGAGGATCACCCCCCTAAGGAGAAGTGCATTGAACTGTGGGCCACAGAAGTTCACAGGCAAGTGTTTTGAACAGGTACACCTTCTCCAGCTTCATAACCATTAGCACTGTCATTTGGGAGTAAAGAAGAAATGAGCTGGTGAAAATCGAGTGAGAGGACCCGAAGGTCATGACTGAGGATGAAAATAGTAGACAAAGAACCCTAGGCAATCAAGAGTGAGGGACAGAGTCATAGTACTTGCTGATTCTTACCCTACCTGGGAAATTGCAAGCTTCTGAGACAGAACGGCAATGGAAAGCATTCACACCAAGAATGCCAGAGCAGTGCTACACCAAGAACAAGCAAGAACAAGGAGAATTTAGGTGATGGGCATTCCATCAGGAGCTTCTGGTTGGCAGATCCTGTTGCAGAGACAGGGGGAATCCCCATTGCCTAAATTCCCATTTTTGCTTTTGACTAGCATTTCAGCCTTCTTGCGTCCCTAACTTTGCCCCACAGTCAGCAGGAAGTAGCATGGGAATGAATATGTCGCCCATTTTCCCTGGTTAAAATGCTAAGTCAAAAGGAACTCCCTCACATAGGGGACACCAATATCTCTCACCCCCTGATGGGGACGCTAGAGAGACAGCGATTCCATGATTGGAATTTTTTTAAAAAATGGGGGAATGAAGGGACCAGCTCCCCATTTCGGCAGCCATAACAGCCAAACACACACTTGCCTGACCTTGTCTTGGTCACTAAGGTCAGATGCCTGCCCCTTTCAGCAGCCATAACAGCCAAACACACACTTGCCTGACCTTGTCTTGGTCACTAAGGTCAGATGCCTGCCCCTTTCAGCAGCCATAACAGCCAAACACACACTTGCCTGACCTTGTCTTAGTCACTAGGAAGTCAGATGCCTGCCTCCTGGCAAGGAACCAATCAGAAGTTAATTGGTGGTGCTACTCTTTGCGGCTCTGGGTGTGTTTTACAGACAAGTGCACAGCAATGACACGCAGAGCATAGCAACCACCCTGGGAGGGCCTATAGGCCATAACAACCAGTTGACCAATCAACACAGGGCAAACCCTCCAAGCCTGGAGGCACACCAATCCTCCTGTTCGTACCCCTAGACACTCCCCTTATGCTGCCCTATAAGATCTCTATGCAGATGGTTCTCTATGCCATGGTGGATAGATGGAAGGCCGGAGCTAACATGGGGTTAGCCCGTTAAACAACTATAATAAAGCCTCATGCTGTTTGCATCAAAATAATAAAAAAAAAGAACAAGGAGAAGTAAGTCATAGTCACAGGGACTATTTTAAAAGACATAAAAACCGTCCTCCAGCTTTCATGACCATAAACAGGGTCTACCTTCTCCAGCAGATTCCCAGGTACCAAGGTCTGATGGCTGAGGTAGGGTCAAAGTTGGAAGACTCTGAAGAGTTCTATGGACAGCCTGAGATGTTCCATAGAGATTCAGTAAATTTCACACTTCATCAGGTCAAGAGGCCTCCACATAGTTTCCCTGGCTAAGAGATAGCAACTGAAGGCTTTTCCAGGAGTCCCCTTGTTGTGGATCATATATATTATGTAATATATGTGATATTTGTAGATCAACACACACACACACACACACACACACACACACATAGTTTCTGTAGCTTGTTTTGGTTCCATGGAACATAAAAAGCACTTTTTCTGTAACCTGGAGTGTAATACTGACACACATCTGGGTACCCTTCATTTTTGTCACTGAACACAAAATTTAAGGAGATTCTCTAATGTCTCAGGCTCTGTGTTTACAGATTAGACAAGGAGGAAGATGCAACCCTATAAGGATTCATCGGCTAGTAGAGAGAAAGAGGTGATAAAGAAGATAGTTCTAACCATGTTGATAAATGCAATTAACAGGAATATATGGGCACACACTCTAGAGACAGGCATTTACTAACTGATTCTGGGCTGAGAAGGATGGGATACTTAGTCCCAGAAAGCTTCCATGAGGCAGTCTGAACGGGGGGGGGGGGGGAGAGCAGGAAGGGAGGGAAAATAAGCAAGGGCTTTAGTTGATAAAATAGAGAAAGCTGTGTGTCCAGAGAGAAGGAACACACAAATGACCCTGACATTTTGTACTGCCTTAGATAGACACACAAATAAAGGGATAGAGGTGAAACTCTGTGGTAAAGCCTTTTCCGAGCAGGTGCAGTATCCTGGGTTCAACCACTAGCCTAAAATATGTACATATGTACATACACTCGTGTATTCCTTGTTTTCATATATGTTACATTAAATACATACTATGTTTGTGTTTGTTATGTTCACCTTGTAAAACATCACTTTTTAAGAATAGGGATCATACCTCATTATCCTTAAATCTCTTTTGTCAAACACAATGTATAGAGTTTAAGATAGTTATTAATTTAGTTGTTCTGGACCAAATAATTTTATCATACTATTTCCTTCAAACTAAATAGAAAGAAAAAGTCTCTGTTGATTTTGGCAGTGCAAATTCTCTCAATTTGACACCATTTCATGAATGACTACTGTGTACTTGTGCTCATCTGCATATTCTGAAACAATCTGAAAAGACAAAGACCTATAATGATATCTTTTAGTGACATCTTACACCCATCTTAGATATTATCACTTGGATTGTGTTTCTGGGTCTACTCTAACTTCCTGGTTTTATTCATTAGTGCGCAGCATAGGCCAACTGCAATGACACACAGTCAACAAATACTAAAAGAATAATCCCACATTGCCCAGAAGCCCCTCACACTTTGCTTTTCCATATGTGAATCCCCTTAATTACTGTAAGATTTAGACGAAGTTATGACAACACATTATACCCATGGTTCACCAAACACAGTAAACCATAGTTTGCTATATTCTGGCCAACGTCTATATCACTCCAAAGACTGTTTCTAGCACACTCCAAAATTGCTCTATTCCACTCCCTAGTTATTCTCCCCTGGTGCTAGCCTTGAGTTCAGCACACAAGGATCTGCTTACCACTGGTATAGTTTTTCCTTTTGTAGAATTTCATATAAATTGACTCATATGTTGCATGTAAACTTCTTCAATTCCTTCATTCAAAATGTTTTTAATCAATGCTGATCCCCTTGTTTGTTTCTTTTTGACTCTGATTACTCTTATTATAGATATGCACTGTACATTTATTCACTCACATATGAATGGACTGATATTAGTGTCAGTCCATTACAATGTGGAACTACTTTGAAAAAGTTGCTAGAATTACTAATGTGAAAATCTTTGAAACAAAGTCACCAGTCACCATATCTTTTGAATACACAGCTTAATGGAATTTCTGGATAGCTATTAAGTATGTGGATACTTTAATAACAAACTACCAAGACATTTCAAAGTAGTTGCACCTCTCATAATGCTTAAGCAAGAAAAAATATTTAAGAAACACACATGTTAAGACATAAGTCCATTCAAACCATCTCCATGCCAACACAAGGTCTTTGCTAATACTTTTACCTCAGTGAACTCTGCCCTAGTTTATTGACACAGAAAGATAAATTTGTCTTCTTTTCCTATTACCTTATACTTACATCTGGTCTCACAGGTATAAATGAAGCTGGATCCTTTTATAGTTCTAGTTTACAAGGAATGGCTGAATCTCACTTTAGGGAGCAATTTTGCTAAAGGAGATGATGGTTTAGAACATGATAATGGGAAAGAAAATTAAGAAGATGAAATAGGCACTCAGATTGATCTTCCGGGCCCCAGTTCCCTCCATCAGAGAAGGAGATGTAATAAAAATGCTATCCAGCTCTTGTCATGTCATGTGAATTAAGACTTAGGAGTTTCTTAGTGGAAAACATTTTATAACTGGTAACATTTTTCAGTGAATTCATTGAAATGCCATCTTCTAAGAAACCCATTTTGAAAAGAATTGTACAGACTGAAAATTACCAGGTAAATTGGAGAGAAATGTTTCTTCAAGTCAAAAACTTCACTTGTAGTTTAGCTTCTGGAGAAGTGCACACGGCTTCCCTCTAGGGTTCTTTTGTATGAAGGGGGTGGGGATGGAGGTATCAAACCACTGAGATCTGCAACCAATTGTTTCCATACAGCAGAGAGGGCATCCCAAGGACACATGAAGTGGAAGGGCAGGCCCTATGCCCAGAGAGATAGAGATACAGCAATTACTAGAATTAGAATCTAATGGCTTAATTCAGAAAGCAAGCTTTGCAGTCACTGTTACACTGCGAAACTATGTGAGGAGCATGTGCCACGGAAGATTTAGTTTGTATTTTGTCATTCTGTGTGGTTTGTAGGAAATTCTCCAAGATAAGACTCACTGTGGGCAGATACTAAACTGCCCTCCATATACACTTTCCTCCCTCCCTCCCTTCCTCCCTTCGGCCTTCCTTCTTTTCAATGAGAGAGGCTTTCTCTACATAGCCCCCTATGGGACTGGTGTACACTAAATAATCAAAAGTGGTCCTGAACTCATGGCAGTCCTCCAATTTCAAGCCTCTCAAGTGCTGGATTGCACTGGTGCATTAACATGTGTGGCTTCCATGAAAATTGTCAAATGGGGCAAATTTTTCTCTAGGCTGCTCATGTCCTCTCTGGAACACTGCTTAAGTATGCCCTTGGGTTCATGTGGTACCCTTAAAAGCATCATGTACTCCCCGGACCTGACACTCATCGCTTCAGCACGTCAGTGCCTTTCTGCTGATGATGCCACTTATGTGTCTGCCCCCAAAAGCATGATGTTCTTTAGAGCACTTTCAGGTGCTCATATGAATAACAAAAGAGTTAACAAGCATTAAAATACTTAACGTATACACACATGCATGCAGGAATACCAGGTTCTTCTGAAAAAGAGCTTGGAAGTTAAGGTCAAGGATTGGCTTTGATACTACCTATAGAAAAAGAAAGTAATAAAAGCTTCTTAATTCCACTAGATTTTATGTTTATTAGATTTGGTGAAAGAAGCAGTAAGCTATTGTTTTTAAAAAGTAATTGTTCATTTTCTTCTGAATAAACTCTGATTCATAAAACATAAGTTTTAGAGTCCATGCTTCTAGAATACCATTTAACATGAGTATACCCAGCTGTTCTTAAATCCAGAAATAGCCTAGATTTTATTATTACTTTGTGTGTGTGTGTTTGTGTGTGTGTGTGTGTGTGTGTGTGTGTGTGTGTGTGTGTGTGTGTGTGTGTGTGTTGTGTGTTTTATACTGTGTGTTTGCATGGCCACAGAGGCCTGAATAGGCTGTTCAATCTCCTGGAGCTATAGTTACAGGTGGTTGTGACCTGCCCAATGTTGTTACTGGGAACTGAATTGGGGGTCTTCTGCAAGTATAGCAAATACATTGAACTGCTGAGCCATCTCCTCTGATGCAAACTTGGATTTTAATGGATATAAAAAGAAATAAATTAAAAATATACCAAGTTCCTTTTTTAGGAAATAAGGATGAGTTTGTCCTGAGGCATATAGATGTCACTAAAACCTAGAAACATAGATTCATGTTAAAAGAGGGAATTTGACCTTTATAGCCAAAGGACAGTGTCACAAATCCATACATTCAACAAATCCATGGGCGTGGTCCTTAGATGATCTGTGGCAACAGAGGGATTTGGTGGTTTCAGATGATATCTTACAGCATTTTAGCCATGGGGTTGGTTAAGGCTAGAGGTCTGCAAGCGTAGTGAGGGGTTTAGCGTACTGGAGAATGGTATATCAAATGCAATAGTTAAGGTAAATGGCTTCCCAAGGACATAAGATGTCCTAATTTTGGAAATAGGTATTACACCAAGTTTTTAGTTAATTCTTCCTTCATTGTCACAGCGCATGTACATTGGGTTCCTAGAAACTGAAGGTATTTTTGGTTTTTATTTTTGTTATATTTGATATTATTAGCTAATCAATTCTTTCTAACAGAAAATAACACCTATTCCTATTTTAAGATCTGGGAGGAAAAATTATTAGAAAATATGTAAATAAAGCTTAAAAACCTGATTCATTAACAAAGGCAAAGCTATCAAAAAGCTATCAGGAGAACAGGAAGGTCAAGGCACAGAAAAAAAAAATAGTATTTAGATCCAAGTTTCATATCAAAAGTGTGAAGAAATGAGGGAGGTGTGAACAGTTACAGTTCACCCTTAATTCTCCAAAATAGATATATTTGTCTGATCATGTTATTAAACTTGGGATATTTGCTGCTGCTGTTTTAATAGAATACTTATACAATAATGTTGATCAGAAATTGTTTTAAAAATTCTCAAGGATTCAATTTCAGTTTTGTCTAGCTCTGGTGATTACTCTTAGCTGACTTTGGTGAGATTGGTAATTAAAAGAAAAATGTGTCTAAATGCATCAACCTCACAAAACTATAGGAATGTCAAATCATGCTATCCCAAAAATGAGGAAGATGATTCAATGTGATCACATTTATAAAAGAACTGTATGTCTGTAGGAAACTGCAAAACTTTGAACAAATTCCAAATTGCAAGCTTTGGGTACCAGACACTTGCTTAAATTAGTCTACTAGCAGATATCAAACAAACAAACAAACAAACAAAAACCCACCTCTGACAGATGTTCAAAGTAAATTATAAATACATGGTGGTCAATAGTATTGAAAGCCACATAGAAGCTTTACCAGGTTATTAGTGTTTGCTCTATTGGAACTGAATATGATTTAAAATATGTTTTCGTAATTCATACCAGCCTACCTTCTGTATATTAGGCTATTCAAGTGATCTTTAAATTATTGTTCAATTCTACTTTCAAGAGCGCTTTCACAAAGGACATGCAATTCATATCATCCGGAGTTACTGTCATTTCTAGGCTAACTCCCATGGAAATTCATAACTTAGAAATGAAAGTAGCAGGGATGCAACTGCCATCACAATACCAATGCAGTGGCCATAAATATTTCATGAACATTGCATGGGCCAGGGCATATCTCCATTTTCATGAGTTAGAATTTGTACAGCTAAGTCTCCTGATTTTACTATTCATAATGCACAGTATGCCCCACAGAGCATTCCATATAGTGCTTTTTTAATATTTATGTTTAATGAAGAAATTACTGTTCTGAAAAGTGAACAAGCCAAGCCAAAGATTTCTTGTTGAAAGTCTTAAGTTAGGCTCAACTGAAGTAACAATCAACAGAAATGACCTCGTTGCAGTATCTCAGCATAGAAACTCATAACTTTTAGAGGAGTACAGGGTGACAAATCAAAACATGTTAAAATCAAGTGAAAAGGTTCCTTTAAAGGTTAAAACATTAGAAATTTCATCTTAGACAAACCCAAAAGGTTAAAATACCAAACGCAATGTCTTTTACACACAAAAGCATTAATTACAAATGAGACACTTGCTGGCTACTTTATAGTTTAAATATACGTCTATATTTTCTGGTTTTTCTTTTATCAAAAAACTTTTAACTTGCTGAGATAATATTGCTAAGATTGGAAATGAATTGCTGTTGAATTTTTAAGCTAATTCATCACAGCGCATTATCAGCACTTGTCAGAATAATTTTTTACTCTTCGTAATAATAAAAGCTATTGTATATATTGAAATCTAAGAACATTATCACAGAAAAGTTACTTCATTGGGAGGCTGGCTGTCTTTCTCTAGATGATACTTGTCCCATGACAAAATAAAAGCTTGAAAAATCTCAGGCCTAGAAAAAAATGTCCATTTCTCACTATTAAAAGGAGCATTTGATATTTCATTCCTTTTTTTTTCATTTTGATCAGTTCTTTCAAACAGAGGACTGTTGAAAAACCTGGTTTATCTTAGTAACATCTATAAAAGAAAGCTAATGTCACTGAACAGCTCATGTGCAAGCCAAGGCTGTGAAGCTGTTTTAGCATGAGTACAGATTGCATTCAGGAGGATGATGAGGTCACCATTTCTTGTGAATATACGTCACTAAGAGTCTGTCTTCTCCAGTGAAAACAACAGACTTCACATTGGATGCCATTCACCAGTTCAAATATATTTTAGGCTTCCAACAATGAAGATACATAGAAACTCTATGATATTTCTCTCTATGTTTCTTGAACTTCCAACCATGCATTTATATTGTGTTTCTGATAATATTTTAACTGAAAATGAGAACCCCCCCCCCATTTCCTTCTTCATAATTTTATTTTACAAAGACTCCCAAAAGGAATGTAACCTTTCTGGAATGGATCTGCAGTATACCTAAAGAGTGTTTGCCTTAGCTCCTAAAGCATTTAGGAGTCATGCTGGAGAGGAATCTGAAAATGGTGTCATGTTGTTTTTGGTCAACTCCTCTCATCTTGTACATGTCTGGCTTTGATATTATTTGGGGGCACATTTTGATCACAACTCTTTAATTAGGTTCTATATTTAACTGACCTATTTGAACAGGATCCAGAGCTGGTGAGGAACATCTGTCGCTGGGTTAGGCAAGCTGTTCGGGTTCCATTTTTTGCCAAGTTGACCCCAAATGTCACCGATATTGTAAGCATCGCAAGAGCAGCGAAGGAAGGTAAGAGCTGGAATTTCATCAATTGTCCAGTTATTAATGATGCCCCAATGGCTAAGTCATGCTGAAACAGACCCTTTCCACATAATCCATATGTGTGCCCTATTTATCTTTTAAGAAATATATTACATGTACCACTTGCTTCCACAAATGCACAAGACATATACCTAGTTTTGAAAAATAGAATCATATTTTGCACATCTTAACATACATGAAATATGAAACAATCATCTATAGTCCTAACAGAGAACTCAAAGTTGAGGGCCTCGGCATGTACCAACTTAGGAACAGCTTTTGCATCTGTCATAAGGTTAAAAAATACAACTACATCCACAATGAATTTACATTTGTGTCTCTTGTATTTATGAGAATGAAGCCCAATGTCTTACACATTTTATGATTAAGAGATTGAATCCATGGTAATTAAAACTTCTTAAAACATCTATTTGTGTGTGTGTGTGGGGGGGGTGTTTCAAGACATGGTGTAGCACAAATTCTAATTGGTCTTAATAATAAAAACATTGAGTCAGATATTAGGGGGTGAAAGATCAAAGATCAGAGAAGCAGAGCAGCCAGCCACTAGAATTCTTACCTCTACAAAATCAGACAAAAAAGGGGGGACTAGCTCCTGTCTCCACTTGCTTTATATTCCATTCTCTGCCCAATCATATCACTTCCTGTTTCCTCCTCCCTAGTGCTGGGATTAAAGGCATGTGTCTCCTAAATCCTGGGATCAAAGGCATGAGATTCCAAGTACTGGGATTAATTGTGTGTGCCACAACAGCCTAGCCGTTGTCGTTATCTAGTGTCTAGCTCTGCACTCTGATCACCAGGCAAGCTTTATTTGTTAGAGCACAAACAAGATGTCACCACAATGGGGTTTCTTTGTGGAGCACTGGCTGTCCTAGAACTCACTCTGTAGACCAGGCTAGCATGGAACTCACAGAGATCTACCTGCCTCTGCTTCTGGAGTGCTGAAATTAAAGACATTTGCCACCACTGCCCAGCTTAAAAAACATATCTAGCATTTAAGCATAACCAGAATAGTTAAATGAATGCAGACATGTGGTAGGTAAGAAATTTGGGGCTGCAAGATATAAAGACAAATGTTCACATGCTTTTTCACAGGTGGTGCAGATGGTGTTACAGCCACCAACACTGTTTCTGGCCTGATGGGACTGAAAGCTGATGGCACTCCGTGGCCTGCCGTGGGCATTGGAAAGAGAACCACATATGGAGGGGTATCAGGTGGGTTTTGATCTTTCCTTGCATTTTACTTCATTAGACATTGCTAGAAGCCAAGATGTATTAGGGGCAAGTGGTCACTTTCCTAGTTGTTATGGTGGGACAAATTAACTGGGAGGCTACAGTCACTACTGGGTGAGATAAGAGCCATGCTGACCCCCTTCTCCTCTGACCTCTGCTCTCCTCAGAGTATTCCAACATCATGGCTACATTGCCCTTTATTAGTGAAAGCTAACACCACAGCCCTTGAGACAAAATATACCTCAATTATAATACCTTTTTGATAATCTTAAATCAGTTTCCATCCTTCTTAGACTCTTAATATTATCCATAATCTTTAACATCTTTAAAACACCCTCATTTCACAACTCAGAACTAACCACTAAAGCTCAGTATTTAGCTTCAGCCACAAGACACAGGGCTGACATCACACCTTTGCTTATTCTTTGTCATCCTCTTACACTTGAATTTGAAAAAGAGAAGTTTACTTTCAAGGTCCCTTCTTGTCTTGTTGACCTCCACACTCTGTTGCTGTGACAACATGAACTTGGCCTTGTAGAGACAATGCCTTGAGGTTCTTTACTGTACTGATAGGGGGGTTAGTTTCCTTGGTGATAAAGTGGTATATGTACATAAAGCAATGGTGCCCCATGTTCAAGAAAGGCATTGCTGAATTAGACCAAAATACACTTTCAGAAGAGGCAGAATTGGCTGCCAAAGCTGAAGAAGTCTGCTGTGCAGACGAAGCATGTCCATGAGCCAAGGTGAAACTTCAAGGACATGGGGCTACCTTATGCTTATAACTGAATATTCAGAATCCCATGTGTGAAGGAGGAAGACGGACAAGCAGCTCCTGAACTATCAAACAGGGACTTAACTATTACTGTAATGTGGAATAGCCCAGGCTGTGTTAGCAAGGGTCCTAGAAAGAGTCAAGAAACTCTGGAGTTGGGCCTTAACATGTGCTCCATTTTCTGTCAGCTCATTTCAATTCTTTTCCAGGCTGTCATGTTGACAGCAGGAGAATAAAGGAGGTCACAGAGGGTGCTGAGCATTAAAAATTAATAAAAGAACTATTGAGGTACTATTTTATAAAAGTAACACCATTCACGTTTTCTCATTTAAGCTGCAATTTCTGAATATTTTCCCCTGCCATAACTCAGTCTAATAAAACTATGAAATTACAGCATTAGAAAGAGTCTTTCATGTTTCCATCTTTAAGCATACATATACTGAACACAAGCTGTACCTCAGGGCCTGTTAACATTTCCAGGAAACTCCATTTCTGAGATTTATAAATACATATATAAAAATTCGCTTGGGCTATAAGCTCAGCTAAGCTGGGCTTGGAACTCTCATTTTAAGCAACAAAATTGTCGCTCACATTTTTAAGGGGCTGTCCCTCATTTCTAATATGTTCTATATTAAATTCTTCCACACACTACAATCTGTTTTGAAAATAACCTTTCTCCATATGGACAAAACCAATACAGTCTTTCTCCTTTAAAGAAATGCTTGCTGTAGTTTAAAAGTAATAGAACCAGAAAAGCAGATTAAACTGCCAATAACATGTTCTAGGGCAGAAACGAGGGCTATGACAATGTACCTTCAGCATACATCATACAAAACCCTAGCCTTATAAAACTGCTAATAATACTGGTTTCAAATTTCAACTAAATACTTTTGCTACTCTCTTAGATGTGGTTGTCAGAACTTCAAAGCCTGATCCACTGTAGAAAATCACACAAAATATGCTGAATATTTTCACAAGATTAAAAACAATAGTCACCATATATAGCTAATATTGTCACTAGGGTTTTCTCAGAACACTGAAGTGACACGTTTTACAACTATTTGACTTGGGGTCTTTATTAGAAAAGCTGAATAGTAGTTTGGAGTGGCCATCTGACAGCATATGCCTATACTGCCAGAGGAGGGTGCTTTCAGTGTATTTTCCAGTTCAGTATTCAAGCTTTCTATTTTATTCAGAGTACTCTTTCTGGCAATGGAAATGGAAGTTATATGTTGCTAAAAAGAGAAATACAGTTATCAAGAGAAATTAAGTTGTGTACCTGGTGTATTTCCACATTTACTTTTTTAAAGCTGTTTAATGTTTTATTTACTTAATCTGTGCTTGTGCATCTAAGTGTGCAGGTGCCTGAAGAACTTAAAAAAGGTTGTCTGATCACCAGAAACTGGAGTTACTATGGTTGGGTGCTTCCACATGTGGGTGCTCGGACCACTCAGCTCCTCTGTAAGAGCAATAAATATACATGTGCCTAGCCATCTGTCCAGGCTACATTTCAGTGCTTTTAACTTTTAAAGAATGTATCACTTCTCTGTGAATTTTGTATAATATGTTTTGATCATGTTCATCCCCTCCCACCACTTCCTGAGATCCATCCTTACCCCTTTTCCAACCAACTTTGTGGGTTTTGTTGTTGTTGTTCCATCTATCAAGACTCTTTTGTGCTCCAGTACTCCCTAAATGTCTTACACTGAATCTTGGTCCACTTACCAGAGTCTACACTCTTAGAGAAAACTGACTCTCCCTCTCATAGCAGCTTTCAATTGCCAATAACTCCTTGGAGACGGAATGGGGTAGGCTTTCTTGCCCACCTAGCCTCTCCACACCGGAATTTTGTCTGCCTCTGGCTTGCATAGGTTTTGTGCATGCTTTTTTAACCATTGTGAATTCATATATGCAGTTGCCTTGTTATGTTCAAGAAGACACTGTTTCTTTGTGGTTGTTAACTACCACCCCTGGCTCTTAAACCCTTTCTGCAATAATCCGTGAGCCTTGGGACTAGGGACCATAGTATAGATGTTCCATTTAGGGAAGATAGACCCAGCTAAGGAATGTCAATCAAATTGTTTCTCATTTTACTGTTCCAGATTCTACTGCACTGGTTTTCAAACATTGTTTTCCAATCATGTATGTGCTATAGAGCTAAGTTTAATGAATTATAACCAACATAGTTTAACATTTTATTTTTAAATACGTGTGTGTGTGTGTGTGTGTGTGTGTGTGTGTGTGTGTGTGTGTGTGTGTGAATGAGGTTGTGCAGCAGAGTGCAGTGACCATAGAGCCAGAGGTCTAAAGAGCCCCTTGAATCTAGAGTCACAGGCAGTTGTGAGCCTATTGACACAGGTTTGGGAAACAAACTAAGGTCCTCAGAAAGAGTAATACATGCTCTTAATGATGGAGTCACCTCTCTGGCCCTTGCAATCAATATTTTAATAAATAAAATTAAATTAAAAAATAAAACAAAATAAAAGGGGGAAATTTTGTAACATTTTACACAGAGTTGTAGTAACTACTGCTTAGTCAAATTTCTTTCTCAATTGTACATATATGATGAGCATGTACATGAAATATGTGAAATGTGTTTTCACTGTGGCTCATGTCAAAATTCTCTGAAGTTATAATGTTCAGAGTATATGCAATATATATATATATAATGTAAGAACATTATAATATATTATGTAAGAACATATATATAAATATAATATAATGTGAAAACATAATATATACTTGTTGCAGCTTAAAATACATTCAGAAAGGGATTTAGTATTCCATTCTAATGACCTGTTCACTGCCTTGAAAGTTTATAACATGCAAATGTTTTCCAAATTTACCTGGAGGAGTGGAATCAGAATGTAGATGGGGCTATAGCCCACAATGTAAACTCATAAAGGAATGACCTAGTAAACAGAAAGTCAATCAGAAGAGAAGCACATGGCACAAGTCTTGCTCATAGGAGGAGTCCATCAATGGCTGCCTTATAGATTAGGTGATGGAGTGGTGAGAAAGGTGTCAGAAGACATCATGTCCAATATGCATAAGAAATATTCTTTCAATGATAGCAGATAAAGCTCTGCATGTTACAAGTATTACTGTTTAAGTCACTGATATGGAGTAGGTGGATTTATATAAATGGTGTTGCTCAGCTGGGGTGGAATATTGTCACACTAAGCCCTCCCTGTGGTTAAGCCAAACTTAAAGACAGTTAAGAGTGAGTCCTACATGGTGTCAGTTAAAGATACATCTTTTTTTTTTACAACTGACATTGGAAGATAGTCTTTTTTCATTTGTAGATACACAGGAAAAAGAGTAGTTCTGGTTCTTTCTATGCATTTACTTACTTGAAGACATCTTCATTTGCTGTCCCTGTGCTTTTAGTTTTTCTCATTCTTGGGGAAGAGCATATTCCTTAGAACTGTTTAGTTCCATTCCATTCCCTGAATGTGTGTTGTCTATCACACATGTAAGCATGAACTTAGGGAAAAGTTATTAAATTTCCTGCAGATGGCATTTTAAATAATACTTCAAGCTTAAAGAAGTTTACTTTCAAAAAGCTTAAAAAGACTCGCTCTGAAGTATTTTGTTTACCAGTGTTGTTGTAATTTTCCACAATATGGGAAACTCCTTATTTTAAAATTTTGGATATTGCTTGAAATTTGATTATGTGTACACTTAATTAAAAGAGTAGAGCCCACTCTATTTGATATTAAACTTAATAAGCTTGTATTATTGATTTCTGAATAATTCATCAAAGATGGCCTTCAAGCCTCTTTGATGAATCCAAAAGTGTTAATCACGGATAGATTACTGCAGAAAATGTGAGAACCAATTGTTTCTTTTTCAGAAAATGATAATGACAGTACCATAGATTCTCTTTACAGTCTTCAGTAAATGCATTATTTGAAGTCCCACTATGTGGATTTCAGTTTACAGTTGTACAATTCATAAATCATTTTCATCATAAAAACTACCAGCCAAAGTTCAAGGAAAAAATGTTAACAGTAATTTGTAGCCTTGGGATGGTGTTTCATTGAGAAATTTGCACAGTAGATTCTTTAAAAACTCACACAGTTTTACATTAAATTTTTATTACATTATCATGTGTGTACAGGTGTAAGCATGTCACAGTGTATACACAAAGGTTAGACAACTTGAAGAAGCCAGTTGTCTCTCACCATATAGGTCACAGGGATTTCATTCAAGGCCTCTGACTTTTTGGCATGTCTTCACTCTTTGAACTGTCTCACCAGTTCAGAGACTTTGAATATTAACTTCTCTTTGTATAATTTACAATGATTTTGAAGATAGCTACTGAGGTTGAACTATTAGGTTGATGTAACCTAACAGAGCCCACTCTGTCACTAGTTACTTCATGGACACAAATCCATTGTGATCCAATTGCACCACAGACTTAAGCTTAAATTCCTGGAGTGCCAGTGACTATTTGTGTAAACCTTGTGGGATGGTAAAACATACAATAGATTGGGAGCTCACAAGTTTTAGTTATATTTTTCTTTAAATAACTATTTTCAAACATGCAAGCTACTGCTGATTTTTGTAGATCACATTAGCCCTTATATTACACATAACAATTATATCACAAAATACAGTGTTGATATTTTTTATTAAGAAGTAGTCATTAAAGGGTTGGATTTTTTAATGTGTCAATCACATGATTACTGATGCATAAAAACCTTTTAGAAAAACACGCCTACTATCTGTCCTAAATTTTAAGCTATCTATTGTAACCATCCTTATCAATAATAGCTAAAGTTTTAACAGTGAAATGTTTTAAATAATTTAATAAGTAAAGATAAAATTAGGAAAAAAAACATGCTGCTAGATCTTGCCATAAGCAATCATTCAAAAGAGAGTATTCTGTTTTATTCTCACCTTTACCCCCAATTTCGGGTACATATTAAAATAACTGCAAAAACTGTGTTCTGTTATTTCCTTATATAAAACATTGTTAGCACATCCAAAGTTTAACACAGTCAATTACACAGACCCTTTTATATTAACATATATGAGTTGTATTTGCAGTACAGTTCAGAGTAGTCATATGAAATAAAGATGCTGAATTACAATTTTCATTATAAATTATTGCTTTGGTCCAGAGAAACCCACCATTAGAAATATGCTCATTTAAATAATGCTCACTTGAAAATGTTCATGCACTGATTGACAAGACATCCCCTTTTCATTGTACTGCCTTTGCTGCAGCTCACATGCCTCATTCTTTAGCTACCCCTGGTCTATGCAAGAGATCAGAGCCCTAATAATAGATTTTTTGACAGTGAGCGTGCCTGCTACCTGTCCTACACAAATCTCACTGTTCATGTTTGCGTCATGGCAACAAAGAAGACAGATAGAAAATACTAAGTACAGAGTTTGAGGCATAGTCTTTGCTTGGCTTGATATTCCAGCCAAGTAGCAGTTATGAGACGCATAATTTTCCTTCTGAGACTCAGCTGCCATATCCATAGATGCTTACAGTTCATCGACAGACAGGGGCAAGGGTGAAGGCTTAAGATTCAGATCAAGTCTGTAGCCTCTCCTAAGATGTTTTTAAATATCCATTGTTCTGCAGGTAAATGATTAAACAGTGTCTAAGAACCAACAAAATCACAGATCTTCTGATCTTTTTTATATGTGTATGTGTAAAATTAGGAAACTAAATGAATATCTGCACCAATTCCTATACTATTTGATTGACTTTGTAAACTAAAAAACCTGACAAGCATATTATGGAAACTTAACTTTGCAGTGATGATAATGAATTATTAAATTTCTTTCCTTGTATGTGTATGTTTTTATCATAAAGAATGATGTCAAGCTTGAAATTAATCAAAAAAGGTTCTATTATGAAAGTGAAACCAGAGAGTATTGTGTCAATGTCAGAGCTTGAATTTAAATATTCAGAGATTCATGCATATCTACTGCACTAAAATATCAGTGTAGGTACACGTCAGTGGCTGTTTAATTTAGGACTACACATCTCTGTAAGCCTTCGAAATGGTTCACCATGTCACAGTCTCATACAGAACACGGGTACAGTACATTGGATTAATTAAGGAATCCTTGCAGAGAACTGAGTTCTCAGTGTGTCAAGATTTCAGTTTTATGTTAAATATTTTCTAAAGGCCAGACCCTGAAATCTCAGGGGCAGTCCCAAGCAGTGAGCTGTGAATTTAACCATAGGCTAACTGCTAATGATAAGGAAAAGAGTCCTAGCTAAGGCAGCTGTAATACAGTCATTGGATTAGGCTATCAATCACTCTGCTCCCCAAGGAAATGAGGAAGAAGAAGACCAAACAGTGAAAGGGGAAGTTAGGGAAAGGAGGGCATGACTCGAATGCGATTCCTCACCATCTTTACCCCTGCTTCATCTATAATCCCCAGGCATCTGGGATGGGCAGACTTCCTGGCTCTACTCCATGGAGCACGCACATTTATTCTTCACAACTAAAAGACTATCAGAACACCTTTGCCTCTCTTCATCTGAGGATCTTTAAACCTGCTGGAAGCAAATTCCTAATGGCATAAGAAAGTAATAGATTAATCTTTAGTTTGCTAACTTAAGATTTATATTGCTATTTCTACATAGAGAATTTTCTTGATAATCGTATGAGGAAATATTTTTATTACAGTTTAAATGCAGTCAGGTTTCACTGATGGGTATCCACACAGTGACCTGAAAGTGTAATAAATGGTGTTTAGCACACATGAGAACCTGGAGGGTTTTTAAGAGTATCATTACTGGCCCCCTTCCGGTGGGGCTTTGGTCCTTTTGTATGGGGAGTGAGAGACGGGCTGAGAGTGTGATGTCCTTTCTGCTGCTCTGGGAAGAGAACACTGGAAAAGATGATGAAAGACAAGCTGGTGTTGTTAAGCACATTAGTTTGAATATCTTATTTCCAAAATAAGTTCAAAAGCTGTATATGTGTTAAAGTTAGGAATTGTGGCATTCCATAAATCAATAGTCTTTGCCCATGGTCAAGTATCTGAAACAAATAATGATAAGTAGAATCAGAACTAATCCTTCCAAAACAATAGAGCACAAAATTGTAAGTCTCAGAAGGGAAAAGCCTGTGTTGCACGATTTAAGGTTACAAGTTGAAAGCCAGCACTTGGTTAGGCAAAGAGAATCTGAGTGCCTCTGAAGATAATTTATGCACATCAGCAGCCCTTTGAAAAGCAAACAGGTGTGAGAGGCAGCCAAAGAGTAAAATTTGTGAAATGCAATGTTTCCCTTTAATTTGCGGAGACAGTAGTACACTGAAAAATAACTCCCCTCTGAGAAGAGGGGCTTACAGTAAATTTATGCATTTTCTCAATCCCATAAAAATGTAGGAAAGACTGTGGCAGCTGGTGATTGTTTCTGTCAATTTAGATACTTTCTGTTATCCCTTGGAAGGGTATCCATTTATAGGGAGAAGAGAAGCAATGGAAGGTGAGGCTAAGCTTTGACAATTTCCTTCTTAAGCACAGTAACACTGGGCATGGACAGTCTTCCAGAGTCATGTGCTTAGTCTGTTCAAGGTACCATTAAGCAGCCAAGGATATTGTTTTACAGTCTTCTTTAGATGGATGTCCTGGTGTACAGTCCCTGTGATTCAGTATCATGTGAATTCCAAAATCTCAACAGGTCCTAAAGGATGGGACATAGAAAACCCCTGACAATGCGCAGATGGCATGTGATATTCCAAGCAGAGCCTGCCAAGGTAAAGCAGAAGCCAAGGGCAGAGTTAAGATGAGAGTAGAGGACAGAAAGGAATATGGTTACACCAGCTTCTCTCTACCTGGTCAAAAAGTCCAACAGTTCAACTCAACTCAGTGTGGTATTTTGACTAGAATGGCTTCAATCAGCTCCTATGGCGAGCATATTATTGCTTTAGACATGGTCTATATGTGTGATATGTCTGTGCACATCATTCTCTGTGAGAGTAACAGTGGGTATTCATACTATGAGAATACCAGTAGTGGCTTCTTTATTTTATTTGTATTCAACTTTCTTTTGATAGCCAGGCCTTAATACCTAAGTTTAATTGTCTCCTAATGTAATATGCCTTGAATTTTAAGGGAAAAGAATCTTCTTTGTATTTATCAATCTCAGTATACATGATACTCTCTGCTGTTGGTGCTGTTTTAAAATTTGTATTCACAGACTTCTATTATTAGAAACATGGTCAGCACTATGATTAACACTAGCTATGTAGGAAAATCATGGAATTTAATATGACTTTGATTTTTGTGGCACATTATTGAAAAATTTATATGTAGCATTATTTAAATGACCCTATGAGGTTGACTCCATCAGGTCCATTTTACAGATAGTTAATTAAGCAACTCAGCAGAGTCTACATAACCCATAGATATCATAAACTAAGTTCCAACTCAGATCTTTCTCCAAGGATAAGCAACCAGATTTTCTTTTTTAATCAGTGTTTTCTTCTTGATCTGCTACTGTAAATCTGTCTGAATATTGTGCATCCATTAAATTTTGGTGGGATACAGGCACTCCTGAGGGATGAATATATTCAATTGGGGTTTATAAACACCTATGAGTATATCCTTCTGAAACCATTGTTACCTATAGCACTTCATCCATATATTGGAAAACTGAGCTAACTGGATAAAAGAGGGACAATCCCAGACAGTTGATTCAAAGAAGCAAAGTTGAAGGCAGCATTCAGTCATTTTTCTTGAAATATAAGTATGTAAGGTTTTCTTGAAATGAAACATTCATCAATATAGCAATAAATAACTTTATTTCTTACTGACTTGAATGAACTATGGAGTGCTTTGTCCAACCACGCTGCTGAAACAAACTTTGGATGCCATTCTTCACTTCCTTTTTCCAATCCTCTGTCAGTTACAAATCTCTATGTTCCTGGGCTGTCTCACTGTCTTTTCCCACAGATCCATCTTTCACCCCAGTAGCAGCGTCCTCTCCTTTATAATTTCAACTGAGCTTGCAAAAAGCACCAGGAAGCAATTCAGATACACTGCCTTTTCATCAAGAAGAGAGAAAGAAAGGAGCATTTTGAAGATGGTGAGATGGGCAGTTGATGTTAACACCAAAAAGCCTATAACTAAGTGTAAGCTTTCCAAAATGAAAAGAAGGAACCTCCACTGCATTTCCCTACTTGCTATTCAAATCAAAACAAGCCAGAATAGGAATGAAATAAGTAAACAAGAAGGTTAGACTCTCAGCACACATCTAGTGTGATGCACTGTGAGACATTTCAATTAGTATAAATTAATTTAGAAGTAGGTGTGTGAATTAAAGCAGAGTCCACAGAATGTTCTGGAGTTGCTCTGAATTAGCTCATTGTTGATGACTGATGTGCTTCAATTACAGCAGTCTTTATACTAGCATATATTAATTGTACATACATGCATAAAATGCCATAACAAATTACATGCCTTTTACAAGCTGAGACTGTGGCTTCCTTTTCATATCCTTGTGGCCTAGGTATGCTACAGGTGCACAGAGGCTATACAGGAAATCCAGCTCTATTCTTAATATTCAGTTTGGAATCCAACAAATTGCCCTTCACAAATCCGGGACCCTTGTACTTAATCTTGCTAAAGGAAATAAGAAATTTCAGTATGTGCTCAAAGCCCAGAGTTCTTCATGCTATGTACTATTTAATTACTTAACAACATGATCACGTTGTATGATTTAGTGGCTGCTTCTTGAAAAAGAATGGATGCAGAGAGAAATTAAGTACATTCTGTGAAATCACACAGTTGGTACAAAGTACACAAGAATCTATGCTGTAACTTTACTGTCCATACCTGCCTTATCTCCAGTGCTCTTTCTAGATTGTGCATATAAACCATCCTAATGCTGAAACTCTTCAATATAGTTCCTCAGGTTGTGGGGACCCCCAACCATAAAATTATTTTTGTTAATACTTCATAACTGTAATTTTGTTACTGTTATGAATCATAATATAAACAACTGTGTTTTTCAATAGTATTAGGTGACCCCTGTGAATGGGTCATTTGACTCCCAGGTTGAATACAATGTTCTCGATTAATTTATTCTTGTATGCATCTATAAGACTCTTTATTTGTAGGTTGAAAACAATGAGGAGTGACTCTAATATCTTTAGCAAAATTAAGGAAAATAATCTATAAAATGGTACTAAGATTAATCATGGTTTAAAAAGTATCACATGACAGGGGGTCAGGAATGTACCTGAATTGGTTTATCAAACCCCTCAGTATTCCTATTAACCTCTGTCCTTCATATAACTTTCCTATTAATATGCTGAGAAATAACACAAAGAAATATTTTAAAGTAGATGCCAAAGGTTTAATGGGTCAGATTATTATTTTGTTAGATCTTAATTCATTAGTTCAAACACTTATTCTTTTGCTTTATTCTCATATTAAAGTGAAATTATAGATTTCTCTGTTGATTAATATAAACTGTAAACATAATCTAAATGAGTTGCACCAAAAAAATACTTAGAGTAATGTAACTATCTCTTTAGTTATAAGAATAGAGTAATTCTTGTGGAGATATGTGTGTGCCCATACATGTGTGCTCATGTGTGTATGCATGTCTGTTTTTTGTGTGTTGTCCTAAATAATTTCTAACCACCATTAGTTTTACCATGCTCTGGATGTTTACAATAGGCATCAATAGATTCCCCAGAGCGGTGACTGTCAGCTGAGAATCTTTATAAAAATGCTAAGTTGACCTAGAAACCTACATCATGAAGTATCCCAGAGTAGTCTGGTACCTATGCCTTTCAGTCCTCTCTTTGGAAGGAAAAATCAAAGAAATATAATGTGAGGAATACTACCACCATAGGATATTATGTAATATAATTTGAGATATTTGTTTCACAGAATAAAATAAAATTATTTTCTGTGGTTGATTAAGTTTAGTCAATGATCATTGTAATACCAGTGATTCACACACGATTTAATTTTTTTGTTGAGTAGACCATTAAGTAGACTCCTTGAAAGTCTGACTAAAATACCTAACAACATAGAGAATGACAGACATTCATTCCAAAGAATGACATAATATTCACTTGACTTCAACCTACTCAGTAAAACAGTTAGGAAATTTTCAGATATTCTTTTCAGGGAATTTTCCTTATAGCTATTGAAATTTAAATGATGGGACACAGCAGTAGGAATCCCTTTTACCATCCCTACCTCATGACAAAGTATTACTGAGAATGTATCTAGAAATGCATGTGTAAAAGATGTTATGTGAGTGTTTTCTTGTCTGTATCTTGTTTTTCAGGGTTTCTCCTCTAAGCCAAGAGAAATGTAAACATTTGATATTTCTATCCTTACTTTAAGGCAAGCAGAACTGTTGTCATTTCAGTTACATAGGATGGCCCTGAAACCAAAAGACCCTACCTCTGTGAGCAAATAGGAATCTAGAGGCAGTATGTAAGGACAATGATCTTCAGATGTCAAGATCTTCAAGTAGAATTTTACACTGTTGAGGATTTTTATACCCTATGTCTTGGGAATTATACAGTTTTATATGCACAATTTCTATATAGTATCAGAGATCAAGGCAGGGGCGGCAGATAAGACTAGTTATGCTTAATCTCATAGAGTCCTATGGAAGTCTACTAAATGCTGCTCAATTGGCTTTGAGCTGTGAACATCAATGTTGTTTATATCTGTACTCCTGAAATGCCTAACAAATAAGACAGGAATCAAACATAGATTATTTATAGCTGGCAAAGATGACAATATACAAAATAAATGGGGAAATATGGTAATTGAAACAAGGGAGCAAAATACAGGGATAAAAGTGAAGTCTGAATTATTATGTGGTGGTTGGAGTTGTATGTGTTGTCAAGTACAGACTTAGAGATCTCTGGAAAGAAAGAAGAGGGGCAACACAGAAATTAAAATCAGCAAAGAAAGAGTGGTTGACAAACATGAATTCATGAGAGAGAAGGTAGGGCATCAAAGTAATTTTAAAAACAAGAATATCATGTGTCTGTTCAACTTTCTCCACACACTTCTGTGGTCATCTTCTGAGAACTCCCACACACCTGTTTCTTTTCTAGGCTCTTTCCATGTTTTGATTCACTTAAAAATGAATTAAATATTAATCCAGAAATAAAAGCATACGTTGAAATTTTAACTTTTTTTTACAATAACAGAAATAGTATGTTAAGAGCCATATAACTAGAAAAAATTCACTTCATATTCAGAAAGACAAATACAAACAAAGAGAATTCTACCTCATCACACTCTTAAAAATACTTTTCATTAGAAGATAGACCATACAATGAGTATAGCCATGGATAAAGTACCATAAAGTGGAATAACAGAAGAAAGTGAAGTAGTGCAGATGTTATTAGAAAAGCTGTTCATATACACAAAACGTTATTGTGTGAGACGAAAAGAATTCTCAGATATGCAATGGCTCAAAAAACATAGCATACTCTATTTCAAAATATTAATGAATACTATATATATGGTCATATATACATATGTACACAACACACACGCACACACGCACGCACGTGTGCACACACACACACACACACAACACACACACACACACACACACACCACACACACACACACACACACACATATATATATATATATATATATATATATAAACAACCAAGTGATGAATTACAGACATGATTTTCAAATTATGGTTTCTGGACTATCTGCTAGCACCACCTGGGAACTTATTAGAAGCACAGAATTTCAGGGCCAACTCCAGAAAAACTGAATCAGAAACTCTGGGCTGTGGGACCAGTAGTCTGTTTTAACAAGCCCTCCAGGTGATTCTCAAGCTGAAGTAAGACAGTGAATGAATTAAATTAATCAATTCAAAAATAAGAAGGCTTTTGCACAAGTGTTAATCTTTTAAAAACTGATTATACACTGGATCCTAAGTAATTTTTTTTAAATTGGGGTTTAAAACCAAGTTTCTATGACAAAAATAGTCCTAAAAGACAACCCATGAATACTGATAAATTTCTATCTTCAGATTTGTTTAACTAAGAATAGTTGGTGAAAAAAATAACAAAAATTGTGGCTTAAGTATTTAAAACTGTCCATTAAAAAGGGATGTTGGGTTTTTGTTGTTGTATATGTTTGTTTTTCTTTTTTACTGATTCTAACTAACAATGTACTAATTACTGACCTAGAACTCACTATATAGCCCAGGCTAACCTCAAACTTGCTGTTATCCTTCTACCTCAGGCTTCTAAGTATTGAGATTACAGATAGGCATTGACAAACTAATCTTTTAAAATGTTATTCTTTATTTAGATATTTATAAACTACAGTAGGTCCCAAAGAGCTTTCGAAGAATTTGCGGTTAATTCCTTTCAGAAGTTGTAGGAAAATAAAGGAGGACCTGTACTCTCCAATGCTTTCATTTATAATCTTCAGTTGCTTCCCTCATGTGTATCCTGCAGCTAAATGATGACTGGCTTAGTAAACAATGACTCAGTAGATGAATATTCAAAATCAAGGACCTGTAGAATAATTGGAAAGTTGTATTTGAGAGTATCATGGTAAGCAGCATGGTGACCAAAAATATTGACATGAATCTTGAGACTTACAGACCATAATGACTTTCTGTCCACTGAGTTTTATCCATAAAATGAGAATAAGAATGCATCGTTTGGAGAGTTCTTTGAGGATTAAACTAAATTTTACATATAGAATTGGAATACATTTACATATTGCTCCCTCTTTGTGCTGTACAAACAATTGCAAAATATCACTGTGCTAAAAATATGATTTTGAAGCTGACATGCTGAACTTTAATTTTTCCAAAGGACCACGTAGAATGTGTGGATAAGTTTCATTTATGAATCTAATATATTTTAAATACTGGGAAATTCTATTGAATAATACATTTGAGGAGCCAAGCATATTGACCATAAAATATTATTCCAGGAATGCAAGGATGGTTGAGTTTTATGATTATTGCTAATGTAATATAATAAAATTATATCTGATAGTAAATTTTTACAAGGTTAGTTTTCTCAAAGTGACCTGAAGAACCTTGTAAATTGTCTTTATATTTTTAAAACAGTCTTAGACATATAAAGTAGTTTACAAGAATAAAAAGTGGAAGTCCTACTTAGGAGTTTAATTTTTAAAATATTCCCAAGATAAATGTTAAGAGATGTATACCATGATAATTGACACCTTTGTATTATGCTGGAGATTATGTCTAATATATATGTAGAAGAAGAAATATATGTTTAAAATTTAATACTTATTAGAGATGTTCTCATGTATTCAGGAAATGCAAAAAGCTATTCTAAATGTCAGAGTTACAGTAATGAACATAAGGGTAGTTAGCTGACACTGATAAAGCAACTGGACCAGGCAGGAGCTAAGCTGCTTTCGCAGCCATCCAATAATGAGGAAAAATGATGCTCCAACCTCAAGTTCAGTAACATTTGCTGCCCAGTCTGACTGATTCAAAAGCTTGTACTTCCTATGTAGCAAATATGCAACATGTCACTCCCCTGCATACTAACATCCACACCGGGAAAACCCTTATCCTGAATGAATAGTATATGGGATAGAAAGAAAGAATACCACTACTGTAGCACAGAAGAACTCAATAAACTGCAAAGCAGAGCTTACTCTTACAGCAAAAAGACCCATTCTCATATTTTTAATTGTTGTATATTTTGTGCTGGGTAACAATGAATTAGAATGAACTCTTTTCCTAATATTTATGCAATTTTTATTATTTTTTTGTTTTTTGAGACATGGTTTCTCTGTGTAATCCTGGCTGTCCTGGAACTTACTCAGTAGACCAGCCTGGCCTCAAACTCAGAGATCCACATGCCTCTACCTCCCAAGTGCTGGGATTAAAGTCAAACACCACTGTCGCATATCTGAAATTATTTTTAAATATAGAAGTGAGAAAAAAACAGGAAAGAGCTACTAAATAAATCGTTTTTTGTCTCAATTAGAACAAGTGTAGTAAAGTATGGACAAAGCAAATTACAAAAATCAAATTCAGAATTTCCTGATATGCAAATCAGATAAATGAACAGAAAATGGAACTCAGGAATACTTATCCCAACAAATATAACATAAAAAAAATTCTCTCAAGTCACATAGAGTATTTTATTTACAGGGTTTTTCCATGAGAGCCTATTGCAAAACAAAACCATTCTACTAAGCAAATAATGAGCAGTTTAGCTACTTAGAAAAAAAGTGTATACTTAGAAGAAATATATAGTTTTCATACTATATATTTAAAACACTAATGTAAAGGCATAAATCATTATGTTAAATTAACTATTTAAACAAAAGGAAAGTGAATATTTACTTGAAATGGGGAAGATAAAAGAATATAGAAAAATACTGAATGTATGTAATTCTCTGTCTATTCTTTGAACACTTGTATGTACCAAAAAAAAATTAAGAATTGAACATCAAACCATGTCCGTAAGAAATTAAGTAGCTGAGTTTGAGTCAAGGTCTATAATTTGTGTCTTAGAGTTGCTATTGCTGTAATGACATGACCATAAGGAATTTGGGAAGCAAAGTATTTATTTGACTTACATATCCTTAATCACAGACAATTGAAGAAGCCAAGGCAGAGCTGGGCGTTGGTGGTGCACACCTTTAATCCCAGCACTCGGGAGGCAGAGGCAGGCAGATCTCTGTGAGTTCGAGGCCAGCCTGGTCTGCAGAGCGAATACCATGATAGGCTCCAAAGCTACACAGAAAAACCCTGTCTCGAAAAAAACAAAAAAACAACAACAACAAAAAAAAAAGCCAAGGCAGGAAATCAAACTGGGAAGAAACTTTGAGGCAGGAGTTGATGAAAAGGCTATGGAGGAGTGCAACTTACTGGCTTGCTCCTCATGGCTTACTCAGCCTGCTTTCTTTAGGAACCAGTACCACCAGTTCACAGATGTCCCCAGACAAAATAGGTTGGACTCTTCCTTATCAATCACTAATTAGGGCAATGCCTAACATGTTCACTGCCTGTAGCCTAATCTTATGAGGCATTTTCTCAATTGGAGTTCCCTCTTTTCAGATGACTC
Source organism: Cricetulus griseus (assembly GCF_003668045.3). NCBI lineage: Eukaryota > Metazoa > Chordata > Mammalia > Rodentia > Cricetidae > Cricetulus > Cricetulus griseus. The sequence goes on along the minus strand of NW_023276806.1, from coordinate 39,147,484 downwards.
TAGCTTGTGACAAGTTGACACAAAACTAGCTAGAATACTTCTCATAATAAAAGACCATGAAATAAAGCAGTCTCAAAGGACAAAATATTCAATCATAATGTTTGAAAATGTATTCATTTTATCTTTATATTCAGTGCTTTCTTTATTTATAAAATTCTATGTCAAAGATAAGTTTTTACTAAATATTTCAAGCCAATAAGTCCAGTTTCTTCTTAATTATTAATCCTGTCCTTTTGTGTGAGAGTTTCTGTGTCTTCATCTGTGTATGAATATGTCTGTATATGTATAAATTCCTTCAAATCTTCTTAGTCAAATTTACTCTTTATCTCTTGGTCTTTCTTGGGATTTTGATGATAAAAATTTTTCTTTTAATTTATTGTTGAGCCATCATTTCTTTCTAGTTAGAAATTTTACTTTCATTGTTGTGTTTGGGACAACACTGCCTGGCGTGAAACCTGTTATGTAGACCAGGCTGGATTCAGGCTCACAGAAATCCCCCTGCCTCCTGTTATTACAGGGATTCACCAACATGCCTATGTGGAAATTTTACTTTTCAATTTCTAAATTCTCTTGTTTTATTTATTTCCCCCATACCTCATATTCTCCATTTGAAGTTATTGATTTTATGAAGAGTGTTTTTTACATCTGATAAATTGTTTTATCAACTATTACATTTTAATACTCCTGTAACTGCTTTCTTTTGGATTGTATCCCGATCTTTTGCATGCAGAGCCTTCTCTGAATATCTCTAAAAATAATGACTGTTTTCTTTAGTATGATCTCTATATCCTCTGGCTCATGAATGGTATCCCTTGAAGATTTTTTTGGTTTCTCTGGGTCGTGTAGGCAACATCCTAGAATATTCAGGGTCTTGGAACTCCCTCAGTTTAATATTAACTCTTGAATATTGAAAAGTTGATTAAAACTTCTGATTGTGTGAATGAAGTTGATCAACTAGAGGGTTTATTGTAAAGAGAATAAGTGATGAGCAAATGTTTTTACAAGAGCTCATGGATAATTCTTGAGGTGTTTTCTCAGTGGAGAAGCAGTTTCTCAGAAAATCCATCATCTACTATTGTGGACACACCTGCCTTCCCATAGGAAAGTGGGGCAGGGCGACTATAGGTTAGCTTCAGCATTTAATATGCAGATAGGGACTGGGGGGATGGCTCAGCCATTAAAGGCTAGACTCACAATCAGAAATATAATAAGTAGATGTTGATTTCATTTCCAATGTTTACCCTTTGCCTCAATCAAACCCCGGTACTTGCTTTGTTTAAAAAATATTTTATTACATTTTTTATTCTATTATTTGGTGTGTGTGTGCACATTTGGAGGTCAGTGGACAATGCATGAGAAAGGGCCTTTATCTACTTGCTATTTTATTGGATAACCCATGTCCCACAGCCTGCCCTGTTGCCTGTTTTTTAACTGCTGTCCCTTGGGTTCGATGTAATGAGTGTCCTTGCTTACATTTTTATACATCTTTCCTCTTCTACAAGTTTCCCCCTGCAGATGATGACTTCTTTATTTTCTATGCTTCATCTATGTTTTCTTTTTTATTTATCTTTACTTTGTTGTCTTCTGGGTTAGTTTGCGGGAGGGGTAAAAGATTCAAGAAACAAGGCACTCCATTACTTGGGATGCTAATTAAGATGTAAAATTAAGCCAAGTGTGGTGACACTTGTGTTTAATCCCATCATTCCAGAGGAAGAGACAGGTAGATTCCCAGAGTTTGAGGCCAGCCTGGTCTACAGAAAGTTCTAGCTCAGCCAGGGCTACACAGAGAAACCCTGTATTAAAACATATATATATACATATATATGTATATATATATATACATATATATAATGAAGAAAATAAAAGGTAAAATTAAAAATAAATCCTTTGAAAATTTTTGGTATATGAACCTTAATATCTTTGATGGATCATTCCATTCATGTTTATGTTATGATAAATCTTTCCGCCAAAAGCCACCTGAGCCCTACCACCACATGGGCGGTCTCTGCCAGCCACCCAAATTCTGCCCACCTTGTGGATGGACAAAATAATACAGAGACATATTAGGTACAAAGCTGCTTGGCCAATGACTAGGATTCTCATCTGTTAGCTCAGTCTTAATTATCATAATCTATATATTTTATAAGACTTATCTTATAGAGGATGTCCTCTTCTGGCACCCTCTCTTGCCGGTGGATCACATTGTGCTGCTGGAGGAAGAGCAGAGGGAAAAAAGGGACACTTCATGTTTCTCCTTGCTTAAATGTGAGTCTCCTTGATATGTCACTTCCTGCCTGCAACACCACTTCTCTACTACATTTCCCAGAATCCTCTTTGACTCCTAGTCCTGTCTAACTTGCTCTTTCATTGGCCAAACAGTATTTATTTATCATCCAGTAAGACAAACACACAGAAGCAATTCCCCCATCATGTTTTAAATTAAATTCTTACCAATCATAAGCTAAAGCTCACTGTCCACATTTGAATGGTGTAGATGTGTTAATCTGGGTGTATGTATCTGTATACAATTGCATTTGATAAAATAACAGTGAATTGCCTAAAGCAAGAAAAATGCCTATACCAGGAATTCAGGGTTTGGGTTTCTCCAGTCCTTCCTGTCATTATTTTGTGACATGAGTCTTTGATTCTGTCTTAAAAACTGTTGTTTTTTTTTCCACTTCGCTTCTCCATTTAGCCTCATTTGTTTCTCCTTACTGTTCTCAGAGGAGAATGATGGCAGGAAGTCTTCCTGGGGTCATTAATGCCATTAGGTCTTTCAGCACAGTTGAAGTGTTGGTCTGTGGCTTCCTGAACTGAGACCACTAGAAACCATTTCATTATTGCAGCTTAGTTATGGGTCAGTAGCTTGTCAGCAACAGCTGGACTTTTCGTTTTTCTGTCTCCTCACTTTCTTGTTGTCATATTCTGAACTGGAGTGTGCTAATAGGACAATCACATAACTTGAAGAGTATAATTTTTAAAAACTGGAAGCTTGGAAAATTGCCTTATGGCTAGCCTGCCACTTTTGACTTCCCTGCTAACATTTGACTATACTCAAGCCCTTAAGTATGAGAGCTGTCTAGCATCTCTGAGAAGCACAACATGTTGTCTTTGGAGCAGACAACATTTTTAAGTAAGAAAATGCTAAGCCACAATCAAAGAACATCTTTTATATCTTTGTATTTTTGGACAGACTGAATCGTGAAATAAGTAATAACAAATTCTTACATGGCACATTAGTCGCAGTGCACCACTTAAAGCAAATTAGGTGATCATAAACTAAACACAAACAGTGCTGTCAATATGTTTGAAATGGCTAGTGATGACTGTGTGCTCAGGACCAGCAATTAGCATGTGCAAAGTGAAACAGGGTGAACAAAAAGCAAAGTGATTGACAATGAGGTTGAAGAGGCAACCCAATGCTATGCAGTCTTTGTATGAATTGTGGGTGGTATTCTAATTTTTAAAATAACAATCATATGTGACTTCTGCTGTTAATAAAAGCTCACATGCCTATTGTATAACAGACATATTATAGGGGTTGATAACTTAATTAAGGAAACTATTTTGAAGGCTAGCATGGGAATCCAACCAAGATAGGATGGTGCCTTAGACCAGTGTGAAAGCCATGGAGACACTAGAGAGGTGACTACATTGTTGGAAAAGAGAAGAAGAGGAAGGGAATTTATAGGTTACCTCATCAGTTTAAGCTAAGCATCTGTGTCAGTGATAGTGACATTTTTAGTAACTATGGAGAGCAGCTGTCTGGAAGGAAAATAAAGGATGCTCAAAAATTCATTTGGGGATGTACTTGGACTTGAGATGTCAGATTACCAAGTGAGATAATATGGTAATTATTTGAATATTGGTGTCTGAAGCTGGAAAAGGAAAAGCTGAGTTTAGGCATTGCCCATCCCATCATGGAACCGGTGAAGATAGACTTGAATCTTATATAGATAGAGAATGAAAATGTCCAAGAACTAGTTCAATATTTTCTGATGAAGATCAGGAAGAGCCAGTCACAATAGCTCAAACCTGTAATCTCATTATTCAGGAGCCTGAGGCAGGAACATTTGTGTGAGGCTAGCCTGTATACATAGTGAATTAGTAAGTTAGACTTTTTAGGATACAGAATGATAATGTCTCTCAAGAAATGAAAATGAATGAAAAAAGAAAAACCTGGAAGATCCATCAAGGAAAGCTGAGATGCCAAATTCAATGTGATGGCCATCATGTGTCTATGTGATGAGAAGAGGTAAGCTCCTTGAGGACAGGAGGTCAGAAAAGACTTTTAAAGAAGCAACTCTTGTCATTAATACTTCTTCAAGATTTTAGGCTTACAGATATTTGGCAAAGTTCTATTCACATGTATTAGTCAGCTTTGTGCCACTGTGATAAAAAAAAAAAAAAACTAGGAAAGAAGGTTAAATACCATGTAGGTGAGGCATGATGATATGTCCTTCATAAGCTGGGTTTGTGCCCAGTGATAATGCTTTGAGTAGGGATTTGTGCAGCTGGAAACTTCAGGAAAGGAGCTGCCACAGCTGCCAAGAATATGGAACTGGGCTTTTTGGGGCCTTTCCTTTGTTAAAGATTCTCTGAGTGAGCAGGGTTGGAGAGACAGGAATGTGTTTTGTTTTGTTTTGTTTTGTTTTGTTTTGTTTTGTTTTTCAACAGTGAGCTATAAGTTCCAACAGAACATAAACCACTTGCAAGGATTTATTTGATTGATGGTTTTAAATATTTCAGTCTATGGTGACTTAATATTGGGCCATGATGAGCCAGAATCCTATGGCAAGGAGAATGTGATGGAATAAAATTATTTATCTCATAGCAGTCAGGAAGAAATAGGAAAATTGCATAGTCCAGGGACGAGGGTTTTCTACTTGGTTATATTCTCAGTGACCAACCCTCTTTGTCAAACTAAGCTCTACTGCTTTTAATGTTTCCTATACTTCTCAGTATCCCCTTCACCTATGATTTTATAAGTGAATGAGGTTAGAGCCCTTGCAATCTACTCACCTTCCAAAGATCCCACTTCTGAACACCTACCAGGGGCCATGCTTTCAAATCTGACTTTTAAGATAAGTACATTCATAAGTACAACAAAATAATATGATCAGAAAACTCCTGTAACAACTAACTTTCTACTACCACCTTTACATCCTCACCATGGTCCAGAGTGAATGTTGTAATTATTATTATTAGCAGGGCTTCTATATGAGAAAAAAAGAAGCTGACCAGTTTTTCTCAGCAGCCATTGATTAAGCTTCAAAACCAGGAGTAGACTCTGTACCTCCTGAATCCTGGTTTCATAATCTTTACTCCATCACCCACAGCCCCACAAAAATGTGGGAAATACCAAATGCACACTAAAGAGCAATTGTAGAAAGTCCCATTTGGAGGGCTGGAGAGATGGCTCAGTGGTTACAAATACTACATGTGGCTGTAGAGCAGTGGAGTTGGGTTTTCAGCATCATATAAAGGTGATGGCTGTTCTACGAGGGAAGGGTTTCTGGGTGAAGTAGCCATCTAACCAGATCTTGAAGAAAGAACAGGAATCCATTGTAGACTTCACAGAGGTGCTCAGTGGCCTGGATGATTTTGTCCCAGGTTTTGTCATTGTCTGCATTTACCCTAGACTGTGAATCACCATGTTGACATGTAGGGGAAGCTGTAGCCACGCCTTCTTAGGGGCTGGCTACAAGAGTACCTGAGGGCTTGTGAGGGCGTGGTCAGAGTGAGTAGGGGGACTGCGTTTTCGGTTTCGGTTTCTCTTTGCTTCTTGCTGTACAGACTACCACCGGCTGGCTGGTTCGCTCTGTAAGTAAGGCTTTTCCCTATTAAATACCCTTATATTTCTACCTGACTCCGTACCGGTAATTTCTTACTATATTGACATATTTATGCTGATACATAACCCCAAGATCTCCATCTCTCTGTCTCTTTCTCTCTCTCTCTCTCTTTTAAATGTGCTGCTTTTATTTTTCAAATGTACTGCACCCTTGAATGATGAAGCACCTTCCTGTGCATCCTTCAAGTCTCAGCCTAACATTTTCTTACCATGCCTAAACCACTTTGGAAGTACCTCCTGCTCAGTTCATTCAGCCCTTCCTATAGTCTCCATCACCATCTATTTCCAGTGTCTTGTCTGTCTTTTTTAGACAACTTCTGAACATCAGGCACTTTACTCACACATGTGATACCGATGTCCACACTCTAGGGTATGGAGGTCATCAGCACTGGTCTCTCCTTAACCTCACAGTATGGCTTTTAGAGTAGAAGCACACAGACAAAGTTTGATGGACTTCCCTTTACTATCATTGTTAGTAAATATATATGTTCAAACATATATAATATAATGCATATACTCAAATGTTTAAACACACACATTTTGCCTAACTTTGTTCCAAATGCTCCATGCTTACACACTTGCATTTGAATTAATACATTTATTTTGTTTATTTCTTTTCTCTTTAAAATATAAGCTTCTAGAGTAAAGACTGCTATAACTTTCTGGCTTATAAAATCTGCTATGAGTCCAGGGGATTCCAGAAAATAATTCCAGGCTGCGAATAGTAATATAGAGTCATGTCCTTCATTCAACAGTAAATGCTTCTTCCAAGCTGACTCCTTAAACTAAACAAGGAAATTGAAAAAAAGGGGGGGGGGGTTGAACTGCTCATTGCTGATAAGTTTCAGGAAACATCACCTTCTCCTTGAAAAATTATTACTAGATAATTTTTGTTCTTGAATTGTATACGTACCAAGAAATTTGGGGGCTTCAGGGTTTCAAATAATGCAAATAATTTATCAGACAAGTGAGACACTTGCATTTTAATATGTGTGAATTCATGCAAGAAAGAGAAGGGGATTGAGAAAGCTGCATAACTGTCTTACAAAAAAGCAATAAACACACCAGTCCCCAAGGAAAAGTGGGGCGATAATTTAATCATGTATTAGCAATATCTATATTCTTAGATAAATGCAGAAGCCTCCAATGTATAAATAGTTTACTGTGTTCCATAGCCTTTTACCATACCTTTTTAACGCCCTTGTCAGTCAAGCACACAGCAGTCAAGATTTGTACTTTAAAGGCTTAACTGCCATTTCACAGTGTATATGAAAATAGGTGTACATTTCAGAGCGATGGCGTGTGAGAGGAAAACCTTTTGAATATTTCAGAATGTCAGTACTCTTCTGTAGCATCCTTCATACAACCCTGTGTTGATTAGGAACACTCTCCTCACCCCCACCCCACCCCATCCCCACCCCCACCTTAAAAGTTTCATAGTCAGAGAAATCTAAATTTTACACTTGACCTTGTTAAAATATCTGAGTACCTTAAAAAGTTATTGCTTCCAAAATGAATCTCTTGCTGGAGAATCTGCAAATTCGCCTTAAAACAGATTCATTCTAAAATCTGTGTGACGCTGTTAAAAACAAAACCAAACAGATCTCAAGTCGATTTTGCTGAAACTATTTAGTATTATTTTAAAGACCACCCGATATAGCTATCTCATCTTGGATTTTGGAGTTCCTCTGATTTTAAAAACAACAACAACAAAAACCAAAAAACCCAAAAATAAACAACACAAACACATCTCTTATTCTCTCAGATAACTCCATGGTTACAGTTTTTGGACAGACATTGATTTTAAGTCAAATAAAATTTTTATTTTTTTTTACATTTATGTATTTGTTGAGTGGGGCATAGCTTGCAGGAATCTGTCCTCTCCTTTCACCATATTGTTCCTAGAACTAAACTTAGGTACTCAGGTTTGGAAACAAGGACACTTACCTGCTAAGCTGTTTGGCCAGCCCTCAAATATAATTTTACAGCTAATGCTACTCCCCTCTAAAACCAATGAGGGGGAAAAAAATCCTTGTTTATTTTTGTTATTTATATTTCTTTATATTTATATTTTATTTGTGTATTTTAAAACTACTGAAATTAAAGTCCAATGATAGGTCACATGTCACCTGTTTGATTTCAGAGACATCTTTGCACAGAAAGTTCAGTGTGGGGATTGCCAAACATTCTGAAGAAATCATTCCTATAAATTAGGTCAAAAGGATACAAAATTACTTGTACTGTTACACCTTTTCTTCAGTTAAAAAAGAAAAAAGACCATGAAATACTGAAATGGATGAGGCCAATGTGCTTAATCTACCCAAAGATTAACCTTTTAAACAGCCTTGCTTTGCAACCTATTTGTTCATATTCAAAGTTCAATTGTGTTCCATACCATTGAAAGTTTTTATGATTGAACATGTGTAATTATAGTACATAGAGGCTTAAAAATAACTCATCGGATTGAACAAAGTTTTCCAGTAGTTAATCATTAATGAAGATCTTGAATCCGTACTTTAAATACAGACAAAACTCAGTATAATGATCTCATTAGCGCCATACTGAGGTTATCTATTTCAGTATTTGTCAGGAGAATTCAGATGGAAATAAACTCCTTAAAATGTCTAAGAGAGATTCTCCATCAAGTACTCAGTTAAAGGATATACCAAGGCTGATTAACTGTTGTGTAAATAGAGCTCTAAACTAGAGGCAACCGAGTCTGCTTCTAGATAAAGATAGCCCATTCCAAAAATAAGCTTCCCTACCTGTGCCCTGGGCCTTAGTTTAATTTGTTTTTTATTCATTTGGCATGCACATCCTTTGAAAATGCAGAAGATGGGGGGAAAATAAACAGAACCATGAGCTGGGTTTTTCTAGAAATTGGCTAAGAGTCAAATGGAATGGAGACCTTTCGCAGGTGTTCAAAACTTGGGTTTCAAAGGAAAAAAAAAATGTGATTGTTTGCCTCTGACAAAATCTGTTGCCCTGTTTTCAGTTTGCATGAAGAAAGAACAAAAGCTTTCCCAAGGCAGGCTCTCACAATCATCCTAAGGTATTGGCTTGCTCTTCAAAGTGTCATTGTGATACATGGGCAAATGGAGCTGAGGTTACTGACATAAATACACTTGAGGGACTTGATGACAGAGACTGACCTATCATAGGAAAATGTGGTGAACACCCATCTCCCAAACTTTGCACTCCTTTACTTGCTTGCTGTGATTGGATGGTTCTCCAAGTGAGAAAATGAGGAGACATGTGAGGGTGCCTATAGTGGGAAATTACCTTACTTACAGAGCGACCTAGCCAGACGGTGGGTCAGCAGCCTGTACAGCAAGCAGCAAAAAGAGAAACCGAAAACGCAAACGCAGTCACATTACTCATTCTGACCATGCCCTCACAAGCGTGGTCAGGCACACCTGTAGCCAGCCCCTAAGTAGGCGTGGCTACAGCTTCCCCTACAGGTGCCTTCATCTATTCCCTAGGAATTAGTTCTCTGCTTATTTTATCGTTTTAATAGAACAGACACTTCTGAAGTGTAATCAAGATAAGGTATGTAGCTAAGTGTGGGGAATATTCAGATGTCTTGAAAATATTCCGATTTCTTGAATTTAAAAGAGTATATCCTCTTTGATGTTTTATTGTAACCTACCTCCAAAGTAAATTCCTTCTAAGATAACAAAAAGAGGTTGTCCTCACTATTGTTGCCTCACTGCTGCTTGGTCTCTAAATGGTTAAATCCTTGGAGATGGTCTTTTAGTCGAATCCCACAGGAAATACTGAAATAAACTCCTGTCCCATTTCAATGCTGTCATCTTTCTCCCATCTCCTGCCCAAGCTGCTGTCCAATGACCTGCTATTTTGCATGGTTATTATTTCTTTGTATCTTTCTCTTACTTTCTGGAAGGAAATGTTAACGATGACTTGGCTTCTCAGTCCATTTTAAAATCTTTCATTAGCAAGGTTCCTAAATTTTAGTAGTAGTTTCTCTGTAACTGCTGGCAATTGAACACAGGCACAGATACTGAATGGAGAACATAAATCTTCTTGACTAAAATGACTTGACATGAGTAAGAGTTTGGGAGAAAACTTATTTGACTAACTTCCTTTTCAATGTTCAGACCAATAGGATACAGCCCTTGCAGACTTGGAGAGGTTTGTCTTCAACCCTTATCCCTTTCACTTTGGCTTCCTGTTAGCAGATGGATTCTCCATGTCCATACTACTTGTCTTAATTGATCCAGATATTTGTCTTCTCAGCCCACCTGAAGGGATCGATTGTTTGTATGCTAGATATGCTAAGATCATTTTCTCAAGACTGAATTGCTCTGCTTTGTATCTCTAAGCAGAACTGTGAATGAATTGTCAATGGATAGGCAAAGATAATACATACACATTTTAATGAAACATTTCTAGACATCTGTGATTTTGTCAAAATTAAAATTAAAAAGGGGGAATGCTAGCACTTGGGTCAGATTGTCAAGAATGAAAAAGATTGGTGATAAAGGATTCCAGGCTCTAGAGATTTTACTGAAGAATCGTGGGCCTTTCAATCCATACTACCTTCAAGACTTCAAGCCTTCCTCTGGGAAGACTAAAGTTAATTATAAATATAGACTCCCGATAGGAGGTTGGTTTTTGATTCTATAGCATTCCTGCCTACCTTTCTTCCTTCCATTCTTCTTGCAGAAAATATTGAGCTGCAGTCACATATGATGAACAAGCCTAGAATGCCAGCTTTTAGGAGCTGAGGCAGGAGGATCAGGATTTCAAGACCACTTTTATGTATATAGCAAGTTTGAGTTCAACCTGGATTAATTGAGACCCAGTCTCAAGCAAAGAAATGAGTTCCTACAGTCTCCCTAGCAGTCTGATGAAGTAAAGAAGGTCTCAGGCTCTCATGTTGCTTAGAATCCAATAAGGAAATAACTTCTAAAAAAAAAAAAAAAAAAAAAAAAAAAAAAAAAAAAAGCTGACCACAGCAATTGTGCTAAATGATATGAAAAAACTATCAATATGATGAACATCTGCCTTCACTGTTTGAATATAATTTTCACAGAGTTATTTGTCTGTGCATTATTGTGTATATAGGTCCCAGGCTTCAATTCTTATAGATTGCATGTCAGGTAGTAGTGTTGTAAGTACAAATACAAATGTTTCTAATATAAGGGAAACACTTCTTTTCTAGTCAAAAGACTGAAAGAAAAAAGCTTTCAATCAGATTGAATGCATATATTTCATGAATATGAATAAAATTTTCAATTATCTCTTAATAGTGTCTAACAGCACAATTTTCTTATGCATGAATATATAAAGTTTCATTGTGTGTAAAATGACAAATCCTAATTAGGAAATAACCTTTTTCTATATTTATTTAGGGAAAAAATTCTATTCACAATACAATAGTGATTTCTTACCAACATGGCTACCTTTTTAGTTCCTCAATACAATTTTTCCAAAGATATTTTTACCCCATCAACATTACTTGAGATGTAATACTTCTTAAATCAAATGATTCTCTTACTGAAAACTCTGTATCAAGTTAAAAATACTAATGTAAAAGTAAGAATATTGCCACAGTGTTAACAAAATTTACGTCAGTTTTATTCTAATATTTTTTCAATTCAAATCCATTACCCTTTGTTAGGGAATAACACTTAAATCCATTTTAGCTTTGTTTATTTCTCAGTTTATTTTAGATAAATCTATTAGATAGCAACTGAAGTATACAAAGTGTAACATCAATTAATTTGCTTTTCAAAAACTTACTGAGAAAGTATCACATTATCGAAAGCCTTTGGAACATCTTCAATGTAAAGTGATTTCTTTTTCTCAGATAAGGATATTTAGCACCTAAATCTCATCATGAATGTGAATATTTATGGATTAATTAACTTAAAAAGATAACAAACCCTGTGCACTAACCTTCAGTCTCCACCCCACACTCATGTGCTAAAACTATAACCCCTAAGGTAACTATATTTGAATATAACAGCCTGTGAGGAGGTATAATGGTCAGATGAGGTCATGAGGGTAGCACTTCAACTCTAGAACTAATGATCTTAGAAGGAACACTAAACCTTTCCCTTTCTACTTTGTATGTGCAGAGCAGCCAACTGCTACACAGGAAGAGAGCATTCATCGTATGTCTAGTCAGCTGGCACCTTGATTTGGCTTCCAGATCAATTGAGCAATTTCCCCCTGCTCTGTGGGTCAGATTCCCAGAGTGGAAATAACAGGCTTGAGTACCCACCAACCAGTTATTGGTTATTTGGAAATTATTGGCAACAAGTCTACCCAAACAGCTGCCTGTTATCCCACATAAAATCCATGCCTGGTTCTAGCATTCACTCCGGTTCATGATTATTTATGATAGTATCCAGTCTGTCATTGATTCTCAACACTTTCAAGTTAACCCCAGTGATCCAAGCTTTCACTTCCGGTTCCCCCCTCAGTGCAATCCTGATTATAAAGCAGCTTGCAAGGCCATGACAGGGATGACACAACAGCTGGACTCCTGTTGAGATGAATGCATATGGCAGAGTTAGTTTGAAAATGATGTTTTCTGTCCTGCTTGCTGCCTACATCAGAACAGCTAGTTTCCTGGTAACAACCAGGGAATTTTGACTTCTGGTTTAGTGTGTCTTAGTACAAATGTTCAGGGACAGATTTTTGAGTTGAACACATCTGAGAGACTAATTAGTTCAACGGATCCAGCCTTCCTGATCTCCATAATATACTGTGAGACATAAATTTCTATTCTTCAACCCACTGTTCTAGAGAATTTTGTTTTGTCAACCAGAGCTGAATAATACAGTAAATGAGTTTATATTGAGAGATGCCTGTTGTCAAACGGTATCCAGGTAGGAACAATGAAAGTGCTTCTCCTTTCTCTGCATAGGTATAATATACCAAGCTAACAGAAATTTGAAGCATGTCTGCCTCATGAGGGCAATGTAAGAGATCTAGACACTAAGACTGCCACTAAGTAAATCACAGCAGCCCTATGCCAGATAGTTAGTTGTACATCAGAGCATCTCAGAGTCAATGGATCTGAGACACCAGCTTATTGACAAAGATGTTTCTGTTAATGATGTTGTCTGAAAAATAGAGAAATACATAAAAATGATCCAAATAACCACTAATCCCTTCACCAAGGTCTAATTATTATTAATTATATACATATGCATATATACACACACACACACACACACACACACACACACATATATATATATATATATATATATATATATATATATATTTCACACAGGTACACACTGGTAATATTTTATTATCATTGAAACACAAGGCATATATTATTATAATCTCATTTGTTTTCACACATTTTTTTTTAGTAAGCCAGGAATAATAGTATATGCCTGTAATTCCAGTACAGGGGAGTGTGGACGACGGAGGATTGCTGAGAGTTTAATGCCAGGCCATCCAGGCCTATATAGCTAGACTCTCTCAAAATAAGCAAACAAAAAATTGTGACATAGGTCCTTAGTGATGTCATTAAAATAATCTGGTGTGTCAGACACATTGACTCTGAGATGTTACTGGTAGTCTTGGTGTCTAGATGTCCTGCATTCTGGAAAGTGCTGACCAGCTCCTGTACTAATGAAGCCACTCTGGAGATAGAAGCCCTGATCCAGAGCTTTCATGACCTACGCACCCCTTAAAGGTTCTCTCTCCTTATGTTATTCCAATGACAGTTCAGCTTTCACAGGAAATTTGTAGAAAGCAAACATTTAAATTATCCCAGAGACTAATGATGATGTTCCCCACAGAATCCAGACCTCTGTTTGCTATGATTTTTGCACAACCCCCCCCCAATTTAGAGTCCCATTAATAGATAACATAGACCCTGTATTTAGCAAACAAAGGTGACAGGAAGCCTGATGAAGTGTCTCCATATCACACCATGACTCCTCTCAGCTTCACGTTCTCTTCTCCTTTAGTCCCCTAAACTTGTCCTGTTTGTGCTTAGACCAAGATTTGGAGAAGAGAAAGGTGTCGAAAAACATTAACTTCAGAAAGATTAGAAGAAAAGGATTTTTCTGATTTTTTTTTAAATTAAGCAATACTCTTTTCTATAGATAAATCTTCTCTGTATAGCTTAATATGTACAGTAATGAGAACAAGAACAGCACCCCCGTGAGCCAATTGAAGTTGATCTCAATCTCTGCTTCCTCAACATTATCAGACATGAAATCATTTTATTTAAATGTTACTGATGTGAACAAATCACAATATTTCCCTTTTCTGTCAATTCTATTTATGTGTGGGTGGATGGGGTATGTGCCACAATATGGAGATCAGAAGTCAAGTTTGAGGAAATCAGCTCTTTCCTTCTACCCTATGTGATTTACAAGGTTCAAATTCAGGTCACAAGCAGCAAGTACCTTTACTGGCTGGACTATGTCACTGCTCACCAAAATCATGCCCTCATCATCCTTTGCCTCAACAAAATGGAAGAAAGATATGGAACAGAGATCTTTCCCAAAACACCAACCAGTAAGGCTTGACTCAACTCAAAGTGTAAAGGAGAAAGTTTCTTCTGTCCCATATTCTCCTTTTCTAATCAGTACTTAGGCTAAGATTTGGGCTGTTTTACACAGCATCTGAACAGGGTGAGCACACAGCACTGTTTCTCATTCTCCAGCTAGTATCTCTCTTACTATGCTAAGGTACAGACATGCTGCTGCCCAGATAATTCATTAATACCCTCTGATCACAGAAGGACCAACCACATAGATTTCAATCCATTGCATCTCTCCATTGTCTTACTGAAGACAAAATGAACAAATTCTTATGAAAACAATGTTTTAAAATTTTCCAGCTAAGTCTACATGCTCATCTAAAAGTATCTGATAATTTATAAGAACTTTAAATTTGAATATATTGTCTAAAGTCATATGACTTTACCAGTAACTTTCACATTTCCTTATATTTTTCCTTAGTAAAAATATTGTAGAAAGCCTCTGGCCTGGGATGTTTCATTTATAAAATTCTGTGTGGAATGGGGAATTGATTATATGAGTGCATTATAATACTAAAATAATCAGCCTTATGAGTAGCTGCATGTTCAATATTACAGGTGTTTGTAGATCAAGAATAAATAAAGAAAAATATGTGTTTGAAAGTTCATTGAGAAGATGGAGATTGTGCTTTTCTCAGGACCAGTATTTATAAAACAGTGTGTCATTTAATAGAAAATGGTTTTACTCATCATGATATAAATTCTGCCACAATCA
Source organism: Cricetulus griseus (assembly GCF_003668045.3). Classification (NCBI taxonomy): domain Eukaryota; kingdom Metazoa; phylum Chordata; class Mammalia; order Rodentia; family Cricetidae; genus Cricetulus; species Cricetulus griseus. Next base: position 39,132,373 of record NW_023276806.1, on the reverse strand, counting down.
AATTCCCAAAAGTAGGGCCGAAATGGAAAATATTATCCTTAAAACAATACTGGTAGGTTTGATTGTTAATAGTCATCAACTTGACAAGACCTAGACTCACCAGAGTGACTAACCTCCTGGGCATGCCTGTGAGGGGTTATCTAGATCAGGTTAGTAGAGATGGAAAGGATCACTCTAAATGTGAGCATCACCACTCCATGGGTTGGGGTCAAGGAGAAAACTGGCTGAGCAAGAGAATTTATCCTCAGCTTCCTCACTATGGATACAATTGATCCACAGCTTCAAGCTCCTGTCACTGTGCCTTCCCCACCATACTGAATAGCACACTGGAGCCATCTGGAAAATCAATCCTTCCATCCCTATATTTCCGTGATTAGGTGTTTTGTCACAGCAACAAGACAAACACAGTCAGACATATTAAATCTGGATGCTGAAATGATTCTCATTCACTGATCCTTCCATTAATCATATTTATGAATGAGCCACATGTTCAGTACTGTTCTTGATTGAACTTAAATCAATGAGTAGAACAGGAAGCAGAGAACAGTTGACAAGGGCAGTAAGCAGGATAATCTCAGCTAGTCCAACAGCTGTGAAAACAGCTAACCCAAGTGTTAGAATTTTGGGAGAAAAAAGAAAGGGTATCTACATCAGGGCTTGATGTAGGTGCCATATGTTGTAATTTTAAAAGTGGCATGAGAGAGAAAGATGACATGCAACAGAGCTCATGTGGAGGGTTTTTCTTTGGGGGTGGGAGGGAATGGGGAAAAGGGAAAGAGGGGGAGATCAGCCTCTGGAGACAAGAGCAGCAGAATAGAAAAGAAAGTAGATGGTTGGGGGAGACAGAGAGACAGGCATGGAAGGAGAGAGAGGGAGAGAGAGAGAGAGAGAGAAAGAGAGAGAGAGAGAGAGAGAGAGACAGAGACACAGAGAGAGACAGACAGACAGAGATGGGAGGTGAGCAGATTGTCATGATTAATTCTTACCATGTATGAAGGAATACATTGATCCCAGCTAATTGCCATCTTACCTCCCTCAAGATACTAAAGCTCCACAGCCATGTTTTCAGGGCATGTCTTTTCTTTCATTTATTATCATGGCGTGTGCATGTGAGTCTGTTTGTCCTTCTGTGCCATTGTAACAATGTGGAGGCCAGAAGATGTTCTTCTCTCCCTCCCTCCCTGTTCCTCCCCTCCTCTCTCTCTCTTTCTCTCAGACCTGGCTCTTTTAAAAGGGAATAAATTGGTGCTCTTAGTGGCTGCAGCTGAGGATATATCCTGTCAGAGCCCCAAGGGCAGGCCACTACAGATGCTGCAGACATGACATTTGGGCAGCAATACATGGGATGATAAGTGACCGTCATTCAGTTTTGTGGATACTTAGAATACCTATTAGAGGGCAGAGTCATGCAAAGGACACTGCCATGAGTTCAGGAATTTAAGAAACAGCAAATCAATACCAGGGATGCTAAAGTGTGACGGAAAGAACAAGAGTAATGTCATGTAATTTCCAATTAGAATTCCCAGCACCCAATACTTGGGAACACCTGAGGAGAAATTATCTTTAAAAATCATGATCTCTCCATTTTTATTTCTTGATGGATAATTGACATTTTTTAAGATAAGTCAAAATATAAGTGAGAAGCATTATGCTTTATCTTTCCCATAACTAGACTTTACTGAAAATAAAAACATTAAAAAAACAGACATCATCAGAAGTTCATTTCTAGTTTATTTTTACCTCGATCAAAACAGGGTTGCTATGATCAGACTCAGGTTTAAGTTTTGGTTTAAAGTAAATTTGGTGTGAAGTATTGGATTATACACACTTGACCACCTGAGTGCCATTTCTCATCTATTATGGAGTAACGAAAGACGCTTAGCATTTGAGGAAGTTTAAGTCATGTGCTTTGATGGAAGTATTTGTCACTGCCGGATGTTCCAGATGGAACTAAAGAACTTTTCTACACAATTGCCCTCCCTTAGTAATGTGCATATGAAGGACTGGCATTGTTTCAACAAATCATTATTGTTACTAACTCAAAAGACATAAACTTTGAGAAAAGAAATTTGCTGTTGAAGTGTTAAAATCCATCTGGACTTGATGTTTCGTGCCTATAATCCCATCCATTCAGGATGCTGAGGCAGGATGATCTGATGCACGAGCCCATCCGAGACTTTAGAGTGATTTCAAGTACAACTTGTGTTGCTTAGTGAATCCTGATTCTAAATTAAAAATATGAAGAAGATAACAATATTAAGATAGATAGTGACATAGCTCAATGACAGAGGACTAGTACAACATTTATGAGGCCCCAGGTTTAATCTTCATTACAACCAAAAAGAAAAAATCCATGTGCTTGAATTAGTATTAACAACTAGCATTAACATTTCTAATAGACAATCTCACAGCTGATTTTTCCCTTCTCTGTATCTTGCAATTCTTTTGCATCTTCTTCTATAATGTCCTAGGAGTCTTTAGTAAAGGAATTCTGTTGTAGCCATATCAATCAGGGATGGGAATCAAGGATAAATTGTCCTCTATATTTTAACCAGTTGTGTTTTTTACTATGGTGCTCTCTGGTGCAAAGAGAAGCTTCTTTGATAAGAGATGAGAGCTACAATATGGCTGTCCACCAAGTCCAGAACAAAGACAATACAAATAGATATGCTAACATGGGGGGAAAATCTCATGGGCCTCACCCCTCAACAAAGAACTACAGGCAAGAAAGAAAGAAAGAAAGAAAGAAAGAAAGAAAGAAAGAAAGAAAGAAAGAAAGACGTGCTAAGAGGTAGAAAATGTAATTCATAGGGCACAAAGCACCTTATTAGTCATACAATGCCAAATTGTCATCCCTGAAATCATGTATGTACAAGCAACACTAAATAAACTGAGCAGGTCATATTTATATAACTGTGCACTTATGTGTAAGTAATATGTGTGTATGCAACAACAATCATAGAAAAAGAGGCCATGAATTTGATTATTGGGAGGTATGGGAGAGGGTAGAGAGGGGTGCTGAGAGAGGAGAGTGAAGGGCAAAATGTTGTCATTATATTTTAAACAAACCAAAACAGAAAACTTAGGATTGCCCATCAAAACTAAGCAAAAGAAGCCAGAACATGATCTGATTCTTCCTGCTGCTGCAACCCGATAGATTTCAATTAAAGCGCTTGGCTCTGCTTTCACTTTTGGATGTTAGCTTGAATCAAATAGTCACGGATCTCATCAATGTCATTTGCAGCTACATCAGAAAGCCATAACATACGTAACAATTTGATCTCCAAATCATGGAGGTAACTTTTCAATCATCTGAGATACGTTTAACATGTCTTGTTTTTATTTATCATAATAAAGCCTCATCTTAATCAATTTTATAGATTATTTTTATCAGGCTTAGGAAATGAAAATATAGATTTTCTGTCTATATCTGTTGTGCCAGAAGTGTCATGTGTCAAAGGCAAGTGTACAACAGAACAACACACTCTCTCTCTCTCTCTCTCTCTCTCTCTCTCTCTCTCTCTCTCTCTCTCTCTCCCTCTGTTCATTTCATGTTTTGTTGTAAGTCACCAAAGAGGGAGTCAGGCTTTAGCATAAGATTGATCTTCACTGTATTTTCTTAAATGCAATCGCTTTAATGACTCAACACTTTAAACAACAAAAAATAACAGCTCTAAAAGCTTGGAACCCACTCAACATCACTGTGGCATAAGAGTCTTCAAATTGCAAACTATTTGTTTTTAGGTTTGTAGGAATCATTACCCACCATCTCATCTGTATTATACTTGTTTCTGAATTCAGATTAACATTCTCCTTGAGCTTTTCTTTGTATTGTAATCATAGTGGGGAAATTGTATTTCAAACCTCAGATAAAAGCCTTAAAGTGATTTCATGTGACAGAATTTTATCTAGGTTTCAAAAACCCTAATAATGGCATCGATAATTCTCCTATGCAATTTCTCTCCTTCTTGTTACCATAGGAGTATGGAAGACACGTTTCTGGCATAAAAAGCTAAAAGGGAACAAAAATCTGTTTTCTAATCTGAGTATTAGGAAAAAGATCACAAATCCTGCTATAGTATTTCGTATTTAAGATAGTCCTACGAAGGCCCCTGACATGCCCCCAGGGAGCTAAATATTGACAAGCATGCTTTGCCAATCAAGATTAAGATTGTTGAATTAGCAGAGCTCAAGTCTTGCACTGACACTATTACCCAAGACTGAGAACTCTTATCTTACCCCATTTTCTTTGGCTTTGCCACTGATACTGTACACTTGAATTAGTGCTTTGCAGTGTATCTTAAATGCTATGGCTGGGGATTAATTTGGTTTGAGGATATATCAGTCCTCATGTTCACAGTGAAAATTATAAATGAAGTAAAACACAAATTGTTTTCTCTCTCAGCATGGATCTAGAAGGAAAGTGGCTAAATCAGGCATTATCTTCTCTATCAGAAAATGTCGTATAATTTCCATATCTCTAAAGAGAAAGAAGAAAGAATGAGGGTATCCTGTATAAATCTTCTAAGGGGAGCAAATGGATCCAAATTGCTCATTCTTTGGAGGATTCCATCAAAAGTTAAGATAAAATATGAATCATAAATGATTAATTTATTTTTCATTATGACTCTAAACATTCAAATGACCCACCTCCTAAGAGCAATAGCATCTTTAAAGCTAAAATTTAATTTCTCTCAAAGTCTGTAAGAAAAATGTAGTGATTTTTCAGTGGTTTGGGAATTTCAAAATGGATTTTATTAATTCTTGGGAATGAGGAGGATGCAGCTGGTGGCATAATCTAACATTCATTTGGGGCTTCTGATGCTCTGCAGAGCATTTTCAGTGCTGTTCTCCTTTAACCCTTTGAGATAGACGTTTCCCTTGGCCTCATCTCATGTGAGAGGAAATGGAGACCCAAGGGCTCAGAAACTTGTCTGACCATGCCCAGGGTTCTGTAATCTGACCCTTATTTTCCTTCCAGTAAACAGACCTGCGGTCAACATGCTGAGTTTTCTGCTTCCCCTAATAGTTCATATAAAACAGTAGTCAAACACAACATCCTTGCTTCTTTTAAAACAAAACAAAAAGGACCATGATGGTTGAAGATAATGGAGTAATTAGCTCTAGAAGTTGAGATACTTAGTTCTTCTCTTAAAAGATCAGAAGAAAACAAAGGAAAAAAAGGTCAAGCAGTAAAAATAGAAAAAGAAATGACAAAAAGTTGTTAATGCAGATGTTATCCCCAGAAGAAACTGCAGTTGTTCACTATTGTGGGCATTATTGGGCAGCGATTGCATGAATGATGGAAAGAAATTACTGAGTTTAAATGTCAGAAACATGCTTACCAGCCGATGACCTGGATCTTTACTATGAATTGAAGATAATAACAAAAATCACATTCACAGAGCCACTGTGAGGGATAAATTAGGTACTGGATGTCAAATGCCTGGCTTGGCCCCAGTTCTCAATTCTAAGAACAAGCTTTTATCTTCGAAGGAGATTCACACCCTTTGCTGTCATCAGAAATGCTTCTGGAGCTACTCTCTCCAGTTATTTTCTTTAAATAAAATAGCTTTTTGGCACAATTTCTCTTCTAATTTTTCTTCTTGGCAAGTTAGGAGAGAGACACAAATTGGCCCTTTATATACACATTCTTCTTTTCATCCATTTCTCAAATAAGATTGTCTTATCGCCATCTCTATTAGCAACTGTTGTTTGGCACTTAATTGGATGATATGTGTGCAATGGCATTTCTAAATAATTTTGAATAGGTATGATTCCAATAGATAAATGTAGACAAAAAGTGTAATCATGATGCCAACATACTGTAAAGTTGCATCTCAAGCTGTTGACTCTGCCCATATGAGATTTAGATATGCCACATTCGATATTATGTTCAATCTGCAGATTTTCTCTACAGAAACATGCTATTGCATTTCAATAGAAGCTAAAGCTATGCTCTGGAGAATTAAAATCAACATTTTTGGTACCATGATAAAATATATCTATATTGTAGTTCCACATACTGCTTAAATATATTAATTTCATTTTATATGCCACCAAATAGCATTCTAGTCTATATGTTTGCAATAAATATAAATGTTCTCAACTTGTACTTTAATAATGATTCTAGTGTAGGTACTGTTCAACTAAGTTGTGGGTGTTGCCACATCTAACGATATTGCGTTCTTTGTAATTTTTATATACTCCTGTATCTAGCTTTTTATGTTATCAATGAACAACTTCCATATATGTTTCCTTCATAAAATATGCATAAATATTAAAAACTCAATATTTGGAAACTGCTGTGGCTAGCTATCAAACCATTTGTATATCAGAGTGTTCTTTCATAGCAAGAAGTCTTCACATATGTCATGCGACAGTTTGATGCCTACAGTACGCATTAGCTGTTTCTATCATTACTGTTCTAGAAGCAACTGTCATTCTTGCTGTTGAGGAACAAAGCATGGTTATTAGGTGTCGCCAGCTTCAGAGGAGCAGTGTGCAACATACAGCACTTTTTGTGAGGTGATGATACCTTACATTTCCAGAACTAATCACTGCTGAAGAAAGTAAAAGGGTAAAAATGTGTTTTCCCTCCTGTGAGGCCCTTCCATTGAATTGTATGTCATTCAACTATAAAAAAATGATGCTAGTTTTTTTATCTGCCAAGAATGACAGCGGCAAAAGATAACTTCCTATATATGTAACCAGATGTACACATACCTATCAGTATTAGCTATTGTCCACACCTTCTTTCAGTTTCAGTCTAGCTAGCTTCATTTTCAGAGCTGTGGGGGAAGGGTGAGAATAACAACAAACACATGAAACCCTCACTGAGTTTTAGCATGGGCAGAAAGTCATAGTTTTGAAACAATCATTTTTGTATTTCACTTGTTTCAAACCATTTCATAGTCTGCAGTCACCATTCTCAGGAGTTCTTGTTTTGTTCCTTTACCTTGAAACCTCATCTCCAATTCTACTCTGTGATCTAATTCTCTGCTCTTCTCACAGCCCAGTATAGACTGCATAGCATAGTTAGGTGCGTGTTTAACTGATGTTTCTAACATTGCAGCTCTTGTCATTGTCATTAAGTGATAACAAAGGGTACTCACAGGGTGGGGAATGGGAGGGAAAGGAGAGGGTGATTTAAATCAGAGGATAAAAAGTAACATCTATACCAGCAATACAAATCTAGATCTAGAGGAGCAAGAAAAGCTCTTACCAATAATAGCTATAAAAATTGCTTTTGAACATGATTTGCTTTAAATAGAAGCATTTTATTAGATTGGGGGGACTCATAAGAAGCATTCTAGAATGAAAATAATTCAATTACAACCACATACTCTCTAGATGTTCGATATTTTGTAAGAAAAATTGGTCATAAAATGAACAAAACTGGAAAAATTTAGGATTCGCAATCAAGTGATAAATAAATATTCACATCACCAGTTACCACTCATTTTTGAAGTAGCTTTAATTCTTTTTATCTAGAGGTTGTTCATGAATGATAACTTTTAATATCATTTATCTGCCATGCTGGGAAATTAAAAGAAGAATTGAGTTTTTCAAGCCTCATGATTTCTAGAGTTTGAGATAGAAGGGTTGTACCGTCTGTGGCTGTAAGGCAGCAGCCCTGCCCAGGAATGAGATGTAGATGCTGGGGCAGATGTAAGGGGGTCAAATCCTGGTGCAAGCATCAGTGTCCCTTGGTCAACTTGGTCACTCTAGGCTTGATTGTTCCATTTGAAATAGAGGAGAGGAATAAAAATAATTTCTATGGTGCTGTGAGAACGATTGCATATTTGCACAGCACAGAGAGGAGTCTGGCAATGGGAAGCAATGTAAGAACATGTGCCCTTATTGTGTTTATGAATCCCTGACTTGATTCTCCTTGAAGACTTTGGGTTCTATTATGTTCCTCTAATAAGTGGAGACATGAAATGGAACATATGTCATGTTGTAAAAATATCTAAAACAGTACATTACATTCCTAACTCGATGCTCAGTCTTGCCCTGGAGTCTCCGAACTAGCTGAGATAAATGTGATATTGGCAATGCAGCCAATGTATGTGGTGCTGATGAGAAGTTTACCACATATTCACAGTTTCCTAAGGTGTTAATAGGAGACCTCCATCCTGTCTCCTGATTGGAGTGTCCCTAACCCAAAGCTCGGATATAAAATCTCCAGTCTCGTCCTCCACACCTTAGCCTCTTGACATCTTCTTAGTGAACGAGATAGTCTCTTGTCTGGGTGAGTCTTCTAAGTAGAAAGTGTTGAAATAAATGGCTTATGACATGAATAGTGTTGAAATAAACGTTTATTTTAACACTTCATAAGTCATGAGCCATTTATTTTAACACTTTTCACTTGAAGTGTTTAAATAATAGGTTTTATACAGGGATGTGTCATCCACTCTGTTTAATATAAAAGTGAATATGTAAATATATCCATCTATCTAATCTGGAGTTTACACCCTTTGACTGCCAAATAGCTTGGTTGCCATAGTTTCTGGAGTAACCTGAAATTAAATTTTCTTTCTTTTCTTTTCAGTTGATAGGTAATTTGTGGTGCATAAGGTGATTGGACATCATTCCATTAGTGGACAATTGGCTAAATACCCTTCAGACTCTTAAAACAAATGTCAGCAAAGACTAGAATTGACAGCTCCATGCTTTCATAACAAAAACAGCACTTTCTGAAAAATACAAAATTTTTTCTTTTGTGTTTAGGGCAAATAACAACCTGTTTATAGGATTATTTTGGACATTTGCATCAATAAATTAAATTTATTGAATCAAGCAATAGAGCTCAAAAGTCAACAGTTTCGATGGAATGTGAGACTGTTTGTCAATTGTTTAAATGATAAAATATGTTATTTTGTTGCAAATAAAAAGCTCTTCTGTCTTTTTTGAGACTAAAGATAGAATAAATAAAACCCCCAGGAAAACACTTTATGCATATTGAAACATTTGGTAAACAATAGATAGGATTGTGGCTACATCTCAGCAGGAAATTGCAATGAATAAGAATAGTAATGAAGTTAGATTTCAAGAAAAGCCTCCTACTTTTTATAAGTCTGTGCCTTTGTTTTTGCCAAATAATATAGACTCCTGGATATTTTTATGTGAGCAATGAGAATCCAATTGTAAGCGATATTTTTTTAAAGTAATTTATTGTTTAGGATGGTTTTTACATTTTTAGCAAAGCTGAAAAGGAGCAAGAGCATTCTTATGTAACTTCCACCCAGTTTCTATTACTTTTGATTACAAGGGATATTGTGTTTTAAAATTGTATCAAACCAATACCTTGTAGTGGAAAGTGTTTTTTTTTACCAAAGCCTATTTTTTTAAATACTTAAAAGAGTGAGGGGGAGAGTTACAAATAAAAGCATTACAGGCTAGAAGGAAGGAGTACATAGAAAAGGGAAAGTAAGAGAAGAATGCATTAAAGTGGAAAGTTTAGAATGCATTAAAGTGGAAAGTTTAGATGAACACTAGATTGCACACATCCTGATCATGTATTTACCTGTCTGTGAAGCAGCTCCCTAACAAGTCTTACTCTGGAGAGATGTTGGTTTTTTGCCTTCAGGAGATTTTTAAAGGAATAACAAAGATCTGAGAAGTAAAAAGTGCTTCAGAAGAATACAAACATTCTTTTTCCCAAGTGGCATTTTCCAATGTCTATAAATGCTATTGATTTCAAATTGTAAATTATTTTACTTCTGAACACAACATGTAGAGTTATTCCAGTGCTTTTTGTGTGAGCTTGTAATCATTGATTATAGCATTAGACTCTCCATAAATGTGCCATTGTGAATAACAGAAATTAGCATATTGTTTGCCTACAGTCTATAGTTCCTAGCTGGTGGTGGGAACCACACTCATGCCTCTGACATTCTGCCCCTGCTAGATGTTAGAAATACTGTCCTTCGCCCCTTGAAACTTTAAAATTCTCTGGCAACATCAGATTTCCAGAGCTCCCCTATAAGCTTGAGTACTTAATGAATATGAATACTTCAAGGCCTCTGATTATACTCTGCAGTTTATAAATAATCTATAATGCAAGCCAGTGTATCTGTTGCCACATCCCACCTGTGAGTATGCCATTACTTCCACTTTCCTTCTTATTGCGTCCTTGGAAATAAACAACAGTGTTCCCAAAAAGACACACATTCCAATTGTTGGCCCTATTTACAGATTTTCAGGTATTTTTGAAAAGCTCTGAAGAATTGTGTCACAATCTGATTTCAGTCAACATTTCTCAATTACAGAGAATTCTATGGGGAACAACAACAACAACAAAAAACAACATATAGCAATTTTGGCAAAGTGTACTAAAATGTCTCCCTGTGAGGCAGGAAAACCATGTTGTAGCCATACTCAGAACATCTGCCATGCCCAAGGCCCAAATCTAAATGGTCAAGTGATATTTGGAATTAGGCTATGAAATTTAGGCATCCAAGTGATGAAGTACCTAAGGCAGAACTAAAAAGCAAAAGAGCTTCCATGAATGAAAAGAAACATATGCATCACATTTTGCTTAGATATGGGCATTCCCTATGATGACATATCCCCTTTCCACCAAATTGGGCCCAATAAAAAGCTTATGCAAGCATAAGTTAGCTAAATGCATTTGGCAGTGAGTTGAGTCCGCCTGGGTTGCATGCATGCCAACCTGCCTAGACCTAGATGCCAGTCAACAAAGTAATGACCTCATTTTGACAAGAGATAGAAATTTCATCAAAAAACATAATGGGTTGTAAAAGTGATAGAAAGCAATACTATTCCATCACAAATACATGGCACACTTAACAAAGCTGCAAGCCAAATAGTCTTTAAAGATTGAATTGGGAAGATGAATCTATGAGGTCTTAATAGGAATAACACCCTAGAGTGTTTACTCTCTTGTTTCGTAGAAATACAGATATGCTGACTTATCACTTTGAATATAAAACTTAAAAACAGAAAATATTATTATATATTCATAATATAGATGATCATTCAATGTCAGTTTTGGCTCTGGGTCTCCACTTGGTTTACCAGTCTGCAGAGGGCCCCATGGCTTTTGTGGCTGGTTGCCACTGTGCTTTTCTGCATACAGTACTATTTATCATGATGTGCTAGTTCAGAAGTATCTGCCTTTAGATTTCATCAGCTTTGTATTCCATGAATCCACATTCCTAATCAGTCAGTGGTGTATGTACCCAGCAAGGCTGGTGTGTGAACTGCTCAGGATGACCCTAGTGTATACATGCTGAGATATAATTATGTGTGCCTTTTCAAACATCATTACTTCTAAGAAAAAGTCATTGAAATTGAAACAATAAATGGGCCTAACACATCGTAAGACTTGCTCCTTAAGGATCATAGAGTCAACACAGATGTTCCTCTCTGATGTACTCTGTATTTGGTCTTTCTCTAGCAGTGCTGCAGAGGGAGAGTTTCTTTGTTTGTGCACAGGGCAGTTAGCATTTGTATTAGTCTGGCTTCTATAGACAAAAACAACAGATACAATAAATTTAGATATTAATGAACGTCAAATGAGCATCTATAGTCCTATTCACCTTTGTCATTTATGCACATAAAGATTCTTTTGTGTATCACAGGATGAAGTCTTTGAAATATTATGACCACCTAAAATTATCAAATGGATCTAAGTAGGCAATGTGATGTATTCTTTCACAATTTCTTATTTATGTTTGTATTTTTGTATTTCAATGTAGTGTGGCTGTGATGGTTTGAGTAAGAATGGTCCCCATAGGCTCATCTATTGGAATGCTTGGTCATCAGGAAGTGGCATTACTTGAGAGGGATTAAGAGGTATGGTCATGAAGTTGGTATGGCCTAGTTAGAGGAGTTGTGTGACTGGAGAGGGGGCTTTGAAGTTTCAGAATCAAGCCAGGCCAAGTGTCTCTCTCTCCCTGATGCCTGTGGACCTCAGCTACTTCTCCAGCACCATGTCTGTCTGCATGCTCCCTTGCTTCCCGAAATGACAATGGACTAAACCTCTGAAACTGTAACCAAGTCCCATTTAATGCTTTCCTTTGTAAGAGTTGCCATGATCATCTAGTCTCTTCACAGCAAGAGAACACTGGCTCAGACAGTGGCTTACATATATTACAATGCTCAGCCACACAGACTGTCATATACACAGCTGGAATAACTATAATCTTAGGCAAGGGAGAGAAATATTTTTTTCACCCAATATTGTCTTTGATTTCTCATTGGGCAGATTCACCAGCTCTAGAGTGAGACTTAACATTGTCACAGATTCGTAGATCCCCCCCCTCTCTCTCTCTCTCTCTCTCTCTCTCTCTCTCTCTCTGTGTGTGTGTGTGTGTGTGTGTGTGTGTGTGTGTGTGTGTGTGTGTGTATGTGTGTGAGTTTGTGTATGTGGGTGTCCATGAGAGACAATGAAATGTATTTATCATTCTGGATCAACCTGTTTTACTTAAAACCATAGCATCTGTTTTCTTTCATTTTTCTGCAAATAGTAGAATACTATTCTTTTAATGGGAGAATAGCATTCCGTTGTGTACCACTCCCATGTCTTTTCCCATTCATCCAATGAGGGACCTAAATATTGACTCAGTGTCTTAGCTACTGTGAGTACTGTGACTATAACCACGATAAGACACATTTTTGAGGCTACAGACCCAGAAGTTGGAGAGCTACTTCAAACAACAGAACTAGTCTTCGTTTTCTCAGAACCCTCCATATAATCCTCCAGAGTGGCTATGCTGATTCACATTGCCGATACTAATGTTCTCTCTCACATGCACACTTGTCAGTATCAGTTGTATTTTGCCTTTGATAGTAGCCATGCTAACTGCAGTGAGACAGTATTTCACTGTGTCTCATTTGCATCTACTGGTGTCTAAGCAAACTGAACATGTTGTTTTAACTTTTATGAATTTGTTTCATGAATTTGACTTTATATGGTTTTTCTTCTTTTTTGGGGGGTGGGGTGGGCTTCAAGACAGGGTTTCTCTGTGTAACCAACCTGGCAGTCCTGGAACTAGCTCTGTAGATCAGGCTGATATCACACTCACAGAACTCACAGAGATCCACCTGCCTCTGCCTCCTGAGTGCTAGGATTAAATTGTGGGCTCCACCTCCTGGTCTTATATGGTTTTGGATATGTGTGTTTTGTCTATGTACAGATGTGTAATTGTCATTTCCATTGGATTATATCTGTGGTCAGGTTTCATATATACTCTGTCAAAGGAATGGTTTAGAAAAAATAATTTACATTTTATAGGTTGTGTCTGCATTTTCTTGGTTATCTCCCTTATGTAGAAGCTTCTTACTTTAAGATAATATCATTTATTTATTTTCTACTATAGTTTATTGCTTTGGGGAGTTTATCTAAAATAATCACTGTATATGCTTGTATCCAAGGAAATTTCCTGTCTCACATGTAGGTATTTGATCCATTTTAAGTTTTATTTTATATAGGAAGAGAGGTAGGGGTCTCACACCATTTGTTAGAAGAATCGCTTTTTTCCTCAAACTGAGCTTAGTGCCTTTTTCAAAATCAATTGTTCTCATCTGTGGGACTGCTTCAGAACTCCATTCTCTCCAGTTCATTTGTTATGTGTTCTAATACAGTTGTAGTGAGTTCTACAGATTTAGAGACACACTAAAACAGTGGTTCTCAAACTTCCTAATGGTGGGACCCTTTAAAATAGTTCCTCATGTAGTGATGACCTACAATCATAAAACTGCTTTCATTGCTATTTCATAACTGTAATTTTACTACTGTTATGAATCATAATGTAAATATCTGTGTTTTCTGATACTTAGGCAACCCTCGTGAAAAGGCCATTCGACTCCCAAAGGGGTCACAACCCACAGGTTGAGAACCACTGTCCTAAAGTGAAATAATATACTTGAATTCTATTGGCTTTTTCCTTTTTATTTTTGGCTATTCCACATCCTTTCTATTTATGGAGAACTTTTAGAAACAGCAAGTTGGTTTATTCAAAGAAGACATACTAGAATCTTGTTGGGGTTGTGTTGATTCTACATATCAGTTTAGAGAAAGTCAACTTCTCAATAGAATAGAGCTTTCCAATCCACATGCGTTGTGATCGTTGGTTTTTCACTATCAATTTGACACAATCTGAATCACCAGGGAAGAGAGTCTCCATGAGGGATTGTTTAAATCAGGTTGGCCTGTGGGTATGTGTGGCAGTCTTTCTTTGGGCCTATTACGAGCCCCCAAATAAAGACACAGAGACTTATTATTATTTATGAATTCTTGGTGTTAGTTAGTTTAGGCTTGTCCCAATAGCTCTTATAATTTAAATTAATCTGTTTCTCTTAATCTACTTTTTTGCCTCTGGGCTTTTTTCCCTTCTTTCATTCTGTATGTCCTACTTTTCCTGTTCTTCACATCTGTGTGCCTGGCTGGCTATCCCTAAGTGTCTCCCTCTCTTTCTCCCTAATTCTCTTCTCTCTCTAGAGCCTAGATTTCTCCTCCTACTTATTCTCTTTTCCCACCAGACCTGACTATCCTTCTACTGCCAAGCTATCAACCATTTTTATTAGACCAATCAGGCGCCTTAGGCAGGCAAGGTAAAACAGCAACATATCTTTACATAATTAGACAAATGCAGTATAAACAAATGTAACCCAACTTTCCCTAGTTAAACAGATATTCCACAACAGGTATGTCCATGTAGGATTGCTTTGATGGCCTCAATTGATTTTGGAAAACCCAACCTGAAAATGAGTAGCAATAGTCCCTGATTTCTTGTCCTAGACTATTTAAGGGTAGAACAAGATACTAAAGCACTAGGCATTGTTACAATAAATCTTTCTGCCAAAAGGTGTTGAGCCCCACCGCCTCGTGTAAGCTTTTCGCTAGCCGCCTGCCCGAGTTAGGCCCAAATGAATACACAGAAACTTGTATTAGGTACAATGCTGCTTGGCCAATGACTAGGACTTCTCATCTGTTAGCTCAGTCTTAACTATCATAAATCTATATATTTTATACGACTTATCAGACACCTTATTGGCGTCCCTCCTTGCCGGTGGATCACATTGTGCCGCTGGAGCAGGAGCAGAGGGGAAAAAGAAGGACACTTCCTGTTTCCTTGCTTAGATATGAGTCTCCTTGCTATGTCACTTCCTTTCTGGAACATCACTTCTCTACTACATTTCCCAGAATCCTCTTTGACTCCTAGTCCCATCTACTTGCTGTCTCATTGGCCAAACAGTATTTTATTTAACAATCAATAAGATAAACATACACAGTACATTCCCCATCAAGGCATGTATGAACTTGTTTCTGTTTGCTCTTGACTGTGGTTGTGATGTTACCAGCTTCTTTAACTTCCTGTTGTTGTGACTTTCCCACAATGAACTGTTAGCTGGAATAGTGAGCTAAAATAAACCCTTCCCCTTAAGTTGCTTTTGATCAGGGAATTTTATTGCAGTAACAGATATAAAACTAGTACAACTTTAATTCTTTCTTGGGATTTGCAACTTTTAGAGATTTAAAAATCTTTCAAAAGTATATTTCCATGTGTTATATTACATTGTAAATGCTTTTTAAATTTTAACTTTCATATTTTTGTTGGTGGTGTGTAGAAAGGGATAGAGGAATAGAGCATGCAATGCATAAGGAATACTAAAATATACTTTAAAAATTAATCTTTCCATTAATTATGATTTAGCTATGGATTTCTCATAAATGCTTTATTCACATTGAATAATACTTTATTTATTAATTTTCATTGATAATCTTCATCAATGAATGAATCTTTAATTTTGCTAAATTTACTCTCTGCATACTTTTTAGACCCTTTTTTGTCTTCTGCTAATCTGATAAATTAGATGAACTGATAGTGTAATATCAAATCAACCTTACATTTCTGGGATAAACTCTTAGCTTTGGTGTTGGATTTTCTTATTTTACTATATATTTTTAGATTGTTCATATGTTATTGGGCTAAATTTTATTTTTTAATGTACTTGTTAGATTTATATGACAGAAATATAATAGCCATATAAAAAGGTTTGAGTTTCCCCTCCTTCTGCAAGAATTTATATAAGATTCGTGTTATTTCTTCCTTGAATATAATCAAAATTACTAATGAAATAATCTGAATCATTAGTTTGCTCTTTGACAGTGTTTTTTTCAGTTATAAATCTATTTTCTGTATTAATTGTGGATCCCTTAAATTTTGATTTTCTACATTTTGTTGTCTGAACTTTAATCAGGTATAGTTTGCATTGAGCTGGCCCACCATATATCAATTGTTAGATTTATTGCATAAAATGGTTCTTATTGTTCCTGTATTATTCTTTTCATTTGTTTAGGGTTTGTATTATGGTATCCCTTACTAAAGACTCTGTGATAGTCATCGTGCTGTTTGCCTTATATCAATTGTCAGATTCCATTCCATCCAGTTCTAAAATAGGTGCATTTGCAGTTCCTGTCCTGTTCAGTTGTTTAATAAAATAACTACTAGTTTCTAGCCAGCTGTTTCCCTGCGGAGTCTCCTGCCCACAGTCAATTCAGAAGCATTAGGTACCTTAAGACTTACAGACACAAAAGCATAACTAGGCTACATTGCAGTGTAGCTGTCTTCTTCTCAGGGAGGGAGGGGTGCCAGCCTGATGGCGGGTGTTCTTGTGGCCTCACAAAGTATGAGAATTCCTTGTGTCATTCTCTATGAACTCATGAAGAAATGGAGTGTTAAATTCCTCTCCCTTGATCATGTGCTCTATTGTACTCATGCTGCAGTGTCCACCAGTGTTTATAATATTTGACAAAGG
Organism: Cricetulus griseus; assembly: GCF_003668045.3. Taxonomy (NCBI): domain Eukaryota; kingdom Metazoa; phylum Chordata; class Mammalia; order Rodentia; family Cricetidae; genus Cricetulus; species Cricetulus griseus. The sequence goes on along the minus strand of NW_023276806.1, from coordinate 39,115,582 downwards.
ATAAATTCATCTGTGACAATGATATATTCTGGGACTGATGATAGCTGGTGAAGGTTAAGTGAGAGGATGCCTTCCTTTTTTCCCATTACATGAACTTTATGTTCTGAAAAAGCAGAACATACTATTCTTATTTTAACTAGTCAGTCTAAGAGAAATTTTAATGTTTTTATCAAAGTAGAAAAATGTCTATAATCTGAACAAAGGCTACATACACACAGATATATTTATGAGGAATATATATTCTCTTTACATTATTCTGAGAAATATCTTTACTAATACAGGTTTTATTAATTTATTACAATTCATAAATTTCTATTAAAACCGCATTATTTTATTTATTTAAGTTTCTTCATTTCTCTTTTTGAGAGCTTGTTTCAAACATGATTACCATAATAACAGATAGTAATTTAAGAATAACTTAAAAAGCTGACCTTGTCCTTTATGTGTTTCACAAGCTTGATGTGCCCTTTACCAAATCTGCAAGGGATATTGCTGTGGTCTCAGCGCCAGCTAGAGTCACAAGTATCTTCATTACTAACACTAGCTAGCTATCTTTGTAGAGCTCAGCTAGGTCCTACCTATATCTATCTCCTGAAAGCATCCTTTTACTAGTTCAGCCTTCCTGCCTGCCCCTCTGCCCCTGCTGGCTGTGATACAATGGGACATATGTTCATGTATTACGCGTTTCTGTATTATCTTCCTCATCCTTGCATGTTTATTGAGAGCACCTCTACTGCTGCCTTTTGCTAACCAGTTCTTTGCTGGCTACATGACATAATGATAACTGAAAATAATTCCCCATATGTTTCATCCAGCTGAAATTAAATGAAAGTTTAGTTGTCAATGAATCAAAAAACCACTACGCAATAGATTTCTTCCATACCAAGGTTACTTATCTATTTTACAGAGATTAGTGAATCTCAGAAGTTGAGACAAGGTACATCTTTGAGAGTTGTCTAGCCCACCAAAGAGAACAAACCATGGCCCTTTTGCTGTACACCAGGTTTCAGCAGACTGCGAGGGACACAGGTTTATCACAGTACACATAAATTTACACATGCAATTCACTGACAAGTGAAAAGAGAATGCATTGCTAAGAATGAAAGGAAAGGTTTACAGGACAGCCAGTGCTACCATGGACACCCTGGCCATGAATCCACCCTCAGGGAAAACAGCACAGATTTCAGGAAGCAAAGGCATGGCTTTCCAAAGAAGGAAATGATGCAATTGTAGTGGATGTGAGCTCTTCTTGTTATTCCCTCGTGTGTCCTCAACAAGAAGCTCACTTCTGCTTATCCTGTGTTCTCCCATGGGTAAGGTGTCAGTCCAAACATCAGCATTCCCGCAGTCATTATAATCTTTCTGTCTCCTCTGAACATAACCATTTCTAAGAGCATGCTTAAGGATGCCTTTCTATGGAGTGTAACAATATTTGTTCCCAGAAGGAATGCCTTCTACACCAAATCCTGAAACCCTCTCTTGGTTCAGTGTGGTTTTTGTAAAAATAGTCTATCTCTTTATATTTAATAGTTAGACATTTAACATTTATGGTTCAAAAATGTGACATATATATATATATATATATATATATATATATATATATATATGAGAAAGAGAGAGAGAGAGTAGATGGAGCTTATGTTTATTGAGAAGTAGAGGAAGCCCTTTGCATTCAGTCCTAGCAGTGGACTCTCTTATGACATTGTCAATGGAAACTTAGTACTGAGGAGGCATGTTTTATTATCAAGATGCATTACTTGGCCACACACTGCTGACTCCCTTAAGTGAACAGCTATTTAACTCTGGGGTCTTCAGTGTCCTCATCTCTAAAGTGGAAATAATGCCTCTGAGACTTACAATGCTACTGTCACCATGTCAATAACATGAACAATTTTCTCACCACCAGATATGAAACTATCATTTTCAGTTCATCCTAAACTTGATATCACCACAGACTTTGAATTATTATACTAAATTAACCATCTTAAACATTGGGAATGTCTCAGTGAGTTTTACCACCTGCAGACAAGAAACACTGTCCTCTCATTAGTGGTTTCTAGCCAAAAACACTGCTAAAATGCCACCTGGAAAAGAGTGACAACTCCATCCATGTTAAAGACAAATGCTGTCTGAAATGAAAAAGCCACTTATAGTTTTCCTTGACAGCTCAACTATACTTTGAAAATGTAGACCTTTTAAAAGTAAAACTCTTCCTAAATGTTTAAGGTTGATAAAAAAATGAAGAATTTTGTACTGTAGGGAAGCTGTAAAGCCAATAGCACAAGTACAGCATGTTTTATAGCAGAATAAGACCTTAGTTTGCAAAAGCCAATAACCTGCATTAATGCCCACACTTTCATTTGTATTTCTGAAGAAAGGATGTTTGCTGTAGTTTCTACCATGTGAACTAAAACCACCAAGTAACGGCAAAAATCTACTTATCTCAGTGATTCTCATTCTTCCAAATATGTCTTTCCTCTGTGTAAACATGTCTCCATACTGGATTTCTTTTTAAATCTGCATGTCCTCTCTGGCCATCCTGAAGGCGCGCTTACTGTACTGTTTCATTAAACTGCTGTGTTATCAGGTAATTGTTTAAACATAATGCCATAGCACTATCAAAAGGAAAGGTGAACTAATGGCATTTGCAAATGTCAGGGATTATCTTAACACTTTTATTATAGTTTATAAAAAGTAGGTTCAGGGCATTTCATGGCAATTATTTCTACAGAAATTGGTTATTTAAATAAATTGCTAATTATCTGAAGATGACAGTATTGAAAAATGCTACTAATGAGTTGTTTAATAAGTGTAGCTTGTAGTGGCCACCTACAGGTGAAAAATAGAACAGACAGAAGATGCCTAGTAGCTGCTAGGCTTTCTCTTCTGGTAAGGGTTGCAAAGACCTTGAAACCCTCACACCTAGGGTTTGACTCTGTAAGGAGTTTCCAAAATACTCACTGGCGATGGCTTTTGTTTTAAGTCACATTTCACTTGTCTTCTGTAACTTCTATTTTATTTAGATGTAATTATCACCAGTTTTAGCTACTGTGATGGTACAATGTAGCATCCCAACTGAGACACTTCTCAGGTGAAAGAGAATGCTATTCATAATTAACATCAGACAATTATGAATCATCATAGGTATAATCAACAGGTACTCTCCTGGGAAAACTGGGCCATATGGTCACTCTTGTAGCAATTATGAACTGCACTAGCTCTAATTTAGTTCCTATCCAGCAATTAATTCATTGTTAATATTCTTGGTTTATCATACCTGGGTAATACATCTTTATTAGCTATAAAAATTAACTCATCCTTTTGTAACTTAATTTAAATTTGGACACTTAAAAATGAGAAAGAAATATAACATGGAACTTAATAACAGAGTAAGAGTAGAGAGAGATTCAGTTGCACATACTTTCAAATATTGGATCCACTCTTTCTGACAGAGAACTTGAGCATGGGATATTTATCTTCTTTCAGTGTCGTTGTCTCATTTTGTGTATCTGTATAAATAGAGGCAAAAATACCCAACCACAGTGACATTATCACGATAATATATATAAAGTTCAAAGAAAATTGCCAACTGGAATGTGTTCAAAATAGAGGCTACTGTCTACTATCTTGTCTATTGTCTACTGGCTAATATCTTGTCTATTTACTATACGAAGTCCATGTGTATAATAGTTCTTTCCTTTCTTAGTTGACCTAATCACCGCCATCTGTTTGGACTCTGCATGGCATGTAAAGTTGCTATTAAAACTGCCATGTCCACATTCACAGTACCCTCAAGGTTGAATTGGGAGACACCTGACGTTTTCCTTATTTAAAAAAGTCTTTCTAGTCCATCCTACCAGTTTCATCACCATAGATACTCAAGAGATATGCAAGTCCAAACCTAGATGAGTTCATTCATGATTCCCAGATTGTTAAAGATAAGAATAAGAGTAATAGAAACAATCGTGTATGCTGAGCCATGGGCATTGATGTCAGTGGCAAAATCAAGAACAAAACACACAATAAGCCTTTTTTCTCAGCTACCTTTCATTTTTAAAAGTCCTTTTGTTTTAATTCTTTGACTATCATCTGCATTTACAATGTGTATTTATCATTTCTGCCTTCCACTCTTTCCCCACAACTCTCCCTGATGACCCTAGCACATCTTTCTCCAAACTTTGTGGCTCTTTTTATAACCCAATGAATCTAATTTGTGCTGCCCATATGGGCATGGGCATGGGTCATCCACCGGAACACGGATAACCCACCAATGGTTACTCCAAGGAAAACTAACTCTTCTAACTCTTGTTCTTTCCACCCCCTCTCCAGTGACATTTCCCGAGCATCAGAGATGGGGTTGGATGTGGATCTACCATCTATGGCTGAACACATTGTCTCTCATAGTGTAGAGGGACAGGGACAGGGAGAAAAATAATTCTCATTCTGGTCTCTCAGTTTCAAGCTTCCTACAAATCATATTTAAAATAGTGGATGAGGAACCAAGTATGCCTTTCTTAATACACAGAGGATAGACACATTGACCATCACACACATAAAATCCTCCTAGTATGGGTTTTGATAATATCTAATATTACATAGAAAAATAGGGTCTTTATAAATATGGCCATTTTTCCTTTGCAGAAGTAGTCTATATATATCCTCTTATCCAAGGGATTAAACAATATATGAATCAGTAGCGAAGATTGAAAATTCCTTTTCAACCCCAACTCTGTTAAACTCACCCTTTTTATATGACAGTATTTCAACAGTTTAAAACACAACATTCAAGACACACAAGCATCATGTACAGAAGGTTAATTAATAATGTAATAACAAGTTTTTTTTCTACTGCTAGTGTTTGACTCTTACCATTATATATTCTAGCATAGATGAAATATAATTTGTTAAGTAGCACAATATCTCATGAGCACTTAATATTTTTCGCTGTTTTTCTAAAAACAAAAGAAAAAGAGACAGAAGTAAAGAGAGAAAGAAAGAAAGAAAGAAAGGAGAGAGAGAAAGGAAGGAAAGAAGGAATAGAGGAAAGAAATATACTTTGGAGAACATTTTTGCATATATAACTAATGTAATAGACTCCTTAAAATGGAATTTGTGGATAGAAAGGCATTTGTATTTAGATATTACATGTTACATTTGAAATACAAATAAATATTTACTCACAAAAAATTCACACTTAAATGAGAGACTTCAGATATGAATATTCATAATTTTGTGGGTTATGAGCTGGCATGGATTCCCCAAGGGTTCCCAATCCATTCCATTAAGTCATTATCCCTGTATTTTTATAGCTGAATATTTTCCTTATGCTGAATTTTCTCTGACATTGACAATGATATTAGCTTCTACAAACTAAGCCAGGCAATGTGCTTTCCATAAACTGTATAACATAAACCCCCTTAACTTACTCTAATATTGTTGGTATCAGTTTCCTTGCTTCCAAACAGGGAAGCCTTACATTTAAGAAGACTAAGGAGCTTGTTCAAAGTCATGATTCTATAAACAAATGAGCTCATCCTAATGATTTCTGGGTTTGAATTCAGCCCTGGGCTCAGTATTCCGCAGTCCTGTTTCTGCCATTCTTCAAGACTACAATAAAATGCCCTTCTTCATAGTTGCTATACTCAATTCTCAATACTCATGGAAGCCTGGGTAACTACATGAAGATTTGCCTTTCAGTCCAAGTCCATCCCTTTTTAAACTGACTTCAGATATGGTATTTAGCATAAGCTTCCATTTCCATGACTGTCACTCTTCACATACTTGTAAGGGTAAAGTGTACAGGATGCTGGCATGTGGAATTTACTGGAATGAATGCACCAGACTCTTCCACTAATGGCAGCCGATACTCTCAGAAAGAAGGGGGCTGTTCTGTTCCTTGGTGAGCATTATTAATTTTATTGCTTCACATAAAATCCCTGGCACATTTTAGGTAGAGTTATTGAATATTAATTAACTATGGACACATTGGATTTTCTTAAGAAGCGGGTAAACATAGCTACAAAGGTATTAAAGCTTCAAAACTATATTTTAATAGCAACAAAACTCAAAACATTTTAATGAGAAAACATTTGGCTTTGGGAAAAGAAACTAAAATAAGACCAACAGTTTTGTATGCTTTTGATTTTCCTCATTTCTCTCCTTTGATTTCATATCTGCATATAACCCTCAATAGTTTTAGTGCATCAGTTTCTGGTTGAATTATGTTCATTTTCTCAGAAGATCTTAATCCATGTGTAAAGATGTATTTTTAAATAGTTGTGCTGAACATATTTATCAGTATATTAGCTTCATTAACATTTTAAACTTGTTTTCATGAAGCATAAATTTGCTGCTACTTGATTTAAGTGCGTTTTATAAAAAATCAATCTTTCAACTCCTAAATCTTTGAAATTCCTCATTTGCTTATACTTTTTTTTCATTCTGGGTGTTATAACAATTAGACAGTCAAAATTCAATTTCTAATAAATGTGTTACCCACTTAATTCATTATATTTTAATTAATACAAGCAAATTAAAGCTGAATTTTTCATTTGTATATGCAGTAAGTATATGCAACTGTTACAACCTGGCTTCTGTTTTATTGCCAGCTTTGAGCTATTATCAGGGAGTTTATGTGGACTTAGTTCTATCAATTAATTGTGTAATCGTAGCTATCCTAGGAGTCAAGTGATTATGGGGGGAAACAAACAGAATTAAATCCAATTATTCAAAATTCCAGTTAGCCAAAATTAGCATACAGTCCACACTATCTTGCCCATTAAAAAATCCCCTTTTTCCTTCAGTGATTCAGTCATGCAAAGTAAATCTCTCCTCCCTTTTCACCAGAAAAAAACTTTACTCTAATATCATTAAAATCCTTTTATATTGGTGTAGTGACTGGATCTTTTTCTTGCAAAAGAATTCTTAACGTACTGATGTTGGACTCTGAGGTTTGTACATTTAGAGTCAAAAGTAATCTGATCAATATTATGATACTTGTAAATGACAGGTGTTAAAAAGAAGAAGGGGGAGGTCATATCAGAGAGTATAAAGGTCTATCAAGGTAGGCATCATGCTTATGTCTTCTTTATTTTTTTTATAAAAGTCAGTTTCAATGCATCACTAAATGCAGAAGAACAACACAGAAGACAGCATGAAAGTGAACTAACCAAATAGTCTCTCAGGAATTAATGGTCCTTTAGACATGCACAGATCATATTCTCAAGTTTCAGTCTTTAGTATTTGCCTTGAAATACATTAAACTCACCCACAACACAATTCCATGACATTATTACAATTTTCATCTTAACAACATTTCACAGGCTGTATGTAGCATAGTCAGTATTTAAACCTCAAAGGTTGGCCCCAGTATCTGACTGATGTTATTCCAGACTGTAATTAATCCTCAATTTGATTTCTTCATAAGATTCATATTAATAAAATATTTGATATCAAACAATGACGCTTTTATTTTCTGATAGTACACAATGTGTGCTGGAACTTATATACTTTGAAACAGTCTATGAAAATAAAAAAGGCTGCCATTTTTGAATATCGTGAGTGAAAAAAATGACATGCATACATGTTTGAAAATATTTTGGTCAACAGGTTGAGGAACAAAAGAACATTAGGTAAGAAGCATAAATCATGTGTTCTTATATGAATACCAAAAGATAGTTCTACAGTGAATAATATTCTATTTAAGATTGTATCCAAATTTTGATAATTTTTCCAAAGAAATCACCTTTATTAACATAATCCAAATTTTTTCAGTTATAAAAAATTTTTTTCTAAAACGTCGTCAATCTGAAAGTGCTCTGTAATATTTGTCAAAGATCTGTAACTTCAACTCACTGAATGGATTTTAATTTATGACTACATGAAGGCTTTAGTATATTTATTAGCATATTAATTATATAGGCAGTTAAGTCTAGCCCATCAATGACTCCAAGAGGCCACTTTTGTGCAAACCAGAATACTTGGTCATCCTTCCTTCATTCCCCCTCCCTCCCTCATTCTCTCCCTTCCTCCATCCCTTTCTTTGAGCCTTCAGTTTGTTTCAAGATTCAGAGACCTAGAATGACTTGACCTTTGTTGGAGAATTCCACACAATTGAAACAGAAATAGCCTGATGTAACTGGATTTTTCATCAGGTTCCCCTGGCTACCCTATGTAGATAGCGGATTAATTTAAATTAGGTGTTACCTATTACTTGATTTAGGTAGATAGGAATTCAATTTCTTGACTTAAACCTGTTGTTTTCCACAGGATGGAGCTTGTCTTCACAACTCTCAGGCTATGAACTAACTTCTTCCCTACTCTTTGTTCTAAAAGCAGTGACCATAATAGTGGTAGTGTTTTAGAAGTCACTATCTCAGCAGCTGGGGTTCTAGAAATTTCTGTTCATTCTAATTGATAGATGTGCAGCTCTGTTTTATATGGATACATGAACGTTCTTCACATTGAGTTTTAATTTTTGTCTGGAATCTATCATCTCTTTACTTTTCTCATCTTGAAACTATAAGGAAATTTTTATCTTATACTTTAGCATGACTATTTCCTATATATACCTCTAGTGTTCTTCATTATAACTTGCTGGTGGATAAAACCCATTTTATAAACCTATTTTCTCTAAAAATGCCAAGACAGGTAGGTTATATGTCCTATTGAATCCGTTATTTTTTAGTCAAATGGAGTTTATAATAATATAAATAAAAGCTGACTTAATTCTTGCCCAAATACAGGAAGATCTGTGTCTTCAACTTTGGTTCACATTTCCACAGAGAACATAATTCCTTTTAATTAAAAAAAGAGAAAAAGATACCTTTATTAGTTTGAAAGGTTTTCATGTTCATTATGCACATTAGAAAAGTTTCAGAAATGGAAGGAAAACATGAAATGGAAAATGTCGTATTGACCTAATTGAACATCTTCAAATGCCAATGAGAATTTTCTGGTGTTTTTAACACCCGTGTAATAATGTTGCCCTTTAACTGTAACTGGTTAAATTTTCAAAGCTCTGTCCTGGGATTTTGGCATTTGATGTCCATTAATATCAATTGGAATATGCTGACAAATCCCTGTATACCACTTTGAAATTTACCCCTTAGTGTTAATGATAGTCTTCTAACAGTGAAGTGAGAAATAAATTATTTATCTGCTTAGTTCAAGTTTCCTATAGTCTCTTGGGTAAACTAAATAAGGGAAGAAAAAGAATCCCAATATTTTTTATTAGTTCAAAGTAACATGTGTATGAAGAACCCATTGGCTTAGTATGTATTGAACAATCTGTTATGTTATGCAGTTAGCTATCTATCTGAATATTTATGATACAGATTTCCTTTTATCTATATGCATAGTTAGATTTATTTTTATTATACCTACAGCATATATTACTGAATGCACTGGTTTACCTGCTATATTATCCTATTAAAATATTTGCCTGCTATATTACCCTAATAAAGTATAAAGAACCTTCGACAAATATTTTGGCATAAAAGTAAAATCCTCATGTCTAGTTCCTCTTTAGTTTAACTTAATACACTGTGTTCTAAGCTCCAATTGTGTAATTCTGAAGTGTCAGTATTGAGTAATCTCTAGGAAGCTTTTAGGTAACAGAGAAACAAGTAGGCAATTCAATACACACCTTTAGTGATAAGGAAGCAACTAAATAGCATGAATTTAGTTACATATGAAAGTGGTTAAGAGCACTGACTGCTCTTTCAGAGGACTGGCATTCAATTCCCAGCACCCACTTGATATGAACATCTTAAGTAGAAAACTAGTTATTTTTAAAAGAACTTATTTCATAGAGTAGTTTTCAGCTCACAACAGAATTGAAAGGAAGGTACAAAGATTCCTCATGTACCAGCAGCCCTGACACATGTCAGCATCCCTCACTTGAGTGTTAGAACTGTTGAAACTGAGAATCTTATATCAGGGTGTCATTATCACCCAAAGCCCACATTTTATACTAGGGCTCATCTTCAGTGCTTGGATTAATATGCAACAACGTGCACCTGCTATTATATTATCAGTCATTAGTTTCACTGTCCTAAAATTCTTCTAGCTCTGCCTCCTCATCCATCCTTCCCCTCACCCCTCTCTCCAACCACTGTTCTTTTTACTGTCTCCATGGATTTGCCTTTTCCTAACTACTGTTGTTATCATCACCATATAGCATATAGCCTTTTGAGAAGAAAAGCCACTGGTTGCAAGGAACTTTTTATGAGCTTCCCGGAAGCAACAGCCACCTACACACTGAGTTCATATTGTCCAGACTGATAGCTTAGCTTGAGGGGTAGACATGATGATAGGAATCTAAGCCAGTCAGATTATTTCATAATTAGAACTACCTTTAATTTAGAAAATGCTTTGAGTGCATCATTAACTTGAGTGATCACTGAGAATATCAGATAATAGTGCTCAATTTCAAAAATACTAATTCACTCTAGGATGTAGTTGGGCCTCCAAAGTTGCTTCAGTACAATATATTCATGTTTAAAATCACTATAGTGTATTCTGTCTATTTGCAGTTTTTATGTCTGCTAGGGTAGAGACCAATATACTAGTAATATTGGCTAATTAGTATATATATATATATATACCATATATATATATATGGTATATATATATATGGATATGAAGACATGTATTATAATTAAAGGTGTAAAGTTAATTCTCTTTAATTTTATTTGAATTTTCTAGCAGGTAAAATTATATCAGGCTTACCGTGAACCTTCAAACTGTGCAAAATACATACAGAAAGCAATATAGAATCTGGAAATCCTTCAGTACTTTGGTTTTACAGCCTCTACATTCATACCAGCTCCCTTGCACTTTTGAAAAAATAGGAGTTGTATGGATATTTACAGAACTGATTGTTCTCTTTTTCAAAGCTTTCTGTTCCCTGTTTCTTTTTAAAACAGATGTTTGAGTGCTCCATACAATCTTACACATTACTGTATATCAAGCCATAATTTATATGTATTTTATGTAGAGTTCTAGGCTTGTCATATCTACTTTGAAACTTGTCTAGATATGATAATAGCGTCAATGTCCTTAAAAACACATTCACTGAAAAGTTAAAGCACTTTGAAACAGATAAAGAAATTGGAAATGTACCTAGTAAAATATTGCCAATGCTTAACGGTAATTATAAGACAATGTGTACCTGTGTCAGACATTCTAGCCACCAAGCTTCTTTGTATTCTGCAGGAACTGCCATCAGACCTATTGCTTTGAGAGCTGTGACCGCCATTGCCCGTGCTTTGCCTGGGTTTCCTATTTTGGCCACAGGTGGAATTGACTCAGCCGAAAGTGGACTTCAGTTTCTTCATAGTGGTGCTTCAGTTCTCCAGGTAAGCCTTGTGCTTTTCATTTCCCCGATACAAGGTAAATCATATGATAGATACGCATGCTTTGGAAACCTCCAAAGAAAGAAGTAGTGAGAGGGCAAAGTGGTAGCAACCATTTTTTCTTTTTCTTTTCCTTCCTTCCTTCCTTTCTTACTGAGTCTGAAAAGGAAAACAAAATACCTGGACTTTCTTCCTGTCCTACTAAATAGAACTTGTGAACATTTTTCTAGTATATTAATCCACCAATCTGTCCAAAAATAAATGAGACCAAGTACCAGATGCATACTATATGCTATCAGATGAGAAGCAATTACAATGTGGAAATCTGCATTTATGAGCAGGATCTCTGTGGATATTTGAATGAAACAAAAGATGTGGCCAATCCAGAACTCGCAGTCATTGGTTTTATATCCTTCATGCCACAAAATATAAATTTGTTCTTCAGCTTCTTATACTAAAATCTGAGGCAGTTTTCCAGTGCCTTCACAAAGGGATTCCTAACAGCACCCACATAGATAATACAAAATTGGTATCATCATTTCATCTTATTTTTCCTTCTTTTCTGAGACTTGCCTTGGACTCACAATCCTCCTGGCATTGAGTGTTGACTCAAAGGCTGGTGTGACCATGCCCAGCTCCCATTTTATTTAAACATTTGTATTTAAAGTTAAGACATTGTAGCATCGGCATTTCTCTAAGGAGCCACATACACGGATTTGAAGTCTAAGACAACCCAACAGTGAAAATATATTGCATAAATACTACACTGAATTTCAGGTGATTCCCCGTTTTATGATTTTTATCATCCAGTGTCAATGGCAATTAGAAAGCAAAATTTAATATCACTTAAACTCAGTGGCAAACAGTGTTCAAATAGCTTGTGTTTCTAATTCTATTCAAACAATTAACTTTGTCTTATGTATCAAAGTTGAGCATGGAAGTATTATATTATTAAGTATTAAGTATTACAAATGAAGGTGGAATTCTTCCAATAAAATAAAATAGACTTATTTGGCCCCCCAAATCGCCACTTAACACAACTATAGATCCCTTTTGTTTGACCTCAATATAAATAGACCATGAAATGTACAAAGAAGGCAGGCTGACAAGGAATTTCAAGACCCCAGGAACAAAACCCAGTGATGTCCTGGCTGGTTAGTCTGTGAATCCCACTCATGGAGCAGGAGGCCAGAAAGCCAAAGTGTCAGGTACAAATAGAAAAATCTGCTCTCTCTATCCAAAGAAGCAGTCCAATCAGACAGGAAACTGACAGATAGTAGTACCTCCTTTACTTTAGTCAAACTTGTTACATTTAAAACTCTATATTCCCACCTCCATCCATTTGGATATTTGGGGTTCCTGGACCTCCATGCTCCTCAGATACCAATGCTAAGATGGCTGATATGTGAGAATGAGGTTGTAAACTAGTCATGACAAAATTACATTGACATCTCCATGGGACAAAGAGTGAGCTCCATCAGGGGATTCTCACTGAAGATTAATGAGATAGTTCTCTGCCTCTTTATGACATGATCTCAGAGATGTCTGGTGGGGAAGCAACATTGTCATCTCTACCCTTTAGGTATGAGACTTTTCTTCTTTCTGTGGTGTCAGCAAAGCTAAAATGGACAATAGCAAAAAGGCAGTCCTACTATGGCCAGAACCTGCCTGTAGAATCATAATTGGAGCCAAAGTCTCCATCCTTCCCTAGTCAGAAAAAGAAGTGGTGTCCCATGAATGTCTAGGAGGGAACCTTGGTCTTCATCTGACAGTCCAAGTCAGTATCCCCTCTTTCCTTTGCTGGAAAGGGATGAGTAAAAATGAAGGTGAAAAGAAAGTTGTACCTCCTCATATTGGAAGGTGATGTAACTCAGTGGCCCAGTGCTTGCCTGGCATGTGCAAGACCTTTGCATCCCCATTATCTTGTGCAAGCACCCACAAATTTTAGCCCAGATTTGTAGCTTATCCAGTAATCATAGCATTTAGAAGGCATAGGAAGAGGAGCTCAGAGAGAGGTCAAACCAGATACATTCTTAAACCTTACCTTAAAAGAAATTACAAAGCAAAAATGAGAGAAAAGTATGTCAATGCAATACTCCAAATGTTAAGATCCTGGGAAGATAGAAGGTTGGGTGATAAAAATAAAACTGATAGACATCAATGCCAAGGTGACAGATTTTATAATTACCTCACAATGATTTCAAAATAGCAAAGATAAAATTATATTACTAGCACTTAGAAACATTTTTGGGGAATACTCGGCCAACACAAAATAGACTCCATGTTTTGTGTGTGCTTTTTGCTTTGGTTTGGTTTGGCTTTTTTTAAAAAATCAATTTTTGTGTGTGTTTTTTTTTTTAATTTCACAGGGTTTTTTGAAAGAACATGAAATTGGATGGATAGGGAGGTAGGGAAGATCTGGAAAGAGTTAGAGGGTAAAAGAATATAATCAAAAGGCATATGAAAAAAGTTTTTAGTAAATCAAAAATAAATGAATAAGAAAAAACAATGGAAACTTTGGCACTTAAAGCAACCCTGTTCATTAGAATTATAAAAGAAAACCTGATGGATGTGCTCATCAGCACAATGGAGAGAGGGGAAGAAAAAGCTAGCAGTGATTGAGAAAATATAAAACATCTGAAAAGGGGGCACATAGACTTAGGGATGAGAGATATCACAAGAACTAATACAACACTGAATCACAGAGATGACATACAAGAAAGCCAAGATAAAGGATTTTCTGCAAAAGGTCTAAGCCTGTAGATTCTACAACTTAATGGAACCCTGAATAGGATAGATAAACAAAATCTGTAGCCGGAATAACAAAAATCAAGAGACAGCTATTGGGATTCAAGCTGAAGATCAGAAAAGCAAAGCAGTCAGCCCCTAGCTCTTACCTCTACCTTAGATTTAAAGGGTGATCATGTCTCCACAAATCCTCAGACTGTTCTCTGAGACTACACTGAGCTTCTGCCTTATATTCTCTTTAATTCTGGGATTAAAGGTGTGAGCTCTGTTTCTCTTTTAGACTGATTCACTCTCATGTAGCCCAGTGTGGTCTTGAACTGACAAAGATCCATCTACCTCTGTCTTCCATGTGCTGAGATTAAAGGGGTGGCCACCACTGCCTGTCCTCTATGGCTAACTAGGTGTGTGGTTAACTCGTGGCTTACCTCTGCATTCTGATCTTCAGGAAAACTTTGTTAGATTACAAACAATATATCACTAAAGAAATCTATCAGTAAATCTGTTGTATTCCAACTTCTGAAATCTCTATGAACAAAGAAAGAAAGTTCAAAGAAGCAGGAAGGAAATGACATGAAATCTCTGAGAAGTAACTGAGGCCAACTGGTTTCTCACAAGAAACCATGCAGCCTAGAAGGAAGTACCGATGTAATTTTTAATACTGGAAGGAAAAGAACTCTCCACCCAGATTCTGTTCATTCAGGTATAAAGTGAAGATTAAACTCTCTCAACTGAAGGAAAATAAAGCCAATTAATTACCAGAAGACCTTAACTAAAAGAGTGGTTGATAAACATATAAAATGAAAAGAATTATTAAAGAGGGCAGTGTTGGAAAGATGTCTTGTTATGGTCAAGATTTAGTGCCAAGCTCCACAACTTGAGTTCAATCCCTGTGACCCACATAGAGGTAGGAGAGAACCACCATTCACAAATCACCCTCTGACCTCCACACATATTGTGGCATGCATGTGAATGCACACATACATACACACTCAATGTAATTCAATTTTAAAAGAATGCACTTTGGAACATCAGAAAGAGAAGACCATGTAGTAGATCCTTCAAAAAGAAACCAGAAGAAAACAGATATTTTGAACTTTGCTGTATATTTTGCCTCAAGAATGTAAATTTCTGTCTTCTCTTTTTCTGTCTGTATCTTGGTCCTAAACTTTTCTTCCTCTTTAGTTTTTCATCAGCACATCGCTGCCATGTCCTCTGGTCTACTCCCCCACAAGGTGCCTGTTCAGTTCCTTTCTACACAGAATAACTCACAGATTCAAGCCCTGTTGGCTTAGGTTTCCTGGAGAGGGCCTTTGTTGGGTTTACTGTGCTGCTTCACACCAGACTACACATAGTCATTCACCACCAATGACCCTAATCCTAACCCTAACCCTAACCCTATGTAATGTAGACCAGAAACATGTTGTGTTAACTGTGCTTGAGTTCTTTATTATCTTTAGCAAAACTCTGATCACAAGTACAGTGGTTCACAGAATCAAACAAAACAAAACACAAAACAAACTTCTTGCCCTTCAGCTCTGGTAGGGAATGGCCTAAATGATGTTCACACAGTTCTCTAGAACATTGGATTTCAGTAATTTTGTTAAATATATGAAGTTCTACCCATAGTACTTTACTGGCAGAAAATTATAGATTTATGTACCAATCTTACCATTAGCTGAAATCAGACTACCATTTGGTCAGAAAATATGTTTCAAAAAGTTTAGCTAAGATTTGAAAAAAAACACTATTAAAACATTCTCTAGATGGTCATAAATTGGACAAACGAATTTGAAATTGGGTAGGGTGTTTCAGTGTGGTTGGAGTTGTATCACATTTTTGCCTGTCTTCCACTGTAACTGAATTCCACTCCACTCCACTCCCTAATCCTGGGTTAATATAACCTTTCATTTTCTATATTTCTGAACTGCTGAATATTGCTAGAGAAATTCAAGCAACTCTGCCAATTGGATTTAGTCCAAGTTCACAGTGTTTAATGTCAGCTTGGCCTTCAGCACTAGTCAGAATCTGATTTTAGTTATCTTTTTCCTTTTTTAATTCTCCATAAAATTCTCTTGAGCAGGTCACTTCAATCTTTTTGAGACCTTTACCTCTCTCCCTTATTACATTCCCATTTCTCTGATTGTGTCTGCTTGTTGGCTCTTGTTCCCCAACTCAGTCCCCTTCTCTGATTCTATATGTATCAACTCTGCCTTCCTAATTATTTCTACTCAAAAGTGAAGTATAGACTGGCAAGAAAGAAGTATACTCAAGCTGTAATTTCAAATTCTGTTCATGTGTTTGAAAATAAGACACACAATTTTGCAAAAGTATTTCCATGTCAATACCAAAAAGATAAATTTCTTTCCTCTGCTAAGTAAATGTGACAATATTCTATCCTTCTTAACTAATATGTGTCACATAGAATTGTCCACCTAGTCACATATACAATGTAACATACGCACAAAAAAACAAGTTGAATTCAAGAAACATAAGATCTGAAACTGTAAAATTCCTAGATGGGAACAGAGGAAATCTCCTGGAACAA
The DNA here is from genome assembly GCF_003668045.3 of Cricetulus griseus. Taxonomy (NCBI): domain Eukaryota; kingdom Metazoa; phylum Chordata; class Mammalia; order Rodentia; family Cricetidae; genus Cricetulus; species Cricetulus griseus. The sequence goes on along the minus strand of NW_023276806.1, from coordinate 39,098,932 downwards.
TATTGGCTGTGACTAGTCTTATAACGGGACAGGAAAAACATAGGCAATAAAACAAACATAAACAAATCAAAGTGAGCCATAATATAATGCTACTCCATCAAAAGAAACAGACAACACATGAAAATGTTGCCTATGAGTCATGGGGCATCTCAGTGAGCAGATAAAATACTTGCTATCCAAGCATGAGGACCTTAATTTGGGTCCCCAGTTCCAAATATACTACCTAAAGCTTGGTGGCCAGCAAACCCAGCTGAATCTGCAAGCTCCAAGTTCACTGAGGGATGTTTTGTCAAAAAAAATTATGTGTAAGTGCATTGATTTAAAAAAAAAAACCCTTGATGCTGATTTCCAGTGTCCATATTCATGCATACACATGAACACATACAACCATATATGCCTATGCATGACACATAGATATACAGAAAGAAGAGCCTGCCTTTGTGTTGGGGAAATATTTGCAAGCTATATATCTTCTACGGAATAAATACCCAAAATATGTAAGTTTATACAACTATGTAGGAAAATTAAAAAAAAATGTTAAGGGAAAGGAGGAGGAATGGAAAGAAAAGGGGAAGAGGAAAAAAACTACTTTAAAATGGGCAAAAGCCTAAATAGATATTTTCCAAAGAAGGTATGTAAATGTCTAGTTAAGTTTATGAAAAGGTGTCTGATGGAGGATATCCTTCTGTATGCTGTGAACATACGTTTCCCTTATTGGTTGATGAATAAAGCTGTTTAGACCAATGAATAGGCAGGATGTAGCCAGACGGAAATATAGGTGAGTCTACCAGACTAGAAGACTGGGAGGAGGACCAAAGAGCGTGAGTCACCAGGGAATCACCATGTAGCTACTGGGAATGCCCAGACATTCTCCGGTAAGCCAAGGTCACTTGGAGAGACACAGATGAATGGAAATGAGTCAATAACTAAGAGAGAGAGCTAGACAATAAGAAGCCTAAGCAATAGACCAAACTGTTTATAATTGATATAAGCCTCCATGCATTTATTTGGGGTTAAAGGATTTCAGGAACAGGTGGGACAGAAACTTTTGTCTATAGGTATCCATATAGGAAATGACTAGGAAAACTCAAAACCTTGGTAAGATGTCCCTTTGTAACTGTTGGAATAGCTGTTATTAAAGGTTAGAGATAAGAAAGATAGCAAAAGTTCATGAGAATGCAGAGAAATGGAGATGTTTATACACTATTGGGAGTGTAAATCTGCACAACTATTGTAGAAAAATAACATGGCTGTTTCTCAAAAACTTTAAAAACAGAACTTCCTTAGAACCCTGTAATCTCTTTATCAAGATATACCCAAACCCCAAATAAATTAAGGCATTATCTTCCATTGGTATATACATTTTTGTTTGAGCAACCAAAGTGATCATCAACTGATTAATGAATAAAGAAACTGTGGGCTCTCTCACTCTCTCTCTCTCTCTCTCTCTCTCTCTCTCTCTCTCTCTCTTTCTCTCGGTGTGTGTGTGTGTGTGTGTGTGTGTGTTTGTGAGAAAGAGACAGAGACAGAGACAGAGACAGAGACAGAGACAGAGAGTGCGTGTATGAATTGGAAGACTATTCGACCTCAGTTAAAAGCAGACTCCACATTTTACAACATGGATCACCCTTAGTATCATGACTAAATTTACTAAGCTACACACAAATCAAGCTGCTTCCTGATATTCATTGCATGTGGAATCTAAAAAAAATAAATGCTATACATACATGGGGGGAGTATGAATGAGTGACTGACAGAGGTAGAGTGAAGGGAGCTAGAGTCTCTAGAGGATGGTTACATTTATGTGGGATGAAGATCTAAAATGCAGGTAAGGATTATAGTTTGTAATATTGTTATTAACTATAAATGAGTTTGAGTTCCTCTTTTACAGGTAAAACAATAGTAATTAGTAGCAATAGAATACAAACTACAAAAATCTAAGAATGTAATTAGGAAACACACTGAGTGTGACAGGTTGCTTCTCTTGGAAAACTCTGGAGTGAATATTACTACTATAATGGAACCCCCTATAGTATTCTGTCCTAGAAATTAGGTTCAAAATCTTTTTTGGATTTATGTTCCTAGATAGCTAGTCATACTTTGTCAGTCAACTCAACTGGCTTCTAATTTGTTACAGTGAATTCCAGTGTCTTTGAAATCTCCGGGTTTTTTTTCCCATCTTATTTGACAGCCTTTCATTAAAATATGCAAATAAGAGCTATTAAGAGGCTAGAGGAAAATTATCAGTAAGTTCCAGGTACTAAAATTTGTAAATACCCTCTTGTTATGCAATTTCTGTGATGTGCTATATTATAGTTATGGAGCTTGTCTCTGTTACCAATCAACTGTTCATGAACAACACAATAAAGTTAATTCTTCTGTAAAGAGGTTTGCAGAAAGTGTCTTAATACATTAATGTTGACTTTTCTTTTGTAATTCATTCTATCTATCATCTATCATTATTATCATAATCTATCTACATATCTATGTATCCACATATGTATGTATGTATTTTGTATGTATATATGAATCATCTAGCATCTTTCATCTATCTTTCTATATCTGCTGTGCTTATAGTACATATGTAGAACCAGGAGATTTCTAGGGTCTTCAGTCTTCTCTACACTCTATTTTTGATATTCTGTCACTGAACATATAGTTCACAGATTGCCTAAACAAACTGGCCAGCATGCTCTAGTGCTCCAGGGATCTCCTGTCCAACACTGGGGTCACAGATCACCTCTCTGATCTTTGCTACCCAAGCCCTCTCCCTAGCCTGTGTTTTCTTGATTTTGTTTTGGTTGTGAGTCATGGATTATGCCTTCCTTATGAGTCCTAGATCCCCTTCCTCCATTCTAAATACTGATCTGTAATTGTTGCTGAAGTGTTGCTCAGGGCTTTGTATTTCAACCTAAGTTCAGCCTTCTGCTGCATTAAGTGATAAAAATCTTCATAAAATGAACATTATTCTCTACTGCACCTATATAGAGGATATAGAAAAGATGAGAACCTCTTTTCTATAGACTGACTTTGAACATATGAAATTCAATTAAATGATATTGGCATTATAGTTCAATCTTGTAAGAACCTTCACTCAGGATGGAGGGAAATCATCAGATTATGTGCATACTATGCTGACCTGTGCCTTCAGTGATTTGGGGTGGCTGATTTTTGCATACTATCTTTGTGTGCATGGGGTTGTCCCTGAAGTTATTAGAAATCCTAAAAGATAGTAAAACAAGAGAGCTTGATGTCCAGTCACTCTGCAGAAAGATCATCACAGGACAGCTGTTCACTGGACTCAGATAACTTAGTCAAATTTTAACAATAATTACACTGTAATGCAGCTACGTTAAGCTAAATTGGATCTTTTATTGTGGCTAGAAAGTGTATTTTATCCTATTAAATGTATAGAAGAAATGATTAATTGGAGCAGGATGATACTTCTGTTTCCACAGAGGTAGGAATAGTGTTGGCTTTTTCTTGCTCAAAATGTACATGGAGACTTAAGCACCCAGACTTTGTCAATGGGTACCATTGGGTTATTTAAAAATCATGACACATAACATTCAAATTTTCACTGGGTACCTCCAAAGTTTTTATTCAATGATTTCATATATTTCCTTCTATGGTCATTTCCTTTAAAGATAGAGTGTAACAGATGAAGAATTGTTGTGACCAAAGTCATTTTTAAATGGCATCTTAGCTATTTCATATAACTGGTGAAGATAGGCATATTTTAATATCCATTATACAATTTCCTATTGTCTAGCTTTAATGAGTATTTAATTTACAATTTAAAGAATAATATGCAAGTAGATACTTAAAAAGACAGAAGTTCTATATTCTTCCAATAATATATAAGAAAAATATGGTCTTAGTATCCCATTCAATGAAGTTCTAATTACCATGTCAATTATTACATTATTTTAAATGACTTTAATGGAAGGCTGTTTTCAAGAGGCTGTAATTCTTAAAAAGCATCTTGATTCCAGGGCAACAAATGATGTTTATAAGCAAAGGGAAGAAATTAAATGGAAACCCACTGAGCCTTCAAGTGACTGCATATTCTCCACTTGACAGAAGGATTAGCATCTAGAGTCAATGGAAATTAATGGAAATTAAATCTAATATTTTTGGAAGACAGTTTTACTATAGAAAAATAATATTGTCACAAGATGATTATTTTAGATTAGAAAATAATAGTGAGTTGGCTGCAGTGCCAGCAGATAGAGTGGCATGTAATTTCGATGGCCGTTGTCTTATAAATGTCATTTGGCTGACTTTCTTATTGACCCTGACCCCAGGGCTTTATGTTATCTGACCCTTTTTATATTATACGTACAAATCACTATTTACTGCAAGTTTTATTTCTCAGTGTTCATATGTTTGACCAAAGTTCTGAACAATTGTTTTCTATTCTACTCCAAAGGTTAAAAATATATCACTGGTATTTAGGTTCTCGTATCCCACATTATTTTGTAAACACTGTTTTCTGTGTTGCTTTTCTTTATTTCCAGTTTACCAGTCTCACTTAGATGGGCTGCGACTAGCCACTAAAGTGTTTTAACAGTTTTATCATGATGTATCGATTCAAATGGTTACGAGAGATTGGTAGGGGAAGCAATTTGTTGAATATCATCACTACCTAATTTTTCAATTTAAGAATTAATTTAGTAACCTATAAACAATCCTAAAGATAACTGACTTGTTTTTTGAATTGAGCTAAATTTCCATTCTCCTCTTAAAGTCAGGATAGAAAATGACTTGGGTAAAGATACTGAAAGGCATCTTAGGACAGAATTCTTAGCAGTACCAACATCTAAGGACACTCTTCTGAAATAGACACATTCAAAGAAAGAGACAAGGACCAACTTCTCAGTGAAGCATTTAGCTTTGTGCTTGCATGATGTCTTGTTAATTTTGAGAACTTCATGCATGAGTACCACACCTAAATCATTTCTGCCCTTCTTCTCCCCAACTCCTCCATTGTCTCCTCTCTTCCTCCCAAATTAGAGACCTCTTATTCTTTATTACTCTACACATATTAAACACATGTGTGTATACACATGTCTATACAACCTGAGTTATTTTATGTTGCTCACAAGAAGTGGCCATTTGAGATTGGACAACGTATGTAGGAGCTCAACTGTACCTGTAGCTCTTCATCTAGAGTTGGGATCTTGTGGCATTAACTCTGTCCTCATTAGCATATCTACTAGGGTTTTCATTACACCAGCCTTGTTCAGGAAACCACTGTTGAGATTCCATGGATGTGTTTTCTGTCTCACATCTAGGAACAAGTGTTCTGGTTCTCTGGGCCTGCTTCCTCTTCTATGGTTTCCCCTAAGTCCTAGGAGTAAGAGCTGCATCACAGATGCATCAACTGGAGTTGGATTTCTTATTCTCTGCATTTTGACTGCTTTTGTGTCTCTAATGGTCTTTATTTGTTGGAAAAGGAACTTCTTCGATGAGGGGTTAGAGCTACATTTATCTCTGGATGTGAGGAGAAGTTTAGCTCATTTAGAAGTTACACTGGTTTAAGAAAATGGAAGTAGCATATTTTCCTCCAGGGTTTGGCATATGTAGTTGGCTAGGTTTCTAGTACTAGGTATGAACTGCCTCTCCTTGGGTGGCCCATAAGTCAAATTAGACAACTGTTAGTTATCGACAAGATAAAATGCCTCTTTTGTGGATTTCTGGGCCAAACATCATTAATGATTCATAGGCTTTACATCTGGGTACAACTACCAATTGGTCCACTCCCTTAGCATCTTGTATAGTACCTTCTGGTGTTGTGAGAGCCAGTCCTCAGAAAGGAGGCTTTTTGATCAGTTCCAGTTTGATTCTTCCAAATTCTGAGTCTGAAATGTGCTGTGCCTTCAGCAATACAGTCTTAACCTTCAAGTGTTAAAAGGCAAGCAGGGTTAAAGGCAACAGCCTATATTGTTTTGGAAGACTTGTATTTCTTCCAATAGCAACTAGAGGTGAGGTTTTCTATTTGTGACACCAGGATTTTGTTAGGCAGTGCATGACTCTTGAGGTTCTTACATGCCATGTGGCATAAGTACATGTATGTATGCCCACATACACATATATAATCTATTTTAAGTAAGCTTATATTAGAATGTTTCCCTATGGCTTTAATTCAAACAATTTTTAGTGTTATTTATCTCTCTCCCCTCTACCCTTTAATACCTTATATATTATTCATTTTTGATTACTGGATTTTATTCTTTAAGATTTTAATTCTTCTTTCTTCAAGGCCTATTAACAGCTATCTTTACCTTTGATTAGCTGCCTGTAAATATTTCTAGACTGCCCCCAAGGGAGACTGCCCACAAAAATGTGTGTTTGTTAACACAAATCCTTTACTTATAGAGGAAGCACATCTCAAGTATGTGTTATGCTAATGATAAAACATCATCATCTATATTCAATACAAAGAAAAACATTATTAAATATTCATCCCCAAACAGAGCAATACAGATTCCTTTCCTGAAGCACACAGTTTTATCATTTGACTAATATATTTAAAAATTTCCCCAAGGTTTTAGATCAGAATAGATGAAAGTATTTCTTTTGCAACTGAGATCAGTATACCACAAGAATGTATTTTACAGTTGGCTCCTCCTGAATTCTTACCACTATAAGAATTTCTGATCACAACATTCACTTTGTACCATGCCATTCTCTCTATATGCTGATGTAATCCCTTATTACTTTTCTTAATTACATTTTTGAGTGATCCCTAATCATTAGCTCATTGTACAAATGAAGCCCATGGGTTATAGCCACTTTTCTTCATGTTCACTCTTTTTATCCTAATGCAGCCAGAACACATTGGTGTTTTCACAATCTGTGGTTAAACTGGTGACTTTTAAAATGCACCTTATATATAGTAGCAGTGATTGTTCTTTGCAATTATCACAAATTAAGCCTCTATTCTTTTATCTTGCTGTTCTACGCCCGTATTTGTGATTCTGTGTGCAGTAAGGCTCACTCATGGTCACCATGTCCACAATGTAGACCCTCTGCAGTTGCCCTCTGACAAGCCCAGCTATCACTTTGAATGCTATGTATCATGATGTAATTCATGTTTTCTTCTCTCCTGTCTCCTCTTCCTTTCTTTCCTGTAAGTAAACTGCTACCTGTCTTCTGATGCCATGGCTATGCAACAGCACTGACGAGTTCTCCTTCCTTCCTTCCTTGATTAGAAAAATATGAGTATTGATTTAAATAGACATTTGCAGAGTTTGAACCTTGAATATATCTGAAGTTTGAGAAGTAATGCAGAAGAGAGGAGAAAGAGCTAGAGTTGAAATGCCACTAGATCACAGAACAACTATATCTTGAAACCAAAAACCATATCAAATACACCCAAGCTCTGACATGTGCTTTATAAGCACTGGTAATAGCTGTAGTTCCTGAAATACAACTGAAGCTGGACCGTTCTCCTCCTGTGCCCCTTTGCCTCCATGTCACTATCTAACACATGAATTGATATTTTGATTTTGCTTTTCATCTTGTGAAATAATATTCTCCAAGTTCCCCATCTCTAACAATCTTCAATATTCCAGTTTATCCTAGCCTTTCAGCCCCTTCATAATGTTTGTGTGCTATGGTTACGTGTCATGGTGTTCGCATATATATTCATTGCAAAGAAGGCAGGAGCTTCAAGTCCCACTCTCTATACTTGATGTCTGGCCTCACCATTTATTATCAGGATAAATCCTGGCTCATTATTGTTAGTTAACCTACAAACCTTAGTTTATTCATCTATAAAATAAAGTTAGAATATCTTTCTCATTTGGATGCCAGAAGGGAAAATGGACTTTAGTATGTTAAATAACGGATCACAATTCAGAATCTTTGTTCCCTGAATGTCTTTCTCAAGCTCCAGCCACCTGGTTCCATCAAACCTCTCATTATCCAGCAATGATTGGCATGTCAGGGAGTCTTCAGCACTCTGGTACAGCTTTCAGTTTAGTTGTAAAATGAATATCAACTGTGATTGTTTCTGCCTCTAATTAATTATAAACTCCTAGAGAAAAAGAGACACAGAGAGGAGAGAGAGAGAGAGAGAGAGAGAGAGAGAGAGAGAGAGAGAGAGAGAGAGAGAGCCAAACTCATTCAATTCTAGTCATACAGCTGACATTTATTAAAGGTTTTCTTGGTGCCAATGATAATGATTCACCAAGGAATAAAAAAAATCAAATAATTTGGCAACAGGTTTTATTTTACTGTATTAATTGTGCCTCCTGCTAGAAACAGAAATGATAGTAAAATATGAAAAGTCTTGTAATCCTAAAAACAGTGTGTAAAGAATTTACTAGAAATCACAATAATGGCTTATATATCTTATAGAAATTAGAAAATGTATAAATTTAAGGGTTCTAAAAAAGGAGTTAAGGGAAATGCTATCTGTGTTTTCATTGATTTCTAACCCAGAGTTCAGAGGCCAGGCTTATCCTCATGACTGAATGACCTCAGTCTACACTAGGCATGAAATCAGTCTCTACCTTGAAATACATGCTCTTGAACACATAGAAGGATAATTACAAGTTGGATTTTTGGTACAAGTGCTAGTAAGATGGCTTGGTGAATAAAGGTGCCCATTACTAAGCCTGAGATATATTCCTAGACACACACACCCCCACCTGACAGTGGAAAGAAAGGAACAACTGCTGCAAATTGTACTTTGGTGCTCACATGTGTGCTGTGGCATGTTCATATACACACACTTTAAAACGAATGTTTGACACATACATAAGGAAATATGAATATGATTAGTAGTATTCCATGAGGATACACATAGATATTTATCCTATGAGATAGTTGCATCTTCTCCCATACCTAGCTTTCTGCTTCTACAATAACTGTTTATATGTGTGTATAAAGTTCATTCTTAAAAGTTCCCAAGATGACTTGCTTTTAAAGAAAACTTTCAAATGTTTGGCTGCAGGTTTCTCAACAAACTGCAATTCTATATAAAGGACCAAATGATTTTGTATATATAAGTAAACTAGCTATTCAAAAGCATAGCAGTCTAGAGATATGAATCTATGCACCATATATGAGGCTTACACATCAAGTAACAGTTCAGAGATTTCTAAAAATGCTTTTTGAGACCAAGACATAAATTTTTGTGGCTTCTAATTACAAGTTAGAAATGTTCTCACTCGGGGACGTTCAAAACAGAGAAAGTTAAATGTGAAAGAAAACTGCATTTTAGAAAAAGTAATAAGAGCAAACACACACATGCATGCATCACCCCAAAACTCAAGGAAATAAAGATTGCTTATTGGGAGTTACAATTATTACATTGTAGATCAATAGTGCACAGTTAATGCATTACCAGGAGAGCATTAATTTGCAATCACCACAGGTGATCTGATGTCCATCAACACAAACTCTTCTGTTTAAAGAGTCTGTAGTCATTATCTTGAATAGGGCTATGGAAAGGAAAAGATATAGGTCAGTTTCCGTCATAAGTATATAGGTCGCATTAAGTGGAAACCTTTGTATTTTTATCCCTAACTAGTCAATGATGGTACATAATAAGCCTGTGCACAAACATGCCCTTTTGTGTGCAGAACAGTTGTGCTAGCAACTGTGTGGTAGTGGATAAAATCATGCATAGCAAAATTAAAATGCCTTGAATCAAATACCAAGTGAATCATAACCTTCAGTTATGAGAGAGAAGCAGTTTTCTACAGGTAAAAGAAAGATTGATTCTTCTAAGAGTATTTTGAAATGCTTCATAGTGAACATACAAGCTGAATGGCCTGGGAGGTCAAAACTGATGCCACATATTCCTCAGAGAGTAGATCTCTACTGTCTAGACACATGGTCTTCTCATAAACTGGCTTGCAAAGATTCATGTTGTTCATTCCAGAGTCAGTTACTCACATAGTGATAACAGTATTGAAATTGCCAAATAGCAACAGGAAGCTCTGAGCACTCCCCCTTATCCATGGAAACTTCAACACAAATGAAGAGGCATCAGATTGTTTGGATTTAAGTTTGAGCTCTGCGCCGGGTGTTGGTGGCGCATGCCTTTAATCCCAGCACTCGGAAGGCAGAGGCAGGTGGATCTCTGTGAGTTCAAGGCCAGCCTGGTCTCCAGAGGGAGTGCCAGGATAGGCTCCAAAACTACACAGAGAAACCCTGTCTCAAAAAAAAAAAATGAGCTCTGCTTCTCATTGACTATATGAATATGGATTCATTATACATGAAAATATTTTCTACTTAATTTTGATTTAATGTGGAAATGCCTCATATTAAGTATGGCATGCTTAAGTATAGTCACATATAAAGCTTGCCAGACAAAACATGGAATAAAATAAGGCGACTGGTACCAGATTTCAGGCGGCAGCAGCAGCAGCAGCAGCAGCAGCAGCAGCAGCAGCAGCAGCAGCAGCAGCACAATCATCATTATCCATAGGAGATCTTATAATGGACATGTAACTTTAAACAAAAATTTACACTTCTCTATTCTAACTTTGCACTGCCATGTGCCAGCTTATTTTCATACAGCACAGAGCCTGAGGAGAGGGTAAAGTGTAATTGTTTTTATTGGGAACAATACCTACAGTATAAGAGGCAAGAAAATGTAGAATTGAGAGAGAAAAATGGGACTGTGTATAGGTCATTTATAGCTGAGATACATCTGCCTCTTTGTTTACAAAGACACAGCCCATAGAACACAACATCTTAGGACAACCATCATGGGAAAACTGGGAGGGAAATTTTGCCACATCTTTTTCTTTTCTACCTGAATTTCATCCTTCTGGGGGTTAACTTTCTCATCCTTCCAGATTTTATCTTCTGGTGAAAGGCCATTTCATAACCAAAGAGATAGGACAAAGAGCCACTCAATCCAAAATACTAACTGCTTCTATGCTTGTGGATATCAAGACCCCATTTGAATAGCCACCATGATTAATAACTTACTACTTGTGTGTTACTAAGCTAACAGTATAAGCAATCTGTCTCATGTTTTGGGGGACCTACTTCTATATATCTTTTCCTCAATTAAACAAAGTAAGTCGCTACTATTTTCATAGAAGCAAAGAACTTCAGAAATAGAGAAAAGTTCATACCCCACAAATAGTTGGATAATAACTTCGTAAAACTGTAGGTGGTTACATAGGGAAATTGAAATGGAATCCAGTGTCATAGTGATACTTCGGCCATACCATAACCTAGGTTTAACTCATGTCTTTGATGAGGTTCCAAAGGTAAAGAAGATGGGTGTTACCAAGTAAAATATGCTTTGCTGTTGGAAGACTGGGATGGATCTCAACACTTATAACCAAAAGAGATTAGGAAGCAGGGACTTAAGCACAGAAAAATGATCATGGCTTGCACCTATATTCCCATGGGACATTCTCTGGAACACTTCAGGAGTAGATTTTCTTAAAGGACCAGCATGGCTACTGAGCTCCCTCTCTAGCTATTAATCAGAAGACACATGAGAAAGATAGGGCATTGTGATTTTAGAAAAGGGTCTAAAAAAGGCAATGATGGCTTCATGAGGAATGGCACTCCTTTGCCTTTTTTATTTGTTCTTTGCTTTTAAGCACTAGCAATTCATTGGCTACAAAGCCAGTGAATAGAGGAGAAATGGGACAAGGAAACAAATGGATGCCGTAAAGAGGAGGAGGTAGAAGTTCTTTATGGTCATGTAATTGACAGTTTAAAAGGACAACAACTTCCTGTGACAGTCTTCATTGTTTTATCTGGATAGTGTATTTTATGGATCAAATAGACCACTGTTTGTTCACAAGCCCTATGATTAGCAGTGGTCTGCTAGGTTGAGATGGCCTATTCAAGGCCCTAGTTGCTAGTGCTTGTCACTCTGGCACCTGGACTTGATGATAATTCACTGAAATACCTGAAGGAATAGTACACAAGTTATACTCAATAAGAGAACGTAACAGGGGCTGGCAAGACCGCTCAATGGGAAAATGTGACTTCACCAAAACTGATGACTTGGATTCAGTATCTGGACCCACATGGCAGAAGGGTAAAACAGAGCCCTAAAAGATGTTGTTTGACTGCACCCTTGTGCATATGTGCATTTGAACACACACATATGTGCATACACATACACACAAAAAATAAATAATGTAATTTTTAACATGAATAATCTTCCAGAACTAACTACAGTGTATAATTAGGCTAAGTACATTATAACTTTGTAAATTACAATGATAAAACAAAATTAAAATATACCATGATCATGTAGAATTTACTATGTGTCAGAAACTTTTATATGCTAAGCTGTATTAATTCGTAACAGTGCTAATAACCCTCTAACGTAGCTCTTGTTATAGGCTGCCTCCTCTGAAAGTTTTCATTCACATCCTACACTATGAAATAATTGTATCAGGAGGTAATTTGGGTAACTCAATATAACAGTTTTCATATATTAATCATGTTATAAGAGAAACCCTGGAGAGTTTTCTTACTCTTCCACCGTTTGGGGATACCACGCGAGTAAGGCTGTCCGTGCTTCTTACCGTACACCACATCTGATGGCACCTTGACTGAGTACTTCCCAGGTTCCAAACTGGAAAATAAGCATTTGTTATTTCAGCCACACAATATAATTGTCAGAGCAACCCTCATAGACTAAATTGGTGTCTAAATTGTCGCCAGTCTGTAGACAGAAATGTGAAGGTACAGCATAGACAGAATGCAGAGCTGCAGTCTAAGTTCAGACTGTTTGGTCCAGAGTCTTATTTTAATACATCATGTTTGGTTGTATTATACTGTCACTTCTGCTCACTAGGATGATGGTGTCAAAAGACAGACTCTAAAAAGTCGTTCTTGTGAAGAGATTGTGAGTCCCCATGCTTTATCTATTGAAATGTACGATGTCACCACATACTGTCCAGTAATTCCTCATCAGAGTATTCACTTAAAATAAGAAAAAATATAGTATCAACCAAAATGACTTATATGCTGATGGTCAAAGCAGCAAAATTCCAAATATCTAAAAACTGGAGACAATCCAAATCCACACCAACATAAGTAGATAAACAAAGTATGATACATGTACAGCATGGAATACTACCCTGTGGTGCATGGGCTGGCACTATAATAGCACAAACTGTTTGATGAACATGTATAAAAAATGAGTAGAGGCAAACAAACAAAAAAGGACCTGTTGGATGCATGAAATGTAGGTCATGTTTGTTTTATAAAACTGGAATGATTAGTAGTGTCAAGTCTGTCAACACAGAATATAAGTCGTTAGGAAGGTGACAGAGAACATCTCCCCGAGGCACAAGGTCATTTCACATGATAAGTTTATAGTAACTGCTACACAACTCTCAAAACTTCCTAAAGATCCTTGGCCTGAAAACTTATCATGTGTGAACTTTATGGCATGCCAGTTAGAACACAATAATATTTGTAAAAAAAATATATGGCAGCTTAATGTATAAATAGATGTCACTTAATCCTAAAGGTTTGAAATTTAAATTAAGAGTTATTCATGTTAATAAAATGAAATTTGAGAGGTGGTCCAGTATGGTGTCTTAAAACTTTAATCCCAGCATTCAGAATTCAGGGGCAGGTGGATCTCTGCGAGTTCTAGACTAGCCTCCTCTGTAGAGAGAGTTCCAGGCTAGCCAGGGCTGCATAGAAAGACCCTGTCTAAGGAAAAAAAAAGAAGAAACAAACAACAGGGAAGTTGAACAAGTTAGAGAAATCCTGTTTTTGGTTTTTGGTTTTTTTATGCATGGTAATAATGTTATGTTCCTTCATTTAAGAACACATTGATATTTTTACTATTACCTCAAATGGAATAAACTAATTATTTTGATCTTTGCAAAATGTAAAAATAACCACCTTTAAAGACGTGTGCATATTTACCAATTCTTTCTTAGAGGTAGACTTAGATTTCCTGGATATTCAGTTGTCATGATGAGAATATTTCCTCACAAGTACTGATCACAATTTCTACAAATTCTCAGGATTGAAGCAAGTGTCTTGACTCTCAGACTACATATAGTTCAGGAAAAGCTGAGTAGATTATGCAGAGATTTCCCTCAAATATATCGACAAATAATGCTTGATGAGAAATTCAGGTGTGAGGCTTCTGATATCAAAGTGTTGTGTCAATGGGGTAGTCATTATCTGTGCTCATTCATCCAAGTTATTGAATGTAAAAGGTATAAGGCAAAGTAAAAATGAGGTGACCCAAACTCAGAAAGATAAAAACTGCATTTGTCTCTCATTCAGATCCTTTGGACAAATGTATGTATGTATGTTGTATGTATGTATGTATGTACGTGTGTATGTATATATGTATGCATGTATGTATGTATGTATGCATGTATACGGTGTGGGGAGCATGAAAAAATAAGTTTAAAGCTTAGAAAAACTAAAAGGGGGCCAAGAGGGGTGAAAATGAAAATTTATGATTAGGAAAGATGCAGGTAGACATAAGAGACAAATGACACATGAAAGAAATAAAGAGACTGGGGAGGGCACGGTTAAATAAACATACTTTATTGTTACAATTTCTAAATAAATGTACTTTAAAAACAGAATCAATGAAATCTATAAGAACAATGTTAAATAGTAATGGTTATTATGGATAAAATTAAAATTGGACAATGTGACAATAGTGACTGAATTGCTAGCCTGTCTGGTAGGGAAGCCCTCATAGGTGAGCATTAAACTGAGAACTGAATGAGAGGATTCACTCTTCTCAGTGATGATATGAAGATCTAGAACACATCAGACAGGCAGGGCGTTGGTGGCGCATGCCTTTAATCCCAGCACTCAAGAGGCAGAGGCAGGCAGATCTCTGTGAGTTCGAGGCCAGCATGGTCTCCAGATGGAGTGTCAGGATAGGCTCCAAAGCTAGGCAGAGACACCGTGTCTCGAAAAACCAAAAGAAGAAGAAGAAAGAAGAAGAAGAAGAAGAAGAAGAAGAAGAAGAAGAAGAAGAAGAAGAAGAAGAAGAAGAAGAAGAAGAAGAAGAAGAAGACATCAGACAGGCAAGGCATGGCGCCTAAGACAAAAATAAACTTGATGTCCTCAAAGAAGTTTCATGTGAGATGACCAGATCACATAGTGTTTGTATAAAATGTTACAAATTTTCTAAGTGTGGCAAGACATGGATGGACTTCATCAGTGGTCTGACCCAGTTAATACTTTAAAATAGTGATTCTAGCTGTTGCTTATACAGACAATTTCACGAGGATAGATAAAGGAAGCTGTGGCAACAATCCAGGTGGGTTACAATAGTGACAAACAGATCCATATGATATAGTTCAAGTGCTCCAAGGCTTGCTGAAAAACTAGGTGTTTATAGACAAGAAAATAAAGGAATAAAGCATGATTTGTAGGTTCTGAACTAATAGAATTGTAGGCTGCCAGGAGCAAGAAATCTTGAAATGCTCTCTAGACATAGACAAGGTAGGGTTTCTATTGTTGTGATGAAACATGAGCAAAAGCAACACTGGAGAAAAGAGTTTGTATCATAGCCTACAGTCCAAGAAGTCAAGGTAGGAACCCAAGGCAGTAACCTGGTGGTGGGAACTGATGGAGAGGTTATGGAGGAACCCTACTTACTGGTTTAGTCTTCATGGCTTGTTCAGCATGCTTTCATGTATTGCCCAGGGATGACACTGCCGCTAGAGAGCTGGGTGCACCAGTGCTGATCTTCCATCACAAAAATAGGCTATAAACTTGCCTACAGGCATGTCTTATGGGGGCAATTCTTCAACTGAGAGTCCCTCTAGCCAAATGACTCTACCTTGTATTGTACTGTCAGAATACTAGCCAGCACAGTCAAGATGGAAAGACGGGGTGCTTGATGAAAATGGTGGATGACAGATATATCTGTTTTCTTTGGTACTTTCTAAAACTATATGTATAACCTAGTGCTATAAAGGAATGCATGTCTTACTGATTAGATAAGGTACATTGCATTTTTACATCTTAGAGATGTCACAGAGGTTAAAACAACATATGTGGATACATGTATGTAGGTAGGTGCTCAAAGAAATGAATGGTTGTTTAGTTAGCTATATCTATATAAGTAAATTTTTAAGCGTGGAAAGTAAGTGACCACATGTTTAATAATTCACCAGTAATTTTCAATAATCTCTAGGGAGTGACTACCCTAGCCACTATTTTTGGACAGATTTACAGTATCAGGTCTCAGTTCTTGCCTGTGGAACAGCTCCTAACTATAATCAGAATACTGTTGTTTATCCCATGACACAGATTCCTATAATGCACCAATCAATTGGTTATCAGAGATAATCTTGAAGATTTAGAAGAGTATGACTATTTGGGGAAAAGGTTGGAAGAAATAGAATACATAAATAAAAATTCTGGAAAATGTTTCCTTCCAAAGAGAGGTCGATCCATTCACTACCCTTACCAAATATAGAAATTCATTCCCATGAATTGACTGTTTGGATTATTCAACAGACGTGCTTTCCTATTGTGCTTAGCTACTAAGAATGACCACACACTGAATGTGTATGTGTGTGTGTGTGTGTGTGTGTGTGTGTGTGTGTGTGTGTGTGTGTGTGTAAGAGAGAGAGGAGAGAAGTCAACTTGCTAAAACTTTCAATGCCCCAGTGAAATACTCTTCTTATTGCATTTTGCCCCACATAATCAGAGGAAAGACCCATGAGTATTATTGGCTGCTTTTGTTTAAGGTGAGGGAGTTAAAGCATGAGGACATAGTAATACTTCTTGGAATTAAAACTGAGAGCATGCAAATATAAACCTCCATCATCCTCAAATCAATTATTCTGTGTTTGTAAGACAAAAGAAGATAATGTGTCTAAGGATCAAAATATCAAACCAATGTTTCAGATAGCTAGCTTAATCCCACAGTGATAGACATGTCAGATATTATAATATTTAACATATTTCTTCATGCGGAAAATGATAGGATTTCAGATGTCAGGCTTTAAGGGCATGAGCTGTAATCTCATTACTGCCTTCCCTAAATCAATCACTACACCATGGATATTAACTCCATCCAAATCACACTAGATGTGACAATGTCGCCTTATAATGTGAGAAAAAAAAAGTTCTGTAACTCATTACTAGCCAAAAACAATGATGCAAGAGAAAACAATCAATTAAATTATGAATGAATCCATTATGGCCAAGTACACTACATATTCCAATGCCCAGATCTACACAGCAAAAGGAAGAGGGCTTTTGCATTCACAGGCTACAACCTTGATAAGGCATAAAAATAAATGGGAGTAATTTATAAAAATAGTTAAAATCCATTCAATTTCAAGTTAAAGAATTATATGATTACTGAATATATGTGATGACAGTTTCAAATTTTAAATAGTGGTCTTACAGGTGTATCCAATTTGTACCCCCAGGACCCAGATATCCTAGGATTGCTATGAATGTGAAAAAACATATTTTGTAACTGGAAGTCTCATATCATAATGTCAAAGGTTTGAACATGCACAGAAGCTAAACATTTTATACGCAAGTCTGAAATATAAACCATCAAGAATTCAGTTTTAGTTAAGTTTACCTTATTATAGTTTCCTTTAACCTAATTAATATTTATTAATTGACTTAAAGTCTGCAGTATAGTGATTGGTTGATAGAATGGTGATGCTTTATTAGGATCATACTTTTAAAGCATGATAATTGGTACTCAGTCATTCCCAAGTCTCAAAATTCTCTAAGGTACTTATTTTTGTGTAATTAACCTGTTTAAAACACACACAGGTCATCCTTTTATTCGTAAGTCTCTATGGAGTAGCTTATCATAGAATTTTGTTTGTATGAAGGCATTGAGGTACAAAATCCCTAAGTAGACAAGTGTCCTTCTTCCTGAATCAGGCACACTGTCTTAAATACATACCTGCCCTGCCTTCCTGATAACTAGCACTTCCTAATTCTTATCTCCGTGGGGTCTCACAACAGCTCTGCACAGAAGGTGCATCCCCACAGACAGAAAGCAAGAAGCCTAACCCCAGGATGCTGCAGTCACAGGTTATGTTCAATATTGAGCTGTGGAAGCAAAACAGTTAGTGCATGAATTAGTATTTCTTGACTGAAAGAATAGATGGATGGATGGGGAATTGCTTGAGAAGTTTAAGTATTTTCCTTTAATTAAATGCTAAGTTTAAGAATTTATCTCATGATCAGAGTACAAAATAATGCTTTAAGTATCAAAGACTGTGTATCTGGCAAGAGCAGAGAGAAAGCACTTGTTATGCAACTGAGGTGTTTTTAAAGACATGGATTGAAGAACAGAGCATTTTCAATGTCCGTATTTACACAAACATACAGAATTGGATTACTTGGAAGTAAATTGATAAAGTAATGAACTTATTTAAAGCAAGAACCTGAAATTATTAAAGATAAAGTGCTATTTAAAATACAATATGATTCTTGACCATAAGGCAAAACTGGACTGACTTGGATATGTGTGTGATGCAGAATCCCAAGTATTAGAGAATCCAGATGCAAAAGAATATAGTAAATCTTCCTTAGCCTCTATGGCTCCATTTTATCTATGGTTGTATATTTTATCTCCACCAAATTGTACAACTACATAGTAAACATTATTATATTGTCATATGAATTCTTTAACATATATAGCTATGTGTGGAGAGTAGTAGTTTAGAGTACTACACATGTTGGATTTGATACTATAAGTTCAGCAATTGCTAATATTATCTTCAGAGAATTCTGAGGTACAAATACCTTTCAGTTATACTTAAAGGAAATAAAATTCAACAATAATTGCTATAATTCACATCTCCAAACTGGGAACACTGGGTGACAAAAAAAATATCCAGTGTGGCCATGGTTAATAGTAGTTTGGTTATCAAGAAGATGTAGAAGAAGTGGAGTTGATTCTCACTATAGAAAAATGTCAGAGGATTCAAACAATAATTAAGGAGAAGGAAAAGAAATTAAGATTTAAGTGTTACTGTGAGGAACAAAGAAGCTAAAAAATAATTCACTTTAAAAGAAAAGGATTCAATGTGGATTTCTGTAGATTCTGGTGTAGTTTAACTTGGAGACATGCTTTTGCTGGGAATGATGAAAGGATAATGTTTTTTCATTTACCATGGAGATGCCTGTGGAGGTCAGAAAAGAATGTTGGATCACCAGAAATTGACTTAGAGATGGTTGTGAGGCACCATGTGGGTTGTGGGAAAAGAACCCAGGTCCTCTGCAAGAGCAGCAAGTACTACTAACCACTGATCCATCTCTCTAGCCCCTATTTTAGTATCCTTATTTTCCTTCAGGGATCAACACTCTATGTGGTGTTTTAGTAAACGACACAACAAATCAAGTCTCCAAAGCTGTGCTAGCTGACTCTGTTGAAAGGGGGAGTCTTTTTCCAACTTTAGTCAGATGATAGATATTGTTTGGGTGTGTGGTTTCCTTTTCTTACTCTACTTTCATCATGAGAAGAGGTGAGCATGCACAGTGGTCCAGGAAGACCCACTCACCACCACCCATCATTGAAGAGTGATGGAAGAGACATGTCCTAAATGATGCTATACCAAAATCTGACCCAGGAAGATGAGAAATTCTTTTACTAGAAATTTCTACTGCCTATGGAGCAAATTGGTCAAGCTTCCACAAACTGCAGCCGCAGCAATGACCAAAGAATGGTGTTCCCAGGAGCCTGTTGGTTTATGAACTCTGGGGCTGATGTGCTCTTTTGAGAACTGTATTTATGTCCATAGGGAGGCAAAGCCATCAACAGTACGGTCTTTGAAGATGCGAAAGGGCAATCACCATTCTTCTGCTCCACATGTTGAGCTGGGCTTGCCCAATTTACCTCTAGACTCACATGAAAGGTTTGAGGTACTGTGCCTCTATCTGATTCTTTTATTATTATTATTTCTGGGTGCAGGCTATTATAGAGATCTGAATCCAAGAGGAACTCAATTTCTAAAGGACAGTTGCAAGGAAAGGGGCACGGGGGGCTTCCCCTGCAGAGTACAGCCCTTTGAGTAATCAACCCAGACCATCCTCAGTTAAGTCACATGGTCACCACAGTGCAGTAGAGATCCGTCCCCTTAGGCGCTTCTGAGTGGTAGTTGAATTGGTAACATGTTACCCATTGTGTCTTGGGGAACTGACAATGTTATTCTAATTGGCCAAATGTGGTTTGGATCTCAGTAAGATATTATTTTAAAAACACTTTATTCTCTTTACCCTCACTTTAGTTGGACTTGGATTAAAAAATTAATTAGACAAAGAAAAGCCACAGACTGACATCGAAAAATGGATGTACAAGCTCCATGAAGCACTTTCTTGATTGGGCAGGAGGGAATTCCTGTACTTTGAATTTGTCAGATATGCTATAATTTAAGAGGTTAAATAAGAAGACAAAGTGAGTGACAAAGAAAACCAGAATATACTGAAATAAAACACCGTAAGTCACTCCTATACTGTTAGGATTTATTAATGCATCACGTTTTAAAAGTTTTTTTAATATTTAATAAGCCAAGCTGCTTTTCCATCAGACTTTTATTATGACTTGAGCCTGTCGAAAGCCACATCCGTGTGGATGTTTGTTGTTCTTTTCCTTCCAATCCAATTTGCTGTGGCCAGAACGTAGAAAAGTGAACTCAAAGCCAGATTTCTTAATAGAGCAACATTTGAACAACTATTTTACTTAGTGATCTTAGTGCAGTTTCGTATGTAGCAAAGCTGAAATAAGCCTTCTTCTTTTGGGGGAAACAAGATGGTATTCTGCTGAATGCTGGAATTTGATCACTTTGGGAGGGGGGAGCTGCTTGAGAGACCTAAGAATATAAAAGCATTTGAGATCTCAGAAGGAGTTTAAATCAATGCACTACCACAGTTACTGAACAGATGAAAGAGCCTGCTGTCTCAATTGCCAGGCATCTACTTAGAAACTCTCTCTTTGATTTCTTCACATGGTCCGCTACATTACTGCTAAATGCAATATAGAGGGACATCACGACTTTGATGTTGTACAGCTCCAACAAATGGAAACTAATATGATAAAACAACGAAGAGTGCTGGTTTCATGTGAATATACAAATATATCTCCATCCAGCTCACTGATAATATGTATCTCCAGGGGCTGTCTTTTTACCTATATTTTCATAAAATTATAATTTGGTGTTTTTATTCATGAATTCTAGTAAGCAGTGTCATGTTTATGTAGTGCCAGAAGCTCACAGGGGGATATTATTATTCAGATTATTACTTCAGCCATATGTATTATTCACCATTTTTAAAGTATGTTTGTCTGTACTGGTCAGACTTCAACTCAGAGTGAGGACTTAGTAATTGTGTGCCACTGGAAATTCGATATTATTAATCAGTGGAATTATTGTTAATAGGTGGAATTGAAGATTGCATTACCTTCCCAGCACAACAAAGGTCTGTTTTGAGTTTCAGTAGTAAACATTCAAGTGTCTCGTACAAATATGAAGATTCTAAAAGATAAATATCTGTGGCTTTGCAACATTATTGGTCGATGCATTTGGAATCATTTTGCAATAAGATATTTCTGATGAAAAGTATTAATAAGTGCTTTTCTGCATATACAAAACTGCTGTCACATTAAAGACTGAATTTTTTAAAATAAGAATCCACAAGAATATCTGTAAAAATCAGGAATTCTGAGTCCTGGTACTGGTAGTGACCCTTAGTAACCTTGTGAATTTGGGTTGGTGTTCAGTGTTTAATTTGGGTTTCATCACTTATCAACAGGACATTACACTTTCCAGTTATTTTAGTTACTTTTCTGTTGCTGAGATATGACACTGTGATAGATACAGCAGCCTGTAGAAGAAAGAGCTTCTTTGAGCTTTTGTGGTTATTCTCTCTTCAAACTCCAATGGAGATCATGAAGGGGGTCAATTTAAAAGTTTGGGGGCAGGCAGGCAGAAGTGTGGCAGAAGTTCTGAGGTTCACTGCAAAAAAAAAAAAGGAAAGAGAAGAAAGAGCTTACTTGGTGCTTGCACTTTCAGAACATAGTTGTTGCAATTATTTTAATATTGGCAGAGAGCATGACAACAGGCAGGTGTACATGGCACTGGGACAATAACCTGAGATCTCTCATCTTTAGACACAACTAGGAGACAGAGAAAGCTAACTCAGAATCGCCCTAGTCTTTTGAAAGCTCAGATCCCACCCCTGCCCCTTGTGGTACACTTCCTCTAACAAGGCCACACCTCCTAATCCTTCCCAAGTAGTTCTACCACCTGGGGATTGAGTATTCAAATATATGATCCTGTGGGTGTCATTCTCATCCGAGCACACATCATTCTTTGATGTGTAGACAGCAGAGGTAATAACAGGACAACAGAAGCACTTTTAGACAGGGTGGGAGCCAGCCCTGCTCCTCATGAGTTGTGTGTCCAGGGACAGAGCCTTTAACTTTTCTGAACTCTGAATCTAGAAAATATGGAAGCTAAATGGGCAAAAGTAAAACAAAAACAAAAAAGGAGTTCCCTTTGATATTATTTTGAGCATCCTTTGGAAAATAAATCATAACCTAAATATTTCTGACTTATTAACATCATGCTTTGGAAACTAAAGCACTCAGTAAAATATTTCAGAGTTTTGACATCATTTAAACAGTTTAGCCTAATCTATCTATCAAAATACATTAGTAAAGATGGATCATTTTAAAGATTGACTAGATTGGTGCCTGGAAAGAGTGTTCAGTGGTTAATGTACTAATGTGAAGGAGGAACTACGTCCCCAGCACCCACATCAAACTGTTGATAAACACGTGTCACTACAGTTCCTGGGACTCAGACACCATCTTCTCACCTCTTCAACACCTGCATACATTTGTATATGCCAACACACTGGCATGTACACAATTAAATCTCTTAAAATCTTTTAAAAAAATAAATCATTGATGCTTTTTAGTCCATGTTTCATGGGTGGACAGCGTTCATGGGAAGATATTGGAATCCTTGGTAACTATGTAACAGTTTGTAGATGGGGACTTGAGAACTATTGTTGCATTTGTATTCTTATTTGAATATATTTACTCTCCGATATTAATTTTACTTCTGAATTGACAGGAACTTTGAGAGTACTGGACATTTGAATGGCAAATGTGTATCTTACTAGCATGATGCCTGAAGGCATGGGTTTCTGAGATCTGGGTGGTAGTTTGTCTTCCTATGCAATAAGAAATAAAAAGAAGATCATTATGATCATACATTTATCTGAGTTATATCTCACAGGTCAAGATCTTCATTTTAGAACTTTAGCGCATCTCAAACTCTCATTTGAAAAATGTGCTGTTCTCTTACACCAAACATAAGCAGGTCTCAGGGTGCTCGGATTTTTACAAAGTGTTTCTTTGCTTGATTGCTTACTTAGGATTATACTCTGGAATTAGATTTAGTATCTTCTGAATACTTAAAAGGAAACTGGGGTTTTGGAAGAAGCAATTTTTTTTTCATTTGACCATTGCTAGGTCCTTTAAATTCTGCACTACTAAACTTGTACCAGTGCAATCTACTGCCATCTGTTAGTCTGACCTCAGTTTTTACACACACCAATAAGAGACAGATAAATGCATTCACAGCAAGGATTCATCTACTTGGTTCAGACTAGAAAGGGGTAGTGTGACTCATGTAAGGAATGATACAACCCCCAAGTGAGAATTGGGTTCCACACATAAATAGACTAACCAATATCAAAGCTTCATTATTTTTTTTTACTTATGAAAGTAAAAACAGTGTTTTACAATCTTCCATGACACTGAAACAAACATTTTTAAATTTAAAAATTGAATCCTGTCTAATCCATACCTAACTTACTAAGCAGTAGCTATTGTTTTAAACACTTCAGCATATTGTGTTTTGTTTTCTATGGGCAAAATGTTTAATTCTTTGATGTGAAGAAAGCTAACAAATATGCATCTAAGAATTCATTAGAGCTCAAGTAGTCTGTTCTGTTTTTATATATTGCTTTTCTGTTTCATTGCATTGGCTTTGTCTTCAGAAAGGGTCCCGTGTAACCCAGGATGGCACCCCCTGTGTGTCAGACTGGCCTCGAACCATTGATTCTTTTGCCTCTGCCTCACAAGTGTTAGAGATACAGATATGTGCCACATGCCTGCCTTCTTTGTGTATGCTCTTCTCCATTTTACTTACTTTGTCACAAAGATAGATCTGACTTTAAGAAGTGGAACTTCACATCCATTCTCTTTCCATTTTTAAGGGAAGACTATTTCCCCTTCCTCTGCCTAAATGAGGTTTATTCTGACTGCTGAAAGAAATGGAGCATGGAAAGGAGCTTTGCAAGACACAAATCTCCATCAATGCATAATTCACTATTAACTTAATTTCACATAATAAGGAATTGTGGGAAAGAAATGGGCCCTTAAAGGCTCTGTCACTTCCCAGGTTTTTGTGCATGGCTTTTCCACAGATGGGTCTTTGATAAAGTGTGTCTTCACTCAGAGTAAAAATCTAGGGCACCATGTCAGACCCCCAGAGGAAGCTGTTGATGCAGAGAAAGCTTTATGACATACCTCAAACCACATTACACAGGCAGCTACCACCTGCCTCCTAGGTACTCACACGGGACTGGTCCCACTGAGGATCTTACAGTTCCTATTTAAAAGAGCTCACTATAGGAACACTCACACTTAGAAAAGTATGGATAGTGGCAATGATCATCATAATAATGGTACCTGACACCCTGCTGTGCAAAAAAGATACACCAGCCTTAGCCACAATGAATTACACTAAATAATGAGACACCAGCCTTAGCCACGATGAATTACACTAAATAATGATACACCAGCCTTAGCCACTATGAATTATACTAAATAATGAAACAATTATACTAAACAAATATGTGAACAGCCATTAATCAAAGTTGCTAAACAAACAATTAAAAGGTGCCATATAAAATACACCCATTTAGGCACAGTGGCTATACATTGGCGTTTTAACCATTTGCCCTCTGTGGAGTGTAAAGTTGACACCAGGAGCACATTCCTGAGCACTTTCAATTTCTGAGGTCACAGGTTTACAGATGAAGCTCAGTTCCTAATGATATATCCGAAGGTTTATTTTCTCATAGCATTATGTAATCAGAAAATTATTCTTGTCTCATTAGTCACAGTTTCTTATAAATAGCATTTCTCTTAAGGGCTGTGAAGATGTTAATATAACTAGTAGGGAAAGATAGAAATACATGATTGTTGAGAAGAACTTTGTTTTGCAGACAGTGTTTTAGGTGCAGATGATATTGATTGACCTTTACTAGTACTCCAAACTAGTGCAAGCGTGGTCCAACAGCATCCTAGAAACTTGCCACCAATGCTCTAATTCTAGTATCCCACTAAGAACCTATGTAATCTTCATCTTACTGAGATCCCCAGATGGGCTCATGTGTATTAATTTTTTTAATATACCAGAATTTTGGTCACACCAAGAAAGTACCAACCACTGAGTTATAGCCCAAACTTAAAAATTTTAAAGAAAATATTAATGTGCAAAATTCCTAGTATCAGAAAAACCCCTCAAGAAAAACAGCATGTTCTAGCTTATCTGACAGTAAAATTGGAATAGATTACTTAAGAAATGAACATGAGTAGGGTGACCATTGCCGTGTGTGTGTGTGTGTGTGTGTGTGTGTGTGTGTGTGTGCGTGCACAGGTGGACCCTTCCAGCTATACTTGGTGTTGCTCCCATTTGTGCAGATGACTGTAGAGTATAAAGCATATGCCTCCACCATGTTCTTCAAGACTTCAAAGATACTAAGTCTGCACTCCCATTTCTCACGTCTTGGCTGATGTTACCCTATACAAATACTATGCTTCTGGATTAAAAGCTTTTGTATTTTTCACTCTGAAAAAAATCTAGAATGACTAAGGTTATATTTCCCTTTTCATTCCTTTGAAAAATAGCTCTAGAATTCTTTCACCAACTAATTATCAACATCCCACACAGTATATGTAACTTTCAAAAAACCAATTTCTTATGTGCATGTGCTGAGACTATTTGAACTATATATTTTTTACTATAAAAATAAACTCTTAGCATGACCAAAGAAAATTAGAGAAAGTATTAGTTTCTTCCTACAGCTAAAACAAAAAGTCACAAGAAAATGTGTGGAGGAAATTATGATGCACTCAAAATTTTCCTGAGAACAAAAACATCATAAGTGTTGAGAAAGTTCATTAATACTCTGCCCAAGAAGTAGAATGTTGTATATTCCCTACCTTATATAAACAAATCACATCTCAATATTGGAAATTATGACTTTCATTTCCCTTTTGGGGGGTCTGATTTATCATTATTTTCACTCTTATTATGCAATCTAGAAAACAAATGAAAAGACTAGTCACTTTTAACCAGCGTCATGGGTTTTAAGGTAGCCATATTGGGTTTGAAGATCAAATGTTTCTAAACATGTTTGTCTGAAACAGTCTAAGAATGATTATTATTATCACTTTAAAATGACTTTTCCTCTGTGTCTGTTTATATCTACCTCCAATTTGACCACATGAGTTCTGTGCAGTCATGGGTCTTACATGATCACAAATGCTATGTAGTCACCAGTCCTGTGTGACAATCAGTAAGCATCCATACCACATGTGATCTTCAGTCCTCAATTTGACCTTTCTGTGATCTCAATTCCTTTGCTACAAAAATATTGTTAAAAAATAATTCTTCTTGTTAGGGTTATTTTGAAGACTAAATGATATAGTTAATTAAAAGCTGTTGAGCAGAGAGTCAAGCCTATTTTGACTCCTCTCATGTTAAATATTACATTGGTTTCATCTTATCACACTGCCATTAAGGTCATCTTAACCAAGTTCAGGGCATAGGAGTCATTCTGTCTTATTGTGAAATACAAAGTGACTACATCCTCATAAACCCCAACTTAAAAAGTAAAATACAGAGCAAAGAAAAACAATATTCTCCAGGTTTCATATGCCCTAACAGAAGCTAAATGTCCTGTAAGTACAGAAAGTCCCTATACCTTAGGTTCTCATTCCTCATCCATTCCTTAGCCCCCAAAGCACAGTAGCTTCTGGCCTAGGCAAAGCCTCTTCCCTATGCATGCAAGCATCTCTACTGTTGCTTGGATGGCTAAATCTAGGGATCACTTCTCAGCTTTGAGTTTCCTGAGGACTTTCTGCAGCACTTGACTTAAGCCCCTCCATCTTTTGTGCTCCATCCTTTATGACCTGCTTCCTTAGCCTTCCTTTTAAGCTTTGGAGTGTTACAAGGACCACAAAGATTCCCTCAACACTGAAGAGTCCACACTTCGCTACATTTACACAGGCATCATGGATACACTGAACTATTAGCTATATGGATTCTCTCTCCTTCCCTGGCCTGCCCTGCCCTACCCTCTTCTCCCCTTCACTTCCCTTCCCTTCCTTTCCCTTCCCTTCCCTTCCTTTTCCTTCCTTTCCCTTCCCCTTTTCCCTCCTCTCCTCTCCCCTCCTCTCCTCTCTTCTTCTCTCCTCTCCTTTTCCCTCCTCCTGTACAGCCTTCCTCTCCTACTCATTCACTTCTTTCCCATTCTGGAACATTTTATATTTTAATGATTACTCTAAACCAACCTACACTATTTCCAGTTACCAAATAGTACTGCCAGACATATGTATTATAGTGAAGATTATTGAGTCAGTGGCCTAGAAGGCTTTAGGAGACCTTGAAATAGAATCTTATTCATTCACCCATTTGGGTGAATTTTAATTCATATTTGACCTAATTCCTTTCTATTAGCTACCATTGCCAGCACCTTGATATCCACAGCTCACTCTTCATGTCATAGATTCTCCACTAATTATTTAAACTGATCAGAGACAGAAAATATATGGAAGTAGTTACAATTTTGTCATGTGATGTTTTGATACCATTCTGACAATAAGGTTTGCTTTGAGTCAGTGGGTGGAGCTAGCCACTAGCTGACCAAAATTAACCACAGAGGTTTTGGGGGACTGAGGACAGATAGGAGACTGTAGTGAGGTGGGGATTAGAAAGGACGGGGAAACAGAAGAGATAGGAGTTAATTGGTGTCTCCTCTGCTTCTCTGATAACTCAGGTTCTACCCCAATACCTGACTCTGATTTTTTATTGATAAGGAATAATTAGGTGAAAGATTTACCTGGGGGATACTTCGCAATTGTCCTGGCCAGGGATATTCTGTTTTTCTCCAAATGAAAAAGACTGAGAACAGTCTTTAGATAGTATTTGCCCTGTCTTGTGAATAGAAAATCATCTGGAGTTGATTTTAAGTGCACTGCAGAATGAGCAAATTATTCCCATTTTATATGCACAACTTGAGTATCTGCAGATGTGTCTCTGCTAGGTTGAACTAGAACCAATGATCCATACATATTGGTCAGTTGTAGTAGGAATTCAGCATCTGGAAAAAAAAAAAGACGTAAATTGGGCTTTCCTTAGTTTTATTTGGATGACTGCTTTACTGGGCACATTTGATATAGGTTAGTAAGGTTGATGATTTCCATTTTTTCTGTAACCCTAACATGATTTATTTGTTCTTTATTTGTTCTTAAAAGTTTTTTTTTAATGACCACCCATTTAATTCATTGAGTACAGAGTAAATTATGTGGTGGTTCCTGGGAATAATAAAGTGACCCAAATAAATACAATTTTACTTTGTTAAGCCTCTGTGAAGCTAAGAACTAAGCTGCCAAGCATATTATCATACGTTAATTATAAATCAAAGATAGCTGTATGTAAAGGAATGCCTAACCTGCTCTGAGATCCTGGAACCTCCCTGAAAAGGTAACAATTAAGAGAATGAAGAAGGGTTGGTTGCTAGCTGGATGAAGACGGGAAAAAGACCTCCTCGAAAGCAGTAAAACCATCTCATTAAAAAACAAAGTCCTAGTCAGTGCGCCCAGCCCACATTTTGCCAATCATAGCTGTGAATTATACCCGACATAAATATAAAACATTAGGAGCATTTTGTTTTCTTTTTGTTATTCAACTGTGTATTTCTCAAGCATGGGTTTGTAGAAGAAATCTGTGTGCAAGTTAAAAGGCTCACCAGCCATAGTGGAAGAGGCTATTTTTGCCACTTTAAGGCTTGAGAATGGCTCATAGGCAGTAGAGTCAAAGGAGAGGGGAAAAGAGAGAGTTTAAGTATCTATGTTATGCCAAAATTCAACCATAGGCGTCAGTGTTTAACACCTGTATGGAGATATATCTGGTGTATTTACAATATATAATTTCCAATGCTTTGCAATGTGTATTCATGCCTGTGAGAATGTCAACACGAAAAGTTAAAGGAAGGATTTGGTGCCTCTAGAGGTTCCTCGGCTTCTCTAAGTTCTCTGACCCCTTGCCTGCCACTCCTATTTCCATCCAGGATTGCTCTGCTCTGCTCACAACAGATCTGGGACATGAGCATTTATTAAATGACTGAAGGTGATGTCTGTCTGAAAAGAAGGCTCTTGGTCTGATGTTTTTCCATTCCATCTTCCCAAGGTATGCAGCGCTATTCAAAATCAGGACTTCACTGTGATTGAAGATTACTGCACTGGCCTCAAAGCCTTGCTTTATCTGAAGAGCATTGAAGAGTTAGCAGACTGGGATGGGCAGAGTCCAGCCATTATGAGTCATCAGAAAGGGAAACCAGTTCCACGTATTGCTGAGCTCACAGGACAGGTATGTGCTAGTCTGTTCTTGTGTTGACCATGGAGAACTCTGCTTGGGTTCATTTCTCTTTCAGGTCATTTGCTTTGCCATGCCTCCCCTAGGTACTGAAGACAGTGCCTCTTTGATGTTGTTTTTTTTTTTTTTTTTTTTTTTTGCAGTAGAATCATTCTGAAGCAGGCTTGATTATGGCTATACAAGAGATCTCTGAGTTACCTTCTGATAAAACACAAGGTCATATAAAAGAAAAAGATTGGAGTTTGTGGTGTGAAGTACCTATAAATTCTCACTGACAATACTGATGGCTAGTATTATTTCCAGTGGGGAGCTGGGAATTTCATTATTTTTTTTTTAACAAACTCTGGAGACTCTAACATTGCCTTTCTATTTTCAAGACAATCAAATCACTGGAGTCCTGAATAACATGATGCCATTTTAAAATTAAAATCTAATCAGTATCTTTTGTAACTGCCTCTGCCGTGTGGTTAAACCTGGCCTCCAAAGGTTGCAGCCTAACTTTCCCTCTAACTGCTGTTTGCTGAGAAATATACACTACATTTACATTTTGTATAATACAGTGATTTGAGCAACTCTTTTCTAAAACAACCTTCAGCATTTCGCCTTTGTGTTGCCTTTGTATTATTCTAAATAGACAACTATTGTCAGAAGATATTTCTTGAGTCCTGAATGAGGGGAGAAAAAATTATAATTCTTAGTCTTTTCAGCTTGTCACTACATCAATAATTAACTTTAAAAAAGAGAGAGAGAGGCAGTATGAAAAGATTCTTTAAGGAAGCATTTAATAATTCACATGAGTTTTAACTTGAAACAGGTCACATGAAAAAGAATGGAAAACAAAAACCCTGGGTGTGCCACCTTGGATGATGGTGAGAGGCTCAGCAAGACTGAGGAATACAACATGTAACTGGGCAGTGTTCTTGAGAAATATCACTGTCCTTAGCCTAACAGATAGCCAAAAATAAAGAATTGTCGAAGAATGATATGTGTGATTGCAAGTTTAGTAATGAGAAAGAGGGAACGAAATAAAATCTACAAAGTGGGTTCCAGGAAAATATCATGATGAATGACTCCATGAGTGGCAATCAAACAGAAAGGCTGTGACATTAATATTTATAATATTGTAATTAGAAGACAGTGCCTAAGCAGCATTATTAGTGTAACTAATCATATTATCATAGACTGAGTCTTCAGTATTCAGAGAGTGTTCTTGCCTTTATCAATGATCAGCAATACCCTAAGGATGTTTATAAGTAAAAACTCATAGATGACATTACACATATTCAATGTAAAAATATCTATCTAAAAGAAATTGTTTCTGACATGGTAGTTTATGACCATCTATAAACTTGGGTATGTGTCATGTGAGCTGAAATGTAGGCAGCCTTTCTTTTCTATGCTGTTCTGTCTTTTAACGGGCATTCACCCTCGTCACTCTATTTCCATATTCAAAGGAATGATGGATCAGGAAGAGGACATCTGTGTCTGTGACATAAATGGAAATAGATTTTCTAATAGTTTAGATAGAGATTTGGACTTTATTTTGGTAAGCCCAGCATTCAGCAAGATCATTAGTATAATTTTCAACATTATCAATTATTCAAAAAAATTGCAAATCATTTCTCAAATATAAAATGAGAAACAAGAGGATGGTCTAGTAATAGACCCTGGGTTCTCTGGTGCAAACTAGTATGACTAAAACAATAAGAGACATCCCCTGTATGTTAACGTCCTGACTCATGAATCTAAGTACTCTGGGCTCACCCATTTCAGCCGGCTTCCTGTCTCTTTCTCCTTAATGGTGTGTGTGTGTGTGTGTGTGTGTGTGTGGTGTGTGTGTAAGCAACTTGTTAAAATATTGCAACATGCTATTTAAGACACCTTACCTTACAGTGTTCCCATGCCATAGGAAAAATGAGAAAATGTATAGATCCTGCTCAGAAAAATATACCAGAATTAGCTAAGTCTCATTTGAAAAGTACAAACTATATCCCCCTTAAACTATCTCTTTCATAAACCATGCTAGATTGAACTAAAAGCACACTCTGAAAAGGAAAGAGAACAACTGTAATGCAGAGTTTGATAATGGAAAACGTGAAGCTGTGATACCTTAGCTAGGCAAAGAATTTTGCTAAGTGAGGTGTGCTACTTTTTCAAGGCATTGGTAAATTCGGTGTTAGTATTTGGCATCTGGGGGCGTGGGAATTAAGAAAAATGATGTCATTATTTGAGGGGAACCATGAAAGAAACTGGACAGTCTAATAATTGAGCAGCAAAGACTGTGACCAGAAATTCACAGAACTAAATATCCTTGCTGTTCATTGCTGGAGAGAGGAACAGGACTACTGAGCAAGCCCTAATGTGCCAGGCAAGGGAAGCAGTTAACGGACACAGCTCCAGCATAGTCCAGGCTCTGTGCATCTCACTTGCTGTTCCCTGCCTCTGGAACAGCTTTGCAGTCCTACAGGGAAAACTGTGGATCAGTATGTGGCTCTCAACTACTGCCCCAGCACCATGTGTGGGCCATGCTCCTGGCAGGATTATGGAGTAGATCTCTGAAACTGTAAACAAGTCCCCAGTTAAATGCTTTTTTTTTTTTTTTTTGGCTTGTTTTTTGTTTTTTGTTTTTTTGTTGTTGTTGTTGTTGTTTTGGTTTTTTTTTGTGTGTGTGTGTGTAACAGGTCCTTGGCCTGGGTTCTCTTCAAAGCACTAGAACATTGAAAAGACATTGAGTGTGAATACAGTTAGAGCAACCAGTTTCCTGCTTCTTTCCCCATGCCTTCCCTGCCATGACAGAGTGTACCCTTCTAATACCATCTACCAAAATAAGCCTTTTCTCATTTAAGTTTCTATAGCCAGGGTATTTCAATCACAGCAATGAAAAGTTAATGAAGGCAAACCAGTAAGCCCCATTTTATGAATCTACTTTAATAAAATGAGATGGAAACGAGCCAGAAGAAATAATGGAGTAGGGTAGTAAGCAACTGTTATGCTTTCTTGGCTTGGTAAATGTGTCAAAGTTATGATAAACATATTGAAGGCCCAGATCTATATACCAGTGTCTATAACAGTGTCCATAATGTAGGACATGCTTGTCTTAGTTGGGATTTCTATTGCTGTGAAGAAACACCATGACCACAGCAACTCTTATAAAGGAAAACATTTAATTGGGGCTGGCTTACAGATTCAGTGTTTTAGTTCATTATCATCATGGCAGGAAGCATGACAATATGCAAACGGACATGGTGCTGGAGAAGTAGCTGATGGTTCTCTATCTATATAGGTAGGGAGCTTGAAGAGAGAGACACTGGGCCAAGCTGAAGCATTTGAAACCCCATAGCCATGCCCAGTAGCAACTTCCTCTACCAAGGTCACACCTCCTAATAGTGCCTTTCCCTACAAACCCATGAGGACTGTTTTTATTCAAATCACCACAGTGATTCAATTGCTGGATGAATACAATGATCACTCACTTATTTTAATATATACCTTGAGTTTCATTTTCTTCATGAAGCCATTTAAGGATTACCTTCCTCAATGGGAAAATCAAATCACTTCCTCTGTCCTTCTGCAGACCTTTGCTCATACAATTAGCAAGCTTAGCATATCCTCTCCTCCTCTTGTGTCTCCTCATCCATTGCTGCAACTCATTATAAGCACTTTAAAACTGTATACAAGATCTGCTTTTTCCATGAGTTTCCAAGCACCTAGAGCAATGCTACATGTTTATAGAATTAAACTACACAAATTATCTGTGGTATTCTTATTTAGAGGAAAAAGAGAAAGCCAATTTGTAATTAAAATTCCAGCTTGGTCTTTCAGGAATAGCAGGCATTTATAAGGAAAAAGTAAACGTGCCAAATTACTTTCAGCAGGTATTAAAGCATGATGAAATACATATCAGAGATATTAATAAGTGAACCTAATCTGTGCTCATTAAGGAGCTCTCATTAGGATGAGATCAGAAATGCTGCCGTGGAACCTGTAGAGCAGCTTTGAGGGCGAGGCTTTGTTTTGAAGGTAGACACCAAAGAAGGAGGCAGCTGGCCACCTGTATCCTTCTGTTGTTTTAAAATCAAAAGTAACATGCTATGATGTGGACTCACGAGGGTCATCCCCTTGGCGAATTCCATGGCAGGTGAGGTACAAACACTCCATGAAGACAGAACTTATGTAGGAAGTTTTATTGGGGAGAGAGAGAGAGAGAGAGAGAGAGAGAGAGAGAGAGAGAGAGAGAGAGAGAGCAACAAAGACCTGCCTGGCTCTTCAGAGGAACAGTGGAAAAGAGACAGCTGTAGTGAGAAAAACTTGTCTCTTAAAGGGACCTTTTGCACCTGTGTACAGAAACAGGGTACTGCTACTGCCTGCCATGCATACAGGGATGATGCACAGGTCCTAAAGGATGCTAACATAACACAGATAACACAGTGCCAGACCGTCATGAGGAGGGTCTGGTTATTTTATATGGTGATGACTGTCAGGTTTTCAGAGAGAGAAAGAATATATATATATATATATATATATATATATATATATATATATATATACAATTTCTGTCATGGCATAGCCATGACAGAAATTGTATAGATAGTAACCACCAGAAGACAATACTGTTTCCTAAATTGTGGCTTTCAAGTTTGGACTGTGATTGTAGCTCAGTGGGAAAGGGCTTGTGTAGTGACTACAAACCCCTTTATTCAATCCTTAGCATTAACAAATATATTTGCTTTATTTATCTTATTTTCTTTTATATCTATTTTCTCCCACTAGCATAGAATTTTCATTAAAAAAGACAGATTTTAAATGGAGTATTTGATAAATGAATAGATACATTTATCATGACCCTGATTCAACTAAAGTGTATATTATAACCACACCCAGGGATGTCCGTATGTGCTCCCCAGTCATCATCTCTTCCCCACCTCCACCAGAAACAAACACCATCTAGTTTCTATGCACCAAGATTAGTTTGTTCATGTTCTTTTCCATTTTAAACAGATATCCACAGAATGCGTGTTCTGAAGGTATGTTTATGACAACTCTCACTCACTGAGGTGTTTATTATTGGTAAATAGCATTTGATTTATAAATATGCTCTAATTTGCTTATTCATTCAAAACAGGAGTTTGATGTTTGTCTTGGTATTTGAAATGCACTCTTGTACAACTTGTTTTTGTATTTAAGTATTTCCATATATCTTGGATAATATGTAGGCATCTAATCTCATGGCCACTAAGTGGCTACATGCTTTACATTTAACTTTTAAATATATTTCTAAGTAGTTGAAACATTTTACACCCTCAAAACTTATAAGTATGTGTATTTAGTTTTACATGCAATGCATTTGATATTCTGTCATTTTTGTTTGAGCTATTTTAATACATGTGAATGATTATCAATATTGTTATCTTAATTTTTATTCCTGGTAATGAATGGTATTATACTCTTAATGCCCTTGCCTTCTATATACTTTATTTCAGTGAAGTGTTGGCTTAATCTGTCTTCTTTTATTAAGCTGAAACTTAGCAGTTTTAATGTACTGGATATAAGGCATTAGACCGCCTAAAAATTATTTGACAAAATCCAACATCCATTCTTAATGATAACCCTAGGCAATCTACAGATATTCTGCAGCTAGCATAATAATTAACACTGGAAGAATAAGTTGTGTCTTTTAGGATCGACAACTGCTCAGGAATTCTTTTTTTCTAGTCCGTAATAGTAGAGATGAAATAAATACTAGAAGAGAATAATAGAAGAAATGAATGGTGTGCAGTGTTAAAGGAAGTGCTAAAACCATTCTGTCTTCAATATTAAGACTATTCACATAAAAATACCAAAAAATATTGAGATGTGATTAACATAATAAGTGAACATGTCAAAGTTTCATGACACAAAAACAACATGCAGGAGTCAGTCATATTTTTATGTGAATAACTGGAAGGGAAACCAGTAGATATCAAATAAAATGACACAGACACAGCAAGAACTACAAACTACTTTAGACCAAATTAAAATATATGCACTATCATCCAAGTGACTATGACAATAATTGATGAAGGGAAACTAAAGAAGTCTCAAATCACTGGTGAAATGTGCAAAGATGTCAGACCTTTCAGATTGATCTGTCTGAACATTATGATCCCTCTCACAATGCTAACATATGTTTTTAAAGTTGACAAGTTGATTTCAAATGTACATTGGATTTGAGAGAGCTAGAATAACCAAAATAATTCATAAAATATGACAAAGTTAGAAGACTTTGACTATCTGCCTTCATGGTCTTTTAGGTGCTTCATAAATGTTCAGTCAAGAAAGCATGGTTTGGTGTTTGGATAGACAAATAGATCAATAGGACTGATACAAAGACGGGAAACAGATCCATACATACACACTGAACTGATATTCAACAAAAGTGCAGTATCAATCCAGTAGAGAAAGTACAACCAAGAATTCTTTTAATGAAATTCATCTCACACACACACACACACACACACACACACACACACACACACACACACTTAAACATATTGTATATATAAGAATAAAATTTAGAATTTTAGAGCAAATTTAGGTCCACAACAGAACTGAATTGAGAACAAGACATGTATCCTGTCCTTCTGGACTATAAAATTGTAAGTTTTTAATTGATTCATTTTATTTTAGCATTTTACCTGCATGTGTGTATATCTGTCACATGTGTGCACTGCCCATGGGCATCAGAAGAGGGAGTCACAGTCCCTGGAGCTACAACTACCATGTAGGTGCTGGTAACTGAACCTGGTAACTGAACTTAAAGTGAGAAATAGTTCTGCAGCATTCGTTTTTAAAGCAAACAAAATAAATAAATAAGTAATGAGAGGGGGCGGAATGCTATGTCCTTGGTTTTAAGGACAAGTAAAAATTTCTTGAACCATATGTACTAGCCATACAAGAAAAATACTGATGCTAAGATTCATTACAAACTAACTTCTACTCATCAAGAAACAGTTTAAAAAATGAAAACTCAAATCACAGAATGGGTAGGGTGGGATAGTCTGAACACTTGATTCTCATGAGAAATTTTAATCAGAAAAAAAATATATATATATATCATACTTCACAGTGTATGTTGGGTTAATTGGAAACAGCACAACCTGTTCAATCAGTAGTTCATAGAGAACCTAGTTTGCATAGTCCCTCAAAGAAGGGGAGGGGGTCAAGAACCCCTGAGCAAAGTGGGAGCATGAGGCTGGGAGAGGAAGGAGGTGGGAGGAGAAGAAAGAGGGGAGGGAGGAGAACAAGAGGACTGAGACAGGGGAGGAATAGAGGAGGGCAAGAGGACTGAGACAGGGGAGGAATAGAGGAGGGCAAGAGGGGAGATGCCTTGATAGAGGGAGACAGTGCGGGTTTGGAGAGCGGTCTGACACAGAAGAAATGTTAGGGGATCCACAGGGATGACCCCAACTAAGAATCTAGGCAGTGGTGGAGAGGATGCCATGGATGCCCTTCCCCTATAATGAGATTGATGTCTACCTTGGTTACCATTCCTAGAGCCTTCTTCCAGTAGCTGTTCCAAGCAGAAACAGGCACCCACAGCTAAGCACTGAATCATACTCCTGGAATCCAGTTGTGGAGAGGGAGGAGGGATGAGCAAAGGAGCCAAGACGTTGCTGGAGAAACCTTCAGAAACAGTTCACATGACCTAGTGAGAGCATGGAGACCCTAGTCATAAAGCTGGGGAAACAGCATTGGACTGAACCAACCCCTCTGAATGTGGGTGCCAGCTAGGAGGCCAAGACAGTCTATGGGACCTCTAACAGTGGAGCCAGTCTTTAACTCTAGAACACAAATGGACTTTGGGAACCCATTCCCTATGGAGGGACACTATTGCAGGTCAGATACAGCAGAGGGCCTAGGTCCTCCCCCAAATGATAGGACAGGCTTTGAAGGTCCCCCATGGAGGGCCTCACTATCCCTGGAGAGGAGTTGGGGGATGGGTTGAGTGGAGTTGGGGGGATTATGGGAGGATAGGAGGAGGGGATGGGGGCATAGATATGTAAATATGAGTGCCTCTAAAATGATTTTTTTTAAAAAAAGCTAAAAAAAGAATAAAAGTAAAAAAAATACAATTATAAAAAAAGAATGAACAATCTGCATGAAGTACTTGTTAGTGGGAACTTGCAGCTTTGATAGCTTTGTAAACACAAATTTTGGGGGTTTTGTTCTTTTTTGTTTTGTTTCTCTAATGATCATTTTCATACCTCATCAGTGAAGCAGAAACAGGGGTGGGGGTGGGGAGATGAAATCTACTCCCCTTACACTTACACTCAAAGTTTTGAGATCCTTGTCTATAATGCCTTCTTTAAGTGCAGTTCTGGGCACAAGGTTCATTTCTCTTTAACTGCCAGATGGTCTCACTATATTGCTAGAAAGTTTCAGATGACATTATATTTCTATCCGTTACTTACGCAATGATTGAAATGAAAACATTATTATTGGACCGATTTTGTCTGGCTGTACACAAATTGCATGAGGCTAAATTGTAGTTTGCTGTTTATTTGTTTGAATCATAGGACAAGGAAATAAAAAAGCACTAGTCCCGGAAATAAAGTCTCCAAAGCCCAGAATTACCAGATGAGAGTGCACTGCCAAGATATGAAGGAACTTATTCTAATAGACGGTTTGAGTCATTTCTGAGGTAGAGTGTAAGAATGCCCAGGGCTCTAGAAGAGCAGGATAGATGCCTGTTTTTATAAATGACAAGTAGGAAAAAGTAGTATTGAAATAAATTCTATAACCACTTGTAATTGTGAGCTTCTGCTCATCTTCCTGGTGTTTAGATACTTGAATCCTGCCTGGCAGGTTTGAATTCAAGCCTAGAATTTGGTGTCCTACTGCTCTTTGAACCTGGAATCAGGACATGAGTCCTTTAGGTTCCGCTCCAATTTGAACAAAGGCCAAAGCAAGTGATGTTACCTCTTTCACAGGCACTTTATAAAGATCAGATATTATGTGTCTGATCTAGTGAGTGTCTAGCATACAAAAGGCAATTAATACAGTAGTTAGCATTGTCAGTTATAATATATAGTGGTAAGATAGATTGCTTGACTAACTTACTTCAGTATATTGCTGACTATATCCTTACATAAAATACAGGGTAGCATTAGGAGAAATATAAATATTTGAGAGATGCATTAATAATTTGTTTCATCATTTGTGTGGGTTTTCAAACAGTACTTCTGCCTTATTTTTGTGTTTACTTTCTGTGATAACATGATCTTACTGACTTATTTTATCTGGCCAAAGGCTCACATATTTTCCCTTTGAAGCATACTCTTTGATAAAACGCCTCCCAATTATTTCTAAGCATTCACTTTCTAAGTAAAATGGAAACACAGTAGCGAATTCTGGGTCACAAGCAGTCCTCATCATTCCTAAAGCTATCAGAAGGTAGAGGCATACCACTGCTGCCAGAACAGGACAGGAGTACTTGAATCCAACACAAATCACTTAGGAGAGGTACTGGCACAAGTCCTTCACTTCTAGAAAGGGTCATTTTGCATTGCTTATTGTCAGCATCATAAGTCTTATAACCATCCCAGCTTCATTCCCCCTGAACCAGGTGTAAGCTGATGTCACTTCACATAGCAGCTGTGATACAATGGTTCTCAACCTTCCTGATGCTGAGAACCTTTAATACAGCTCCTTGTGTTTTGGTGACCCTAACCATAAAATTATTTGTTGCTGTTTCTTAATTGTAACTTTTATAGTGTTATGAATCATAATGTAAATATCTGATGTGCAGTGTATCTAGTGTGCAGCCCCAAATGGATCATGATCCCTGGGCTGAGAGCCACTGACCTAGTTCCTGCCAGGAGCTCTGCATCCCAGGAGTCCAGTGTACAGGACCCCTGTGAAGATAGGTAAACCAAGAAGTGTGTTATCAGTTGTTGATGATTGTGTGGACTTGGCACAAGATGAGATGTTGCAGAAGACAGCTTTCCACTCTCAACTGTGAATGGAACACTACCAGGTCAGCTGGCTCAGAGAGTCCAGAGCAACGTGGTTTTAAATTTGTAATCCCTTTCTGCAGTCCATCAATCTAGTGCCCAAAACAAGATGTTTTGTGCTCACACTCTCCATATATTCCCATCTCTCCACAGCTCCTTTCCTTTGTCCAATACACATATGAGAAAATGTGGTGCCTTATTTCTCCTTATCATCTAAAATTGATATCTAATTACCAACCACAGTGTAATTATTTCCTTTGTCATCCATGAAAGTAAGTGGTTAACTGTAATTTCTCATACTTCATCAAATGTAGCTACTTTAATCAGAATGTACCTTATTAATATTAATTATATACTTAGAACCTGTGCAAAAATGCTTTGCATCTTCAGCACAACTTACATTAATTCTGGTGTGGCTTTTAAATAACCAGAAAAAAATAGGATTTTTCTTATTTGGTGTAGAGATTGGGAATGCAGTTTATACGAACAGGTAAATTACTATTTGAGTTCATATTATAGCCATTAATTAATCCCTAGCATTTGTGGTTCTGAACTATAGCCATAAGCTACATGAGAAAAACATGATCTTGCTCAGTATCATCTGTTGACATATATAAAAGAAATATGAGAATAAAGAATAGTTTTCAGGTAATTACAGAAGTCAAAAGCACTTTCTTGATTAGTGGGACTCAATAGAAATTTCAGCTATCGCTGAGTTTCTGCTCATCCGTCTTAGCCTAAGATTTGAAAAGAAATTAAATCTTCTTCTATTACAAATAAAAACTGTTGTATCAGTTTATAAAAAATCCACCAAAACAAAACAAAATTACATTTAATTTTGATATTCAAAAATGATATGGCTGATCTGGGCAGGATGGATTGTTTCTCCAATCACAAACCTAGGGAGGTAAGATGGGAGGATTGCCCTGGGTTTAAGGCAAGCCTAAACTAGTGTGAGACCCTGAATCAAACAAAATAAAGGCAGATGTCATAATTGTTATAAAACAGGTTTGTGCAATTTTAAGGAAGACAAGCCGGATATCTTTAGTGCATTGAACGACTGGCATCTCACATTTGACCAAATAAATTTGTGTAATCAACTGAATCAGGTTCCTCTTAGGGAACCGGATTACTTTGAATTCTTGCCTATACTGCCTCAGTTAGCCATGTGATCCCCCAATACCCAAATTTATGTAATCCTGGAAATAAATGCTGTCATTGCAATAGTGTTATGCTTTGTAGTCACAGACTACCTAATGAAAATGTG
Organism: Cricetulus griseus; assembly: GCF_003668045.3. Classification (NCBI taxonomy): domain Eukaryota; kingdom Metazoa; phylum Chordata; class Mammalia; order Rodentia; family Cricetidae; genus Cricetulus; species Cricetulus griseus. The sequence goes on along the minus strand of NW_023276806.1, from coordinate 39,058,007 downwards.
TCTGAGATGGTGGAACTACAGCCTACACAGAGAATGGATGTGACTACTGCTGCTCAGAAGCCTTTGATTTGCAGCTCCAGGCACTGTGTGTGAAGTTCCCTAGCAGACTCAAGGTGCTCAGAAGTCTTTGCTCCCAGCCCTCACACCTTGTAGCCACACTGGCCTGGAAGTTCACCAGCAAACAAAGAGGCCACCCTTTGAAGATTTGCCACAGTCAATCTTTAAAACACCCCCCATGTCTTCCCTTCTTATGACCTTATCTCAAAGTATAATACCCTTCTCTCAGGTCTTCTACTGCTGGCTATTCTTCACAGTCACCTGCAGCTGCAGAGTGCCCCCTGATCATTTCCTGACCCTCATTCTGGCCATCCTTCAAACCCCAACTGTTACCAAATGCTTTTTTCATATTTAATGGATGTCCTAAGTGAAACCAACCAAAGCAACCCAGTCATTTCAGGAAGATAATATCATCCCAATCCTACACCATTCCATTATTACTAAGTTAAACAATAAGCCTCCTATGCTCCCTGTGTCTATACTTTTGCATTTGTGGTAGACATTGCTAGTGTCCAATCCTTGGATTAGATGCTTGGTACTATGATCAAATTCCCAACAAAAGGAATTTACCGAAGATTTACCTTGGCTGATAGTTTGAGGGGATACAACCCATAATGACACAGACGACATGGCAGCAGAAATGTGAAGCTGCTGACACCCCCCACCTCCCATGCACCACACACAGACCCACATACACACACATACACACACACACACACACACACACACACACACACACACACACACACACACACACACACATGCACGCACACACACACACCTGGAATGAATGTTTCAATTTGTGGAAAACTGTTTCACAACAGCCTTTCTTCACTTCTTATATCTGGATACAGAGACCCCCAAAAAATAACATATCAACTCATAGAATAACTGAGAGAATGAAGAGAATCAGAATTTTCTGCCCTTCCTAGTCAGGTTCTAGCAAACAATGGCTCTATTCACTGTCACTCATTCTTCATTTGTTTTTCTAACTTCAACCAAGAAAATTGGATTTCTAGCCAGCCCACTTCCCATCCTGCTCAAGCTATACATGGCAAATTTATCAGATATTTAGTAGATACCAGTTCAGCAAACATCTCTGGGTACTCGTTTTAGTAGATGGGTGATATGTGTTATACTTAACAGCTGACCACACCTGTGTATTTAAGTCTTTTATATTGGAGCACCCCTTCTTCTTGGTTTCTTCATAACAGTATTGGAACTTCTTATGTCCAAGGATTACTAATATTATCCCATGGTTTAAAACTATCAAACATAAGTATGGAAATTTGACAAAACATTATTGTAATTGTAAATTTTTTCACTACTGTCAATATGTATAAAAGAGTAGAAGTAAGGGGGACTTTGAAAAGGCTTTTCCCGAAAAACCTGAACCAAAAACCTATAGTAGGAATGGGATTAATGCCCCAGACTAAGGTACAAAACACAGCCAAGGGATAAATACAATTTGTATTTGTACAGAGAACTTCCTTTATTCTTTTCTTTTGAGATTTTGTAGCCCAGGCTGGTCTCAAACTTATGACAACTCTTCTGCCTCAGCTTCCTGGGTTCTTGAGTTACAGACATGAGTACCATACCCAACCAAGAGAAAATTCCCCAAGTTAATTCTTCCATGCACCACTCTGTTTTTTTTCTTGTCCCTTATATGCTCATGTCCCTATGCCTTATCCCCGGCTTTCCTCTGACCCATGAAGCCAACTTTATTCTTCATGTCGTTAGCTCCCAAGTCTGTCCTCTAATCAATGGACCTCTTTTTGGACCCTACACACCCATCTATTTGGCTTTCTGATGGACTTTGCCACTCAGTAGCCCTGGTCAGTGCTCTTTCTACATCCTAGGAATAAAAAAACAATAGTAGCAATTATCCCTACAATTACATAAGCACTTCATAATTTCCAAAGCACTTTGGCATATATTATCTCACCAGCTGCTTCCTTAATGTAATAGCAGCAGTGGGCAAAAACCATGTCACTGATGACAGCTCTTTTCTGACCTTAGTCTCCCAGCCCCACCTACTGAAAACACCAGAACAGCTGGATGAGAACTGATTAGAGGCTGGAAGCTGACCTTGTGTGGGAACCAGGGGCATGTGACAGCAGTAGATGCCACCTCCACCTTCTCCATCCCCAAGCGGGTAGTGCAACCAGCCAGAGAGTTCATGGCAGACTGTGGGAGGCTATCCAGAGCTGTAGCAGGACTTCTTCTGAACTGCAGTGGCACAGGCTGAGGGTGGCAGGCATCAGCTTGTGGGAGGTTAAACTTATCCGCTCTCTGCTTCCAACCCCCACACTGCTCTGATTTCTCATTTCTTCCATGCATTAGCCATCATTTTGAAAGTTTCAGTGGGTTAATTAAATTCCTCTAGTGTTGATGCTAAGAAAGCTGAAACATTTTCAACTGAGATTGACACTACTCAAGACACAGGCTTCAGTGATGTTTGTTCAGTAACACTCCAATATGTCACAGGATTGCTGAGAGAACATCTGAGAGCTATAATGAGCTAAAAGTCAAGTACAGGGGAAAATGTGTTCCAGACTGCTGCAGATGTTCTCAAATCAAATCATATTTCTGTGAAATGCCATATAGAATATTCAGCTGTTGTAAGATGCAACATGAAAGAACAGTTCCACTGATTTGCACTGTGTTTAACATTTTTCCTTTAGCCTAAATCATGTGGAATATAATGGTTTTGTTTTTTTCATTTCTAAATCAATTAATAACAGAAGCATTTGATTCTGATAGATGGCATGAATGAATTTCCTTGGCTGAAAGGAATGCATTCACTGATTACAACAGGACTCATAGCCTGGAGGAGACATCAGTTGAATAAGAGACAGAAGGTAGAGAGGATAGATGATCTATGTGGTCTCTTTTCTTCCATTTCCCCTTTGGCACCCAAATCAAAACAGATCTTTGTTGCATTGATTCACAAAAATTCTGTGTAGTCTTTCTGTGGTATTATGTTGCTGGTGGTTGCTTCTCCACCTACCCCACAGCCCTGAAAATAAAAAGGAAGCTTAGCAGATAGAGGACAAGGAGATGTTTATGTCCCTTTGCCTTTTTTTTAAATTTATTTTCTTTATTTTAGAGGCATTCATATTTACATATCCATCCCCCGAATCCCATCCTCTTATGTTCCCCACCATTCCCCCCAGCCCATCCTCCAACTCCTCCTCAGGGATAGTGAGGCCCTCCCTGGGGGACCTTCAAAGTGTCATATCATTTGGGGAAGGGCCTAGGACTTCCTTGCTGTATCTGGGCTGCAACAGTATCCCTCTGTTACGATAAATCTTTCAGCCAAAAGCCACCAAGCCCCACCACCACGTGTGCGCTCTACGCCAGCCACCCACCTGAGTTACAGCCCCAATTAATGCACAGAGAGACTTGTATTAGGTACAATGCTGCTTGACCAATGACTAGGATTCTTATCTGTTAGCTCAGTCTTAATTATCATAAATCTATATATTTTATAAGACTTATCTTATCAGACACCTTCCATCGGTGTCCCTCCTTGCCAGTGGATCACATTGTGTCGCTGGAGGAAGAGCAGAGGGGCAAAGGGACACTTCCTGTTTCTCCATGCTTAAATATGAGTCTCCTTGCTATGTCACTTCCTGCCTGGATCACCACTTCTCTACTACATTTCCCAGAATCCTCTTTGACTCCTAGTCCTGTCTAACTTGCTGCCTCATTGGTCAAACAGAACATTATTCAACAATCAATAAGATAAACATAGACAGAAGTACTTCTCCCATCATCCCTCCATAGGGAATGGCCTCCCAAAGTCCATTTGTGCTCTAGAGATAAAGACTGGCTCCTCTGTTAGAGGTCCCATAGACTGTCTTAGCCTCCTAAGTGGCACCCACATTCTGAGGGCTTTGTTCAGTCCAATGCTATTTCCTCAGCTTTATGACTAGGGTTTCCATGCTCTCACTAGGTCAGGTCAACTGTTTCTGCAGGTTTCTCCAGCACCATCTTGGCTCCTTTGCTCATCCCTCCTCCCTCTCCACAACTGGATTCCAGGAGTATGGTTCAGTGCTTTCCTGTGGTGCCTGTTTCTGCTTTGAATAGCTATTGGATGAAGGCTCTAGGAATGGTAACCAAGGTAGACATCAATCTCATTATGGTGGAAGGGCATCAAAGACATCCTCTCCACCACTGCCTAGTTGGTGGACCCTTTGCCTTTTCTTATCAGTAGCTTGGAGTCAGCCCATCACTCAGCTCTTCTCATAAACTCTCATAGTTCCAGTAGCCTGCTCTGTGATCAAATGTTATCATCTTGAGTAAATGACATGACCATATAGAATTAACAACTCAAATTACCAAAAAAGATTTAAAAAGTGTTTAGGTGACGTTAGAAATTTCAGCAGAAATCTTAATTTTATATTTACTGGAAATACTAAAATTCACAAGACTGACAATATTAAATGCTGGCAAAAATACAGAGCAATGAAAAACATCGTAGCTTAGTAATGTGCATAGAATGACAAATTAAACATTCTTTTTTAAAAAATTTGTTTTATTTGTTTGGTTTTGGTTTTTCAAGACAGGGTTTCTCTGTGTAACAGCACTGGCTGTCCAGGAACTAGCTCTGTAGACCAGGCTGGCCTCAAACTTAGAGATTTGCCTGCCTCTGCCTCCCAAGTGCTGGGACTAAAAGCATGCACCATCACCACCAGGCACATTAAACATGCTATGGACTAGTTTCTTTTTATACACAATACTGTACGCTATACTTCTAGGCATTTCTTCAAAAAAAAAAAATACAAGTAAGTATTCAGAGTTTTAAGACAGAAGACCAGGGTATTTGCTGAGAGATTGTATATTTTTATATAAGACAGGGAAGATATAACCATGAAAGGTCAACAATATGGCTGCCTAAAGCAGAATTGAACCATGACAAGGCTAGTTGACGTTTCAAAGTGGATGGAGGAAATCTCAAAGGACCCCAGCCCTCAATAAAGAGCTACAGGTAATTAATGACTGCAGAGACAGAGAGAAAACCAGTCTGCTCCAGGGATGAGCTCCCTCATCAGTTACCCAATACCAGGCAGTCAGCCTTAAGAACAGGTACATATGAGCAACAGGGAATAGACTCAAAAGGTTGTATTTATATATTCCCATGTATGTGTACACGTATCAATAATAAAGACAGAGAACAAGCAAAGAAAACATGAAGTTATAAGATAAAAAGTCCAAACACAAAAGAACATAATAAACAATCTCATTTAATGTGGATTTTAAGAGTAAAAGAAGTCTATGCTTTTTTGAAATCATAACAAGGCTATCCTTGTGATGAGAGTGACCAGAGGACACACAAAGGGATTTTCCAGAGTGTATTTTTATTCTCTTCATAGTGAGAGTTGACCAGACACACATATTTGTGTAATTCCTCTAATTGTATATGTAGGAATCTGTACATTTCACTATATACATAGGCACGTATAAATATAGTAAGGTAATTTTCTTTAAAGAAAGGCAAACAACTTACTCTGAAACCAGAGGGCCACCACTTCATAAGATTTATAGACAAAATAAGGCATATTATTTTAGAACAACCAAAAAGACATTCTGTGTGTTCAAATGACTTTTAATCAGGTAGCCTTTAGGAACTAAAACTCTTATGAAGTTAACCACTGGAAAAGAATGACTGGTGTCCTGATAAAAAAATCTTAGCTGGAAACTAGTCCAAGAAAACGGATGGCTGGGGGCATAAACAAACGCATTTCCCTGTGCCCCCTTGCCAGCACCTGGGTGTGGAGCAGAAATACTGGAGGCATTCCACATCAGGGAGGCTGGACAGGCTTAGGAACCAAACAGGGACACATCTGGCCCCCAGGGGAGGGTGTGGGTAGTGGATGAGGCAGCCGATTCAGATGAGAAGCTGCTACATAAAGAAGGAGAATTTGATTAGGTCCTTTGGTAGACCTTCAACTGGCTCTGCTTTGTAGGATCAGCCAGTGCCTGCAGCCTCTGTTAACAAAAGCTGGCCTTGCCTGAGGCCAAAACTTCCAGAACACAACCTTAGATTGATTGCTGATAGTGTGTTACATGCAGGGCTGGGCTCTTTGGCCCTTATGTCCCACCCTTCTACAAACAAAACCACTGGGAGATATGTCTGCAAAGTTTAATGCCTTAACATTATTCATCGATATTTTGTTTTGAAGTAGCATTCTTAATAACCCATAATAAAATCATAACATTTATAGAATGGAAGGAAAAGCATTAGGGGTTGAATTTCCATTCACTCTGGGTACACTTTGTGCATATTTTGTACAATGTAGCAAATTTGTGCAGAGTCAAAAACTATATTTTGATTTCGATATTTTTATATTGAGGTTTCTGACTTTGCACATTTTAGTATCTGAGATCCATCTCCCAGAAAATGATGACTTGAACAAGTATCACACATATCTTTTACAAACTTAGAGTTTTTGTGGCAGACCTGATTTTTGGTACTAATTAGATTTTTATATCATCTCTGCCTTACACAGGAGCCTTGAGTTTATATTTTAATGATTTGAATGGATGTCTTCCCTCAAGAGTTACTGAGTATTTGCTATGTGCTGTGCTATGCAAAAGATAATTAAGACTGAACAATGAACACAGAAAAATCTTACAATGATGCAAAATGGTCAATTGCAAAACATACATTAATTCAGTAAAAACCCTCTCAATGTTTTTCAGAATTGTTTATAAATGCATATAGATTTAAATATGGATGAAATTTAGTTTTAGCTATATTCCCATTTTACAAAGGTGAAAATTGAGGTTAAATAGGTTTAACTATGCACATAGTAGTCAAAGCAATTTACACAGCTAATTATGTTTGTATCTTTAACCCATTGAGCACACCTCCTTTTAATACTGGTGCTATTATGCTGTCAGAGTTAAACAAAATGCAAGATTCCCCATCAACCTGAGGGATTGGGAGAATTTGGGAAGAGACACATCAACTGAGTCCTGAGGGGTGAAAACAGTATAGGTTTTATGTAAATGTCCTCATTAATTCCATTCCATAGGCGACAGCCCTGACTAACTAATCATTTGTGAAGACTGCTACATTTGTATTTATAGTTCAGTAAGAGTTACATGTCTGGTAGATAATTAATTCTATCCTCTGATAAAGCACAGGCTTCAGTCTCGGTTTGTGCTCTTAGGTGGCATTGTCTTTTAGCATAAATCCCATCAAATCGTTTTGAGTTTCACTTCTACATTTCCTTCAACTGTGACGAGAAGATTCTATTAACTACTCCAGCACCTTCCATTAAAGTCTACAACTTCCAACTGCCAGGAAGGGATAATGAAGTGATAAATTTAATTTGCTACCAAAATATGTAAGGCAGAGATATCTAAGTGAATTTATAGTATTAGCTATGTCTTTCCTCTTAGAATGAAACAAAAGTTTTATGGCAGGTTATCAAAATCCATGTAACAAAAACAAACTCCTATGAATTTTCATATGCAGAAATCAGTTCTGTATGTTCTACATCAAATTATCTACATCCTTCTGCTTCTTAGCATTTCTGAGCTTATCAGAAACTAATGGCATGGATTTTAAGAAGATAATTGCTGAAGGATGACCAAAACTGTAAAGTAGCCTAAAAACATTATGTACATATGTATATACATACATGTATATGAGCATTCTATGAACATGCACCAAAGGTTGCAAAATCTATACTGCCTTCAATTCTGACTAGAGGTTGGAAGTCGATGAAAAGATATTACATCATCCTCTACTTACAATTGTGACCATGGCAGCACTTGAAATTCTGTGTGATGCAAAATAAACTTTCACCTCCTTTCTTATTTCTTTGGATCATTAGCATAAACGCAATGACCTCTTGTTTAATAGCATCTTTATTTTTCTAGACACTGACTTACCACATCCAGGGTTTCTCTGTTCCAGTGAGCTTTCTCTACCAGGATCTCATCACCCGATGTTTAGGCAGTACTACTTACTGGTCTTGCTGTAGTAGACGGTCAATGGTGCTTCTAAATTACACTCGGTTAATACACAGCCAGGCAAAATCTGCTCCTACCACCCACTTATTTCATCTTGTCAACCAAACAAAGCTGTTAGAATCAGTTCTTGGTTATGAGGCTATTTGCACAAGGGAAAGTAGAATTAGTAATCACAATAATGATGAAAAATAGCCTTCCAATGGCTCTTATTTAACATTGTTTGGAGAGCTTTTTATGTTTTTTTTTTATCTTAATCCTTACAACAATGTATATCATTATCCTCTTTTATTATTTTCTATCCTGTTGATAAAGATGAAGGCCCAAAGCTGGTGAGAACAGAGAGAGCAGCATTCTACCCTGACCCATGCACACTTGTGTATACTATGCTCAGCTGTCTCTATATGTCACTGTCTGCCATTGTTTTTAATGTTTGGGATCTGATGCTCAGTTGGCAGATAGCAGATGAGGATTCAATTAAATCTTGAGCAAGATGTCAAGACCAGTGACCCTTCCACCTTCCTCTCCATTCCCTGAGGTAGTCAATTGCAGTGGGAATAATTTTGACCATGCTCACCTGTCTGTCAAATCAGGATAAACCACTGCTTTTTTCAGATGTGTATTCTGCTTTCCTAGAGCCACTGACATCAAGTCACATTGCTATCCTGCTCATTGACTTGGCTCATCAGCACCATGGACCCTCTGTTTATTGATGCAGATCATGGGTTCATCTCTTTCTCCTTCTGTTTTTGCCACTTTATGTTGAATTTCTTGACTTTCAACTCTTCCACAACAAATTCAGCTTTGGTTATCACTCTGCATATTTATTTATATGCATATATTCCCCCCACCAATTACCTTAATGAACCTAGTCCTTCTGGCCTGGTGATTCATGCCTTTGAAAGTGGTGGAGATAAAGGGAGTCAGGGAGTAGAAGAGAGAGAGCCTGCAGACAAAGAGGGGGATGGCTGCTCCTGAGGTCTGCAGAGGCTTCCTGTGGACTGCTTTGTTCTCCCAATGTTGGATCTCCCCTCCAGCGGCTGCAGTGCCGGCTAGTTGTATGTGGATGCCTGGCTGGATGCCCAGCCAAACTGTTGATATGAGCATTGCCTTCTCTTTCTCTTAAGTCACCCAATATTCAGATAAAATTAGCATTCTAAGCATTAATTGGGTATTTGAATCAAATTCAGAGTCCTTTAAGCTAAGCATCTTCTTCCCATGGGCTTTTAATGTTCATTGCTGTGCAGGGTACCAGGTAATGGCTAATACTCATTTAATGACAGGAAACCCCATGAGCTACCAGTCGACTGCTGCACTATGCTTTTATTATAAATGCAAGTAATGCTTTTGCTAATGCATTTTTTTTCTTTTTTGGCTCAAGCATTGTGATGTATTCATGTCTCTGGAGAGGAAAAGAAAGTCTACAAATGGCAACCTAAATCCCCGTCTATCTGTTTGTGTGGGTTTCCCCTCCCTGTACTAGGCTTGTGTGCTTTCTATATTCCTGCCTGAAGGTTTCCTTCTGGAAATCTCCTAGAAGTCACCTGTGCTATATTCTTCCACTAGAAAGAACCTCTCTCTCCTCTCTCTCTCTCTCTCTCTCTCTCTCTCTCTCTCTCTCTCCCTCTCTCTCTCTCTCAGACACACACACACACACACACACACACACACACACACACACACACCAACAATAACATTCAAACATCCACTCCTATTGTGTTTATTAAATGTTCCAAGGAACAAGATGCCAGAGCAGTGTTATGAAGTAAAGTGAGGCAGTGGCCCCGGGGTTGAGGAGGGAGATGGAGTACCTCGGAATTATTTTGGGACAAACTCAATATAGATAGCATATGCAAGCTAAACAGCAGTCAATGAAGAAATCAGCTGTGCACACAGCAAGTCCCAACCTCAGTCACCAACCGGGAGGGGACACTGTTGGTTCCTTTCATTATGCTAAATATAGACAGTATTTAGATTAGGACAACATGCATGATTGTTAAAGTTTCATATGCTCCAAGTTGAAAATAAAGTCTACTCAAAAAGGAACCTGTGACAGCTTTCCCAAAATTAACTTAATTTATCAAAAGAAAAAAAAAAAAGTTCCAGCTGTAGAAGGCATGGTTAGGGTAGAAAGTTAACAAGAGTGATTCAGCGAGACAGACACGATTTTCTCCTTTGCTATATCTATCTCTAGGCAACAGAAAACACTTCACTTTTGCCTACCTCTTACCAAATAGATGCCTTGAATTCCAGGTGTCTGTGGTGGTTACAAGAAAATGCCTCCCATAGGAAGTGGCACTATTAACAGGTGTGGCTTCGTGCAGTAGGTGTGGCCTTGTTGGAGGAAGTGTGTCACGGTGTAGGTAGACTTTGAGGTCTCCTTTGCTCCAGCTATACTCAGTGTGACACACAGCTGTTTCTGCTGCCTGTGGGTCAAGATGTAGAACCCTCAGCTCCTTCTCCAGCACCATGTCTGCCTGCATGCTGCCATTGCCACCCGTCATGATGATAACGGACATTTCTCTGAAGTGTAAGCCAGGCCCAATTAAATGTTTTCCTTTGTAAGAGCTGCTTTGGTCATGGTGTCTCTTCACAGCAGTAGAAACTCTGACTAAGACAGTGTCCCCTCAATCACAGCACTTAACTCACATAGAAAATTTAGAAGTGTATCTGCTTTAGATGGGGAAACAGAGGCAAAGCTAATAAGTAATCAGGGTGGGATTTGAACATAGGGTATAGAAAACCTGAGCCCTAGCCCAGGTCTCTGCTACAGTCTCTCAGAAGAATGAGGCATTTCTGGCAATGAGGTGGACGTCCCTTTGTGTCAGGCATTTGGCAGCTGACTGGAACAGCCTGATGGGCACTGTGGGGATACTGGTAGCTCAGTCAGAGTGGTAGGCAGATATTATCTGAGCCTCATAACATTCTTATCTCCATAAAAATGCTAAACTCATTTGGAGAAGAGTGTTAGATTTAGGATGAGATTTTGTGTTCTCTGAGTCCTTCAGGTTTATAGTTAGAATCAGAAATAGACGACTGGGAAATCCTGACCCTCAGTATGAGCTGTCAAAATCCATCATACAATCTTGGGGAATCCTCCATTGTGATTTGAGATATTTTTTTTAAGTAATGTGTTTAGGAATGTTAAATGAGAGTAGAAAAACCTCAAATGAAAGGCCTGGGACAGGATATTCAGGTACTAATAATGAAGAATTATGGTCTTAAATTTTAGCCTTAACTGATTTTAAAATGCAAGATGTTAAGTTGCTCAAGACTATAGCCTATCCACCATCATGCCATAAAAAGGCCTACTATAGTAAACAAGTTATGAGTATAAATGCATTTCAAGAAACTGTTTAACCTACTTAAGATAATTAACAGCCTTCAAGTATGCTATCAAAATTCATATGAAAAGCAACAATAAATTTGCTTTTTGAAATGAGTGTTTGTTAATGTTCTCCTTCAGAAGATGTAACTGAAATTGCTGTTCTTTCCCAATAATCTATAATTCAGACTTTGGACCAATTCAAAACAACTGTTCACACAATTCATCCAAATTAGTGTGCTTTGACTGTGGAGTTTTCTGTAATACAGAGAGTGCCATATTCCCCGTGGAGATCATCAGATCTGCTATATACTCATTGTCTCATTCTATCTGCTTCTACCAGGAATCTTTCATTAGTTGCTTGCTGATCTTACTCTAGAGACTCAAAGTAATTATGCCCAAGAACTGTATAGTGTCAAGAAGTGGAAACTTACAGGAAATGGAGTGATATGTTCTTTAATTTTTTAAACCTAATACTAGCACACTAAGTAAATCCAGAGAGTATATGAACAGGAGGAAGATATTCCACACAAGCTGTCTTGAATTCTTCTTGTAGTCAAAATGATTTTAACTTTTAATCTGCACTAAAACTTTTGAAAAATACAAACTTTCCATGAGAGTTTTTCTGAAAGGGGGAAATAAAAGCCCATGTTTCCTATAATAAATCTTGACGTGAAAAAAAAATCTTATTTTTTTTTCTTAGCTTACTTTCTATTTCTGTGACAAAACACCATGACCAAAAAAAAAAAATTGGGAAGGAAAGGGTTTGCTTGACTTACACATTTCCATCACATCCATCACTGAGGGAGGACATGGCAAGAACTCTAGCAGGAGCAGAGGTAGGAATTATGGAAGATGCTGCTTACTGACCGTCTTCCCCGCTGTTACTCATCAGCTTTCTTATACAACCTGGGATTGACTTTTCCATGGTGGCACTTCCCACATTGGGCTGACTCTTTCTGGGTTAGACAATGCCCCACAGACCAATCTAACAAAGGGGAATTCTTCAGTTACAGTCAGTGTTCCCAGGGCTTTCTAGTTGTGTTGTCTTGACAAACCTGAGCCACATACTGCTCTTGAAGAAGCTCATTTAAAATGTAACCCTGCCATTTTATGCATTTTTTAAACTTTTAGGGGTTGTAGAGATTGCTCAGGGTTAAGAGTACTTATTGTTCTTCAAGAGGACCTGAGTTTGGTTCCCAGCACCTAGGTCAGGAGTCCCACAAGTGCCTGTAACTCCAGTTTCAAGGAATCCAACACTCTCTTCTGACTTCCATAGGCATGAACACACACACACACACACACACACACACACACACACACACACACACACACAGTACAAAAGTATGCACACCCATGAACATACATACATGCATACACATGTGCTAGAAAGAAATGCTTAAATGTAAACTTCCAATATCAAAAATGTCCTAATTCCTAAATTTCATTTTTTTATGAATAAGTGGTAATTAAACTCCAGAAAATAAACTCTTCAAAATTTTCAAGTGATTGGTATTTAGACAGCATTCCAACATCTGCATTAAATTCTACTTTTTTATAAATTTAGATTACATATATTGGCTCATCTGGCAGACATTTAGATGTCTTCTTATATTTGGAGTATTTATAATCAAAATATAATTCCTGGTATATAAGAGTTTGTACATTTGCATTGAGAGCAATTTTGAGGAAGCCAATAGTTGAAGTAGTCGTGGGTTAAGGAAGTAACAAAGATAAACTATCAGTCACTCTAAGGGAACATAAAGAAAAAAATATATTTTCGCAATTTTGATGAAACCTGTTTCTTTCCACAAACTCAACTTGCTACTTTTTCTTAAGAACTCACTTGCCCTGAGTGAGAGGTTGCCTTCTCAACCTCATTCCTAAACAGAGGTGTTACAGTTGGAGTAATTGCTTGACCTCCAACATTCATACTAAAAAAAACCACAAACCTGAAAATAGAAATTAAAGTCAGACTTCCATACAGACATCACATTATCGAATCCCACTGATAGCACAGGCTCTTATGAGTAAACAGTTTTGGAAACTGCTCTGCTTCCCCTGACATGAGACCTTGCCATGGTCCATATTCTCTTTGAAATTCAGAAATTCAAAGCAAATACAATAAGAGGAGATTCAAGTGCCAATGAAGTTGTAATTGATTTTACACTCTGAGAACTAGAGGGAGACCACTGGGAGGGAACATTTTCTTACAGAGTCCCTCCTGTTTGAAGAACAAACTTATCTCAGAATCAGATATTTCATCATTGGCCTTCAGAAATGTAAGGGACTCTCATGTGTCAAGTGAATGATCAAAGAGATGGACAGTTTCAACTTATCAATACTATAGAAAAGACAGTGTTCCATCAAAAGATGTAACTAATATTCTATTATAAAGAAATTAAGAAAGGAACATTCCAACTTGCATTTCAAATGTAGCTTCCCAGGCACTCTTTAATAAAATGCTTGAAGGAAATGGGAGAAAAAAAAAAACTCTTGACCAGCAATTGACGCAAAGTAAAATTTTGTGTTCCTTCTGTGTCTTTTAACTAGATATTATAACAAACTCATCTTGGGAAGACCAGCTAACTACTACAAAGTAACTGTAGTAATCAAATATACTTCAATATAAGTGTAAGTTTATTGATTCTCAAGGCAATTCTTTACTCAAAATGATAAGATTCTTTGTCAGGAAAGAGCAGTAGTTCTCAAATGACCCTTTCACAGGGGTCACCTAAAACCATCAGATATTTATATTATGATTCATAACAGGAGCAAAATTACAGTTATACAGTTGCAATGAAAATAATTGTCTGATTGGGGATCACTACAATGTGAGGAACTGTACTGAAGGGTGGCAGCATTAAGAAAATTGAGAGCCACAGTTATAGAATTTATCAGTGAGAAAAGATGTATGTTTCGTTTTCTCCAAGATAAAAATGACAGAAAGAAAGTACCATAGGAATAATACCTGTTTTTCTGTCTACTGGGCTAATTTAAAATCAATAGGTGTAATTTCCAATAATATTATAATACTCCAATGCAGAGAGGCCAACCCTGACGGTATACACCCAGACAACAAAAATAGACTTAGTAGGATAAATATATGTGTGTATGCATACTTGTGAATACACATACACATGTGTATATAACAATAAAATTAAGAAAAAGAGGTTATCAACTTGAGATTTTGGGAATTTACCAGAGGTTCATGGAGAGAGCTGGGAGGGGATCTGGGAGGAGGAAAAGAAGAGAGGAAAGTGATAGAATTTTGTTTCAATTAAAAACATTAAAAATTAAAGGAACAAAATATAATGCTGATTGGTGAAAGACCATGTATTATCCATGTTAAGCATGAATGTGGAAGCCAGAGGTCAACTTTGGGTACAGTTTCTTAAGAGCACCTCACCCTCGTTTTTGAGACCAGGAATGTCATTGGGCCTGGGGCTCACCCATTAGTCTGGACTTACTTCAGGGATCCCAAGATCTCTTTGTCTCTGCCTCTCCTGCCCTGGAGTTGCCAGAGAGCCACCACCCTTGGCTTTTCATGTGGGTGTTTGGAGACATGACTGAACTCCCTGTATTCGCAAAGCGGGAACTTTGCCAAGCTCTCTCCAAATCCCTAATTCACTTTTAACTTCTCTCTAGTCCATATTTTTTCTGTTGTATTTTCCACAAACATACCACAAATCCAGAGTCCTCCAAATTGCTTCCCACATAATACCAAAACGTTGCAAACCTTCACAATCTCCTTTATAATATTTAACCCCCTTGGAGCTTCCTGAATCAATAATTTCTGTGTTCTGCCAAATTTTGGAAATATTTTATTATTTTTTAAAATAACTTTTCCTGACCCTTCCTTTTTTCATTTCCTGAGACTCCAAGTAGATATCTGTTACTGGCTACCACTTTGTAGAGCATGTCCTTGTGTTATGTTGTGATTCCCAGGTATTTTCTGTTTTTAAGGTGATACCATTTCTATTGATCTTCCACTAAGTTCCTCAAGTCTTTGTCAGACTACTCCCTATTTTACTTTGAAAGCTACCCAATGAATTTTTACTTTAGAGTTCACACTTCTCTTTTTCTACAATATCATGTCATTCTCACCTTCCCTGCACCACTGCTACTCTTCCCCTCTTCCCAAATACCTTACATTCCTGTTTGTTTTGTGACCACTCAGCAGAGGTAATAGAGCGAAAGGCAGTGATTCCCTCTTCTTTGACTGACTTACTTGATAGGGCTGATCTTGTGTGGCTCTAGTGCCAATAACTGCAAGAAAGCAAGGTTCACAAGACTACAAAAAGACCACCAAGGAGCCTACTCGCTGATGCAAATGCACAAGGTTTATTGTTAGTCTACAAACCCCAGGAGGGACCCTGTCCAGCAAACTAGCACAGCAGCTGCAGGAAAGGGGTCCCTGGCCTCAATAGCAAGGGTTTTATAAAGGGAAAACCTGTAAACAGGGTGGTGCATGCTTTGGCTGTCCAGGATTGGGTAAGAGTAGGTGACCTTTGGATTCATTGACGTGGGGACAAGGGGAATTTCAAAATTGTTACTAAAGGTTGCCCACAAGGACAGTTGTGGCGAGATGTTATTTACCAAAAATAGTCACCATCCCCTTCTTTCTGGTGGCATTTGCCTTCCAGTTTCTGCTTTCTTCTATCACCTCTTTTTAGTTTTTGAAAGATTCATTATATTTTAATTATATGTATGTGTGTATTATGTCTGATCTCATGAATGCAGGTCCTCACTGAGATCAAGGACCTTGGATTTCCCTGGAGCTGGAGCTACAGGTGGTTATGAGCTCCCTGATGTGAGGCCTGAGAGCTGAACTCAGGTCCTGTGCAAAAGTAGTTTGTGCTCTTAACCACTGAGCCATGTAGGCAGCCCCATTTCAGACCTAAATGGGTGTTTTTAGATAACTTTTATGTAGTGAAAGAAGCAGAAAGCAAAATCAAAAAGCAGACAAGACCATTAATAGAAAGGGAATTCTCCAAGCACCATCTACTGTACTTAAGGAATGTGAAGGTGCCTCACAGAAAGAATATTTACCTAGGTAGAAAACCTTCAAATTGTGAACTTAAAACAATTTGAAGATTCGATTGATTGCACTGTTGTTCTTAAATGTTCATACTAGGCACCACCATCTCTAAATCAGAGTAATGAATTCACTGGTTGTCAGCAACTTGACATGATTTGTAGAAGCACAAAAGGCCCTGGGGAATTGGACTTGGTATTGCTCACTTTTAAGCTAATAAAGAGAAAACCCTACAATCAAATGCAGTGAAGGGTATAATTGGTGCAATGCTGTTTGCTATCAGTGTACTTTCCAGGGTCATTTTTGTTAACTGAAGAATGGAGTAAAACATTTTTAAGTGCTCAGCACTTCAATAAGAATATATATGGTTACCCTGAGCAGTCAAGTCCAAATACATGATGCCTGTTTATTATGGAAGCACCTGTTCACCAGGGCTCATTGTAAAGAATCTCATTCTTTAGCTGCAGAAATACATCATCCAAAATCAAGCCATGTCTAGAAAATATATCACTTTTAGCTCCATCTACCATTAAGGATGAATAAAAGTGTCAGAATCATAAGAGATCTTATACACATATTGCAGATATGGTGGTGCCTATACAACTTGAAAATAGATACATCACCAAGTGTGGGCAGTTCTCATGGAACATAAAATATTTCAGAAGTCACACTTCATTCTGCACCATAGACTATGTCTTTCCTAAGCAGGGAGAAATTTCAAGCCTCTTTTTGTTCTGTCTCAAGTGTTTGAGCTAGGGCCATATGATCATAGCTTCCTTGTCCTGTCACCATGGAGATGAGAGGGGCTTTCTTGTTGTGGATAGACAACTGACTTAATAACACAAAACTACGGAGAGGGATAACCAGGCATTCATGTGCCTGGGGAGGAGTAATAAAATCTACGGTATTTGAGGAATGAAATCCCACATAAGCAGATAAGTCTTCCCAGTAAGAGAAAGACAAGATGGTAGAAATCCACCAAAGAAGGATCTCTGGTGATGTCATGGGAATGGATAGGTGAGAGGTATTTGAATGTGGACAAACACTAGGACCACTTGTCACCAAGAAGGACTTGAAATGAACTCTCTGAGGTCCTTCTTATCAAAGACAAAGACAGAGATTTAGTCTCCAGAGGATTAAAGAAGTCCCTCTCAGGGATTCTTTTTTGTTTGTTTGGTTTTGGTTTTGGTTTTGGTTTTGGTTTTGGTTTGTTTTGCTTTGCTTTGTTTTGTTTTGAGATAGGGTTTCTGTGTAGCTTTGGAAGCTGTCTTTACACTCACTCTGTAGACCAGGGTGACCTTGAACAGACAGAGATCCACCTGCCTCTGCCTTCTAAGTGCTGGGATTAAAGGTGTGTACCACCACACCCTGCCCTCTCCAGAATTCTTTAAATAAGGTCCTCACATTATTTCAAGATCAAAGAACTCCATTCACTTCAAATGACCACAATTTAAAACAAATCCAGGAACAAAAATAAAAACATTTTCCTTAAAACTGTGGATGCACTTAACCTAGTCATTTGTGTTGCTGCATCAGCTTGAGTTGCATAGCTTGATGCTCTTTGAATTGCAAAGCTTGATGCTCTTTGAAGCACGTTACAGCATTACCATCACCACCATAGAAATGCAGAATGTCACGCACAATTCCAGACCTACTGAGCCACAATCTCCATTTTAACAAGAGCATCGAGTGTCTGTGCTAAAGTGGGGGCATACTGGAAGGCACAATACACCCACAATGTATGAAGCATCTCTTATGACCTGTTTGATGACATCACTAGAAAGTGATAAAGTGATAAAGTGATAAAGTGAAGTCAGAAGAACATCAAGGAAATGTATGGATAGCTACAATCTGGGAGTGACTTCACTTCTCAGAAAAATAACTTTCACCAAACAACCTTAAATAGGTTATAGATAAGGAAGAAGAAATGAAACAAGGCCAGAGTGAATGTAAGATATGAATGTGGGAAATAATAACCAAATAAGACACCTAATAGGCACCATTTAGGAAACCATATTACCAGAAGACCTAGGATGAAAGTGGACATTAGATTACAGTAAAAACCAACCTTCCAGTATATTAGGACAATAAAAGCAATTAATCCAATTTGTGGCTGCCTATCAGAGAAAAATAATGGGAAAAGCAGGTAATGGCTGTCTTTCAATAACAATTGGGTGAAAATTTGAGTGGAAATTTTGGATGCAAATGGGAAAGAATCTGGTTATAAACAAGATCAGAGCATACGAAGTTGTAGAGTTTGATACATTAAAAAATTTAAGCACTTAGCTCAGCACATGGAAATGGTAATGTGAAAAGCTTCTGATATTAGGAAACATTTGAAATATAGCAGAGAAATTCAACAGAAACAAATATATCCCATATATTAACACACATGCCACAAATTTAGTAACACCCAGGTCAAGTCTAGGTGATATTCCGCTACAAAAATATTCCCAGGCCTTCAAAACAGAGAGGGTGGTGGAATAAACATGATGCAAAAGGAGAAAGGGGGCTCTATCTGGGAGGAAGAAAAGAAGCTAAAAGGAGACAGATGTGGGGGGAGAAGTGGGAAAGGAGATGGATGAGGAGGAAGTAAAAACACTTATGTACTAAATGCCTACTAAACTCTACTATGCATGCTAACTTAAAAACTAACTTAGAAAAATTAAGAAATAATCATTATTCCCAAGTGGGGAGGAGGAGGACTATTGTTGCTGCCTCCATACTCTGTTGCCAGGTCAAGAGAAAATCAGCTCTGCCTTGCTTGCATCACTGCTGCCATGCCACAGGCAGAGCACATGGTTTCACCAGGACAAGGCTGTCTACCCTGAGAGTGAACAAGACCCATACTTCCAGCATTATAGCCACCATGTCCTCTGGGGTCATGTAGCCTATAACACGATGCCATGATACAGCTCATGAGCATAGAGGTGGTGAGGTTAATATATGGGTATTGCTATCTATTATTTTTTTTCCTATTTTTCCAACCTCATCCCTGCTTCTCTGGGTAGTGAATCAGTTCATTAGGCCACAGTCTTGTTTTTCTGTACAGTAATGGGGAAAAAATAAAAATGCTACCACTTATAATCAGGTCAAGCTACAAAACACACTATAGGCTACTATAGAAAATTAGGGCTTAAAGCGCAAATAAATAAATGGCTGATTACAAGAGATTTTCTCCCATTTCAGAAGGCTTCTCTATAGGGTTCCTCTTTAAAAATGAACTCCTCTAGTGTTTTTAAGTGTTTTACAGATCATTAGCTACATGGCAGAAGGGCAATGGGAAGGGATTTCTAAGTTCAACGAGCTAGGATGCACTCAAATTGAGGACAGATAAAAATAAGTCAAGTTATATTTAAAATTCTACTTTATCAGTGGGAAACAATCACAGAAACCATCTGAACATAAACTTTAAAAGGTATTCACTTCTCTGGTATGCTATTTCTTAGGAGGATAACCACTCAAAACAATGCATTGCATTAATATTATATGTAATTATCATATATTAAGATACTGTACATTGTTAATGACTATAATATGTGTCTATCATGTATATTATATCATAATATATTTGGGTATATTGTATTAGTTAAACATGCTCTTTTACATAGCCAATAACTATCCCTATGGGTATTTATCGCCTATAAAAGCAAAGCTATCATTTAAGCTCATATCCTGGCATTCTATATCCAAATTTAATATCATCATTGACTTTTCTTATCTCATTATTTTAAATATTATACAACACAGCCATATTTTCTTGCTTGGCTGTGAAACTCTTAGATCTTAAATAAGATCTGAGGGTGATGATTTAGTATGGGAAATAATCTGCCACATCCTGGAAACTTTGAATAAAATGTCAAGTGTATTTTTCTATCAGAAAATTTTAAATTCCTTCCTATGAAGTGAATAATTCCATCAGGTTAGTAGGGGTGTCTTGGAAATACTAAATGTAAATATTGTCAGTTGTGTTGAGGGTGTTCTGGATGCCATTATAATTAAAACTATCCAGAAAATTGAGTAAAACTGGAAAGAATTTGTTCCTAGTTAACTGTACTGTTAATTTAATGTTTATTTTTTGCTGGGGAAAGGATGAAGAAAGCATTGGTACTATATTGTCTTAGTTTGCTTTCTGTTGCTGTCATAAAACCCCATGACCAAAGGCAGCTTGGGCAGGAAAGGGTTTATTTGACTTATGTATTCAGAAAACACTCAGTCATGAGGAAAGTTAGGACAGAAACCTAAACGCAGGAATTAATGCAGAGGCCATGGAGTAACACTGCTTACTACTTTGTCATCTTATATAACTCATGACTAGCTGCCCAGGACTGGCACCACATGCAATAATAGCTTGAACTGGGCCTTCCCACATCAAACATTAGTTATGAAAATGTCCCACAGATTGGTCACTACTGATGGAGGCACTTTCTCAATTGAGGTTCCCTCTTCTCAGATGACCCACAAATGAGTTTGTGCTGATTTGATTAAAGCACTAGCCAATATATCATGAGACAACTTCAGATATGTCAGGGCTTTGTAGTAAATTAATATTTCCTTTTAAGTTCTTGTATGGAGGAGTAGAGTATGCTTATCAGTATATTTCCTAAACTTTATTTTATAACTGCTATAGTGATTAAGCTTATAACAACAAATTGATAAGAACATGACTCTGAAGATTGGGATTCTTTGGTACCATATAGCAATGCTAATTTTTTTTCTATGTGGATTGACTTAGCTCTGTTGCTTGTCTTCTAATGAAAGGTCATAATCACAGCATCCAGCATAGTTGCATTCCAGACTCCATTACATAATCAAAGTGTATGTTATAATTCTAGTGTTTCCAGACCAAAACCAAACAAACAAAAAACCCAAAATAAAAAAAAACAGTTGAACACAATAGGATTATTACAAAGGCTAATATTTATCATTTACAGTATTTTAAAATTGTAGAAGGTACAATGACATGAACTCTATTCTATTTGTGTAGAGTTTCTTATAAACAGCCTTAATACTGTTTGTAGCTAAAAGACAGCATGGTGAGGTAAAGTAAGGTAACAGATCACTCTTATGTAGAAAAGAAAATGCATAGTAGTGTCTAGAAGATCCAAATATTGTTTCATCTAAAATATATGAAAGTAGGCTGTACAAAAAAGCACTTGAATCTGGAGTCTTACTTTGTAGAAGAGAGATTAAAATTGTCCTGAGGCAGGGTTTCATTATGTATCCCAGAACTGCCTCAAACAAATGATCCTCCTGTCTCAGTTTTCTAGGATTACAACATAATGCTCTCATTATATGATGCATTCATTCATTCATTCATTCATTCATTCATTCATTCATTCATCCACCCACTCATTCAACAAATGTTTATTTAACCACCTAGTAAAAGTGAAATACTGTGCTCAACATTATCTATAGTATCTAAGCTACATTGTTTTCTTGCCCTCTTGGGGATTAAAATCTCATGATGGAGGGCATGATGCTGAGTCTTGGTTTATATTCATTCGAGATGATACACTTTTTAGTATGTCTGTGAGCGTGTGTTTCTGGAGAGGTTTGGCTTCCCAAGAGCTCGGGTAGATTGAATGTGGCAGGGGGAACAAGCAGAGCTCCAGCATTCACTTCTGTCTTTCTCATGACTGTGGATTCAAACTGACAAGCTTTTTCATGTTCCCTGTCACCATGCCTGCTGGACTGTGACTTTGCTGCCATGCTGGACTGAGACCTTAAACTGAGAGCCAAACTTCTTCCTTAAGATGCTCTGACAGGTGCTTTCTCCAACTCACCTGAAGAAGACAAAGGTAGAAGGCAAATAAGGATGAGCGTATAGGTGCTATCCACCAATAGTGTAGGTGCAAGAAAAGAAAGCTCTCTGAGGCCACTTGAAATGGTATCTGAAGCATGAGAGGGAGCTGGAGGATGGTATTTTTCCTGGAAGGAACTGAATCTGGGAAGGTTTCCAATAATCAAAAAGAAGGCCAAATGGCCAAAGTTAAACATAAATTGGTGTCAAAGTCAAAGCGGAGACACAGTTATGAGGTTCTTAAGCAGTATCTGTTTCATGGATGTGCAATCTTTGCAGTTGCACAAGGTTCCCCTCTTAGAAGAGTCCTTCTGTTGGATTAATGCTCTGCTAACTTTATCTTGACATTTTAATTGGGGTGGGTATATGTGTGTCTAAATATGCATGCATATGTGTAATGCCAGAATGATGTTAGTATCTTCCTCAATTGCTCTCCACCTTGTTATTGAAGTCAGGCTCTGTAAGTAAACCTGGAACCCTCTGATTTGACTAGACTGCCTGGCCTGTGAGTTCTAGGGATCTGCCTATCTATGCTCCCCAGTGCTCAAGTTACAAATTCTCACCTCCAAGCTTGGCTTGTCACATAAATGATGGGGATACAAACTCTGATCTTCTTGATCACTGATCTTCTGATACACTTTACCAACTGAGCCATCTTCCCTAAAAATCTTAATTTTTAAACAAAGGAAGCTATGCTTAATTTTTCACAGGGCTCTCAAATTATGTAGCTAGTACTGGCTAGTATAGAAGTCTATTTACCAATGGTGTTAAATACGTTAAGAAAAGAGTACTGGTATGGAAAAAATTAATATCTATTTTTCAGGCAAAATGAAATTAAAATCCACTATCAGTTGCCACTAATATAAGCTTTCAACTTGGTCTATGTAGAATATTTTAATTATTTATACATTAACTTAGGATAAGCAGCACAGATTGCATCCATTTAAAAATACTAATTTTCAAATTGCTAATCTTTGTCATCTTCTGCTAATGCAGTTATATACAATGTAGTTTTAGTAGAGATGACCATCAGAGTAGGAAGCCTACACATTTACCTTTCTAGTCCTCGAATACCTGTCAGGCCCAAAACTCTATTGGCTGTGCTGTGAAGTTGCAATGATCCAGTAGTTGGTGTTAGCAGCATATAAATTAGTTGAAAGTTAAGACAACATAGCTATAATGTGAGAAAATATAGACAGTACTCTCTAAGAGGTTCAATTTTTAAGATTATGTTTTATTTTTAATTGTGTCTATGTGTGTGCAGGTGCTTTCAGAGGCCAGAAAAGGAAGTAAGATCACATGGAACTAGAAATTCAGATAGTAATAAGATACCATGTGGGTTCTGGGAATCAAACTGAGGTCCTCTACAAGAACAATGGGGGCTCTGAAACACTGAGCCACCTCTCCAGCTTCAAGGTTCACTTCCTTCAGGGAAAGCACTAGAAGTTTTACCAAGTACTTCAGTTTATAATTCTCAGAAGATCAAACATTATTGACATGATGGCAGCATGTAATATGACGTTATTTGGATGTTTTTCTTTTAAATGAAAACCAGATATTTCCAGGGGATCAATCGTAGGTATCTCTCAATGTACAGTCAGCTATCCAACTGTCATGGTACATTTGAAGATAGCCTCAAAGAAAATTTACCAAAGTGCCTCTTTTTATTCTGAGTAAAATAAAGCAGATGTGAAGTCAAAATAACTTTTAGCATGCATCATTAGAGTTGAAAAATAAAATGAGAATATTGACCAGATAATAGAAATCTAATGAAATTAAGAGATAATTGAAAATCTTCTGGTCGCAGCTTGCAGATCTGTCTTTAGTTTAACAAGACTGCCTGGCAAATTGGGATGTTTTGTGTATAGTATGGCATTCTCACCAGGGAAAGACGATGTGTGTGATGGTAATACTTGAGAGCATAAATCCCCAAGGAGAACACACACAGTCCTCTGCATGTGCCCCAAACAGCAGAAGGCTGGTGGATGATTAGTGAATGAACCTACCCCAATGATGCGACCTGTGACACTGAAGAGCTTTGCTTGTCACACATAACAGCCCCAAGAATCCAGACATCACCTCCCAGGGTATTTGTTTCACTGTAGGCTTCCATGATTACAGCTTTAAGCATGACTTCCACTTTGTACCTCCTGGGATAAACCCAGGGCTCTCTGCTTTACTTCTCATGTATTGCCCTTGTCAAACTCATCCCCATGGCTGCCATGTCCCCAATGTCTTCATGCCTCAGAACATTAATGTTACAAAGAATGCTGACTACATTAGATTGTGAAGTGATGCTGCTCACATCCTCTGGTCCTTGCCCCACATTCTTAAGCTACTGAGACTGTGATAACCAAATACATTGTACTGGTGGGCTAATGGCATGGAAAGGTTGAGAATGTAGAATGTAATTTGGGAAGTATATCTCAGTCTTAGAGTAGGAAGACTTTAGAAAACAAGGAGCATGTTGAGTATATCCCCCTTTCTCTCTAAACACCCAGAATGTCAATACGGTATTCTTAGAACCTGTCTATATAACTGCAAGTGCTCTTCTCCCAGTTTCTCCCTTGTTCGTATCCCTAGAGCTCCCCTCTAGTTTATTCTTCCCAAAGTTCATTTTCCTGTTCAGAGCCTTCTGTGACACAACTTGACCAACAAATGTAAGTCGTTCTGTCATTAGATTTCCGAGGCTCTTTATGACCACACCACAATCTGCTTTGCCAATCTGTCTTTTGTTATTTCTTTTTACATAAATTATCTCCGACTCACATGGTTCCCCACACATGCCATGTTTCTTTCCAAAGTGGCAGAACACGTAACTGTTCTGATGCTCTATTCTTCCCACCTGTTACTGCTCAGGTTGCATCTATGACCTATCTCACAAGCTTTTGCTCCAATGAATATGGTATTTCTCCCCAGGGATACAAGAGAGTATCTATTTGATACCCAATTTGACATTTTCTGTATATGTATATGTTTATTTGAGTCTATATAGTAGTTGTTCTCACTCGCTTTCCACCCCTGGCCCAGTTATAAATACCACAGGGATCACACTTTTTAATTTGCCCCACATCATGCTGGCTTACCACACACTAGCTCTGTGTCGATTTTTAATGGCTGGAAAAATAGTAGAAGAGCATGTTCTCCTATCTGCTCTGAGGATGTGCTTCTAAGTTACTAAACTTCCAATAAGAGCAGATACATTAGATTGAAGCAGAACAAACAAAAAATGGCCCTGCATGTTGAAGGCAGAGACACCTAACATAGCAGTGTTTGGTGCATCACTGGTCAGCTGCACTTATGCTGGTCAGTTCAGTATCCCACAACTGGGGATCTTATAGACCATTTTGCCTGTAGTGTTCACCGTGTTTAAGCCTGAAAGTGTTGCCATAACACGCTTTCACTCTAAAAAGACCTCTATTTAGATGATAAAGTACACACACGTTCTCCCAAAGGACCTTTGCAATACGTAAGTAAAAGATTCACCTTGCATGTCAATGCCCACTCTAGTTTGGTTAAACCAGCTAGTGTAGAGATAGGATGCCTCGTCATTTGGCCAATTTCTTCTCAAGGTTTCAGGTGCTTGTGCAGCAGGCAGACAAAAACAGATACAAATCAAGTATACTATCTCAAAGGAGAAGCCATTGGATAGAGCGGGTGAAGCAGAAGCCTGGGACCACTGAGGGAGATGTTTCCTTCCTTTTTCTTATCTATCCCAAGAGATGTTCATTAGAATCAATTTGAGCCTTGCATTTGAGGATTTGCATTCTCTGTTGGTAAGAACACCTATTTTAAAAAGCTATGTATTTATGTTAACTCACAGGCACCAGTAGGCACTGTGTACTCACCACTTCAAACCAGGGACAGCATGCCAGGAGGATATGACTCCCTTTGCAGAAGCTTTGGCACGGGGGTGGGGGCAAGCAAAGAAACAGCCCAACAATGCCAAAAGAAAAGAAGATAAAGGAAAAACCCACAAAATTCTTTTCTGTATACTGGTTTGTTTTACTCGGGGAAATGGCTTGGTTCTACCCTGCAGCCCGCATTCATTACCGTGATCTTTGACTGGCAGATGCAGAGTAATAGGACGCATATTTTAGTGCTTATTATAATACCCTGTCCAAAAACAACTTGACAAATTTGTGATTTCGACAATATCTCATTTTGCTGGCTGCAGCGCTCTGTGATTGTCTGGCCCACGTGGCTTCCCGATTATGCATACCACCAATACTTCTCATTAAAATGGCCACAGTTCACCAGTTTCGGTAGCTTGGAACGGACTTGGAATGAATTATTATACAACAAAGAGGCTGCTGTCATGCAGAACAAAAGACAAGCAAAAGAGAGCTTTGGCTTAATGAGGCTAAGTGAGTGTCTCCCTGCATCACAGCTACTTGACGGCCTTTGAGCATGGGTTTTTTTCTCCACAGGCCAAAACCTTTGGTCTATTATTTTGTGTTTATGCACCTCGAGGCTAATATACATTTTAATATGCTGCACATGGAGAAAAAAATTCAGCCATTAGATTAGAACATGTGCACTCCCTGTTAAATTAATGACAACCGAACACAGAGATAAATTTAGGTTTTCATATTTAATTATAGCACACTGCAGTACATTTAGCAAGGATAAATTGCACTATTATTATGCTTCATTTTTTTTTGACATCTTCTCCTATTAACAGTGCACACTTGCCCCACCATCACCACCACCACTACCACAACCTTGTGCCAAGCTAACATATCCGTGAATATCATGCTTCTCCCAATGTTATCCAATCTTAGCTGGTGGGGGGGTGTCTAATATTTTGTTAAATTCTGTGAGAGAACTTGTGCTCTTTTGACAGTTGTGTAGAGTGAATAAAATATGGTTTTGTAAGAAAAGATAAGTCCTCTAAGGCTAGTCACATGTCCACTCCTCCCTGCTACATGCTATTGCAATGATGAACACAGGGAGTTTGCCTTTCTGATCTAAACAAAACTCAGTACAGCATGGAACCAGGCAGCCGATGCTTCACTATCACTCCGATGGCCTGTGTATAATGACAAAACTATGACGAATACCAAGGAAAACTCAAACACTCCTGTTCCCTTTGGGAACTTTTCTCTTAATTTTGTTGATTTGTGATAGAAATGGGACCAGTTCATCTAGCAAAAGTTTCCAAGCAACATAAACCCAGTTGACTTTGGGGTGGAGATGGTAGCTTTTGCTTTTCATTCTTCCAAGGCCACTAATGCAGAGACAGGCTGTTAATACAACAGCAGTGTCAAAACGAACTTTTCCTATACAATGACTAGATAGCTTCTAATTCTTTTTCATTTGGGGGCTACAATTTTTCCCTCTATTAATTGAGTGCATTTGTTCCCTGTTATGTCTGGAACTAAGAATTCAGCTTACTTCATATACCGTTTAATAGGGTTCCGGTTGGTTGCCCAGGATGTAAAAGAGTCTTTTTCTCTCTTTGTGTGAAGCTGAAAGAAAAGCATTTTTGTATGTGTCTGCAGGAGTGAAGCATGGGTGTGTGCCATTCTGTTACTATAAAAAAGTGATTTGAATTACCAAAGATCTAAAAGTCAGAGAACTTTCCCCCATGGCCTGAGAGTTAAATCTGGCTGTGGGAATACACTGAACCCTTGTCTTTGCTGGGTGTTTGCTTTACAAGGAAGGATACCAACATGCTTGATGACTAGTGGCAGTACATAATGAAAAAAAAGAAAAACATACACTAGAAGAATTTGTTACCATTAGCTGGTGAACAAACTTTTTTGGATGACACAGATTATACCTTTATTAGGAATCATTTTCTTTGCCTAGATTCTGACAAAATGAAATTTGCAAGAGAATAAAAAAAGAATAATCTTACAAAAATGAGTTGTAAAATTCATTTTGAAAATCCTTTTTTCTTTCAAATTCTATTCCCTTCAGAACTAAAAGTGTTAGATAATGAATAGATAAGTGGCTCATTGGTAGGTGTGATAAAAATTTCTTATGACTAAAAGGAGCTATTTTTTTAAACTCTATGTGTTCTTGACAAATTAAATTCTTAGATCCTCCATGTGGAAAGAGATGAACATTGTATCCACTGTATTATATTAAGAGGTTGACAAAGAGTCAGTAGACGAGGCGCTACCTAATTGGGACAGTCATGGGATATGCCACCATTTTCATTGGAATATCTGGACTCAAGCTTCCCTGAGCTTTCTTTCTAGCTACAGACAAGAGGTTCAGACATCTCAATCATTGTTAATTAGTAGCCATCAAGTCACTTTTCTGGATTAATTAACTTGTTAGTTTAAAGAAATTTTCTAACTGGTTAAAGGCATACCCCACTTCTGATACAAAATGGTTTCACCAGAAGTAACTTAAATCATGCCTTTTTTCAAGAAACACACATAGGTTTCTAAAGTAATTTATTTTTTAAATAAATATTCTTTATTATATACAATGGATGAACATACAAGTTACTTCATACATGTGGAAGTTCTCTCCTACCATGTGGATTCTGGGGATCAAACTTAGGTCACCAGGCTTGTTAGTAAATGCCTTTACCTACTAAGCCATCCTGCTGATCTAGCTATTATAAAATTTGCTCAAAATCTTAGATACCTGTAGACAAAGAGAAACATGCAAGGATGATATATACATATTACAGACATTCCTGAAAGGAAACATTTCTATTTCTTTCCTAGAGTTCATCCATTTCCTGTAATGAAAGTGTATTTTATACTGACAAAGACTAAAAATGAAAGTGGTAACTTTAGAAAGTTGGGTGTGCATTTCTAAAGAATTATTGATCAAAAGTTCCATCAAAACAGCCTTAGAAGAGCCAATTTTAAATGAATCAAGACCATTCAAGTTCCAAAAAAGCACAGCCAGAAAAGAGCATAAAGAACTGCATTATTTAGCTTACAGAATAAATTAATTTAATTAAGCCAGCAAATAAAGACTGAAGAGGAACTGCTAAATTCTTTTAGGAAATTGCAGGAGTGTGTACAATTTTGAGAAAGAAATTGTTTCCTAAGTCTACTGCCGAGCTAGAAAAAGGAATGTGATGTATACAGTTTGGGTCTGACAGCAGCTTGTTTCCCTAAGAACAAGCTGCTAGAAAAAGAGTGAAAAATCTCTCTACCACCTCTCTGCTCTTCCTTTCTCTTCCTTTCCTTTCCTTTCTTTGGTCTTTGAAAAACAGAGATCTTTGAACACGCCTAATTCTGCATACTTTTTTTTGTGTACCTCCCTAATGTTTCTTTAGAATATGCGTCTCAGTATCCCTAAGTCAATTCTTTACATGTAGTGACGAAATAGTTGGTGAATCCCTTATTAAAGTAAGATTTCTTTATCCTCACTGTGCAGTGTGGTTGATTTGCTCCAAAAAAAAAGTTGTGGTGCTCTTTGAGTATTCATTTTGATCGACAGAATAATCTAAACTGAATCTATCTCAATATATTGTCATTTCCTTCACTATCCAAATTTCTATATTTTCTACCTTCTATAGAGATCAGGCTCAAAGTAACATCTTTTAAACAACATGTCAAATTGTAAGTTAGTGTGCTGCACTCCACACATGCAAGCAAAGATGAATATGATCTAACTCCCTGCATTAGTGGTTAAACTAGAGGTTCCCCTAGGCTGTGTTGACTATGGTTTGGGTAGGAGGTTATGTAGAGCACTAAAGCTACTTGACAAACCTGCCCTGAACACGTACAGTTTCTATGATTTCTTGAGTAGCCTCCAGTTAGTGTAATATAGATACAGGATGAGGACTCTTCATCCAAAATACTTAGGACCAGCATACAAGGTAGTTTAATTACTGATTTTTCAAATTCTAGATATTTACAGATGCATCATGATGTACTTTTTGGAATAAGATCCAAGTTTAAACATTATATTTATTGATTACTGACGCATGTAGCCTGAAACATTTTTTCCCCCAAGGGGAGGAAGTTCCCAGAGCTTGAACCCAGAAATTCCTTAATGCTTCACTAATGCCACTGAGCTACATGCCAACCCTATTTCTCTATACTATGCCAAGTATTTTTGTGCATTTTGTAAATTTGGTGGTGTGCAATTTTTTTATTGTGACATTGTGTGAGTGCTTAAAATGATCTTGATATTGAGGCAGTTTTGGACTTCAGTTTTTTTCAGAACAGGGCAGGGAAACCTGTACATAATCCTGTAAGTTATGCTTTAGACATTTGGGATCTAGCAATGAGGGGGAGATAGGAGCGAGGGAGAGCATATGACACTCATACTTGAGTGACAGGGATAACCATGAATAATAGAGATATGATTGAAAGCACATGGGTGATAAGTGCTATGTGGAAAGGTTAAGGAGTGAAGACAAAGAATTCAATAGCACGGGTCAGAAGACATGTAGAAAAGCTGTAAATACAGATCTCATCAGAACGTGACATTAGCAGATGTATGAAAGATCCAATAAGCCATGAAGACACCTGTGAGGAGAGCCTTCCAGGCAGAAGGAGCAGCCAAAGTGAATGCCTGAAGAAGAACCACCAAAGAACTGTGGGTGAAGTACACTAGGTCAAGAAGGGAGAAAAATCAGTAGGGAGCCAGGGTATTTACCCTCTTATCCTTAGTTGGCCCTCTTTTACTCCAAACCCATTAGCTTCCCATGTACATACCTTTCCTGGTATCATCCAAGCGCCAAGATGGCTCAGAGTCTTCAGAGTGGAGATGCAAGTAGCAATCCTAATGAAGCAACACCACCTTAAATTGTTACTCCTTCCCATTTTGTTTTTGTCATAATGGCAAGGTTAACTGTGCAGACTGAAGTTTCTGTCCTGGCCAGCCCCACAGCCCTTTAGTCCAAAATAATCACACAGAGGATTACATTAATTATAAACTGTTTGACCAATTGCCCAGGCTTCTTACTGGCTAGCTCTCTCTTAATTATAGACCCATTTTTATTAGTCTATGTATCTCCACATAGTCTTGGCTTACCAGTGATGCCCGGGTCTCTTCCTTCTTGGCAGCTCTATGGTGTCTCCCTCAAGACTCCTCTCTATATTCCTTTTCCCAGCGTTCTACTAGTCTGGTAACCTCACCTATACTTCCTGCCTAGCTACATCCGGCCTGCCCATTGGATGAAACAGCTTTATTCATCAACCAATAAAAGAAATATATATTCACAGCATACAAAAGGACACCCCATTTCAGTTTACAAGGATAATAATCCCTCTCTCACATGTTCAGCAATCTGTAAGACTCAAAAATTACATCAGTCCCCACTTAACTTCATTTTTGTGGAATAAGACATGCACAAGAACTGTTTAATTAAAGGGAAAAATGATTTTGTGGTTATTGGATACCAAAAAATCTTCCAGAGTAAACCAGAAACAATGTCATTCTCTCTCAAACTCACAACATCTTCTTGCTTTGAGATAAAAAACCGGGAGTATTTTGGTCCCTTTCAAGCATCAGAACATATGTAGATGCTAGTTAATCTACCATCAGTTAAAACCAACTCTCTTGATTTGTAGAAATTCTGTCACTGCTAGCAATAAACCCTATATAGCAGCTGTAGAGAAAAATACAGGCATGCTCAGTTCTTTTTGATTTCTCTTCATGTTCTTGCTTTCAAGATGGAGAGAGAGGAAATCTCACAGAAGCAAAAACATGCTTGCCTGGTGATCTTATGGTTTATAATAGCAATCAACCCTAGCATGAGGCAGGTGTGTTATATCTTGGTGCTTTTTCTTAAATGATATGTTTGTGTTTTCTCCAAGGACTCTTTAATGGATAGCCTTGGCCTTACTCTCTGCCCCTGCAATTATTGTGCTCAATGTTCCAGCAATTTATTCCTGAAGTGTTCTTCCATCAGGGTCACCATTGTCTCATTGAAATGTCAATGACCTTGTTGTACTAGCTTTCCATATACTCCCCCAAACTAGTACTTAGGATCTACCATGATATGCAAAAATCTATCTCTGAAGTATCCAGTCAGGAGCACCTATAGCCAGACCTTTCATGACAAAAGCCACACAGCAGCTTCCTTCCTTTCCTCCTTTTACCTTCCACTAGTGACAAACCCACACAACAAAGGTCATATCTGTCTACTTCGGTCCCACAACTGTCCTAAGAAGGCAGGTTTGTCAAGTAGCCCAGAATTAAAACTACCTGGCTCCTTTTTAGGTAAACATTTCATTCTTGATGGGTTTTAGAATGACTCCTGCCACTTGAGTTGGGTAGGAGAAACAAAACTCTACAAAAAAAGCAGGGGAAAAGTCACTTTTTCTTGTCTCCAGTATCCTTTCTGCCTCTTTGTAAACTCCACAGTATAGAACAAGGCTGGGTATGGAAAACAGGGCAGCACCACAGGCCTACAGAACAAATCTTCAAGTCATATCTTCCCAAATCCTGACCAATCCTCTTTGGATAAAGAGCAATTCTCCAGCCTTTTGTCAAATGCAATGTTATTAATATAGCACTTCTGTTGTGTTCTCTGTCTTTACCTTCTACATGTACCCAGTAAGGTTATGGAAATCTGTTCAGGATAGAAACACATGGCAGTGTGGTAATGACATTACAAACATAGATTTAGTGTTGGAGAGAGAAATTTTAATTCAGGACTTTATGTTCTTAAAAGCTCAGAAGGAGCTGGCAGTAGTGTCTCATGCCTTTAATCCCAGCACTAGGGAGGCAGAGGTAGGTGGATCTCTGAGAGTTCAAGACCAGCCTGGTCTACAAGAGCTAGTTCAGGATAGGCTCCAAAGCTACACAGGGATACCCTGTCTCGAAAAACCATTAAAAAAAAAAGTTCAGAAGGAAAGCCCAATCATTTGGTTTGGCACTTAAAAAAAAAGTTCTATTGTATATCTAGAAATAATATTAAGTTTGCTATAATATTTTTATTTTTCTTTAAAATATTAATCTTGTGGGGCCTGTGAAGATGGCTTAGATAGGAAAACGATGGCTTCCAAACATGAGGTCCTGAGTTTAGGACTCTAACACTCACATTAATACAAATAAACCTGGATACATTAATGTGCGCCTACCATCCAAGTGCGGGAAATGGTCAACCCATTTAGCTGGGTTTCTGAACTTCAGGTCCATTGATAGACCCTGTTTTGAAAGAATAATATAGAGCTATTGAAAATATACCTGGCATTGACTGATAGTGTCCACACAACACTCACGTGTTTACCTACACATACATACATACTCCCAAAGTTTCAGTTTGTGAAACTACCTTATGGATGAATATCATTTTTTTTGTTTACATTTTACCACTTGTTTCTCAGGAAAGGGAAAAATATTTAGCAATTGTCTAAAACTCCCATTTTCTTAACTAAGCTCCCGATTTTGTGAAAGAAATGAAGGGAAAGTGATCCTAGACCCCAAACTTTTTTGCCCCTGGTGAACTCAACCTAACATAGGTCAGAATCAGATACAGGCTCTGCAGTTAAGAGCTACCATAGGGAGCCAATCCACATGTTGAGTAAGATTTGTACATCCAGAAACCCTAAGCAAAACAAGAAATTCTGAATTTTGTGCTCCTTATTTTGTAGAATTATAGAATTTCTGAAGTGAACACAGCATCTCCTCACACACTTTGTTTGGTGACTCTCATTTGCTGTGCAGAAGCCTTTTGTTGTGAGAGTGGAATGCATCTGGACAAAGTCAGCTGTGTGGCTCAAAGCAGTGAACACTCAGTGCGGCTGCTGCCCAGTAACCCAGGAACGCTCAAAAGAGCACTTGGCTCTCTGAGTCCCTGGGAAACACAATGCTTAATTAGCAGATACCAACTTGAGCGATTTCTTCAGAGATTCCCAATTAACTAAGCCTCTAGCCCAATGGCACTAATGTCTCTCTCTTACTAGTTCAGATACATACATACATCCACATACGCAAATATATGTTAAATCAACACAGGTTCTCAACACTTTGTCACCCTAGAAGTCAGCCTATATGAATATTTTCTAGGAGTAAAAAAAAGTACTGCAGTTTATTAAGCACATAATCTCCCAAGAAGCACACAACCCAATTGCTCTTCAGCTCCCAAGCTCATCAAATGGTCCCTGATGTTTTCAGTGACTTCTATTTATGCTTCTACCCTGATAAACTCAGCATGCTCCCTAATGCTGAGGAGCAGAACTGCCACAGTGTGGCACAGCACAGCACATCCTGGTATCCTCTCGAGGTTTCTGTCTGGCCATATGCTATCTTTCAGAATGCTTGTTGAACAACACTGTTTGTCTCCCCTTGGTCACCAATGCCAGAGTAAATCTGTGGAGTCCCGCTGGCAGGAGAAACGGCCTTCAATCGGCAACAACAAACAAGTTCCTTATTACTGACCCTACCATCTGTCCTGGTTTCCACATGGCACAGAGGAGCAGGATTCTGCAGGGCCAGGTTTCGTGAGCATTAGACATCTATCTACTGGGCAGGTCAGCTTCTACATCAAGACTGTATCTGTGTACAGCCAGACACCCGCCTAACTTCTTCTACTGGAGAAAGGTTGGTAGGCACTGACAAAAAAGGAAACAGAAACAAACAAACAAACAAACAAACAAACAAAAAACCTTTCAAAACTTTATTGCTAATAAAAGATGTGTCTTCTAAAACCTCAGATACATGTATGTGATGGAGATGTTCATCTCTCTGTGACACATGAAGAAATCACACCTCATTTTTATTTAAATGTGTTTCAACCAAGACCACACTCTTTGCAAGCATTGACACAGAAAGGAGTATTGCCAGATCTGTTAATTATCAGCCCTTTGAAAACATCATATAGAGCGCTGCAAGATACTCCCAGGGTGAAGACGTGGTTTCCTCAAAGATTATTTTTAAGATGCTGATGGT
Organism: Cricetulus griseus; assembly: GCF_003668045.3. Taxonomy (NCBI): domain Eukaryota; kingdom Metazoa; phylum Chordata; class Mammalia; order Rodentia; family Cricetidae; genus Cricetulus; species Cricetulus griseus. Next base: position 39,022,973 of record NW_023276806.1, on the reverse strand, counting down.
TTTATGTGCTTTGCCAGTGTGCTCTTAATATGAATAGGTTTATCCCTTGCAGGGTACTTTGAATGCTCAGAATATCGCATTTAGTGATAAGGATTAAAACAAAACAAAAACAGCAACAACAACAAAAAAAAAGTGCTCTCAAAGCAGCAGTATGAAAGTAAGCATGCTGAAAGCAATATATGAAAACACTGTAAAGACCTGGTAGGTATTCCTTAGTGGTCAAATTTGATCATCTTAGACTGTATCTTTGAGAAATGTGGTGTCCTCCTCAATGACTTGCCCAAATAGCTGATGTTCTCTTAGCTTTCAGAACTATTCATGACAGAGAATCCTGCAGTGACAGCGGGAAGTTTCTGGCAGAAAACATAGTCAGGTGGGAACTTCAAATCCACGAAAGCCTTAGCAGTCTGGCCAGAAATCCATGATAGGGGTGTCCACATCTGGTTTAGGAATAATATAAACAACTCTTTCGTTAGTTACCCCAAAGGAAAATGCATGTCTATATACCAGAAGATGGATGCAATTCAGCCTTACAGAATCCTGGTACTAAGTGTGAGGCTTGAGTTTCAATTTCTTTAATTTGGGCACAATAAAGGTACTCTTGTCAAGGAATAATTGTAGTGATCGTGTTCAAGAAGCACTCTTAGCCTAGGGTACAGCATAGCTGGTACTCAGGGGTCATTCAATCCATGTCACAATTCCTAATACCTTTAAAGCTAGGGATTTATGAGTGGCCATTCTGATTTCAGACCATGGTGGTCTTCTGACCTTAGAGAATAGACAGGTTGTTCCTGTTGTGTGGAAGTGGGAAGTGAACAAATGAGAGAGAGTTTTCTGGATTTGGCCTTAGCTTTACAATCACTCAGTGTGTTAATTCTGTGAATGATATAAGCTCTCTGGGCCTTGATGGTAAGTAATGAAGCTGATGAAATGTGGCAAAGCACATTCTGACCTAAAGAGTAGTGATCTTGGATGCATTCTCCCTTATGTAGAAGAAATAGCTGATGTTTGCTTTGTGGAGTGGTTTCAAACAGCAAAAAGACTCTCTCAGTACGTTGTTCACCCGTGTACCTGGGAGCTTTTACTCATCCCACCTGGTCCAGCAGTCACTTACAAAGTAGTCACTCTGAGGCTTAAAATTAATTATAATTGTTGGGCCAATGGCTCAGACTTATTACCAACTTGCTTTCACATTTAAAATTAAGCCATTTCTATTAATCTATGTATTTCCACATGACCATTTCTTACCAGTAATGCTCTGGCATCTTACTTCTCTAACGACTACATTGCATTTCCCTCACTCCTCCTTCTTTCTCTCTGTATCTCTGTTTGGATTTCCCACCTAGCTATATTCTGCCTGGCTTTGATCAAATCAGTTTCTTTACTAACCAAAGTAATAAAATATATTCACAGCAAACAGAGGGCTATCCCACATCATTTCCCCTTTTCTGTCTAATTAAAAAAGGAAGGTTTTAAACTCTTTTTTTTGCAGATTTTTTAATTTGAATTATAAACAAGATTGTTTTACATGACAATCCCAGTTCCCTTCTCCCTCCCATCCTCCCCTACCACCCCTCCTCCAACTAAAACCCTACCTATCACATATCCTTTCTGCTCCTCCTGGATGGTGAGGCTTTCCATAGGGTATCATCAGAGTCTATTGTATCCTTTGGGATAGGGCCTAGGCCCACCCTCATTGTGCTTTGGCTCAGGGAGTATTCCTCTATGTGGAATGGGCTCCCAAAGTCCACACCTATGCTAGGGATAAGTACTGAACTACTACAGGAGGTCCTGTAGATTTCCGAGGTTTCCTCAATGAAATCCATGACCTGGAGTCTGGATCAGTCCCATGCTGGTATCCCAGCTATCAGCCTGGGGAGCAACAGTTTCCTGATGTTCAGATCAATTGTTTCTGTGGGTTTCACCAGCCTGGTCTGGACCCCTATGCTCTTCACTGGTCCTTCTCTGCATCTGGATTCCAGTTCAGTTCAGTGATAAGTTGTGGGTGTCGGCTTCTACTTCCACCAGCTGCTGGATGAGGGCTATCAGGTGACATATAAGTCAGTCATCAATCTCATTATCAGGAGAGGGCATTTAAGGTAGCCTCTCCTCTGTTGCTTAGATTGTTAGCTGGTGTCATCTTTGTTGATCTCCATACATTTCCCTAGTGCCTGATTTCTCTGTAAACCAAAAATGTCTCCCTCTATTATAGTATCTCCAATCTTGTTATCTTCTATTCTTCCCCTAAGTCAACCTTTCTGCTCCCTCATGTCCTCTGCATCCCTCCTCTTCTCCCCTTCTCATTCTCCTAGCTTCCTCCCCGCTCTTCACATGCTCTCAATTTGCTCAGGAGATCTTGACCCTTTCCCCTTCTCCAGGGGACCATGTATGTCTCTCTCAAGGTCCTCCTTGTTTATTAGCTTCTCTGGCAGTGTGGATTTTATCCTGGTAATCCTTTACTCTGTGTCTAAAATCCACATATGACTGAGTACATATCATGCTTGTCTTTTTGTGATTGGGTTACCTCACTCAGAATGGTTTCTTCTAGTTCCATCCATTTTCCTGCAAATTTCAAGATTCCATTGTTTTGTTTTCTGCTGAGTAGTACTCCATTTGTGTAAATGTATCACATTTTCTCTATCCATCCTTGGTTGAGGGACATCTAGGCTGCTTCCAGTTTCTGGCTATTACAAACAGTGCTGCTATGAACATCATTGAACAGATGTCCTTGTTGTATGAATGTACTTCTTTTGGGTATATGCCTAAGAGTGAAATTGCTGCATCTTGTGGTAGACTGATACCTATTTTCTTGAGGAGTCGACATACTGATTTCCAAAGTGGCTGTATAAGTTGGAACTCCCACCAGCAGTGGAGGAGTGTTCCCCTTTCTCCACATCCTCTCCAGCATAAATTGTCATTGGTGTTTTTGATTTTGGCCACTCTGACAGGAGTAAGATGGTATCTCAGAGTTGTTTTGATTTGCATTTCCCTGATGACTAAGGATGTTGAACACTTTCTCATGTGTCTTTCAGCCATTTTAGAATCCTCTATTGAGAATTGTCTATTTAGTTCTGTACCCCACTTTTTAATTGGATTGTTTGATGTTTTGGAGACTAGATTCTTGAGTTCTTTGTATATTTTAGAGATCAGCCCTCTGTCAGATATGGGGTTGGTAAATATCTTTTCCCAGTCTGTGGGCTGCCGTTTTTTTGTCTTGCTGACATGGCATATTTTGTGCATGGCAATAGGCTTGGGTCTATCTGTAGTCTTCTACATGTCTGCATCCAGTTATGCCAGCACCATTTGTTGAAGATGTTCTCTTTGTTTCATTGTAAAATTTGGATTGTTTGTCAAAAATCAGGTGTTCATAGGTGTATGGTTTAATATCAGGATTTTCAACTGTATTCCATTGTTCTACCTGTCTATTTTTGTTCCAATACCAAGCTGCTTTCAAGACTATAGCTCTGTAATAGAGCTTGAAGTCAGGGATGTTGATGCCTCCAGAAGTTCCTTTGTTGTACAGGGCTGTTTTGGCTATCCTGGGTCTTTTGTTTCTCCATATAAAGTTGAGAATTATTCTTTCCAGTTCTGTGAAGAATTGTGCTGGGATTTTGATGAGAATTGCATTGAATCTGTAGATTGCTTTTGGCAAGATTGCCATTTTAAATATGTTGATCCTACCTATCCAAGAACATGGGAGATCTTTCCATTTTCTAGTATCTTCTTTAATTTCTTTCTTTAGAGAGTCAAAATTCTTGTGGTACAGGTCTTTCACTTTTTTGGTTACTGTTACCCCAAGGTATTTTATGTTGTTTGTGGCAATAAAGGATGATGTTTCTCTGATGTGATTCTCCACCAATGTGTCTTTGGTATATAGTAGGGCTACAGACTTTTTTGAGTTAATCTTGTATTCTGCCACTTTGCTGAAGGTGTTTATCAGCTGAAGGTGTTTATCAACAAAAGGAGTTCTCTGGTAGAGTTTATCGGGTCACTTATGTCGACTATCATGTCATCTGCAAATAGTGAGAGTTTGACTTCTTCCTTTCTGATTTGTATTCCCTTGATCTCCTTTTGTTGTCTTATTGCTCTAGCTAGAATTTCAAGGACAATATTGAAGAGGTATGGAGAGAGTGAACAGCCTTGTCTTGTCCCTGATTTAAGAGGAATTGTATTGGGTTTCTCTCCATTTAATTTGATGTTGGCTGTCGGCTAGCTGTATATTGCTTTTATTATGTTGAGGTATGTTCCTGTTATCCCTGATTTCTCCAAGGCCTTTATCATGAAGGGGTACTGGATTTTGTCAAAGGCTTTTTCGGCATCTAGTGAGATGATCATGTGTTTTTTTTTAAAAAAAGGTTTTAACTTTCACAATAAAATTACATATAACAAGACAGTTATCAAGCAAGGATTACAGTTATAATATTTAGTCCATATGTATTTGGCAAAATCTAAAAAGTGTTCTATCACTTATCCTTTCTTTGTGAGTCTAAAGTTTTATATCTAATTTATCTTTTATCATAACTAAAGAAAGCTTTAATTATAACTATCTAGTCTTCAACTCCATCAAAGATCCCATAAGAATAAAGTATTACCTAAGTAAACAGGAAGTGCAAACAAGTGACTTCCAAAAGATGCAAGAAATGACAGAAGCAGCTAATGCCTGGACAGTCATCCAAAGCCTCTCTACAACATTGGGGCAACTACCTTTGGGCATAGGCCTAGAATATCTGACAGACCATTTTTAAAAGCAGGAAAATTTGAAAGACTGTCCCACCCTGTCTTGGAAAGGTTCAGCAGTCACTTTTCCTTGAGTCCTGCTTGTCCCGATTGGACAATTAAGTCAAGGGAAGTTCTTTGCCTAATAGGTCAATTTTGCCAAGAAGAAAACAAGCTCATTATGGAGTCCTCATTGCCCAACATCCTCTCAGGCACAGATCAATGCTGCCAGGAGCAGTTGTGTCTCATGTCAACAAAATTCTAAGTGATTAAATCATTTAAATGCCATATTCCGTAGGTCTTTGAAGATAACCTATATAGTGTAATACATCCCTGTGCATCTGTGAATGACATAAGCTTGCTGGGCCTTGACTTGATGGTAAGAAATGAATAAGTCAGGAAAAGCCTTTTCTGTCCTAAAGAGTGGTGATCTTGGACATGTCCTCCCTTATATAGAGTTGATAGCTGATGTTTGTTTTGGGAGTGGTTTGAAAAAAGCAGAAATACTCTCTCAGTCAATTGTTTACCTGTTAGCTGAGTTTTTTTAAAAAATAAAAACCCATGATTTTTAAAAAAAACAATCTTCTTTTCAAAGCTACCAATCACATTAGCTATAGAGTATAACTACATGAAGATTACAGACAATATAAAGCAAGAAATCCTGTCCTACTATATAACCTTGAAATCTGATCAGAAGGATAAAATTTAACATTTTTGAAATCAGTAAAATTGCAAATGAAAATATTAATTTAAAATTAATTAATAGTTAATTCAATAAGGCCAAATAAGAAAGACAAATGATACTTATTTCATTGGTGTGCCTGTAACTCCTTTAAAGTAGCATATAGATTTACAAATATCCAAAGCAATGCAATTTTCAAGATTTAAGCCAGGTATTGGTAGTTTTTTTAGAAAGTAAGAATCAAGGCATGTGAAATCAAAGACACATTACGTTACAAAATGGGAAAAGTATATTGCTAAACTTTTTGGGAGCAAATCAAGCAAAGAACTCACAAACTTGAGACCTTTGTGATCTGACAAAAGGAGACATGTAAGTTCACCATAAGAGACAAGACTTTTCTCATAGCACAAAATACTGGGGACATTGTGTTGCATAGATCCTTGTTTATTAAAGTAATCTGCAATGCCAAGCCCTGGCATCTTATGGAACATACAAAAATGTCTTTCAAATGTCTCTACCAAAAAATAGTTAAATCAACTCATTAGGAGTATGCATGAATAAAGCTAAGACAATAAACTCTCTGAGTAATCCTAGAGACTATAGTGGTTAGAGGAACTCAGAAAGATGGTGGCTTCAACTACATTTCCAGCTAATAATTTAAAATATCAGCTACATCCAAAACATTTGCGTACCTGTGTGCATGTGTTCCTGCAGGTGTGTGGAGGAATGCATGTAGGTATCTATAAGGAAACATGTGGATGCCAGAGGCTGAAGTAAGATGTCCTTTTGTGCCACTCAACACAGTTTCACTTAAAGGTAATAATTTTCTAAGGCAAGATTAATCTGTTTCATCGTTAGGCCTGGGGCAACTGATAGGAAGAAACTTTAGATGTGTTAGAATTTCACGTCAAATGTGAACTTCAATAGTGAATGTCTCCTTACATTTTAACATTGAAACAAGTGGTCACATTCCCTAAGTAAGCCACTGTCACTGCTCTTGTCCATCTTCCACTGAAAGTATGTGAAATGATAGAAATAATGGCCCTTTGATTCTTCTAAAATATCCAGGGGCAATATTACTAATAATTATTACTAATGAGTATCATTGCTGTCATTTGACTTATGAGGGCAGAAGCACACTAAAAGGATATGTCACTAACTCAGATTTTCTGCCTATCAGGGAGAGACGAGAGTGAGTCTCAGATGGTCTGATGCAGAATCCTCACACACCATTCAACTGATGACACAAAACTCACTTTGTACTTGTGTTTGATCAAGGTTGTTTTCTTTATGGAACTAGAATCATAACTGTCTAAATGTTGAAAAGGATCTTCTTCCCACTGTACTTAAATTTTATGTCAGCTCACAGCCGGCTGTTTTCACCCCTGACTGGCCAAAATTCTTTAGCTAGATGATAAAGGAATACAGTATAGATTGTAGCTGCCCACACTTAGCCGTAAGGTATGTTAGTATGTATTTAAACAAAGAGCAGATCCTCAATTGGTATTGGAATAAAATTTTCGTATGACACTGAATGAGAAGTTCTTTTAATTAGAATGTGCCTTATAATAGTATATCATAACTATAGAAAAAATTAAATATATCATACACTAAAACAAATTTCACACAGATTAATTACATGTAAAAGCAAACTAAAACAGGTTTAAGGAAGTGAAAGCTGAATATTTATCAGCTGCTATAAGCAATCAATTTTAAATTGAAAAAGGAGAAAAACAAACCCACAGATAGATTTCTCTACACAAATGTAAATTCAAACAGAACACACACACACACACACACACACACACACACACACACACACACACACACATTATGTTTTCAGTGTTGAAAAGTAACTTAAAAGAAAAACAGGATTAATAAATTGATTTGACTGCATTAACTATAAAACCTAGGTACATATATCATCCAAAGTTGGAAAGGTTAGCAATGAGTTTGGGGAAATGAAATATATGTGACAGTTATTGTTTTTATTTGTTAGAGATGAGATTACATTTAAAATATTTTAGAATATATTGAGAGGAGTAGGTCACAAAACAAGAAATGAAACTAGCAGAGAAATTGAAACAAAGTTCAAATTTACTAGTTTTGAAAATTAGTTAGAGGAATATTAATGTCCTACTAACCAATGATATTCATAAATTAAGAAAATTTCAAATAGCTACTGATGATGTGGCAAATAAGGTTAAAAGAACTATAATTTAAAACCTTTGAATTCATTTTGAGTTATTTGTCTAAAATATGGATTTTACAGATACATAGATCCAAGTTCTCACTATGCAGTAGTAGCGATGTATTTCAATGGTAGTGCTTGTCTAAGATGTACAAGGACCCAGGTTCAGTCTCCCGCACTGAAAACAAAAGAACAAACTTTCCTTGCTTAAGAGTCAAATAATAGCTGGGCGTTGGTTGTGCACGCCTTTCATCACAGCACTCGGGAGGCAGAGGCAGGCGGATCTCTGTGAGTTCGAGGCCAGCCTGGTCTCCAGAGCGAGTGCCAGGATAGGCTTCAAAGCTACACAAAGAAACCCTGTCTTGGAAAAAAAAAAAAAGAGTCAAACAGTAATCTCTCTATAGACATGGAAACAACTTGGGGAAAAGGTGGTTAAGTCATGGTAAGCCCACAGAATCAGAATGTGGTATTTTAATGGTCTAAGCAATGATCTAGCATATGCTCCATGACAAAATGTGAAAGAAGCAAATCTACTGAAGAAGTCATTTTTTATTTTGGTGACTACACAGAAAAAATAGAGGGAAGACTGTGAAAATCCATGGATTATGGCATGCTAAGTTTATGTGCAGCTGTTGCTTTTCTACTCATAAAATTTCTATAAAATTTTCTATAGTTCTTTTGCTTTTATAACTTAAAAATAGAGATTATTTAAAGATATTAATATTTCCTCTTTCATATAGAATATAGAACTATGAGGAATTGTTCCATATCCTTCATTTCCTAGCCAGGAATTTATGCTGTAGCAGTGGCTAATGACTAGGGAATACATTACAGTTATGAATAGGAAGATATAGTATTTTGCTAATTGATATGGGCATTTGGTATCACTTAAGGAAAAAATCTTAGTACTATAGTTTATTATTATTATTGTTATTATTATGTCAAATATTAAATCTCAGTCATGATGTCACTGTGGCCGGAAGTATTCATACTAATCTAACTGACATAACTAAGGAATACAAAAATATAAGGATCTGATGGTGCTTGGTTGTTTTGCTTTTTGTTTTTATTTTTTGTTTGTTTTCTTCTTAAAAAACCCTCTCGTTTATATGTGTATGATATGTGTGGATAAATGAACACATATGTGGGTCACACATGCATGTGTACATACATATTTGTCAAGGCTCTAGGTTGATGTCAGGGCTCTTCCTCCATCATGCTCTACCTTCATTAACAATGAGGATTCACTGAGAGAGAAACTCTCAGTTACATTCAGAGCTCATCAATACAGATAGATAGTCTAGTTAGCCAGCTTGCTCCAGGTTCTGCTGCCTCTATTTCTCCTGAACCTACAGGTAGACTGAAATGCCCACCTTAAAATTTCCAGGAATCTGAACTCTAACCACATACCTGTGCATCAAACACTTTAAGGAATGAGCCAACACTTGCTCATTTTTCTTTTTTACATACTAACATTTTCTTAGACTCCTTTGTATTGCCATTGTGTTTACATTTAAAGACTCAGTAATTGTGACTGTCACAGAAATCTTTTCAAACACATGCTAAATTACAGGTGCCTTAGCAACCATATATCTTCATTTAGAAATCACTGTAGTAAAATAAGAGTTTTTAAAAGTTTTGCTATATAAAAGATTCTGAGGTCACTCTAGAAAATGCATGTTTTCATTTTCCATGACCTTGCCCAGTTGCTAGAATGAAATGCTCTGTTCATGATTTGCTCCCTGTAGAACCTGGGTCTTAGGTCATGTCACCTCTTATTGTTCAGGAATCTCAGCTTTGAGCTCCACAGTGGGAGCACCTTGGTGTCACTACTATATTGAGCTATGTGTGATAAGGTCAGGTAGCCTGACATTTGTGTGCTTCAGTTTCTTTAGATCCCATGAACACACAAATGGCTGTCTCTTTGACCTCTACTACTTTTGACCTTCTTAGTGTAATTCAGTTGTCTTGCTTTGACATATAACAGGGACCAGCAATGTGTGATCCTTAACCTTCTTCTCATGCACACTCCATGGTACTGCCCTTCCCTCCTGTGGATGTAAGAGATATGGGTGCCTTTTGTGCAACAAGTACACAGCTAGCTAATACAGAAATGCCCAGGCCCTGCTACATGCATGAAAAGTACCATTCCCTTTCTGAATGATCCTCTATATAAGATTAGAATAAGAGCATACAGGGCTTGAATTTCCTCACTCTTGTTACAAAAAGTTATGAAACACTAAGAATAATTGAAGGTTAATGATGAACAGTGTTGATTCATGGTGTCCAACTTTTAATCAAAAGTTTGTTGAGTTCTTTCCTGACAGAGATTCTTTGAAACATGTTGGATTCCATTAGGAAACCCTTGGGTACTTTTGTGTAAAGAATCATTTCAGTTATTTATACAAAATAGGATGTACTGAAATGTTTTATTTATTTATTTATTTATTTATTCATTCTCAGGCCTTGTTCATATCTAGCACTTCTAGTTGTGATTTTTTTTATAAATAGCTAAAAACTTGATAGGAAAAAAAGATAAGCAGATAGAGAAATAGAATGCCCGAGAGTAGACATGAAAGTGATAAATTAAAATAAGATCCAACAGAGTTTAGGCTACTTATATATATCAATAATGACTAAGTACACATTAAGAGTAAGTAGCATATCCTTAACAAAGGGGATCTGAGAAGAATCTGAGCCAAATGATGATCAATGGAAAATGTAGAACCATCACACATATGCTTGCCAAGGGCTACACAGAGAAACAAGTAGAAGGTAATTGTGATTCCTTCTGGTAGAAATCCTTCCCCAAATGCCCGATGTTCTTACCAAGAAGATGTCATGTTCTAGAATCATCTCTCTGACTTGAATGAAATAATAAGTACCAATTGGGAAATTTCACAAAGATTCTCCATGTAAAATAACCTCTAAAGATACAACTCAAATTTATTGGACCCAGAAGTAAAATTCAGAGAATTCATAAAGGAGAATCATTTAGACCCTTCTTCTTCTTCTTCTTCTTCTTCTTCTTCTTCTTCTTCTTCTTCTTCTTCTTCTTCTTCTTCTTCTTCTTCTTTTCTTCTTCTTCTTTTCTTCTTCTTCTTCTTCTTCTTCTTCTTCTTCTTCTTCTTCTTCTTCTTCTTCTTCTTCTTCTTCCTCTTCTTCTTCTTCTTCTTCTTCTTCTTCTTCTTCTTCCTCTTCTTCTTCTTCTTCTTCTTCTTCTTCTTCTTCTTCTTCATATATCAGATGGTTTATTTTTAAAAAATTTTTTATTGGAATTAGAATGAAGTTTATTTTACATGTCAATCCCAGTTCCCAGTTCCCTCTCCGTCCCTTACTCCCCTGCTGCCCCCCCAACTAACACCCTACCTATCCCATACCCTTTCTGCTCCCCAGAGAGGGTAAGGCCTTCCGCAGGGGGTCTTCAAGTCTGTCATATCCTCTGGGACAGGGCCTAGGCCCTACCCTTTGTGTCTAGGCTCAGAGAGTATCCACCCATGTGGGATGGGCTCCCAAAGTCCATTCCTATGCTAGGGATAAGTACTGATCCACTACAAGGGGCCCCATAGATTTCCAGGTCTCCTCACTGACACCCACGTTCATGAGACTGGATCAGTCCCATACCGGTTTCCCAGCTATCATTCTGGGGACCAAGAGCTCGCCCTTGTTCAGGTCAGTTGTTTCTGTGGGTTTCACGAGCCTGGTCCGGACCCCTTTGCTCATCACTCCTCCTTCTATACAACTGGATTCCAGTTCAGTTCAGTGTTTAGCTGTGGGTGTCTGCTTTTTGACATTCATTGGCTGACAGATAGTATAAGAGTACCCTTACCGAGCTGCAGTGAAATGTTCCCCAGTGTTGCTGACCGATTCTACCCTTTGTATTTAATTCTTTAATAAACATTTAAAGGAGACTAGGTGACATCTAGAAATGCCAAGATCTGGGTCAGGAAAATCTTCAGGAATAGAATATTTGTAAAAGGATGACTCTGGGTCTGTTACATAGCCCACTGAGTACTGTAGATGCTGGTGATGAGATAAAGACACAAGTCATTAGACATAAAAGGAGTTAAAATTGCAAACTGAAATAAAAAGTTGAATTATAGTGCTACATAATAATAGATATGGAGCCATTACAGTCCTTGGAGAGCAAGGAGGAGAGATGATCTCTAACCGAAGAAATCCAAGAACACATGTAGGAGCCACAGTATGATGGTAGCTATATTTCAGAAGGTGGGAGATGAGGTTGATTGGAAGCTGCAGAAAGCAGAAATACATTGAGTGGTTTGTGGGGCAAGGACAAATGCCATGAAGCTGCAGGGTGAATTCAGGTCCAGGTTGTAAAGATAGACTAATCCAATTATTCAATCAGTTGCTTTAATGGGATCTTTTTTTTAAATCGGTTCTTTTATAATGGGCTCTTTAAGTCTTCTAGAAGAAATAGTGATCTCGTTGATAACATGTTGGAGGGTGATTTGGATTTGAAAAAAGGCTAGAGTCTAAAGAGAGATTCAATTGTCATAAACCATGTGGGATAAGTCCAAGTAATCAAACTAGTGGTTAGCAATGTAGATGAAGGAGACATATGGATAGAATAGAAATAGGAAGAAAAAGGACATTGGCCACCTACTTGGAGACAACAAAAAAGCATATATCTCACTGTGGTGTCTGGTCTATGTCTACACAATTATAACAACTGCAATGTGACAAAGAAGGCAATGGGGGAATATGGACAACAATTGAAAATTTGAAGCTAAGAGGTGGGCGTGATGGCTCAGAGAGTAAAACATATGCAAGTGTGATAACCTGAGTTTGTGTCTTCAATATCCACCTAAAACAAGGGATGGATAGTATACATGCGTAATCCAGCAGCATTATGGTGAGATGGGGGACACAGAGAGGAGACTGCTCACAAGGATTCAAGCCAACTATCCAGGCATGTGCTGCTGCTCACAAGAGACCAAATTTCAAACAAGGTGAAGGAAAAGAACCACATCTGGAGATGTCCTAGAACATGCGCATAAGTACATGTGAACCACTGAACAAGCATACTTACACACACACACACACACACACACACACAGAGAGAGAGAGAGAGAGAGAGAGAGGAGAGAGAAGAGAGAGAGTTTGGCCTGAACAAAATCTGATCTGAGTGTACTTCAGAATGGCCAAGAGTAAAAACTGCATTAAAAAAAAAAAAACCTCACTACTCCATCTTCCCTCATTGGTCCTCCTTCTGTCCTTCCCAGTTAGTACTATTCAATGATATGCAGGATGAAAATGGTTTTAGAAACTAGTGGACTTAATCTTCCACAATAAAAAGGAAAAACAAAAACAACAAAACCTGAGTTGCTGTAGAACATTCTCACATTGGCATTCACTGTTGAAATAGAAGGGCTTCTATTCACATAGTGAGAGCCTGATATACTGTAATGTCCCTACGATGAAGGCAGGAAGCAATCCCTCCCAGGTCCCGTAAGAGTACTTTACATTTTCTTCCCATCTTTCAGCTCATAAACATGTTTCTCTCCAGAACACACACCATATGCCATTGGAAAGGGGTTGTAAAGTTTTATAGATATATTTGAGAGTGTTATAATAGTATAATAAAGCAAAAATAATGCAAAGGAATGGGAATTATTGAACAATGGAATTAAAATATTAGGCATGGATAACTCGAACCACACTCAGCTTTTGTTTGTGTAAGTTGTAAAAAAAAACCAAGAACTCCATCTTTAGTTCAAAGATAGCAAGTCATTGAATCTGACTTTTTCAAGAAAGTCAACAACCACTGTATTTTATTAAAACCATGTATACCTGGCATCAGTAAATGGAAGATGAGGAGTCTAGAAACTTCTGTGTTATGTTAAATAACAAATTAAATGTATTACATGTTTTAAAGCAAGAAATTTGGTTCTTTTTCACACTTTGAATTGTTTAATAATTTTTTCCTGAGTATGATTAACATGTCATTTAATCAGAATTTATTTATTTCCCACAGCAATAAGAGTGGGTGAGGATATAAAACACAGAAGTGAGTCTCTAATACCGAGTTGCAAATATTTCAACATGAGCCTGCATGGGGTCATTCATTCATTCACTCATTCACCCAGAATTTATCCTATATCTATTATTAATTTTACATGCAAAATCAGCCTCCCATACAAGTATAATTATTATAATATATGACATCATATTTGGGGGTTAATGGCCAATGTGAACTACTTTTTACAACTCACAAAAGATGGCCAATGGACCCTGGCCATAATTTATTATTTAAAGGGGATAAAAATGAAGACAATAAAATAGTTTCAGGAATGTAAAGAGTGGTGTCAACATTCTCAAAAGAACTAGAAAAAAAACTATAGTGGATTAGCAGTTACAGAAGCTGTATCAATAGGAATTTCCACTGGAAATCCATTGTTGGAATCTTAGCCTGACTTGAGGAACAGGATGATCAGTGTGGCAGTAAACTGGGTTCAAGATGACCTTTCCTATACCCTCCAGGCTGGGTTTGCTAGGAGTACCTTTGCAGTTGCCATCATCTAATAGGAAACAGAACCTAGACAATAGAAAAGGTTTTATAGCTCATAGGAGAGATGCTATACAATAAATATTGTGTGCAGGGATGCAGCAAGAGTCAATGAGAAAAGCTTCCAGGAGTCACTTTTACCTTATAAGAAATCTAATCTCACAGACTAACTCAAGACTCCAGCTGGACCCAGGATCCCTCTCAGCATGCCATCAACATGGCTTTCATTCTTCATAAATGCTGAGCATCACTCAAGTTTTTTCCATGGTGTCCTATTTCCTCCCTTCTCCTTCACATCAGCTTCTGGCTTTAAAAATCTCTTCTTTTTGTCCTACAATCTTCAACCTTTAAGCTTTTCCTAAGTCCTTGTTCCTCTCCAGAGGGCCCCGTGATGTCCTTCCTGTCACACATGGCAGCTCCCTGTTGGGCATCAATTTATAGGCTGTATATTTGTATATGTCTAGTACTCCTTTATATTAGACTCTAAGCCCAACCTACAAAGTACCCAAGCACAATTTCTCCTGGAGGTTTCATACAACACTGAAAAACACTTTGCATATACTTAAATATAAAAAACAATTTTTGGCTGAAAGAATGACTAACAAGTCAGACCTAGATAGAATCATCCAAAGAAACAGTAATGTATGAGAAAACCCCAAAAGACAGTCCGCAGAAAATTATGAACTTAAATGGGTAATCAGGTACAGAAAGCATATTAAAGACTCGGTGAAGTCTTGAGGTCTACTGAGAGCATGATAAATATGGTTGATAACAATATGCTATATTTTAAAAGTTGTGAGATAGTATACTTTAAGTGTTCTCAAAACAAAAATGATGAATATGTGTGATATAACATATTAATTGGTTTAATATGGTTTAGCCATGCCCCTGTGAACATACTGTATTGTGTATCATAATTGTGCATGACTTTATTTATGAGCTAAATAAGTGAATGAAAAAAAAGATGAAGTTTTAACTACTCATTGACCCATTCAGTTACTCAAAGTATCTGGGTACTTCTGTGGGATGGAGGAGATGGTAGTAACTCTACAAGACTCTGTCCTCACCCTTCATGAAGTCCAGGGGAAATCAGGGTAATGAGGAAATATTATGAATTTGAAATTCTACCTGTGGTTAATTCCAGGTACTATGGAAGTGAATGCCCAAAAGGCTGGTAGGGAATGCTTCCTAGAGGATTCTGTATCAAGATGAAACTTAGGAAACACTAGGGAGTCAACAGATAACAATGGATGTGAGTGTGTAAAAAGTAAAAGAAAAAACTGGATGAGGTGCATGACATCATGACACAAAAATGGAGCTTTGGGGAACACCTAGCAATTCCCTTGGCTGGCAATAAATCAAAGAAAAGTAAATCAAACCAAGAGTATTTTTTTTTGTTAAGAGCCACACCTTCCTGCATTAGGGAGAACCGGAGTTTAGAACCCCAGAAGCCACATTAAAAAGCCTGGTATAGTGGTATATCTATCCCAGGGCTGGAGAGGTAGATACAGGGCAATTCCTATGCCTTGATGACCAGTCATCTATCAAAATCTGTAGTCATCTTCGATGAGAGGCCTTGTTTCAGAAGTAAGGTGGACAGAGTTTCAAGAAGGCACCTGACATTGACCTATGACCTTCATGTGTGTATATGCATGTGTACCTACTTATACCCATACATGGATACAAATATATGGGAATACATAGGTGGGGGAGGAAGAAGGAAATCCAACAGCTTCAATAAGATTTATTTTGAAATAATTTATTTTAGAGTGGTGACATGTGTCTCAGATCCTTGTTTATGGACATTTTACTTAAGCCAATTTATCAGATACATGTGTTTAGAAGTTGGAACCAAAAAAGAAAATACTATACACCAAATCAATTAAAAGTCTTGTAGTAAATGTGGGGAAACAGTCACTGTGCCCCAACATCTGCAACTATTTATCATTCGCTATCCTATCTGCTAAGATAAGAGCCAAACAAACAAGATATAAAAGTACAAGTGGACTTATTGAGAAGAAAGAGAGGATTCAGTGGGAAGAGGAGGATCATAAGAAAAGATAAGCTGGGCATTCGGGGAGCATGCCTTTAATCCCAGCACTCAGGAGGCAGAGGCAGGCAGATCTCTGTGAGTTCGAAACCAGCCTGGACTACAAGAGCTAGTTCCAGGACAGCCTCCAAAGCCACAGAGAAACCCTGTCTCGAAAAACAAAAAGAAAAGAAAAGATAATGAGGGAGATCAAAATATATGTTGTAAAACTGTGAAAGAAAGAGCCACTCATCAAGGGATAACATAAATTTTGTGCAATTTTTTCTAACATCTCTCCAACCTCAGATGTTTTCTGGAGTTTTGTTTTGATGTTTCTATAATGTAGGATGGTCTGGAACTCAGGGAGATTGCTTGCCTTGGCTTCCCTTGTGCTGGAATTTCAGGAATGAGCTACCAGATCCAGCTCACAGAAGGGACATCATCTATGAGGGACCTTGTCTGAAAAATAAGGTGGAGAGTGTTGACAAAGGTACCTGACATTTCCCTGTGGTCATATGCAGGAATATATGATCCTTCTTCATTGAATGGACCTAGAGTTTTCCTTTCCAACAAAATAAGCAAATACTCCATTCCCCATGTGAGATAGCACAGGGTTTGAGACAGTGCTTATGCAACCCCAGTTTGGCAGATAAACAGAAGTAATGCAGAGCTTAATGCAGAGACTCACTTATAAGGTGACATCAGACAAACTGTTCTCTGTGTGAACTCACAAATATTTGAAATGGGGCCAAGATGTGTAGGTCTTTCAGGGCATGCAAACTAAAAGGAGAGAAATTTGAATGGCTACTAGCTTTTCAGCAAGCTTCTGCCCATTGAAAGCAAACATTTTCTTCCATATTGGTAAACAGGGAGAGATCATTTCAAGTGGACAGTAAAGGCCCTCTTTCTCCCTTGGTAGACACTGATGGCCAGAGAAAGAAGTCGTAGAAAATGCTAAACTCAAATTCATATGTAGACGCTGACCTATTGTATCTTTGCTTGTAGAAAACCTATTTCTTTGGTGCTTCTAATCTGTCACTTGGAAATTTATGCCTTGCTATAGACTTAAAATTGCTCATGGAATTGCTAAAGTTGTTAAAGCACTCCAGATCACACTCCAGATCAGACAATGTGTTTGCTTCTTCTCATAATAAGTAGAAAGAAGAAAATCACCTAAGGATTGGGAGAGATAGTTCATTAAGGCTTAAAATTTCCTTGACAATATATGAAACTTTGCATGTGTGTGTGTGTGTGTGTGTGTGTGTGTGTGTGTGTGTGTGTGTGTGTGTGTGTGTTTTCGATGTTTGGGGCAGGGAAACAGTGCCAGGTGTCAACTTTGAAAGGTCACAAGACAGGTGAAATTTCCTCTATTTCCTACGTATTAAGCCATATGACATTTAAAACCATAAACACATTCACTAATTGGTGACATCCACACAACATCACAAGCATAAAATACTTCTTCCAAAGTTACTGAACAAAGCAAACTTCAAGAAAAAGTAAAGTGCCAGAAACTCAGTCACAATTTAAAATGCAGGGGAGAGCTTCACAGTGGCAGGCCATATTTGGCTGAGACCCAGATTCATTATTGCACATTGACCCGGATCACCCAGGTGCCTTCTATGTGCTGCAGGGCTCAGAACCTGCACAGGGCTCTGATAACTCAATAACGGTGTCTGCCTAAACACAGAAGCAGCTAAATAGGAAATGGGATACTTAGGGTGCTGTAATGAAGCTGACAATAAAGGTCCATTAAAAGCAGATAGAGTATAAAATAGAAAAAATAGGGAAAGATGGATGACGGAATTAAAACCAAAAATAAATGCTGATAGGGTTCATGTCTAGGTATCCATGGGTATTTTCTGAGTTAATAAATGCTCTTATCTATTTTTTAAGCATTCAGATTGCTGATTTTCTTATATTCAAAGGACCAATAAAGGAAAATTTCATAAGTAAGTGAGCATATAAATGAATGCAGAAAACCATAGGTATTTTTCTTCATATATTTACTTTATCAAATTGAAAAGGACAGAGTCCTCCAGGCTATTGAAGGTACTATATTTCAAAACACACTCAGTAGAAATTTTTACTGTTTTTCTTAAAATCATTTAATGGTACCAATTTCAGAGGACAATAAAGGACCAAGTTTCAATGAACTGGTTAAATCCAACCTTCATGTTAGAAGTAGAATTTATTAGGAAAAATAAATTTTGTCTTCAGGGAGTATGGTAAACTCTGTGAGTGTCTCTTATTATTGATGGACTTGCAGAGCAAATATTGTTCCTCTTATGGAAATGCCCAATTTTCCTGATTTAAATAAGAGCCTCGGTGTTACTGTTAGCATTCAAATTTTTCAGTCTATTGTTTCAACTAAACATTGAAGAGTTTGCCTTTAAAATTTAAATATGTGTCAAGATTGTGTTTTACCATTCCCTGGCTACATGGTAGTTAGCCTTTACTTGGAAGATCATAGCAGATAGTCTTATTGAAGTAGATCCAAGGGCAGAGGAAAGCTGTATAGAGTAAAGGCAGACCTATATTTTATTTGACTAATCAGAATAGCACAATTATGGACTAAAAGTCAAAGAAATAAAGGTCTCTGTGATACTAGCACAGTTTGAGAATCAGGATAAGGTTTCGGATTGTTGTATATTTGCCCTCTCTCTCTCTCTCTCATGTGTTTGTGTGTGTGTGTGTGTGTGTGTGTGTGTGTGGGTGGGTGCATGTGTGCATGTGTGTAAACAATATTCAGAAAGAAGGAAAAAATAAATTATTTTTTAACTAATGGAATAAAATATGTGATAAAAGAAAAGATTAAAGCCTAAAACAAAGTAATAGTCTCAGCAATTTATTGCTTATTCTCCTTGGTAAAATAGCTAGACCAACAAGTCTTTGTAGATTTTCAGTAATGCTCCATGTTCATCCTCTATGTAGAGGTAGGTTGGAATAAGATAATAAACCTGGTCATAATTAAGGTGATGAAGTTTATACAAAAGAATTTTTAACAATTCAGATTAAGAACAGAGGGGAAAAGTGAATAACAAGAACAAGCCTCTCTTGGGAGGTCTCTGAAATAAACACGTAAACATCCATTCCAGAATATTCGGCTTGTACTCTTTGAGGTTAACTTCATATTGAATCCACAGTTTCTAGGCTTTAGTATTGAATATTTAGTTATTTTCTTGGTTATATTTACACCTATGTCCAACAGCACCACAAAGCAAAATTTAGTAAAATACTTACCTGCAGCAGAGACTTCTGAATTAAGTCTCCTTTAAAGTCCTAGATGGCTCCCTAATAAAATCATATATGGAAGACCCAGATTTAGATGTAAATAGTCACCTGTCTATAAGCAGTCATCTCCCTTGCTAAGCTTTGCTGCAGTGAGCACCTCCATGGTAAGTGTGCTGCACGAGACTAGTTGATGCTCTTGAAATACATTCTGTCAACTTTTTTTTAATCATTTTTTATTTGAATTAGAAACAAGATTGATTTACATGACAATCCCAGTTCCCTTCTCCCTCCCTTCCTCCCCTACCACCTCCCCCCAACTAAAGCCTTACCTATCACATACCCTTTCTTTTATTCTTCATCTGATTCAAACTTTCTGCTCCCTCATGACCTCTGCATCCTTCCTCTTCTTCCCTTCTCATTCTCGTAGCTCCCTCCCCACTTCTTCCCAGGCTCTCAATTTGCTCAGGGGATCTTGACCCTTTCCCCTTCTCCAGGTGACAATGTTTGTCTCTTTTAGGGTCCTCCTTGCTTACTAGCTTCTCTGGCAGTGTGGATTGTATGCGGGTTATCCTTTACTCTATGCTAAAATCCACATATGAGTGAGTACATATCATGTTTGTCTTTTTGTGATTGGGTTACCTCGCTCAGAATGGTTTCTTCTAGTTCCATCCACTTTGCTGCAAATTTCAAGATTCCTTTGTTTTTTCCTCTGAGTAGTACTCCATTGTGTAAATGTACCACATTTTCTCTATCCATTCTTCGGTTGAGGGGCATCTAGGCTGCTTCCAGCTTCTGGCTATTACAAATAGTGCTGCTCTGAACACCATTGAACAGATGTCCTTGTTGTATGAATGTACTTCTTTTGGGTATATGCCTAAGAGTAGAATTGCTGCATCTTGTGGTAGACTCATTCCTATTTTCTTGAGGAGTCAACATACTGATTTCCACAGTGGCTGTACAAGTTGGCACTCCCACCAGTGGAGGAGTGTACCTCTTTCTCCACATCCTCTCCAGCATAGACTGTCATTGGTGTTTTTGATTTTGGCCATTCTGACAGGAGTAAGATAGTATCACAGAGTTGTTTTGATTTGCATTTCCCTGATGGCTAAGGATATTGAACACTTTCTTATGTGTCTTTCAGCTGTTTTAGATTCCTCTATTGAGAATTGTCTATTTAGTTCTGTACCCCAGTTTTTAATTGGGTTGTCTGGTGTTTTGGAGACTAGCTTCTTGAGTTCTTTGTATATTTTGGAGATCAGCCCTCTGTCAGTTGTGGGGTTGGTGAATATATTTTCCCACTCTGTGGGCTGCCGTTTTGTCTTGCTGACTGTGTCCTTTGCCTTACAGAAGCTTCTCAGTTTCAGGAGGTCCCATTTATCAATTGTTGATCTCAGTGTCTGTGCTACTGGTGTAATTTTCAGGAAGCAATCTCCTGTACCAATTAATCCCAAGGGTATTTCCCACTCTATCTTCTAATAGGTTCAGTGTGGCTGGGTTTATGTTGAAGTCTTTGATCCATTTTAACTTAAGTTTTGTGCAGGTGGAAAGGCTTGGGTCTATCTGTAGTCTTCTACATGTCCACATCCAGTTACGCACTCTGTCAACTCTTATCATCATTTCTGTTTTCTTACATTCCATTGTCCTCATCCCTGACTTGGGAAACATTACCAAACTTCAGCATCCAAGGTGCCTTTTGGAGAACCCCTCGGAGACCTCCCACTGTAGTGTGCTTCATGCCCTGCTCTGGATACAAAATACCAACTTCCCTAACATACAAAATACTTTACACCTAGTCTGTGCTGAATATGGTCCCTATGCTGCAATTGAATTACACTGCTTAAATAAGAAGCTTTGGATCAACACCTGAAGGCTGTTTTTAAAACCAAACCCACAGCCCCTTATATCTGCCATGCAGTGGCAAAGGTGAGAGAAAGATGCCTCCTCCCCACTTCATCCTTGCTACCTGCACAAGGCCGGAAAGATGGACCCAGGGTCCTGAGAGTGAGAGAACTGGCCCTGTCCCTCAGTAGCTACAGCACATAGGAGAATGGGCCCTGCACTTCACATGTGCAGCACACTAGAGCTGTCCCTGTTGACATAGGTGAGCCAGCCTTGAGGATGTGAGAGCAAGAGAACTGACCTCCTCTCCCTGCAGTATGCCCCCTATCGCAATTAGGAGAATGGGCCCTGCACCTCACCTGAACAAAAATATATTAGAGCTGGCCCTGGTGGTATGAATGTGGGTGAGCTGGATCTGTGGACCAAAGAGTGGGAGAACTGGCTGTGCCCCTTGCTGCAAGCTTCATTGGGTGAGTTATCTCAGGCAGTGCTGGAAAGTTCAGCAACCCATCTACCACCCAGGCACAGAACCAGGGCTATGAGTTGGCCCACCCAAACATCTATGAACAGTTGGAGCTTGTGAAGGGAGTGAAACCACAGATCCAAAAGACCAGTATCTCTATGACACAGAACAATAACAGGATATCCAAGAGGAGCCCCAGTGAGAGCCCATTATCAGTGGCATAGCAGAAGCCAGAGGCCTAGAGGCTCACCAATGACTTGGGGCAACGAAATCTTGCAAGCGAAGATGAATGAACTAAAGAGTAAGCTGTGATTCAATGGGGCACACTACAGCTTCTACAACAAGATTCTCCTCTCTCTCTCTCTCTCTCTCTCTCTCTCTCTCTCTCTCTCTCTCTCTCTCATGCTTTTGCTTTTGTTTCATTTTGGTTTTGTTCTGGATTGGTTTGGGTTTTCTTTTAAATTTGGTTTTGTTTTGCATGGTTGGGAGTTGCAAGGGCAGAGGGAAGATGTGAGGGGGCAGGGAGATAAATGGGATCAGAATGCTTAATGTGAAATCCCAAAGGAATCAATAAAAGTAAAAAACAAAAAACAACAATGTTTGTCCTAGCCACACTGAAGCCTCAGAACTTAGCCCTATTTAGAAGCCTACACTTAGATTAATTTCTTGCCCTGGGTTTATAAAATAGGCTTTATCTTTTCATGTAGCAGATTAAAATTTGGATTCATGGGAGTTCTAGAAGCAAGAAGTGGCTTTCTTTCTAAGTTATTATTATTTTTAACCCTTGCTCGGAAAAGAGGTAACTTAAGGAAGAAAGGATTGACTGTGTCCCTGGTTTAAGATATACAATCCATACTATCTAGGGAAGGTATGACCATGGTCCAAGTGATGGGAGCAGAAGCATCTTTCAGTTTGCTTACATATCAGCTAACCAAGAAGTGGGGAAAGAGACTAGCTCTGGAAGTGGGCTTGGGCCCTAACCCTTACAGCCTGTGCCTATGTTCCATGTCTTCCAGATATATCCATAATGGTCCAAGATGACCCAGAACAATGTCACCAATTGGGGACCAACTATTCAAACACATGAGCCTCTGCAGGGTATTTCACACTTAAACCATTAACACCTTCCAAAGCCAGGAATCAGCTGGCAGTAACACAAGGTCTCCATGTTAGTCTCACAGCAGAGGAACAATGTTGACATTTTGGTACCTAAGAAACAACTTACTATGAATGACTTCACAACAGATCTATGGAAAAGATATTTACTGAGCCCTTATAGTTTATAAAAAAAAACAAACAAAAAGAACAGTAAAAATGAACCCTCCAACAGTTACCATACAAGAAGAACAATTTAGTGAACCATCAAGGTGCTTACACTGAGTGATAGAGATGAACCAGGAACAAATGAATTATTAATTGCTGAAGGAGAAAATGGTGTTGAAAGGGTCCTATAGAGAATGTTGACAAACAGTAGAGTGTAGGGAAGAATTTCAGTCTAAAGGGGGAGTTAAGAGTCTGAGAAAATATCTCAGGGTTTAAAGTACTTAACTTACAAACATAAGGACTGAGTTTGATCAGAGAACCCACATCAAAGAGCCTGATGTGGTGGTGCATACTTATATCCCAGCACTGAGGAAGCAGAAACAGGAAGATGCTTGAATTTGGCAAATCTGCCAGCTTAGCTTAAGCAGTATGCTAGAAGCCAAATGCGAGCCCCTATCTCAAAAACCAAAGTGGATAGTTCCTGAGAAATCAACCCCAAGATTCACCTCTGTTTTCCACATGCATGCAAACCTAAACACACACATACACACATACGTGTGTATGCACACACCTCCCACACAGGAATATGCACCCACACACATACATACCTACCCTCACAAAAATACATGAACAAAGGGATGGTGAGGGAATGCTGTTAGCAAAGGCCTGAAGAAATGCTACCATGACATTCTTGTAGAAGCAATAGACACCACCTTCCCATCAGTCTATAGTGTACATAGTTCCACCCCTGGGCACTGTATACATTACGGTACTAGACAGTGACAGAGTCACACTCAGAGCAGGATGGGTTTCTATCTATTGCATATTCTCCAGTTCTGAAACTGAGAGTGGGGTCAGGGGAACAAAACCAGAAAACACAATAGTGTTTGTTACTTAATACTCTCTCCAAGAAGCAATCATGCTTCAACAGTTCTAATTTACTAATGTACAGACTTCAAACCCAAATACATACTCAGATGCATGATCTACCTTAGAAGAATTTCCCAAACATCTTCAGCAAATCTAATAAGTGATACAGGCTGAGTTTCTTTTCTCCCTAGGGGCCCCACACATTTCTCCACTATAGTGAGCAAACATTTCTGTGAAAAGGAGCTTTGAACACAGGGAAACACACAGAGAGAGACACTACAATAAAATAAAAATAAAAAAACATGGTCAGCCTGGTATGTGACCCATGGTTTTCAACAACCACCCTGCTTTTTAAAAAGAAAGGCAAAGAAAACAGAGAAAATTCAAAGCATTTTCACATATTCAGGTTGACAGGAATTGACTGTTTTGACAAGGGAAAGTCGCAGCATAGGTTTTTTTAGATAAATTAACAGAATGAAAGTGCTAAATTAAAATCACCACATTGATTTCCTTTTTAGCTCAGCTGTGCATTATATAAAAGGGTCAGAGGAAGGATTTATTATGGGCGATGAGTCTCTGTCATCCACTAAAGTACTAAGAGACCAGTGTATAAAATAAGTTGTCCATTTCAGACACCCTTTGTCTTCGAGGAAAGCTGCCTAGGTGGCCCACGGGTGGCTGCGGCACTGAAAGAAAATGGAAATTGATAATCGGTCCTGTTAGACTGATTCTCTGCATGTTCAATTCATATCCTTTGAAAAGGAGAGATTAAGATGAAACCTCATTGAGGAATACACATTTCGAAGAAAATAGAAACAAAGGTCCTGCGAGGCTATTTCAGGAGGTGTCAAATGTGAGAACAAGGGGACACAAACTCATAGAAAGAAAGGGCATTAGCAAAATCCCCAAACAAAGAAGCAACCCACAGCAAATACACGCAGCCGTCTTTGTGGACGCTCGCGGGAGAAGTGGTACAACTTGATTTACAAAGGGCCTGGGTAATTATTTGTTACTTGGAGCCAACCCTGCAGAAGGCAGGCTCTGACCATCTGCGTGTCTTCATTTTGCTTTTGTGTAGCTGAGAAGTAGCCACGCTGCTGCGGCTGGTGAGCCTTGCATGAAGAGACATTGGAAGGAAGCGCTGGCTTTAAGTGTTTAAACTGCTCCCTCTGCTTCAGTCAGAGGATCGCTGCGTGTCTAACCACAAATAAATTGAAATATCAGCTGAAGAGAGGGCATGGTGCTCACTGACGGAATAATGGACAGCAGGTGGTAGAAGGTTTTGTTTTCAGAAAAGCACAGGAGGCTAGAAGTGACAAGAGTGATTTTTGCAAGAGGGCTAAAACTGTCAGGATGAAGTCATGAGGGTCAGTAGTTGCTGAGCTGACCTTTTTAAACAAACCCTGAGACCTTTCACTACATCGTCACAGCAGTAGCACATTCAAGCCAGAAAGGTTGCCCCTCCCTCTAGATGCTGAGAGTCTTGACAAAAAGCGTATTTTCTATGATAGGGCCCATGTTTCTTCACTGAGCTGCCGGCCCTCTCCTGTCAGCCTGTGACCACTCACCTGCTCCACCACACACCGGCATCTAAGCTGTCCCCTAACCCTTTTCTGCAGCCTTTGATATCATCTTCCTGTCAAATCATGGAAATCAAGAGACTCGGTGCAAAGCAGGGCACTCGGTTCTCGAATTCCATGCCCATGTCACCGCCGAATGGTCCCTCTGGCACAGAGAACTGTTATCTAACTTGTGGGGACTCCCTGAAGGGTTGAGACAGGTTAGGGAGCTAGCATTACAACTCATTTCTCTTCATGTTAGTAAGCCAAGCTTTATGACTCACCCGAGTGGGGTATTCTTCTTAAGTCCTGTCATCAGAAGGGATAGTAAACCTCATACCTGGTATGCTTTCTAATGAGCAGGTTTGGTTCAGAATTTCCAGTACCTAAAGCTATGAACCTATTGTCTCCAAAGCCCTTGGGGAAAAGTGAGAGTGCTCTCCCTTGGGTATGAAATAATATTGCCTATCCTCTTTCAGTTAAAAGCAGTGTTTCAAAAGGGAACCGAGGCATCTACTTTGCAAAGTGTACTCTCTGCTCTTGTAAATGTGAGAATACAAAGACCCACACATTTATATTGTACTCCTAAAGTATGAAACATCTTCTGCATTTGCCACAGAATCATAATCATTTATCCCCAGAAGACCTGGGATAAGCCATGGAAATGTAAGCAAACAAACTTCAAAGTGTGTATGCACAGATGAACATGATTGAAGAGCTTGGTTTTCTTTTGTTTTCTTCTCCCTTTAGTGTGATTCTGTATATTTCCTGATTTTATAAATATGCACTAATAAGAAAATTTAACAAATAAACCCATAAATAAGAGTTGGTTTTTTTAAAAATTTGTCTGAGGAATAGTTTAAAAAGTTTTAATCTCTTCATCGTTAGTTCTAGACTAGAGCTCCCCAGCATAGTCTGCTCTTCCATGGACTTCAGCAGTAATTCAGTTCTTGGTTTGGACCTAATTTTGCAATGCCCTCATTAATCCCTGCATCCATGTAAACCACCAGAAATATAAATCTGTGTTTACAGTCTTGGATTTCTATACATTTTAAATGATTCTGCATGTCGGGAAAGAAACATTTCCGGCCTACAGGAAAAGAATGTTACAAAAAGGGTCTGTAATCATAAGGTTAAGGAACAGAATTGCTCAGAGAAGTGAGAGAACAAGGAATTTGAAGGCAGTAGAGGCTGGGAATTGTAAAGAGAGTCAGGATGCTCAGCCTGTATGGAGCTGATGCACTGATCACCCCTGCTGGGTCCTGGGTACCAGTGGAGGTCTCCTGGCGATAGCTCAAATAGCAAGGGGACGACCAAAACAAATTGATATCACCCAGAAAGTATTGTGCCTGAAAGATAATTTCATCAGACTTTCTATGATACTTAAACAATTCCAATTTGCAGAAAGACCCAGAACTGAATATGGTACATGCCTATAATCTCAGCTGTCAAGATGCTGAGACAGGAAGATTGCAAGTTGCAGACCCAGCCTGGTATACTTAAGTCTAGATTACACAATGATGACTCATCTCAAAAAAAAAAAAAACAAAACAAAACAAAAAAACAAAAGATTCAGAAAATTTGTTAGTAGCATATGAACACTTAATGCCAAAATCCAGCAAGGATACAGAAAAGTATATGTAGATTATTTCTACAAACCACTTTCCACTTAGAAATAAAGATATCATTTTTAATAAAACACTAGTTTTGTCTTTAATATAAGAATGAAATTCAGAGTTCTATGCATTAACTACAGAAGAATTTGTTTCCCTTTGCTAATCATCTGGATGTGTTTATAAAATGGGGGTAAGACCCAGTGTATGAGTTAAATCAATACATGAAAAAGGTGAGAGACACTTGACCCAGCTTCTCATGAGTCCTCTGGCATCATACAGCAATATTAAGTTCCATTTTAGTCTGTGATTCTGAAGTGCCCTTTCAGTGACAATTGTTCAGGAAGAAACCCTGTTCATCCATACATCCACCAGCACTTGAAAACAGCAGATGAATGAGTGATACGTAATAATAAGACACTCCACTGATGACAGTTTGACTCTACAACCTTATAGAGGCAATGCATTCAACTTATTGTTACAACGTTTATCCCATGTGGACAAGGGCATTGTTCATTTGAGCATCTTCTGTGGCATGTATCAGCAGTTAGAAATCAAAATCAGAGATGAGAATCTGTCCCAAGGAGATGGCACAGAAGCTATGTCTGGCAGAAAATCTATTCATTTCTATGGAAAAGCTGGTATTGCCCATTTCATGCTTCCACAGGCTTAGGGCCAAACAGGATGTAAGGAGTCTCCACTTAGCAGGCTCCATTCTGGGGTCAGTTTGAGTCTCCTCACTGAAGAATGAGTCAAGTGCAAGTACCAATATCTAAAAGGTCTACATGCTTAAAAGTTGTTACTTCACCTTACTGGAAGGATTCCACGAAAAGACTAGCCCGGATTTGCAGTTATCACAGAGGCTCCACAGATGCCTTGAGTGCACCTAAATTTCACATATGGTGGAACTCCTCAACACTCCTGGACTCCTTACATGTTCATGTTCAGAGCTTCACATGTACCTTCTGCTTCCACAAGATGGATTTTATAATGCAATTGGATTTTTTCCCATGTGCCTGTGGGTCTGACATAGAAATACTGTATATTATTTATAGGCATACAATATACACAAATATAATTTTTCATATATGATATACCTTACTAAAACATGAGCCTCAGTTTTGGATACTTACAAGGTCCCAAGATTAACATTCTCTTCCCAGCTGTCAATCATAGGCACTCCAGTGCTCTGGTGAGACATTCTTTTTCTAGTGGCATCATGTTTTTCATGCAGCTTCTTCATGACAAAGATTCACCTATAAAAATTTTCTAGCAATTCAAAAATGTTCCACAGACATACAAAATAGAAAGTGTTGTGGGCTCACCTATCTTCTTACTCTGTCTTGACTTGTGGATAGATACTGATCCCCAAAGATGGTTCTAGAATCATGATAAATGAACTCGGGGCATTTATAATACAGCTACACAGTTCAACCTTGTACAGCCAAAGATGAAGTCAGTGTTCTTGTGTGCATATTTTTTCACATGTAAAGCTTTCTAAAATGTACATCTTCTTTGGGAAATATAAATGAAAAAGAGCTCACTTTAATAAAAGCCATCAATGTAGTTTTAATTCTTGAGAAGTTACCATTGCTCTTTAAGTCATGAAGAGTATTAATTTGATGCACAGAAATAAAATTTAGGGGTTTAATTTTCTCAGAAACAAAGAAAAATCTATAACCTAAAATACATGTAGTGCTCTGCTGACATGAATATTTTTCACATTTTATGTATCTAACCATATTTGAGAAGTAGGCTTGAGGTCTGCTTATCATATTTCTATCTGCTTAATCATTACACATACATTTTCTCACAACATAAATTTTCTTGGTAGCTACTATTATAAATTATGAATTAAAGTTCATATTTTAAAAATAAGATAATCATTGTATCTTTCATTATAATTAAAATTTAATTCCAAAGAGATTTTGATAGTGTTTCCCATTAGCAAGCCCTTTAAGGCACTGTTTATTTTTTTTAAACTTTTGTATTTATAAAAAGTAAACAGGGTCAAGACAATGCTGGGGACACCCACAGAAACAGCTGACCTAGGCAAGTGGGAGCTCACAGACCCCAGTCTGACAGCTGGGGAACCAGCATAGGACCAAACCAGGCCCCATATTCCCCATGGAGGGATACTCTCTCAGCCTATATACACAGGGGAGAGCCTAGGCCCTGTCTCAAATGATGTGACAGACTGTGATGATCCCCATGGAAAGCTTCACCCTTCCTGAGGAGTGGATGGGGTTGGGATGGGAGGGGGCAGTGGGGGGACATGGGAGAATGGGAGGAAGAGGGAACTGGAATTGATATGTAAAGTATGAAAGTTTCTAATTTAAATAAAAATTATAAAAGTAATACACTTTCACTTTAGAAAGTTAAAGAAAAGGTTCATCTCAAATACCTTATATCTCACTTCTCAGCAGCACCTCTCCTGAATTGGGAATCAAATTGTAGATGTTTCTCAAATCCTATTTCTCCCATCAGTTAGAAAATATATCAAGTGGGCTAAAAAG
This sequence comes from Cricetulus griseus, assembly GCF_003668045.3. Lineage (NCBI taxonomy): Eukaryota > Metazoa > Chordata > Mammalia > Rodentia > Cricetidae > Cricetulus > Cricetulus griseus. The sequence goes on along the minus strand of NW_023276806.1, from coordinate 38,993,469 downwards.
ATAACTTAGTGATTAAGGGTGTGTACTGATCTTCTCAAAACCTGCCTTCAGGTCCCAGCACCCATATCAGGTGGCTCAATCTTGTCACCCAGCTCCAAAGAATCTAATGCCCTCTTCTGGCTTCTTGGACCACTGCACTCATTTGGGCAAACCAACCCCTCCCCCAACACACACACACACACACACACACACACACACACACACACACACACACTTTAATTTTTTCAAATTAAAACCATATCATGAAGATGTTTTACATACTTCTGCTCTCCCTAAGCTTAATTCTCTTTTCAGACAAGACTAGAAATGTTCAGGGTTGTATAGTGGTAAACGAACTCTCTTTTTAGTAGCCACTCAAGATTTTTAAGAATGGATACCATTTTATTCAACCCTCTATTTTTGAGCTTCTAAACGGCAAAATAGAAATCCATTTGGGTCTCAGTCCATACAATCAAGGTGATTTTATTCCACCAAGAAACTGTGCAAAACTATATAGAAAACACTGAAGCAGGTGCAGAACCCTCAGTCAACACTCACCCTAAAGTTTGCAGGTGAACACAGAACACTGATGAAGCAGAAGAGGAACAGGCTCCACATATCTAACACATACAGTGGCGCCTGGACCAGTCATCGTATAGCCAGGGATGACTCCTCTGGCTCTAATTCAGAGATCGTACTTATCCTGGGGTCCTTTTGTCAGCAGAGAGGAGATTGAATGTAAATTATGAGCCTAGAAAGGAGAGGTAAAAGAATTACTGAGTGTGGAGATGAATGACAAAACACGGTAAAGCCTGTGATCAGAAGAATGTCTTGCCGTTCATCTGACATGAGAGATGGATTACAATGGCTCTCAAGTGGGGGATGGTTTACTTAAGCATCTAGCAGTAATTTACATTTAAGGGATCCATTAGTGCTTTTACGTACATAGCTCCATCATTGAATGACTAACAGGAATGCATAGTATTTGCTTATTATTTTATTGATTCTAGTAAAATATGACATTATCTCTTAAAATTATTTCTATTCTGGGAAAATCTACTTTCCTAGGACTGATGGTTGATGCAAGTCATTAAGTGGCATAATAATACTGTATCTTTTTGACATTGTCCCATGTGTCTTTCTTTCTATGGCTCACATTCTGTCCTAGAAAAAGTACACCTAAGAAGTAGGGCTGAAATTAACTACTGCATGCTGATCCATGGACATTTCTCCTAGAAAAAAGCTGGGTCTCCTGAGAAATACCTGTTCAGCAATTGCTCACACAAAGGCCTTCCTTTGCACAGATATACCAAAGAGGAATTACACATTTTTAAGTAATGGCAAAAATGTCATGATTTTCTTTGAAGGAAAAGATGAAAATAAATAAATAAATAAATAAATAAATAAATAAATAAAAAACAAAGCATTATTTTGGCAGTTTCTCACTATACAGCCCAGGCTGGCCTCTAACTCCATCTTCCCCTGCCTCCCAAGTGGAGTGTGCCATCACACAGAGAAAATACTGTACACATTATTAAATTGAAACTAAAAGACTAAAACTTGACATGAAATGTCTCTTAATGAGCTAGAAAGAAAAGGGTGGACTGATGTAGCCATAAGTGTGAATTTAACTCAAATCCATGATATCTACTCATTTCCTGAGTCATCTCTTCCTGTGAGATACACACTGTTTTGGAGGAATAATATGGAAACTGACCAATATTTATACCACGCTTTCTTTCTTATAATAGGGATTTTGAATTTTTATCCTTCTAGATGTTGAGTTTTGAATTATATGTAGACTTCAGGATGGCTAATGGAATTTACACACAGAATTGCTCTAGGAATAGCAGAGTACCACAATGGCAGCTACTAACAGGTATGAGAAAGAAGTATAGACTTGACCAGAAGATATTGGAGACCAGAATGCACTCATTCAATTCCAAACCATGACTGTTTTCACATTTGTATTTCCAGACCAGAAAATCTTTCAAGTATTGGCGTCTTCAAATGATCAGACACTGAATTTGAAAAGGTTTCAGCAGTGTTTTAAATAACTTCCTTGTTTTTTATTTTCTCTCTTGTTTAGTAAGCATAAGAATGTTAGTGTCTAAAGTGGGATTAAATATAGGACTGTGCTTTCAATCTATAATCCTTAAATGCAAAACTCCTGGCTGTTTCAATAATAGTTATAACCAACAGTCTCAAACATCTACAAAGGCATCTCTTATACTTCCCCAGTCAAAGAAAACACTTTCTTTTTGAAATATCTTCTAGAAATGTATTCAAAATCTGATCCTATTTCTTTTTAGAATTTTCTTTCTTAAATCTAAATAATGGAACATTGGGACAGGTGGATTAGGAAATTCCACAGATAATTCCCCCCCAAATCAAATTATTCATTGAATATTTTCTTAATCTTGTACTACATAAATTCCCAAGGCTTGGGGAGTGAGCACACCAGTTAATTTATTACAAATCCTTTTACTCTTATCTTCTTAGTGGTAAATTTTGTAAACAGTTCTAATTTAGGTAGAAATAGTAGCATAAGATTTCACATGGTGTAGAGCAGTGGTGGCACATGCCTTTAATCTCAGCACTCTAGAGGCAGAGGCAAGTGAATCTCTGAGAGTTCAAGGCCAGGCTAGCCTACAAAGTGATTTCCAGGAGAGTCAAGGTTAAACTGAGAAACCCTGTCTCACCCCCCCCAAAAGAATTTAGATGGTTCTATAACTGAATACTCATCCCTCATAACAGGTAGCTCATTACTCTTCAAATCCTTCTATGAAATTCAAAATATTAGATTCAAACTTAGGTGTCTTGAATATGTTCTTATGTGAGCATTGTAGGTAAATGAGTGAATGTTTACATAAACATGATAAATAGGCAGTTATACGCATTAAGGCATCTATGGACCAAAGATACCATATCTACCCATGAAGAAAACATATGAAAGTTTCCTTCTGGGTTAATAAAGATGGAGAGGAAAGTTTGGGGGAGTTACAAATGTATTTTAAAGAGATTCTTTTAAACTACCCATGGACTTCTATTTATTGCAAGAAAAACAGCCATCTCTAGTTGTAATTGTTAGCCTGTCAAGTGTTTATTAATAGACAGGCTGCTGTCATCTTTGTTTAAATGCTCTAAGTTGACAGAATTTCATTTACATTAATAGGTAGAAAGTCCTTTTCTTACTTGTCCAACAAACTGGAGACAAAGTGCCTGCCAATGTTTTAATTTCTTCTTCATGTTCTGGGTAGAGAGTGAGAAGACTGCTTTCACTCCACAGTGTCATGAATATGGTAATCTATGGAAATCTCAGGAAAGCAGGTACTTAAGTTAAGAATATACTGTACCAGAGGAATCCCTGATGAATTCAAGTCTCTGCTGTTTAGAGAAGATGTTGTTGCCTGTGAAGTGACAGACTGCCAGATGTTCCTGAAGAAACATGTAATGGACTCAGATCTGAGCACCTTCCCCAATGCCACAGATGACAGCGTTAACTGTGGGCTACAGAATGGTCTTGCTACCATTCTTTAAAACATGAGCGTTTATTCTTCAACTATCAAATCTTCATTTTCTTAATTTTGCTTATTTCAATATGTAAAGCAGAAAATTTCATAACTGCATGAGCAACCTTAACTTTAGAGAATGTATGCAGTCTAAATTAATAAGTAATTCTTCATCATATAAAATACATTAATGCATTGACTCCTCCTTGAAGTAGTTTATTAGGGGAGAAGGGATTGTTTCTATGATAGTATTAAGGAAAATATTTGAAAGCACATATATTAAAAAAGTAAACCGAGGTATTTTAATTGTGTATAAATGTAATTCACAAAATTAAAAATGGAAAACTGTATTCATATGTTTTACATAAATGTTAATATAATTCATTATTCTCCCATTTTATAAATGAGAAAACTGAGATCTCAGAAAGCCAAAGTTTGGCCAAGTAAAATACCTAATTAATAATGAAACAGAACTTGAAGCCAACTCAGGTCCAGATACTACATAAACATGCTGCCTCCCCATGCATTTGTTCCAGTCCAGAATGTTCGACTGGCCAAACATTACTCAAAATCTCACGGGAATGCCAGCAAATAGAACTGATAAACATTCTATGCTAGTAGCTTATATTTCATCAAATGTAAAGTATACATATAATTTGCAAAAATAAAGACAATGGATTACACATTTGAGGTGTGAAGAATTTGATTTGGAGAGCTAAGTTCAGGCAGGGTTGTCATAAGATGCTTCCCTGAAAGATCATATCTTATCAGAAGGCTAAAGCCTGAGGAGGAGGCTGGTAGGCCAAGATGTAGGTCCACACAAAAAGATCTGGAAGTGTGAAGACCCAAAGTATGGCTAAAATATAATGAACAAAGTGGAATTAGGCAAAATATGCACGTGTAAATACATACATACATGCACACACATACAAACATAAAGTATATAATACAAACATACATACATATATACACATACATACAATATAAAATGCACATATATATATACATATGCATATATATACATGTATATATATATATATATATAGAGAGAGAGAGAGAGAGAGAGAGAGAGCAGTATACTATAATATATACTAAATTAAAGAGTTCTCCAGAAACTAGAGAAGTTAAAAGCTGTGATGGCAGGTTTAGCTTCTATTCTGGGTAGCCCGACAACACTGGAAACTTTCATGTGGAAGTACACACAGTAAAACACATTTAAGATTATTACTACGCGGAGAATTCATTACAATAAAACAAACAAGCATCAGGTAGACTGTGTAGGAAGCTACTGGTATAACCCCTGTGAGTGACAATAGAGCCTGGATGAAAGCCATAGTAGCAAAAGTGGTGATGGAGCAGGTATTCATGTGGGTGTTGAGAGGTGAAACCTAGATTTGCTGGTGGTTTTGATCTAGAGAAAAACAAAGTGATTGAAACAGAGGAGCCCAGAACCCAGGACAGTCCTAAATGCTGTACTTGAGCTGTTATGTTCATTGTGCAGCTGTTATCTTCTCAGGAAGATGGGACAGACCAGAGGAAGGACATAAAGGGAAGTAGGGATATATTTAAGACACCATATATGTGGGAATGGTCTTCAGCATTTAAGCAACTTAAATGAATTAGGTCCCTGGATTTATGAGTCTGTTCATTATAAGGGACAGAACTAAAATTTGAGTGGTATAAGCATGACAACTTGTAAAGCTATGCATTAAGAGTCACTGACCTAGAAAGAGTGTGGTGATGTAAGGGCATTCAGAGATGAGCTTCTACTATTTAGGTATTTCAAAGAAAACGATTGCTCTGCAAGGGGCATGCTCAGAAGAGACCGGAGAAAAGTAGCTTCTGACTAGGGTGACTGATGAGGAAAAATAAAAGTTAGTAGAAGAATAAAAAAAAAAAAAGCAACGTAAGCATAAAATATATCCTCAGGATTCACCTGCAAATCAGTGTCAGATGCTTGGAATGGAGGAAGATTTTGGAATAGTGCAAGTTGAGAAGTGAACGGAGAGGGGGATGTATGGAAAGAACTTGGGAGCTACACTTGAAAGAATGCCAAAGGAACATGGATAAATGATGCCTGCAGTTACTTCGTTACATTTTCTGTGTATTTTTTTTAAGCTATGGGAGACCCAAGTGTATATGTAAGTAAAAGGAAGTAACCCAAATAATGAGGAGAACTTGTAGGATGTTCATGGACAGAAATTAAGGAAACAACTTCTAAATGTTTCTAGGAAAAACAGTCCCCAAGACAACTGAAGGCCACAGATGACGTTGAAGACGAGGACAGTGATAAAATGTAGACGAGCTACACATCGTGTGTAGAATGAAAAAGGTATAGCTAGAGTTGAAGAGGTAGTCCAGTGGTTAAGAGCACTTGCTGCTCATGCAAAGGACCTGGGTTTGGGTACCAGCACCCATATTGCAATTCACAAGCATCTGTAACTCAAATCTCAGGGATTCTAATACCCTTTTCTGTCCTCTGAGGGCACCATATACATGCCTGATATATATACATGCTGGTAACACACTCGTGATTAAGATTAGGTAAGTAAGTATTTAAAAAGACAAGGAAGTAGTAGCTCAACACTGGTGGACTACAGAGCAAGACTTAGTATCCATGCAGTCACCGTGAACAAAAAGGAGGAGCACGTGGATTCTCCAGTCTTATTCTACCTCCCTGGTGTAGGTTGGTTTGATGATTGTTGCCTGTTGAAAATGGCAGAGGAAGAGGGATCGATTTAACCTTTAATAAATAATTAGATAAGAATCTATCATTGAAGATTGTAATAAATGTTACCTATTTCTCACTTAATTTCTTTTCCTATTGCCATGATAAAATTCTCTATCAAAAGCAACTTATGGGGAAAAGGTTTTCTGGCTGAAAGCTCAAGGTTGCAATCTAGTCATGGTAGAAAACTCTCTGAGGGATAGAGGAGTGATGAGCAAAGTGCTCAAGACCAGGCTGGATAAACCCACAGTAACAGCTGACCTGAACAAGGGGGAGCTCATGGACTCCAGAGTGATAACTGGGAAACCAGCATAGGACCAACCCAGAACCCCTGAATGTGGATGTCAGTTAGGAGGCCTGAGCAATCTATGGGGCCTCTAGTAATGGATCAGTATTTATCCCTAGTGTACGAATGGACTTTGGGAGCCCATTCCCCATAGAGGGATACTCTCTCAGCCTAGACACATGGGGGTCTAGACGCTGTTCCAAATAATGTGACAGACTTTGAAGATCCCCCGTGGAAGGGAACAGAGAGGGGATGGGACAAGGGGTCGGTAGAGGGGGCAGGGGAGGACGGAAGAGAGAGGGAACTGGGATTGATATGTAACGAGATTGTTTCTAATTTAAATTTTAAAAAAAGAAAAATCTCTGAGGCAAGAGATTTGAGACACCTGGTCACCTTGAATCCTTAGTCAAGAAGCAGAGCCTAATGCATACGGCCACTCAGCTCCCTTCTATATTTGTACAGTGCAGGGTCCCAGGCAGGGAACAGTGTCAGTCACAGTGGGCCAGGTCTTCCTATATTGACTAACACAGTCTTGATAATCCCCCACAAGCATGCAGAGACACCCATCTTCCAAGAGATTCTCTGTCCTGTCAGGTTGACAAGTAATTAATAATGACCATTATAGTGACTACTCAATTATTTGCTTATGGTTAATCCTGTTGTACTTAAAAATCACAACACATTCCCTGAGGACAGAGATCACACCTGCTACCTTCTCTGTGAGTTGTTTAGGAACTGCTACCTAGAATTTACTAAATAAAAAGTACTTGATAAATATTTATGAAGCCCTTCTGCCAGACAAAGTTTATTAATTTTACCTTCAATGTCTCTCCCTAAAACATTAGAAACCTTAGAGTGTTACACAAAACCTTGGAAAGGTCCTGACTTCCTGTGTTGAAAGAGAAGTCATCTCAGTTGGAATCAGGTCTGAGGTGAATTTTGTCTTGTGAATGTTGTTTGTGTTCCTACATTTACTTGCAGAAGTTTGCCAAATACATAGATGATATTTCCCTTGTTAAACATTTCTTTCTAGCAGTCCATTAATTGTAGTGAAAAACAGTTTTCCTTCTAATTAAAAAAAAACCACAAATAATTTCTACTTACTTTTGTTTTTCCCTCTAATATAAATTTCCTTTTCAGCATGGAAACCCTGAATATTGAGTTTCAAAGCCATGATCTATTTTTCTAATATGACCTGAACTGTAACTCCACGTAGGGTTTTAGTTTGCATTAAAATGCAATACACTATAGTCTGTGCCGCCCTTTTGGGTAGAGAAAAAAGTCTAAAGTAGCCACCTAGGTGTTTCCATATAGAAAGTTACCGGGTATCATATTGAACAAAAGTGGAAAAAACTGATTAATCTACTACTCCAAATGAAGCCTGGGTCCTTTGTACCCTTTCATTTATATCTATAGCAGAGCCATTTTCTTCATCACTTTTTTTCTGTTTTTCTTTGCTCCCATCTCATTTTGTGAGGTAGTTTCTATTCCATTTTTCCCTCATTGGTTTCTGCCCTTGACATTCTTTGCAACATTTAGTCATGAAAGCTGTAGCATTTTGAAGGTGCATTTCAAACACAAATGATTTCATCCAGTCCTCCTAAGGATGTGGAAGTGCTGATTGGAAAGGTTTTCTTGGTGTGTAGCTAATATTTGTGACATTTTTATCATTCAGAAAGCTCACCTCATCTTTGTATTATTATATTGAGCATCAATCAGCTTTATGCTAAATATAGTAATAAGATATTCAGTTATGCTGTCTTACAGTTTTAAAAATACTAAAAAGCTGTATTTTAATAATCGGTTAATGCTTTTGTTATTTCAAACAATTGCACAGAGCTGATAGACAGGGTGATCATTGTTATTCCTGTGTGGCACAGCTGAAAACATAAAGGACACACACACACACACACACACACACACACACTCACTCACACAAGCACACACACAGACAGACACACATAAAAAACTTTCACCCATAGCCATTTCATGACTGTTATCATAAAGGACATGCCACTTACCCAGGTCCTGGGGTTAGTATCTGCACCCTAAGATGAGTGCTTGTTCTACACACCAGGTACTAGTAGAAAAGGCTATTGTCTTCTATTGCCCTGAAATTCCAGTAACTACCACATGCAAACACAAAACACACACACACACACACACACACACACACACACACACACACACACACACACACACACACACACTTTCACCCATAGCCATTTCATGACTGTTATCATTTATATCCACTTGCAGCATTAGTCTGGTTTCTTTCTACACAGTATGTTTTACATGAGTTTGTAACTAGGCAACAAACTTCTTACAGATAATTTTAGGTATAATAATAGTTATCTGCATTTTCCAGTTCATATCACTCATAATCCTTTTGAATTTTTTAAACAATATTTTATTTATATCTGTTATCTTTTTGGATCTCACTGCTAAATGATGAGAATATATACATCCTTTATATATATGTATATGTATAATGTCTTTGGTGCATCTCTTGCCAATGACGTTTATAATATCATCGGACCTTGGGACTTTGGTAGTTATCCATAACATCACTATCCTATGGCTGAAATAGATTCAAAATGTTCTGCAGCTAAAAAGAAGGGATGGAATTACAGTTTGTTCCTCATCCCAATGCTTCACCCACAAGCTATAGGATACCCACTGGGAATAAAACCCAAGGATTTCTAACTGTAAATTTGAAAACAGAATGAAACCTCACTGGAGGGGAGTCACAGATCAGCTAGTTCTATGAGGGAACTGAGGCTCGGAGGGGGTCACCATTCTACCATGGGTCACAAAATTAGCTGATGGCAAGGCTCAGCTCAGACCCCCCACCTCCAAAAGCTCAACTGCATGCTACCTCCAATCTGCCAAGTTGCCTGCCCCAGCAAGAAGCCTCCCATGGGCACTGCTTCTCAGAGATGAAGTATATTAAATTCACATTTGGCTGCTAATCATTTTCTCAGCAGCTCTATGGTATTTCATTAACTGCTGCATGTAACACTGTGGCCTTTCACCTGTATTAACTTGAGCTCATTAAACTTGAGTCCAGTCATAAACAGGACTGAACTAATTCAGATATTTGGCTTCATATGTGTTCAGCGTTTCTCTAATGGCTTCTACTGTGTGAAACACTTCTCCCTTCCTAATTTGTGAAATGAGAAAAACAAGGAGCAAGGATTTCTTGAAAAGTACTCTAGATGGAGTGCAACTTTTTATATCAATAATAATATATGGTGGCTCTGTGAGGGGGACACAGTCATGTGAGGGGAGGCACAGCAGTGACTGTGGGATTGGGTTCCTGATTCTGTCACTTGATGATGAGAAGCAGAATGAGTAATCAGGAATTCTGAGCCTCAGGCTTACCCTCAAATATTTGAAGACAAATATACCCATCATATGTTCCTGATGAAGAAGACTTGGGTGTTCTCCACACTTTGCAACGATTTTGGGGATGAAATTGAAGTGAGTCCCAGATAAAGGCTTGAAAACTCAAGAGTTCTGATGCCCCATCTTTAGAAGATAGCATTATCAACCTTTACTCTTCTTTTGGGCTCTTTTTGGCCTTGAACAGATTGAATGATGCCACCCACAGTGGTGAGAAGTGACCCCTAAACCTATCAACTCACATGCTCATGTCCCTGGAAATACCAAGACAACCAATAGGCAACGTCTTACTAGTATTATCTATATACATCCCTTAGCCTGGGAATATCAAGCACAAAAATAAATATTGTGCTACAGGACTACTCTTTATTTCCTAATTTAAAATCTTGAATGATAATAGTAATAATTTTATGAATTGTCTAGCTTACTGTGCTGCTACAAACAGAATCCCATCTCTAATATTGTGGATTATTTTCTCTGCCACACTCAGATACCATGATCTACCCTTCTTTTTGTGACTATACTATCTGGTCATAAATCTTCAAATATTAGGTTCTCTCATACTTCCAATGAGTAAAATCCAAGCCAGCATCCAGAATTCAGAGTACTCCCTAAATCACGTGGATTTTCCCTACGGTGCCTTGTCACTCATTGTGTTTTTACAAACTGTGAGTAAATTCACCCAATATTTTCTCCACACTCTTTTCTGTTGCTTCATACTGTTTTTGAGACAGCATTCTGCTATGTGTTTCTTTCTGTCTGGAAGTCACAGTGTAGCACAGCTTGACCTCAAACTCCTGCAAATATCTGCCTCTTAAATGCCAGGATCGCAGGCATGTGCCATAGCATCTGATGTTGCTTCATCCCTTTTTATCTAACACAGCCTGTGGGATTGAGTTCCTGACTCTACCACTTAATTTTTATGCATAAACACTTCCTTCCCTCAAAAGCCTTTCTTCACCTCTAGCTGATCATTAGATCTGAGGGTCAGACTCCATCAGCATCTCTTCCTGCATTTAGTCAACCTCTCCTTAAAAGAACTCTTGTACCTCATATGTCAACAAAGTATACCCAGTTTTTGTAGACAGAATTTTCTGTCCTGCCTTGTCCCACAGCCATTTAGCCCAAATAAACACACGGAGGCTTATATTAATCATAAACTGTTTGGCCTATTGCTCAGGCTTCTTATTGTCTCTCTTAATTATTAACATGTAACTATTATTACAAATATCTCCATGTGGTCTTGGCTTACCAGAGAATGCCAGGGCATCCTAGCTTCCCCATAGCTACATGGTGTCTCTCCTTGTGACTCACTCTGCCTCCCTCTTCCCAGAATTTTCCTAGTCTGGCAACCCCACCTATAATTCCAGCCTGGCTACAGGTGAAGCAGCATTTATCCATCAACCAATAAGAGAAACATATTCAAAGCATACAGAAGGGCAACCCCCATCATAGTTTTGTCCTTCTGGGGTTACTACAAAAATCTCTAGAAATCATACTCTCTTGGTTGCCTCTGACTGTTTATTCCTGCAATTACTGAATTCTGATGCTCTCAAACCATACTTTCTCTTGGTATCTATTCTCTTAGCTATATGCTGAACCAAATATGAAATTTAATTCCTTGATTCTCCCTGGCCCAGATTTCTCGTGAAATCATGTAACTGTAGTGGGCCTTATAAAATAGAGCTCCTGGATTTATATCAGAACCATGTAACTATCTCACCAGGAACACCAGCTCTCATTTCCAACAGAAACTCCTGAGCCATCTACAACAGGAACTCTGTTCCCTTTCAGTACCTTTCTCTATCCTCCCCCTCATTCTCTCTCCCTCCCCTCTCTTCTCTCTACTCTCCTGCTTGAATATTCTCTGACATTTCTCTAAGCACTGGACTTCGACCTTCCCTTTGTTTTGGTCTCTTCTAAATCAGAGCCTTATTTCCCAAACCTTGACCTCAAGATATGGCTGATTATTACAGTAAGTGATGACAGCTTGTTGCTTCAGAGAAACCTGATATGAACAATTTAAATGCAATTTGAATATGAAAATCCCAATGTTCTCAACCCAGTTCCTCTGGAGATGATGAGTCAGTCTTCTCCACAAAGCTCTGGGAGGCTTCTAAAAAGAATCTCTTCCTATTCTTTATTGTGGCCTCAGGTCCAGCACCTACACTGTAATGACAAAAACCAAACCTTGCTGCAATCGGTCATATCTGGTGATCTTTGATTCTGAAATTACATTTCTCTATTGATGTTGTTCCTAATGTGAACTATCTGCTGGTTCTCTGGAACGTCTCCCAAGCTGTCACTTTTTCCCCTCCAGTCTTTCTTTTGGAAGATTGTCCTCTTTGGTGACCCTCATACCTTCATTGGCATTGCTTGCCCAGCCAACTTATCCTCATCCTCCAGAACTTAGGTCAGGTGTAACCTCATACAGACAATCTCTGGCCCCTTAGCCAGAACTAGGTACACACTGTCATTGCTCATATGACAGCTCATGTCACCTGAACTGTAGCCCTTGTCATGGTGTATTGCAATTATTACTGACTGTAGGTTCTTTATGGTCACAGACTGTCTTTTAAGTATAAACTACAAGTGTTCAGCACTCTTTAAAATAATGAATTACAATTGTTATGATGGCCACATTATTTGTTTCATTACCACGGACCACCCCAGTCAGGTATGGGAGTCCCTGGGATGAGGGTCCTCGAAGAATAGGTGGGTAAGGATTTGGCAGTGACAAACAGAAACAAACACAGAGGCAGTTTGAATCTGAGTGTATTTTGCAGTTCTCAAACAAGGTTTTTTTCTTTCTTCTTCTTCTTTTTAATTTTTTTTATTTTAATTAGAAAGAAGATTATTTTACATGTCAATCCCAAGTCCCTATCCCTCCCCACCTCCCCTACCCCCCCAACTAACACCCTATCTATCCCATACCCTTTCTGCACCCCAGGGAGGATGAGGCCTTCCGTAGGGGGGTCTTCAGAGTCTGTCATATCCTTTGGGATAGGGCTTAGGTCCACCCCCTTGTGTCTAGGCTCAGGGAGTATCCCTCCATACATAGGAAGGGCTCCCAAAGTCCATTCCTATGCTAGGGTTAAGTACTGATCTACAACAAGGGGCCCCATAGATTTCTGAGGTCTACTCACTGACACCCACATTCAGGGGGTCTGGATAAGTCCCATGCCGGTTTCCCAGCTATCAGTCTGGGAACCAAGAACTCTTCCTTGTTCAGGTCAGTTGTTTCTGTGGGTTTCACCAGCCTGGTATGGACCCCTTTGCTCATCATTCCTCCTCCTCTGCAACTGGATTTCAGTTCAGTTCAAGGTTTAGCTGTGGGTGTCTGCTTCTACTTCCATTAGCTGCTGGATGAAGGCTATAGGATGGCATATAAGTTAGTCATCAATCTCATTATCAGGGGGCATTTAAGGTAGCCTCTCCTCTGTTGCTTGGATTGTTAGTTGGTGTCATCCTTTTAGGTCTCCAGACATTTCCCTAGTGGCTGATTTCTCTTTAAACCTATAATGTCTTCCTCTATTATAGTATCTCTTATCTTCTGTTCTTCCCCAAACTCAACCTCCCTGCCCCATCATGTCCTCCTCACCCCTCCTCTTCTCACCTTCTCATTCTCCTAGCTCCCTCTCCCCGCATGCTCCCAATTTGCTCCAGAGATCTTTGTCCCTTTCCCCTTCTCCAGGGGACCATGTATATCTCTCTTAGGGTCCTCCTTGTTTACTAGCTTCTCTGGCAGTGTGGATTGTAGGCTGGTAACCCTTTACTCTATGTCTAAAACCCACAACACAAGGTTTTTTATAGAGATATTTTCTCAGGGGACGTTTTTGTTAAACAAACCCAAACATGTGACCTTATTGTTATTTGACACAGTGATGCAGAAATCCAAAACATAGAATCATCCAGGGTTAATCAAAACGCAAAATTTTCCTTGATTAATCAAAACATAGGACTGTTCTTGACTAACATGGGTCATTCAAGGCTAACCACATATTTCTTAAATCAAATTAATATATTTTTATGGTCAGTTATTGTTTAACATCCATTACCCAGTTCTTGTGAGTTTTTTAAATAATGAGCTATGTTAACTCTTTCTTATTAAAAGCTTTCATTACCAGACACTTAAGCCCACTTTCAATGACACATGTACAGTCATATGGAATTTTATTGTTGGGAAAGTTTTTACTATTTGTACTTATGTGGATGATTTGGAAAGCACTGGTTTTTCTTGAGATGAGGTCATGGCTAGTGACCCCATGGTTTCTTATCTATTTCTTTTGTTTAAAATGTCAGCAAAGGCTTTTAGGAACATTTCGTTAATGTGAAAAAAAAGGAATAGAAGAACAAACAGAAATTGCCACGAGAATCACTGCTCAATATTTTTCTCTGGCTGAGAGTTCTACAACTGTTTCCAGGAGACCTCCTTCTTTTGAAGTTATTGCCTCAGTCTGTGGAACTTGTCACACAGAATCTACTGGATTTGGTGTGGCATTTCATGTAATTTCTAACTTTAAATAAAATATGTGTATCATTTGTTTTTCTCTGAAAATTGTAGGATGTGTGACCTTTCAAACATGCGGTGAGATGTTGTGCCTATTCAAGCTACTTATAATATTGAGTGCCTGATAAATGCTAGATTAACACTTTCCTCTCTGGGATCTCAAGGAAGCTAAAAGTGACCAGACAATGTAGGAGGTATAAGGTTTAAAATATGTGCAGAGTACTCTGTGTACCACAAGGGGCCCTTTACACTAGGGAGGAGAATCAGGAAAGGAAATTTCTTAGATACTATGAAGACTGAACTCAAACTACAAAGCCAGCTTGAAATGGACTAGATAAAAACTATGGGCAAGGTGATAAGAGTGCATGAGCAAATGGAGATACAGGGTACTATATAATACACATATACAGATATACATATATGGTACATATATGTGATAATATACATATATCACATTCTTATACAGCACCAATCGAAAAGGCTTCTGGAATTAACAGTTACAAACTTTATTACTTAATGCCTGTACTAACATTGTGAGGCAGAGACATATGTGTGTATTACCAAAATAGAATGCTTCAGTATTACTTGCTGAACTGTATTGTTCCAATTCCCACTATAATACAATAATAACACATAGCATCATCATCTTCTGTTGTCTTAATGTTGTCCACTGCCCAAGTCTGAAGCAATCATTAAAACTGCTTCCTGTAATAAGAGTGATTAAGGATTACATGCCAATTATATCTGGAGGTAATTTGAATTTCTAAATTTCTATTTTAATTCTGCAATAAATACTATATTGAAGGTGTATAGTCCATGGAAATATTTTTCCTTTTAATGAAAATAGATTTTTCTCATATAATACATCCTGATTACAGTTTCCTCTCTCTCTGTTTTTCCCAGTTCTTCACCTCTTCTCCCATCTGGATCAACTCACTTTCTGTCTCTCATTAGAAAATAAATAAGCTTCTAAAGGATAATAAAACAAAACATAACAAGATAAAATAAAGACTGATAATCAGAATTTGACAATATAAACAAGAGAAAGAAAAGAGCCCAAGGAAAGGCACAAGTAACAAATACAGATTTAGAATCCACTTATTTGTACACTCAGGAATCCCATGCACACACAAAACTGGAACCCATAATATATACTCAAAAGACCTATAAAGTTAAAAAAGAGAGAAAATAAATAATATGTATTAAAAAGAAGATAATTTAAAAAAAATCTGGCATGACATTATGAGACAAAGAACCTCCAGAGACAACCAAATGCTGGGAACAAAGCCTACTCTTGAGTAGTTTGTTTCCCAGCTGACCTGAACAAGGGAAAGGTCATGGACCCCAGAGTGACAGCTGGGAAACCAGCCTAGGACTAAACCAGGCCCCCAAACGTGGGTGTCAGTTAGGAGACCTGGGCAGACTATGGGGCCTCTGGTAGAGGAACAGTATTTATCCCTAATGTATAAATGGTCTTTGGGAGCCCATTCCAGATAGAGGAATACTCTCTCAGCCTAGACACATGGGGGAGGGTCTAGGCCCTGTCCCAAATGATGTGACACACTTTGACGATCCCCCATCGAGGCCTCACTATCCCTGAGGAACAGAAGAGGGATGGCATGGGGGATCAATGGGAGGGAGAGGGAACTGGGATTGATATGTAAAATAAGATTGTTTCTAATTTAAGTTAAAAAAGCAAAAAAGAAGCACAGTTTGTTTCCACAGTGAGGCTCTCACTGAGGAACTAAATTTTCATTGGCAAGTGGCTATCAAGAGGAGATGGCTTCTAGGTTAGGGATAGGGGCATATGTCCACTTCTCCTATGGTGCACTCTATATGGTGCAGACCTGTACAGACCCTGTGCATGCTGCCTCAGTCACTCTGAGGCCACATGTGTGTTGATCCTGTTGACTTAGAGGTCCTTGGTTCCTTAATGTCCTCTATGCCCTCTGCCTTTCTCATTATCTCCACCTCTTCTTCTATGGGGTCCTCTGAGCCCAATGGGGAGGCATTAAAAGGAGTTACACCTTTTAGGGATAAGTGTTCCAAAATCTCTCTCTTCATATTGTCTGGCTATGGGTTTCTGTATTTGTCCCCATCTGCTGTAGGGTAGCTTCTCTGGTGATATCTGAGCAAGACACTGATCTGTGAGTATAGCAGAATATCATTAGGAGTTATTTTATTGTTGTGTTCTTTTAGTAGCACAGTAGTATTTGGTTTTCCAACTAGATCCCTTGGCTATCGAGTGTCAGGTTCTTGGTTACTCAAGCAGTGTCAGGTATGTGTTCCGTCTTATGGAGAGGGGCTACGTTAAACTAGATATCAGACTCTGTGCCACCATTGCCCTACCATATCTTGTAGGCAAGATACCATTGTAAGTGGAAGAGTTTTAGCGGAGTTGTTGTTTATGTTTTCCTTTGGTAACATGCAGGGGACCTTCCTGTATGTAGAGGTGAAGGCTCTATGTAGGCACCAGCTTGACTTCTCCATATTCAATGAGTTATGTAGGTTTAATTCTTGTTGAAGCCTTGGTGTCAGTTTGTGGAGAGTGTGGTGTTATATCACTTGTGATTTATTAAAGCTTGCCCGAGGATTCAGAAAACAAAGCAGCCAAGCCAATAGATCTCACCTCTACTCAGCTGAAATGGCAAGCTCCACAAATCCTCAGGGGCAAAAGGCTCTGATTTCCTCTTCCTTGTATTCCTTTCTCTACCCAGCCATATCCTCCTGTTTCCACCTCCCTAGTGCTGGGATTAGAGAGCACCTTTGTATAAACTGTTTCTTTGAGGACTGGATCAATTCTGTGTAGCCAGTTTGGCCTTGAACTAACAGAGATCCGTTTACTTCTTAATCCTGAGTCCTGGGATTAAAGGTGTGTACCGCCACTGCCTGATCTCTATAGCTTCAGGCTGGCTTTGCTTTCTGAATCCTCAGGCAAGTTTTAACAAATCATAAATAATATACCAGCGATCAGTCAGTTATCCCTCAAGTGTTCCTTAATTTTAGTTGTCTTCCTGCTTATTCCATCCCTTGTCTCCCTCTTAGCTCCCCTTACCCACTCGATCTTCCCATCCACCCATAAATTTCTATTCTATTTTCCTTCCTTAAACAGGTCTACCTTTCCCTCTAGTTCCTTACTCTATATCTAACATCTGTGGTTTTATGGATTGTAGCTTGGTTATCATAGATTTAATAGCTAATTTCCACATACACCTGAATATGTACCTTATGTTTGTCTTTCTGGGTTTGGACTATCTCACTTTTTTTTTCTAGTTTTTGTTTTCCTCTAGTTCTATCTATTTACCAGTGAATTTCATCATTTCATTTTTTTCCATGGCTGAGTGAAGTTCTATTATGTTAATAGCTTACATTCTTTTTATCCATTCATGTGTTAGGGGACATCTAGTTTGTTTCCAGTTTATGAATAAAGCAGCAGTAAACATAGCTGAGCAAGTGTCTCTGTGAGAGGAAAAAGCATCAGTTGGGTATATGCCCAAGAGTGGCGTAGGTGGATCTTGAGGTAGATTGATTTCCACCTTTAGGAACTGCCATACTGATTTGCACAATAAATGTACAAGTTGGCAATCCCAGTAACAAGGAGTGTTCCTCTTGCCACATCCTCGACAGCATGAGTTGCCATTTTTTTAAAAATTGATCTTAGTCATTCTGATGGGTGTAAGATGAAATTTTAAAAATAATTTTAATTTGTGTTTCTCTGATGACTAAGGATGTTGAGCATTTCTTTAATGTTTCTTAGCCATTTGAATTTCCATTTTGGAGAATCCTATTTAGACCTATACCCCATATTTATTTCAGATGTGTAGTTTACAAAAATCTTTTCCCATTCTTTAGGCTGCCATTTTGTGCCTGGCTTGTAGTAATCTGCTGGTTCCCAGAGAATAACTGGTAGAGTTTTGAGAAGTGGGTAGAAGGAAGGCTAGAAGGGATGATCTATGATCTGCTCGGGATGGGGGTAGGGAGGGAAGGGATGAGAGAGCAAGTGGCCTGCTGCATGGGTGTGAGACTAGGAGAATAAAGCAGAAGAGAGGGAGGAGAGGTGAAGATTTGCTTTTAGCCTTTAGCTTTGCTGGATGGAGTAGACTATGGGTTCCCAGGGAATGAGTTTCTCAGTCTAAACCACAGTAGATATCAAAACCACAGCTGAATGTGAGTCAACAGTTGCTTTTATAATTGAGAAGAGAGTGCCTAAACTAGCACATTACAGAACTTAAAAGGCACTCAGCATCTCCACTGTCCACATTGTATCATATCACTCTGAGTATACAGCAATTAAAGGGACCCTCAGAACTTTCTGTAGATTTCTTCATTTCAACATCAGAATGACCATTTTATATGAAACCATCAGATTCACAAAGTTGATGACCCCAAGCATCACACATGACTCTTATTTTTTATTTTAGGTGTTCAAAAAGTATTCTAATTGCTTTATTGTTTTAAAGACCAGTTCTTTTTCTCTCCAATTCTTGGTCACTTGATCACATTCAAACAGTATTCCAAGGAGTATGGTACATCTTGTAAATAGGTGGGGTAAATGTGATAAGTGAGAATATTTTATCTATAATTTAGTTTGACATTAGCCCTTAATGAACAGTGAGAGATACTTACACAATTAAACACTATGTTCACTGTATAGATTCCTTATGGAAATTATTTAACCTTTAATCAAAACTGCCAGCACAAGCATTTTATACTGTATTTGTTGAGGGTGGGAATTCAACCAAAGATAGCTAGTGCAGGCATCTTATAAGTAAATATGGTACTTGAAAAATAAAAATCCATATTAGATAGTTGTAAAAGGTATATTTTTACACCTGTATTATCTTTTAGTGTGCCAATGCACAGAAATGCAAATGGCACACACAAAGGAGGTAAGTTGGCAAATCAAATTTTCTGAGTTTGTACTGATCCATATGTATATTGCTTAGTGTAACTCTGCAATCCTTTTATCTTTTCATGCTATTACCATGTAGATATCACAGTAATTACTCTTCTTGCAGTTATTGTTTCCAATCAGATAAGAGAGAATGATTAAGAAAATAGAATTGATGCACTACAGTTCTATAGAGTGTGCTATTAGCCAACTCCATGCCATCCTCATAAGGTTATGCAATTTAAACTGGATGATGCTGGTACCTACTTCTATTAAAAGCAAGAACCCTTTTCCACTCTGTAATATGCTCAATTACCTTTAGATTGATCCGTGAATAAATTATAATCCAAATAGACTACTTTTCCTCCAAGCTTTTCTGGCTTAAGGAATCATTGTTGATTCATGATGTTGTTGCCTTTCTATTGGCAATGTAATGCTTTTTATATCTGGATAGAGACGATTTTAGTGTGAGATACTGTTACCTTTAAATGAGTAGGATTTAGTTTTTCTGGTGAGAGCAAATTCATCAATGAGGAATCACTGAAGAAACTATTGAAATGAAAAAAAGTCATACCTTTTCTAAGTTTTGTTCTGATATTCAACTTGGAGTGGTCCTCAATAACTTTTTGTCTTTGGAGAGCCTACCATGATGCTCAGGACCTCTGGGTTTGAATTACTTTGGGTTACAAATTTTTCTGTAAGAAAAATAGTGAATGAAGAGGAAAGGCTCCTGCTGCTGCCACTGCCAGGCCCCACTGCTTCTCCTGAAATGAGAAATCAATTAACTGCATGTTCAGGCAGAGATTTGGACCAAATGCTTTATTAATCACCGCTGATTGCACACTTATACCCTGGCTAGCTACATGGTCATCTTCCCTTTTTCTTAGCCTTGTTGGGTTTTGCTTTTGTTTGTCTGTTTGTTTGTTTGTCTTTTGTTTGTTTGTTTTTCTGTTTATCTGTATGTCTGTTTTGTCACTATCAGACCACAAATGCAAGCCTCAATGTAGCCTGACTAAAGGTAAAGCAGGAAACAGTAATTATTTTCTTACATCATCAGAAAAGGTTAAGGACCTGAGTTCAGGTGCCAGCACCCATGTTTAAAGCTGGCCATGGTAGTAATACTTGCAATCCCAGCACTGGAAAGGTAGGCACAGGCAGATGCCGACAGCTCACAGGCCAACCAGCTTAGCTTCATGAGTGAGCTCCAGGCCCCAATGAGAAACACTGTCTCAAACAAGGTGAATGACTTCTAAGTCATGTCACCAGAGGTGTACCTGTGGCCTCTGGATGCACACATGTAGGTATGAATCTACCTATGCATGCTCAGACACACCTTTCAGTACGTCTACATCCTAGAGCCACTTTAATGCAATTAAGGTGTGTGTCTGTGTGGGGGGTGTATACTTGTACAAGAATATGTGTGGGCACACATGCCTTTTTGGTGTATGTGCATGTGTGTACCTGTCAAAGCCCAAGTTTAACCTTAAGTATATTCCACCTTATTGAGACAGGAACTCTCAGTTGAACCCAGGGCTCATTAATTCAGCTAGTGTAGTTACCCTCTTGCTCCAGGGATCCCATCTCTGCTTCTTACATGGTAGGTTATAGGTAGTCTACCATGCCCACTAGAATTTACATGGATGCTAGGATCCAGACTCTCATCCTCATGTTTGCATGGCAAACGCTGTGACTTACTGAGACATCTTTTCATTCATGCACACATTTTTTCATCATATAGTTTTTCATACTAACAAGTGAAGAAAAAATCTTGTGGCAGCCTTGAAGTTCTGGAAAGTAGCCCTTAGCCTCTGGTCTCTCCACATGTTAATAAGAAACTACAAATGATCCCATCTGCATTTGGAACTGTGTGGTTGGAGGCCAAAGAAATACTCATTGGTATTTTGTCCATTTGTTTTCAACTTAAAGAAAAAATGGACAGTAGCCACTTTTTTCTTTTCTTTTTTTTTTCTTTCTTTTTTTTTCTTTTTCGAGATAGTGTTTCTTTGTGTAGCTTTGGAGCCTATCCTGGCACTCGCTCTGGAGACCAGGCTGGCATCGTACTCACAGCGATCTGCCTACCTCTGCCTCCAGAGTGCTGAGATTAAAGGCATGGGTCACCAATGCCTGGCAACAGTAGCCACTCTTACTTCCTTATTTTTTCTTACCAGTGGAAAAAAACCAATATCATATAGGAATCTTTATGTTAAACTTGAGAACATCTCTTTAGCATTAACTATGCAGATGAGCAAATAAGGCTCATGGCACTGCCATGGGTGGAAAAAAAACTTCATGCCTCAATTTTACGTGTGGCAAATGTGATCAACTAGTACAAAAAGTTACAGAGGCTATCAGCCCATTACATGCTTACACTGGATGTTTGCCATTTAGCATGAAGAGATTTTCAAATATTTAGCATCCTCATCATTATCACTGTATGCAGTGGTTTAAGGTTACAGCTTAACTACATATCTTCTGTCCATTTGAATGAAGAATATTTTTAAGATCTAATTTTATTTATATGTATGTGTTTATGTGTAGCATATGTGGGCATGGGTGTTTTTAGAAGCCAGACGAGGACATTGTATCCCATGAATCTGGAGTTACAGGTAGTTGTAATGGGCCCAGTGTAAGTGCTGTGAACTGAATTCTCCTTATTCTAAATTCTGGTCCCCTGAAAAGGCAGTAAGCACTCTTAACCACTGAGCTATCTCTTCCACTCCTGATAACAAATCAACTAAACTGAAGACACGGTCCTCCAGTCTCTGGTTTTTTTTTTTTTTTTTTTTTTTTTTTTTTTTTTTTTTTAAATGAATTGACAAACTTCCAAGAATGTTTGTTTTGGAACAGCCTTTACAAAACTCAAGTGGAATTAGATGGTGTTGAGAGAGACACACTATCGATTGCAGCAACCAGGATCAGGGTTCAGACTTCTTAGGATTAGTTGGCCTGAGAGCCTGCCAGATGCAGAGGCTGTATGCTTAAACACTGAACCATTCTTGATCATCTGTATCAGTATAAGACTAAGAGTTAATGGCCCTTGATGTGCAGCAAAAATATATGCACAGTGATCTTCTAACAAGACTTACATCATGTGATATGTTTTCTGAACTTATGAGACATCATCTAGACCTAAAGGGACAGTCTTTCTAGTGTAACACTAATACACTTTCCCCCAGGCATCCAAACAATCATTATTCAAACATTAAATAGGACATTTCATGTAAGAATTATTTTTATATTAAAGCAGCTTTCCTATGGGATAAGTTCTGAAGGTTCCTCTTAGACTCCTATTTTTTTATGCTTTTAATAATCCAGCATCATTTAACAGTAAAATAGACAGGAAATATTCTGCCCTCCATCATATCATTTCATGTTACTGTAAGCATTAAATGTTGTAATTTGGAAAAGTGCTAAGATATAGAGATGAAGTACATAATTCTAATCCAATTGGGTATAAATTAATTTGGCATTGACTTCCATTTTCCATTTACTTGACTTCTTGACATAATTATAGTGAATTTATAATCAAAGTAACAAGCTTAGGTATATTTCCACACAAATATGTTCTTTGCTAATATAAATATATGGTCGAAGGCTACAGTCTGGTCTGCCTTGATAGGCTTGCTTGTGCTCTGTTACCAACCTTTTTGAAATCTCCAAAGATCTCATTTCCCTGGTTCCCTATGCAAGCTGACAAGTGAGAACTAATGTTTTGAAACAAGTACATTTCTTCTCATTGAAGTCCCTGCTAGGTCAGAGGTCAGGATGACCTTGGAGTGCTGCCATTATCTCAACCCCCATCAGCTGGATAAATGGGCTTTATTCTGCAGGAACAAGAAGGTGTGCTCACTGTCATATAAAAGACACAGCAATTCCAGGTTACTGGCTGGTGGAAAACATTTGAAATTCAGTGGTGTCTATCATCAGTGGGATATGTCAGTAAAAGTGAAGATCAAAGGTTCCAGAAAAGGGGAAGGACACAGTGGAGAGTATTTAATTGTGGGATAATGAATGGCATGAGGGCATTTTTGTGTTAACTTGAAACCACTTAGCATTTTTCCATGGCACCTAGGTATCTTCCTAAATGAACTTTGTAAAGTACGATTGAATAACCTTGAGATTTAAAGCTTTGCC
This sequence comes from Cricetulus griseus, assembly GCF_003668045.3. Classification (NCBI taxonomy): domain Eukaryota; kingdom Metazoa; phylum Chordata; class Mammalia; order Rodentia; family Cricetidae; genus Cricetulus; species Cricetulus griseus. The sequence continues at coordinate 38,970,024 of NW_023276806.1, read as the reverse complement.
GTGACGCTGAATACTGATGGAGTTTGTTTAAGCACCCTGATAGACCCTCTGCCTTTTCCTTCTATTATTTTTTGCCTCCTTCACGCAAAATAAAGTTTATTTTCTGTGCAGACGAATCAATATTTTTGCCATTTTGTTTTTCAACTCTTCCCGTAAGTTGCAATCAACATTAGTTACGATCTTTAAGGAGACGCAGTGAGAATTTGAACACAATAAAATGGAGATACAGATGAGAACTTTGGCAAAGCACCTATTCTATTGACAGAGGCATTTGTCAGGGGCTGTGGCTGTGTCTATATTGTGCTAAAAACTTGACGAAGGGGAAAATAAAGCATCAATAGCTTTCACCTTCTGTCTGTACAAACCAAACAAATGGTCTCCCTAATGGCTCTTGTTTTAAGTGAGTGCATTTGGTTTTCCATGGTTAAATCCATTCCCCTTAGACATGAATTTTAATTAACATCTGCATCTAACACATACATATTTGACTGAAGTATCCGTCTCTTATCTTCTCTTTGATACCAGGTGGGATCTGACTCACAGAAGACGAGTAGTCAAGAAGGAAGGGAGAGCTAGTTGACAAGGGATGTGCAACAGTTTCCAAATACACATTTGATGGTTGATAGTTGTGTGAAGAGACCCCCACACCCTGTTTCTATGAGTGAACACAATTTCTACTTTGTGTGTTTTCCCTTTAGAAACTGCCAAGCTTTGGACCTTACCTTGAACAGCGCAAGAAAATTATTGCAGTGAGTAAAATCAGAGCGAGAGATCAAAATGGAACTTGTTCTCCACTCCAGAGAAAGCCCTTCATCCCACAAAAGCCTATTCCTGCTATCAAGGTAAAAAAAAAATCAAGACAAATTCATAAATTTACTTATTTCCCATTCAGGTGCGGCTTAAAGATTTTTCTTCTTAAATGTAGCATTGGTTTTTGCCTTTCAATGTTCTGAAAGTTTCTAAAAATTCTGTCTACCATGACAATGCCTTCTAATAATACAGTAACTACTTTCTTCTTTGTGTCTCCCTTTGGTTTATGTCACACTTTCTAGATCACTGCCAGGTTTGTGTTTCATGGAAATTTTGTGCATTAATGTGTCAGGAGATATTAAGAAGAATTCTTCATATTCTTACAGTTAACTACCAGTATTTTAATTCAGAGTTAAATTTAAGAAATCTATTAGTCATACAAAACAACTGAATTATGAGACTGTAACAGGGCATCAATATAATTTACATTTGGAGGGATTTTCTAGTTTTGTCTCAAAAAGAAAAGAAAGGAAAAGAAAAGTCCCATGTATTTCATACTCAAGAATTTATTATGGGCAAAACAAAGATCACCATTAAGAACTGATTATGTGTATCTGTTACCTTTCCACTTTATTTACTTATATCTTTGATTTTTGAAAGAAATCTGTGTGAGTAACAGATGGATCTGACGTGGGCTTGCTCTGGTGTCTCAACAGCAGTGGTTTGTAAAACTATAGCATCACAGTCAAGATTGGGGGAGAAGGTTGGGTTTTTCCTTCCTCCCTTTTTGAAAGAAAAGGTTTGGTGCTGCAACTCAAGCTGGTTTAGATCCTCCTGCCTCAGCTTCCTGAGTGCTTGGGTTTCAGGCATTTCCCACATACCTGATAACCACACAGAGATATTTCTCCAAATTATCTACAGGTTTCTCCTGTTTCTCTCTGTGACTTTCTGTCTCTCTGTCTTCCTCCTCCTTCTCTCTCTCTCTCTCTCTCTCTCTCTCTCTCTCTCTCTCTCTCTCTCTTTATTTCTCTCTGTGTCTCTGTGTCTCTCTGTGTGTGTGTGTGTTGTGTGTGTGTGTGTGTGTGTGTGTGATATGTTCAGTTTTGAGAAATTTTGTTTTCTGCTTAAGTTTCCATATCCACAACCACAAGTGAGATACACAGAAGCCCGGGCTACAATGTAGGTTGAGAATTTCAAGCCAGTCTGGAACATGTATCAAAACCATGTCTGAAAGGAAGTGGAGCAGGACTAGGAGGAGGAGAGGTGAAAAAGGAGGAGGATGCTACTGATAGGCCCTTCTCAAAAAAGGAAGAAATGAAGTTCATGTTATATGTTAGAGCCATGTTAGACAAGCGATGCATTTTAGTCACTTTTTTATTGCTGTTACAAAATATCTGAGATGAGCGCATTTTATAAATAATATAAGTTTCTTTGGCTCACAGTGACAGAGGGCAAGAAGGCCAAGAGCATAGCAACAACATCTCTCTGACATCTGGTGAGGGCTTTCTTGCTGCAGCACATGTTTCAGGTCTTTCTCCTTCTAATAAGGACTCTAATGCCCCAGGGAGCCCCATTCTCCTAACCCTGTCTAACGCCAGTGGCCCCCCAGTGGACCTGTAGAGAAGTAGCTTTCACAAACAAATTTGGAGGTGAAGTTTCCACCAAAGGAACTTCAGATTAACACATTCAAACTGTATCAAAGAGGCACTTCTCTTTGGGCTTAGCAGTTGTACTCTATTTAGTGATTTTATTGTAAATGCATCATCCTAGGAGAAACTTGCTTCACTGAAACACAAAGTTTATAAGACTTTAGCATATTCTAATTATGATGGAAGAGTTTCCTAAATTACGTCTGACTGCTCTGTTATCGCCTGTTGCATTACTGAACTTGCCTCAATAAACTAATCTGTGAAATGGAGCAAATAAAAGTGTTTGCCTCCATAGAGTTATAAATTTGATGGTGTGTGAAACATGTTTAATATAGTGTCTGCCCTAATTGCTATTTGCTAGCTGATATAATTTCAGAATTGACAGGTTAGATAATAGGTGATATAGCTATTTCTTCTTTGGCCATTGAAATGAGCTCTAGAATAGGTAGGGAAATAGGAAACTCTGACGACTAATCAAGCTGAAAATTTTGAAGCCATTATATTTTCTGGTGAGTCTTCACCTCAGAAAAACCATGTGACAAAGTAATGTGCCAGGAGCTGAGCATCAAATGCTCAGGGAATATGACAGACATATTTTGTAAGCCCATGAAGCATACCAAAAGAAAGAGACAAATATTAAACAAAGACTGGCAGAGACAGTGCAGAATTGCACTTGTGGCATGAGCTATACATAAGGATTATAAGATGTACAGAATCTTTCAAGAGACCTAATTTAGATCCAAGGAGCCAAGGAAACATTCCTAGATGTGGCTGTTTGCCTATTCATCTTGAATGATTTGAGAAATGCCTAGAGATTAGCAAATCACATTTCTGAGTGTGTCTTTGAAGACATTTCTACAGATTCTGACCTGACCTAATGAATGAATCTACTCCTTGAAGCTTCTATATATGATGGCAAGAGTAGGAAAGTGGAAAGAGGTAGACCTAAAAATCATGGGGAGTAACTGTATGGTATCCTAGTTCTATTTGTCCTCTCTCTTTCTGCTTCCTGGCTGCCTTGATGTGAGCTATTCTGCTCCACCACTGACATGATGGCCTGACATCTCTGAAACCTCTAAGGGATTGACACAAAGCCATTCCTTTGTTACGTTGCTCTTTCAATGTATGGTCACAGCTACACACAGTGATTAATGCACTAAATCAGAGGAGGGTTGGTCCTATAAACTAGATAGGAATAGAAACACAGGAAATAAGGAAAATGCATTAAGTGAGCCAGAATACAGTTTTGCATTTGGTGCATATTTATGATGGTAAAGACTGTACTGAAGTCAATACAGTTTTATTAATTTTCAACATGCTTTAGCAATTCCAATTATATCAAGAGATAGGTATGGAAAGGGATTGAATAAGAGGACCCAATTGACTAAAATTTGATGATTCTATTGAGCTAAAGAAAAAAAAGATAATAAATCAGTACTTTGTTCTTTTCTCTTAAAGTTTGGTGAAGTTTTGGGGGGATGGGATACAAATTTTACATTGCCTATATTGAAATAGATAAACTTGGGGGTACATACTTGGCATAAAAGAAAAGATTGACATTGCAACAACCTGCTGTGTTCTAGACACAAGATGGGACCATCTTACGTGCTTTCTTCCATTGTTACTTAAAACCCTATGTGCAACTAAGGGAAACTAGGGAAAAAATGAAAAGTTGTTGTGCACATAGGACAATGACTGAAGAACATGGTGACAGGGAGACAACAAGAATGGAAGAATTCTTAAGGCTGAAGTCCTGGTCTATAGCATCAGGAATCCCCACATGTTAACAAAGGACAGCTTGATGGTTCCATTTTTCCCTGTCATATGCACTCACTGGGATTCCAATTTTTAGCTGTGACAACAGTAAAAGTCTCCATGAATCTGTTGCTTGATGCAGTAATCACTGATTCACAGCCACCACCGAAAAGAACAGCACTGCACAGTCATAGCACCAAGAGTTAGCCAACCCTGGCTCTCATGTATCCTCATGTAGTGAGGAGAAGCAACTGAATACAGACTGGTACATATGGGAACCTACGTAGCAGGGTCAGGAGACTAGACATTCCTTAGAAAACTTGCTTGATACCTGAATTAACACCCCAAACCTAAGGGAGAGAAAACAACATATATGTCTAGGGGAAGAATTTTCCATTCAGAAAGAACAGGACCCTGAATGGAGAAGTACTTCACAGAAAGCCACCGAGGTCTCTTTGAAGGAGATGAACAGCATTGAGGATACCTGGGAGATGAAGTTAGAAAGCCTTAGGTGCAGTGTTTTAAGTGTGTGTGTGTGTGTGTGTGTGTGTGTGTGTGTGTGTGTGTGTGTGTGTGTGTGTGTGTGTGTGTTACACAGAACAGTATTTATAGGAGCTGTGGCTACTATCACTTGCCACTTGCATACAAGACCCCCTCCCTCACCCATTATTTAAAACCCCTATCTGGTAAGTTGTCCACATGGTTGCTCAGCCACCATATTTCCTCAAAGAGTGCCAGTCTGTTTGCCTATACTTCAAATGTTTTTGTCCATTTCATTGCTCATTTCTAGTGAACATGCAGCTCACCCCGTGTCCCCACCCTGTTTCATTATTCCACCTGTATTTCCCCTACCATCTTCCTTCGATTCCTGACATGCTAGTTTTCTAGTCTTCCTTTTTCTTCTTTCTGGGGAACCTGAATTGTCTGTTTTCATGCCTTGTAATTTCTCTGTGAACCCATCTGTTTATTTCAGTGTGTTTCTTCCCTCTGCTAGGCTCTTTATGGATTCTTCTGGTCTTTGTTTGAACTCCATGTCTCTGCCTTGTTTATTCTCTCTGCTACCACAGTATATGACTTCCCATCTGCCATGGAAGAATCCCTTTCGTCCCACAAAATTATCTGAGCCTCTCTTGTTTGGACAGGCTTTTCATTCGCATGCTCCCATTTTAATCTCCGCCGGCTTCTCTGGTTCTAACATGGAGATATTGTTTCAAAGGACAGCATGCCCAATAGGTCTCCTCTTAGGTTCTTTTATTCTTTCTGTTGCCATTGATATGGCTGAATGGTCTCTTGCTCCACAGGTACGCAGTTTCAGCCTCAGTCCATCAACAAATGTTTATTGAATATCTTCTATTTGAACATCGGAACACTGAGGGTGGTGGCAGATTCCAAAGAAATACAAAGTACAGACCAAGACTGGAGATTTCTCTATCTCAGCAGAGATGGATCACTAGCATGTTCTCAGTATGTGCTCATCACAATCTAGGAATTGTACTAGGGAGAAGGAATACAGCATGAATTTTAAAAAGACAGCGTCTATATTTTGGGAGCACATGGTATAGCAAGGGAGAAAGACACATGTTAAAAATTATTTACAGTTCAATCAAATAGGAACAAAATGCTTTGGGAACACAGTCGACTAAAAGGGATTAGTGCTGCCTCGGGTAATTGTGGAAAGCTTCGCAGAGATGGTGATATTTAAAGTAGAGTTTAATAAATTAGTGTTAATTAAGCAGAGAATTAATAATAAAAGCTAATATTTATTGAGGTCTTACGAGGTTTCAAGCACTGCAACATGTTTGTAAATGAGCTCATCCGAGCCTCCCAATAACCTGATGAGATGAAATACTTGTATCCTGCCAAGTTTACTGATTCAATAATTGAAAAACAGAGAGGTTAGCTAATTTGCCCAAGGTCACACAGCTAGAAAGGCATTATTAAAGCCAAGATCTGAACCTATGTCCTAAGGCACTGTTCTACATGGGGTTGGAGACCACTGTTGCAAGAGAGTCACTATGTTTGCAAGTACAATATTCAAATGTATTTGTGATAATATACGGTCATGGGAGCTTGAATTCATATACAGTCCCCGGGTTTCAGTAGGTGGTGGTATCAAGGTGTTGAACTCATTTTGCCGAACAGCAATTTATAGGAAGGACAGAACTATGCTAATGCTCTCTCTCTCTGTGTGTGTGTGTGTGTGTGAGAGAGAGAGAGAGAGAGAGAGAGAGAGAGAGAGAGAGAGAGAGCATGTGTGTTTGCATGTGTGTGATCATGTGTATCGTGTATACAGTGCACATGTACGTGCAGGAATGCACCACCTGTGTGTGAGAATGGAGAATACAGAGAATACAGAGATCCAGTGTCATTCCTGAGGTACCACTGGGTTCTCTTTGTTGACCTGGAATGGCCAGCCAATGAGTCCTAGCAATCTGCCTATTCCTGCCTCCTCAGTTCTGGAGTTAAAGCCATGTTCCACTACACCCGGCTTTTACATGGTTTCCATGATCGTTCAGCTAGATCTTTACCAACTGAGCCATCTCCCCGCCCTGCTCAGTGTTGTTAATCAGCATTATAAAAACTGTTTGTTTTATTTTTAAAATTATGATGTGTATGTGTGTGAATATATGCATGTGAGCACAGGTGCTTATTGAAGCCAGAAGAGGGTGTCAGATATCTTGGAGCTGGAATTACTGGTAGTTGGGAGCTACCAGCTGTGAGTCATGGAAACCAAATTCTGCTCCTCTGTAAGAGCAGTGCTTACTCTTAATCAGCTTTCTTAAGAAATTTTTAAACAGTTTCAAGGACAATAAAACAGACTGGCTAATCCAGTAAGAATTCTACCTATGGTATCAAAAAGGGCCATTTCAATACTATACCACAATGTCCTGGTCAGAACTGGATGTCATCATGCCAACCTGACTCTTCTTACCATTTGGAAACTGAAAGTGTCCTCAGAGCACTTGAGCTGCCCCTCTAGGGAATGACAGCATGCTTGGAAATGCCCTGGAATCCAGCTGATTTTTTCTCTTTATCACTCCTACATCTCAGCTTCCATTTCATAGAGATAGGATTTACCATGCATATGACCATGTGATGAAGCTGCTTAGTTTGTAAAGGAATGAGAAAAAGAATTTCGAGTCAGAAATAGGTTAGCAAAACCAGCCCTAGAAAGCTGAAGAGAAGGATGGAATAAAGCAAGAGCAAGAGACATGACCTCCCAGGATATCATCAAAGTTATCCTTCTCTAATGTAGTCTGAGACCATCTACAAAAGTCACACACACACAGAGAGAGAAGTAAGTGTATATGTACGTATGTATGTATGTGCCACAGACAGGAAAGCCTGCAGAGTCTCCTACTGGAGCAGCTTTGTCTCCAGACCCCAAACAACTGGCATGTCAGTGCACACATGTGGCCCACTAAAATGAGAAAAATGCTTTATTCTCTGGCAGCAGATAACAACAGAGGCTTGAGAGCTGGCCAGGCCTTATGAAGTCCCAGAACATGCCCCAGTTCTGTTGATATATGTGAGAATGAACTCTCACTCTCCTTATGAAGCTGGCAATGTATCTCTAACGTCTTTGAATTTCTGGGTAGGAAAATGAATGGTTTAGGGGCACTAGTGATGCTTTCATAACTTCTTCCTGCTGCTTGGAGGAGGAGATAGACAGCATCTCATAAGACTGGAAAGGCAGTGTTGGCAGGGGACCAGTCAGCCTGATCGAGTACTTTATTATTTCAATTGAATTGTGAAAGGAAGGAGAAAAGCTCTCAGATAAAACTGTGAGACCATATTAGATACCACAGAACACAAAGGGGGCTGCACAGAAAGGAAAATAAGGAAGACTTGCCCAGCAATTTCCAGAAGGATCAAGAGAAGCTGGCTGGGGGCAGCATTCATATTCTCAGTTGTCAATGTACCAATAAATAGGAGTTGAAAAATCTATCATGTTGAACTTTAAAAGCTGCACAGAATTTGGTTACAAAAGTAATCTCTTAAGTCATGTGGGAGTTTATTGATGTGTGGTTCTTGGTTTGACCAGAATACAGCAATAGAAAAGGATACTTCACCTAGAATGAAGAAGTCTAGTCAAAGGGCAGAGGGAGGAGCAGTGTGTCAGTTGTGTGCAAGCATTGAAATCCACAAGCCTGAAGGTGTTTTGGAGCCCACTGTGGGACACTGAAAAGAAAGAAAAATGGAAATGTCATCCCAGGACTACATCAGAGACATTATAACCAGATGGTTAATATGGACAGGCAAGCTAAAGCATCCATGAATGTCTTTACAGACTTTAGATGACAATCCCACTCCACTGAAGGAAAACTATCTGAAAAGGGATTTCATAGCCTTTGCTATTGGGTATATCATCTCTCAGAAGAAAACTGCTACATAGGCTTAGTTCTGACTCCTATGACAAGCTTGTGTTTGAGGGAAACAGCACCTGGAGGAATCTGAAGGATGTTGCCATTTATGTGAACTTAGAGAGTTTTTTTTATGCCAAAAAAGAAAGTCTCTATTAGCTACATATGCATCCCACCTTTAGGAAATCTATTTCAGGAACTTTGCAGAAAGTCAGGGATACAATCTCATAGTCTAGTTTGACTGTTAATCTTGATTGGCAAGTCAACAAGATTTAGAATCACATGGAAACTACTCTCTGGTTACAACTGTGAGGAATTATCTATTTTAACTTATTTGAATTGAGGTGGAAAGACCCACCACAAATGTTGGGAGCATCATTCCATAGGCTGAATACAAGGGGGAAAGTGGGCTAAGCACAGAGTCCATCTCTCTCTGCTTGCTGACTGTGGAAACACTTGACCGTCTGCCCTGATTCCCTACCATTACAGACTCTATCCCTGGAACTGTGACGCCGAATAAACCCTTCCTAAAGATGCTTTTGGCAAATACTTTGTCACAGCAACAAGGCATGTACTTGAGGCATTGTGTATCTAGAATGAAGATAGATCAAGAATGAGTAGCTATCAATCAGAATTTGATGATGTAATCACAATGTATTTTCTCAAGAGTAAGATGGCTAAGAGTTTATATAACTTAGTGGTCAGTGGTCCTTTGAGAAAAGACCTTATCAATAATAAACACAGAAGTATGACAGCAAGCTTTAAATCTGGATCAGCTTGTGAAAGTGATTTGAATTTGGAGAAAATATTAGGTAAAATAGGAATGTATTTTTGTCTATTAAAAGCCAAAAAATAATACACCCACTACTTCAAACAGATGGCATATTGTTAAATCACAATTAGAAAGAAAAACTGTTCCATTCCTATTATCCTCCCTTGAATCTTCAGTTTTCTTAGAATTGAAAAGAAAGAGGAAAAATAGATTTGAGAGTCTAAGATAGGTAAGATGTAAGATTACCGCTTCATTAAATAAAGTGAAACCCCAAATGTCAGCAACTTGCCATGTAAAGCCGGAGTATACCCCACATGGGAAGGATGTTATGGTCAGAGCCTCAGATACTGAAGTCGTCCCCATCTGTCTCTCACAGAAACCTGATTTCACCACCCTCACTCACCATGTTCACTTGCTTGTAACCTGCCTCTTGGCACATTGTGCCTCTCAACTTTTCTGACCAATCTGGTGCTTGTTTTCTGACTCACTGTCTTTGTCATCCCCATCTCAGTTTGTGCAGGTCTCTCCTGACTTGCTAGAGTCAGCTGAGTTCCAATACAACACCACCCCTTCTCAGTGCCCGCTGCTGGCCACTTAGCTCTTCGAGCTATGCATGATAGCAAGAAATTGACTCTCATGCTTTAAGAGCACTTGTGTTTCAGAATTCTGTACCAACTGATGAAAAATAAATATTGCTCTGGGTTATTTTAATATAGAAAAGGCAAGTTGCAAATGGTGTCTCATGCCTATAAGCCCAGCACTCAGGAGACTGGGGTAGGGGGATTGAAGCAGCACCAAGGACAGCCTGAGCTACATAGTAAGTTACAAGATGGTATAGTTTAGAGCCTGAATCCTTATTTCAAAATAACCAAAAGAGACCCGTGGGAAGGAAGGGGAGGAGAGAACAAAGGAGGGAAGCAGGAGATGATGAAGGAATAGAAGAGATATGGGGAGCAGATGGTCTTACCGTAGTAAAGAAAAAAATAGAAACAAACCAGAAAGGCTGAGAGTCAGTCCAAGGGATACTGTACAAAGATTACTAAACTTTTGACTCAGGAGCATTTATGAAGACAAAGTTATTAAGAATCAGCATAAATTCAGCAAGAGCAAACCAAATGATCTCATTTCCTCTCCTGATAGGTTTATAAGGCAAGGGGTGACAAGATAAGAACCTGAGGCGTTGGTAATGGTGCAGATAAGGACATAGGAAAGTAATTAAACAGCTATACCCAAATCATTTAAATCACCGATCCTTCAGGTTAGAAGTCACAGTGATTGCCCACAGCATGCTGTCCTTGGTCCTGGCCTTTGAAGGGCACATATTTACAGGAATTGTAGGAAATATGCTAATGAAATGAGAAGACCCAAAGCTAGAAGAGCGGTTAATGCGCCAGATAACAATCACAATCGGGAGGTACTTCAATCAGCCTTAAAAGAAGGTCAAAACTGTTAAATTTATATTGTTCATAAAGAAGAAAGAGTCAAAACATCAGACAAGTCACTCTAGGTCAATATGCTTTGGCCTTAAAATGTATACCAAAAGGAAACAGTGACTGACCTTTCTTGCGACATCATTTTTGAGCCCGGCAGTGGTAGCTCACACCTTTAATCCCAGCACTTGGGAGGCAGGAACAGGCCTCCGAGTTTGAGGCCAGCCTGGTCTATACAGCTTGTTGCAGGACAACCAGAGCTGCACAAAGAAACTCTGTCTTAGGAAGAAAATAAAAACAACTTTGATTATCCTAAATCAAATCCTAAATGGACATGATTCCAGAATACCATGGGCCATTGTGGCTAATTCTGAGAAGTGATGTTAAAATCAAATATGCCCACCTGAGGAGGTGGCTCAGTGAGTAAAGCATCTGCCACATGGGCAGGAGAACCAAAGTTTGGCTCCCCCAGAACTCACTGAAAAGCCAGGTGCACATCTAGGACATGGGAAACAGGGACAGGAAATCCCTGGGATGAGTCACCTAGCCATACTAACTGAAATCAGCGGGAAACCCTGCCTCAGTACATAGGATTGGGAGTGATTGAGAAAGACATCTGATGTCGACTTTCATTCTACACACACACAGCTCATGCACATGCATACGCACACTCACACACACACACACACACACACACACACACACACATACACACACACAAACCCCATATATATATATATATATATATATATATAATATATATATATATATATATATGTCCAAGTCAATCACAATGTGTGAAGTATGATCTAAGGGATCCAGTGTCTCCATGCATAAGCATTTCTAGTAAGCAGGAATGGGTACATAGATGGCTCAAACTTTGTATGTGCACACTCTGTCTGGAATAATAAATGTAGGTCTCCCAACCTCTGCAGAAGTGTTTCTATAAGCAACTAATTGAAACATAGGTACCTGTCTAGTGATCCACATCTTTCTGCAAACTACAAATTCCAGGACATACCAACACATATCCACCAGCCTATGGTATAGCTGAAGAGGATGGGTTTTCAACAAATATCTACACTTTTAGCCACAAAGAATGATCATTTTTTATTGTTTCTTTGATAGTCCCAAACTGATTTCAGATACTGCTCTTTTATCCTCTTCTGGATTAAAAATGAAGATGGTATATTTAAAGAACTATGAATTTTAACCCCCTGTGTTAACTTGTAAAGACTCCAATGAACTTACTCTATCTGGTTTTGTAAATGATGGTGTTTGAAATGACAGCTGCAAATCTCAAACAGAGCAATGGGCATATTTAATATGCACAAAGGTAAATTTGCTCCTTATAATAAAATTTCTTGGACATGTATATTTCTTCTGGAAAAATCTAGGGATTTTCCTGACTAGTCATCAGTTGAGTATTTAACTAGTGATTTTTCCCATAATGATTGGATTCCACACAAGCGATGTTTTGAGTGATTTATTTGCATTTAAAAAGTTAGTTTCTATTGCACATAAATAGTCTTTCACAGCCAGATAGAAAGCTCATGCATTACTATCTTAAAATATTGGAAAATATGAATCTGCTTGAATTTTCTTGATTATCTTTTGCATGTGCAATGGCCAAATTAATAAAAATATCCACTAGAACTTTTATTACTAAGTAGTTGCTGTTATGAGTGTAGGCATAGATATTCAAAAGACATATTTATTTAACAAATATTTGAGCATTCGTTATGCTGTAGGAACAAGATATACCATACTTGATTCAAATATGAATAAAGCTATGTTTAAAAAAACATAGGAACCTAGATTTAAAATCCTATTTGCAATGTGAGGTGGGATTTGCTCGAGAATAGCAAGTGAGCCTGTATAGCAGAGTGAATATGATCAAGGCATTTGAAGTCTAGCAGCAGTAATCTGAACCTCTATTTCATCATCTACTTGATTTTATATCTTAAATCACAGTCACCTCATCATCCCTAAAATGTATGAAGTTTAAATAAGAAAATGATTTTAAATTAAGGCACTAGCCTGAAGTGTAGTAGAATTCAAAAATTCCTTTATTGTCAATTCTACAAAAAGGGATAAAATATACTAGATCATGACAAAGGAAGAGAGAAAGAAGACAACGTGCTGAGGTAGAAAGGGGATAGGAAGAAGAGAGGGAAAAGGAGGGCGTGGGAGGGAGGGAGAGAAAGGAGAAAGACCACATCTTAACATTTGTTTAGGAAAGGAGACAGGATTGAGGAAACCCTCATGAAGTAGAGACACCTGAGCTCTCTTTGAGAGACACAGGTTTGGAAAATGTTTGGGAATTAATGAGTCATGTTGTGGACACAGCAGGGGATTCAAAAAATCCCTCGGAAAATGCAAAAGATGACATTAGAGAAGAGAGAAAGACGAGTAAAAGTCTAAGCCTTCTTCATTAAAAAAAAATCCTAACAGTATTCGCCATGCCAAGGAAAGCTGAAGGGCACTACTGTCCTGTGTCCTTATGAGTGGAGTGGATGAGGAATTTACCCTTCTAGGTTCTAGGGATAATGCTTCTCACACAGTTGAGCTTGTGAGGGAGGTACAGAAAGGCGTGGACGTCAAGGGCCACCTGCCAACACACTGCAATGTACCGACATCTTTGGCTTCAGCACACTGTAAAGAAAGTAGACAAGGTGGCACTCAAGTTTTCTATGCTCCTAGGGCTTGAGAGTATACAAACGAAGTGTAAGGATAATGTGAACATTGTCTCCATTTGGAAGCTTATAGTAACAACATAGTGCTCAAATAGGAAATAAAATAAAATAAAATAAAGTTAATGCAGTATAGCCAAGTATCCTGAGCATTCTACTTTAATTTTGTTTTTGTTGTTCTGATAAAATACTGACCAAAAGCAACTTGGGAGAGGAAAGTGCTTATTTCAATGAAGGGAAGCCTAAGCAGGAGCTCAAGGCAGGAACTTGGAGACAGGAGCTGAAGCAGAAACTGGGGAAGTATCCCGAGCTTACTGGCTTGCTCACCATAGCTTCATCAGCCAACTTTATTATATAGCCCATGCCATCCTGCCTGTGCTCCTCTCCCACAGTGGGCTGGCTCCACCAATATCAATTAGCAATTAAGGAAAATGGCTGCCAGAAATTGCCACAGACCAATCTGACACAGACAATTCTACAAGTGAGAGGTTCTTCTTAAGCACATCAAGTTGACAATCAAGACTGGCCATCACACCAGGTCAGAAGGAGTGCAGAAAATAAAACCTCAAGAGAATGTGGAACAAGGATTTCAAGCAAGAGATGGTTTCTTTGAACATAGAACTTGAATTCAAATGAACCATCCATTCTCCTTCTAAAGGTTAAAAACCAGAGCAGATAATCTTGACAGCACACTAATTTGGCAAGCACTGTTACATTTCTCTGTTTTGTTTTCTGAAACAAAGTGCTTCCTAGTGTTGATGAAACACCCTCTGTGTTTCCCATATTAAGCATAAACTCAATTACTATAAGAAACAAAGCCATGTGTAACTGCCTGAAAGATCTTCAGCAGTGAATGGAGCAATTGCTAGTCTTTAAGAGTGAAAAAGCATCTAATTCAACCTAGATCAACCTAATTAATTAGCATAAATTAGAATTCTTCAATAAGGAAATATATTCTTCAAGACATGACAAGTGAGTGAGCTATCAGAACATCTTCCAAATGAAAATCAAGACTCAAAAATCAACAATAAAAATGGGATGTACTCGAGTTTTCATTTCCCTTATCCCCAGTGAAATGAATATTTAGTGTAAATGTGGCATCTTTTTGTCCATTGACATTATTTTTTTGATCCTTCTAACTCTAGGATATATGTTACAAACACCTAAAAGAATTATTTTAGTCTCTCTATATAGAGTGCTATTATAGAGTGCCCAGCAGAAAAGCAATTTAATTCATCTGTTGAAGTCTTATAACTGTACCCCCCCATGTTGAATGTGCATGTGTGTGGGTTTGCATGTTCTGTGTACAGGTGCATATGTGGTATGTGTAGGTACATGTGTGTGTGTGTACTCCTGTGGAATTCCAAGACAGATATTAGGTTAGCTCCCGCAATAGCCTTCTGCTTTATCTTACATGGGTCTTATGTGAATGTTGGGGATCCAAACTCTGTCATTTTGGAAGGGCAAGCACTTTAACCACTGACCCATCGCCATAGTCAGTGCCCTTTTATTTCCAAGCTGAGTGTGCACACTGCCCATCTCTCAAAATCAAGTTAGCTAACTGTCACAGAAAGTGCCTCTGTGAGAACTGTGATACTCCAAGCTCCATCACTAAACAGAATGCAATGTGAGCTCAAAATGGGGAAATGTGGGCAGATATTAGTTACTAAGGAATTGTTTGAAGTTGAGCACTGTGAGTAATTCACTGCCCATTTTCTAGGATGTAATTGGAAAAGCGCTGCAATACCTGGGAACATTTGGTGAGCTGAGCGGTGTAGAGCAAGTTGTGGCCCTGATCAATGAGGAAATGTGCATCAATTGCGGCAAATGTTACATGACCTGTAATGACTCTGGCTACCAGGTAGGAACACTGCTAGAATTAAGATGCTGCAGCAAGGCATGGCTCTTCTTTAGGGGCAGCAACTGTCTACTGTTGCTAAATGTACAATTCAAACCAGGTAAGCCAAATATGTCCCCTCACCACAGGTCTCCCTTTATTCCTTGTAATGAACTGGTGTGTGTGTGTTTTTTTTTCCTTTTATTTTCTGTGTAGGGGTCAGTAGAAACCTATACTGTATGTGGGCATTCCCCCCTTCAGATCTGTTGGACCTGGAGTGGTTGTGACCTTCCAACTTTGGTATTATGAGTCAAACTTGGGTCTTCTGTAAACTCAGCAAGAACTCTTAACTGCTGTGCCATTTCTCTGACCAAGATGCACCCCTTATTGTTAGAGGCACCATCCACTGTGTTGGTTTCCTATTGAATAGAAATGGGAGAAGAGCTAAGCACGGTCGGCATTTTTGTTTGCTTTCTGATCCAGCCACTTATGAGCAAGTTCCCCTACCATGGCTGCAAGCTGCAGTGATGCCTTCCTCACCATGATAGGCTCCATCTTCTGAACAGGGAGCTAAAATAAGTCCTCCATCCGTGCATCTATTGAGTTGCTTCTTGTCAGGTTTTAGTTCCAACAATGAGAAAAATAACCAGTATATCCAAGTTTCAGTGCACAGTATTATTTTAATAATGTTTCATCACCCATGAAGCTGGAGAGGGAAGCTTGAGTGAAAACAGAAATTCTTGCAAAATAGTGTACATTAGGGAAGGTTATGGTCTGGTAGTAACTGCAGAGAGGAGAACTGTCATTTATTACCAATCCCCCCAAAAAACTTGATTCCTTCAGCCTACAGACGATTCTCCTTCATTCAGTATTGATTGGGTTTTTACCACAGTAATTTTAAAAATGAAAAGAAATACTCTCCCACCGCGTACCTGGAGCAGTTGGTCTTTAGAAATTTATTCATAGCTGGAAATGACAGAGACAGCAAGATATTTTTGTTGTTGTTGTTTATCTGCCATTGGAAGTGACCATGGATGCTTTCCATGCCTTGGCTGAGAGCCTGCCACGAGACAGAAAAGGGAGATTAAAGATTCCTCTCCTCTGTGGTGGACAGAAGACATCTTATCCATTTCTCTTTGATTTTAACTTACAACTTCACCTACCAGCTTGTGCACTGTACATATAAATTAGATTCTAACACAATAATAAGACATGAAAGGCAATAATAATCATGAAATTATGTTTACACAAAAGATTCCTAGGGCCAGCCTCAGGAGGTGAGAGGAGTAGGGCTCCTCCTGCCCCTTGTTATTTCTCCACAAGCCCTACCTTGTCATTCCAAAAGACTTCTGCAATTAAGTCAGCAGCATGGCTACCAGGAGGTCCCCTTCCGCTCATCCACTGCCCTCTCCCACAGCTGCATGGAAGTCCTTCCTAAAAGTCCAAACCTGCCCGAGGACTGCCATAGTGTCTCCATTGTTTTGATGCCTATAATGGGCAAGTTACTAGGATAACGTAAACCATCTCATTCCTCACTTCACATTCAGTAAATTTATTCTTTTATTCTCCTATATAACTCTGTGAGGGGAAAATACAAGTGGGAGGGAAGGAAGGAAAGACAATAGGAAGAGAGTTAAAGGGGATGGGGGAGGCACAGAGGGAGGGAGAAATCATGAGCTGAGTCAGAGTTAGAGGGCTGGTCCAGGTTCTCACATCTGGGAGATATCAGGGCCAGAGCGGGACAAGGGTTCTCCTGTCCTATAGTGGTGGGATAATGCTTAAAATCAAGTTGGAAATGGTTGAATCTCAGAGCTGACTGTGGAGCCAATTTTTTCTACTGTCTTCTTTTAAATTTTGCATGCATTATTTGAAATGCATTCACTGCCTCCCCTAACATCATCACTTCTCCAAGGCGAAGAACAAGGAGTGTGGCCTAGGAGGGTGGCTCCATCTGTAAAGCACTTGCCTTACAATCACAAGGACCTGAGTTCAGTCCCACTGACCCACATGTGCCCAGCAAAATGACCCAGTCTTGGAATCCCAATGCTGAGGAAGCAGAGACAGAGGATCACTAGGATTCACTGACCAGACAACCTAGCTTAATCAGTGAGCTCCAGGCCAATGAGAGACCCGACAGATGGCATTCCTGAGAATTACAAGTGAGGTTGTCCTCTGACTTCTACATGCACCTACACACATGCCTCCATGCCTCTGTCACCAGCACGTGCATACACACACACACACACACACACACACACACACACACACACACACACACACACACACACACACACACAAGAACAAGAAGTGTGAGGAGTAGATGGGTCTATGATGTATGAACTCATCCAGCACCAGCAGGCACAAGATGCCCCAGCCTGGTCAGATTGGCAAGACTGTGTGCTACATTGACTTGAAAGCAGAAGGGCTGTGTTTCAAAATGTTTCTTCCCCCATGAAAAGAAAACCTTCTAATGAACTGTAAACACTGCATTTCTAATTTAAGGGAGTTTCATTTTTATCTCTGTTTCTACTGTCAGTTCAGCTATTCCTATCATTTTACTACCTCGGTGCTTGGTGCAGTCATCTCCATTGCTGTGGACAGAGATGCAGATGTTGAAATGGGAGCATTCTTGTCACTGGTGGGCAGGGGCTCAACTCTCATGATTTCTGTTTGCAGGCTATACAGTTTGATCCAGAAACTCACCTGCCTACTGTTACCGACACCTGCACAGGCTGCACTCTCTGCCTCAGCGTCTGTCCTATTATCGACTGTATCAGGATGGTTTCCAGGACAACACCTTATGAACCAAAGAGAGGCTTACCCTTAGCTGTGAAGCCAGTGTGTTAAGGTGATTTGTAAGATAGTTGCTGTGAACTTTGATGTGACCGACATAGGCTGATCTTTAAACACAGCGGTAAGGAATCATTGTGGTCAGTTCTTTTCCAAATTTTATAGATTTACACATATAATTACTAAATAAATGTCTAAATTGGAAAGCAATGTCTAATGCCAGTGACCAATTAATGGTCATAAAATGGAATAATTCTTTTCTGAGGTAGCTGGTGAGTAACTGCATACCAGTTAATTGGATGTGCTCCGTCAGTTGTCTACTGTGAAAAATTAACTTTTTCATGGCAATTAGTGTGACAATTTCTAAATTGCCCTATGCCATGCTCATTCTTTGATTCCTAATTGTAAGTGAAATGAACTATTTTGGAACAAAGTACAGTTACATATACAGGAAACCGTTGCCAAGGTAACACTTTGTAATTAAAAATTACCTGTAATTTTAACACCATTTCTAAGGACGTGTAATTAGCTCCATTAAGAACGATCGAAAAACGTCAAGTCATTATTTACTATGACAAGGGGAACAAAACCTGAAAGGGTGTTTTCTAGAATTTTCTTCTGGTCCCTTTTGTGAAGTAGCTCACTCTTTGGTGCTGGACACTAACAGAGAGACTATTTCCTGACTAAAATTCAGTTCAGCACTCATGCCTGAAACAGGTGTCCAGACTACTCAGGGATGGACCACACGTCATTTTTATTTGAATATTGAAGCTGTGTTCCTGATGAAATGAGATATTAGGATGAATGTGTGGTTAATGCCACACTTCACTGTGCATGAACTGTTCTGTCTGCTTTTTACAGTCACCGTCATTAGGAGAGCAACGTATGTTAAAACAAGGCTCTGATTACACAGCTCTGAGCCACAGGCTCCATATTCGACAATGAAAACCACCTTATCTGTAGCTTATACATAATGAGAAGAACCTGTCTGTCTACTCTTTATTTTGACTCATATGTGATTTTAAAATTAATAATATAGAAATATGTATTTTCTGATATTGATAAATAATTTTGGATTTCTCTATTTTCATAATCAGTAAATAGCATCAAATACATTCATTTATTCCTTCCATGTGGCACATTTTAATATGAGTCTATAGGAAGTAAATCTTAAAATGACAATCTGTGGCATATTTCAGTGATAAATGCAAGAGCTAGGAGTGCACTTTGACAAAATCTGTATGATCAAATAATCACAAATAAAATTTTATGATTTTCAGTGTAGTTTTCTGTTTCATTTTTCTAAATGCACCTTTCTGTCAGATATTTATATTTTGACATGAGGTAGTTTGGGATTGGTTCCACAGAAAATTCCATCCAAATACTGGATGTATGTCAGTTCAAATCTACTGAAGACAATGGCAGTATTATTTTCAAATGCCTCATTTCCTGTCCCTCTTACCCCCTCCTTACTCAATGCAACTCTACCCAGCCAAAAATGCATTTTTCACATAGAGGTGGCCAGGCCTCTTGAACCATCAAGATAAAGACACCTGAGAAATGACCTTCCAACCTGAAGACATGGTCCACACCATGGGAAGTATGTGTCACTCAATATTATTCTTCATAAAGTTGTGCAGAATCGAAGATTTAGGAGACTGCAGTCCTTTATGAAGTTTGGGACTTGGTAGTACTTAGATAAGAGATCAAGATATCTGGGGAAAAATTATAGAGCTACAAAGATGCCTTGAAATGTGATTGATGAACCTGAATGTAAGAGAGGGAGATCAGTTCCAGAGAGATAAGAGTCCATGGCCATCACAGCCAAGAATCAGGGCAGCAGGCAGACAAGAAAGAAGGAACAGCAGAGATCTCACACCTCTAATGATAAGCCATAAGCGGAGAGAGCAAATGGGACACGGCCAGGAAAACCTCAAAGTTTTTGGGAAACCTCAAAGTCCACCTTTAGTGACACACTTCCTCCAACAAGGTTACACTTCTTTTTATTTTTTTTTAAATTTATTTACTTATTTTTATTACATGTACAGTATTCTGTCTGCATAGTTGCCTGCAGTCCAGAAGAGGGTACCAGACCTCATGACAGATGGTTGTGAACCACCATTTGGTTGCTGGGAGTTGAACCCAGGACCTCTGGAAGAGCAGCCAGGGCTCTAAACCACTGAGCCATCTCTCCAACTAGGGAGGGAGGAGTGATGAGCAAAGAGGTCAGGACCAGACTGTAGAAATCCACAGGGACAGCCGACCTGAACAAGGGGTTGCTCATGAACCCCAGACTGATAGCTAGGAATCCAGCATAGGACTGTTCCAGACCTCCTGAGCGAGGAGGTCAGTTTGGAGGTCTGGGCAATCTATGGCACCTCTGGTAGTGGACCAGGATTTATCCCTAATACACGAACGGACTTTGGGAGCCCTCTCCATATAGAAGGATACTCTCACAGACTAGACACACGGGGGAGGGCCTAGGCCCTGTTCCAAATAATGTGACAGACTTTGAAGATCCTCCATGGAAGGCATCACCCTCTCTTGGGAGCAGAAAGGGGTTGGGATGGGGGATGGAGAGCAGAAGAGGAGGGGAGGGAACTGGGATTGACATGTAAAAGAAGCTTGTTTCTAATAAAACAAAATAAAGTGATATTCAAAAAAAAGAGAGGGAGATCAGATGCACATGGGGGTGTCTGCCTGGGTGTAGATTTCAAATGACAACCACAGATGTCCCTCTAAAACTCTCTACCTTATGTTTTAATGCAGAGCCTCTCCTTGAGACTTGGGACCTACCTCTCACCATTAAACTATGTTGACTTACCAGTGAGCTCCACAGGCCTCCCTGTCTCCACCTCCCTGGGGCTAGGATTGCAAGGACTTACCACGACGCAGAGATTTTTTACATCTTTTCTGTGAATGAAACTTGGGTCTTCATATTTTTCTAGGAAATCATTTCACTGACTGAGCTATCTTCCCAACTCCTAGTAAGCCCTTTTAAACTGTGGGTGCTGATTTACCCTCCAGAAACGTAATGAAAGCCATCCATGAATGTATGCTGGAGTTTTCAAAATTCTGTCTTCCAGGAAGCCATTCTGCTAGTACGGACCAAAACACAGCTTCTGTGACCTCTCCTGAGAAAGGAGCACACCTGGTGTGGTAGCTCATTCCTATTCTACTTCGGGGAACTATGAACAACCAAGGCATGGAGTTAGGCCATAGCTACCCATGAGTGAACAGTGGTGTTGTTGTTCCTTATTTACCTTTATTCTGGTATGTTCATTCCCTCACTGGTGGGCACTGAGCAGCCTTTCTTATCCATGCTGTTCGGAGAAAATATAATTTAGTTTTGTTTCCTTGGCCTGCAGAGAGACTCAGGGTAGAATAAGAGGGGGAAATCTCATTTTCTATCCAGCAAGAAACCATAATCCAGTGACCCTAAAGTACATCTTCATAGCTCTTCTGAGTAGACACACAGAACCAGCTCACAGAAACTGGTTAGGATTTCCTAACTAGTAGCTAAGAAACTATGTGATGTCTTACATGTGTGGTAGCTAGCTTTATTTGTCAACTTGGCTGGACAATATGACCCACGTACTTGTTCAAACATTTTTATTTAGGTTTATAATTAAATTGGGCTCGGGATAAAAAATGAATTGGCTCCCAAAGCATGAGAGGGCTCCACACATGTGTCAGAGCCTTAGAATAACAAAGACCCACGTCCAGGAGGGAGATCTCCAGCACACAACATTCACACTTCATTCTGACTCCTCATCAAGCTGAGTCTAGACTTAAAACTATAACTCTTTCACAGTCTTCAGCCTCAGTGTCACACCAGTTGAACTCAGTAAGTCATCATAGCTGTGAGACAATTTCCTAAAAATATTTAATTCAATCCCATTGCTTCCATTTCTTTGAAGAAGGCTGATGGATGTGACACATCTCATTGAATGCTATTGTGATCAGGGTGGGTACCATCATTTGTTCCCAAAATAGATGAAGACATATATCCTCACCCAACACAAGTGACTTACTCCAAGCTATCGATCTAACTTGGTATGTTCCTTAGTGCCCTAGCTTACTTCCATTATTCCTCCATCTGTTTGTCTAGCTCTTCATTCACTCCACAAATAACAAATAGCTACAGAGTACCAACAACTTGACTAGAGATAAGGATGTGAACTCAAATGATAGTTTTCCTGTATCTTACCCCATTCAGGCTAATACAACAAACTGTGATAAACTGAGTGACTCACAAACAACAGACTATTCTCACTAGTCTGGAGAAGAAGAAAGCCTGGAATCAAAGTGTCAACAGAATTAACAGCAACCAGCCTTCTGCTTTATCAATGTCACCTTTCACTGTAGCCTTGTATGGTAGAAAGGGTGAATAATTTCTGTGGGGCTTCTTGTAAGAACACTAATCTCACATATGAGTGCTTCACCCTCACACCTTTTTCCAAACCCAATACCATGAGACTATCGCCTTGGAGATTATAACTTTATTTTATGTTTTTGTAAGATACACAATCAGACAGTTGCACTCTCTAGCTTCATTGTAATGTTCTATGGAAACAGACCTGTAACAGCTTTATGCTACATGTGGTAGTAAGTGCTGGAGAGAAGGGACATTGTAGGGAGAAATCCTGTTTAGAGGTACTGCTGACCATGCCCACTTGGTCGTGGTCAGAGTGATGTAACAAAGGTTTAAGTAGTTGGGAGGTTCGTGCATGGGCCCCTTTTCTCTCTTCCTCCTGGTTGAGCGGACTAGGAGGCATCTTGTGGGTCACTCCTGCTCTGTGTAAACCTGGCCACTGGCTCCCTTGCATGAGTACATTCTTAATAAACTACCTGTTATCAATCTAGTTCTGGACTCCACTTTGTAAACCTCTTTGGGACATCATAAGCATATGCACTTGACTGGCTTAATCATCAACTTGTCATCAGAGAAGAGGGAGCCTCAACTGTGAAAGCGCCTCTATAATATTCCACTGTGAGGCATTTTCTTAATTAGTGGTCAATAGGGGAGTGCCCAGCCCATTGTGGGTGATGCCATCACTGGGCTGGTGTCTCTTTCTAAGAGGCTTAATCATCACCTTGTCAAGAGATTATAAAAGAGAAAATAAGGAGTAAGAGAAGGACATCTCAAGGAGTAAAAATAGAGAAGGCAAAATGGATGGAAAGCCAAGGACATTCAGGAGATCACACAAACTTGGAATTATCTAGAACAGAACAAATCAAAAATGCAGTTGGGGTAAGTCAAAAATTGGTACATAATGCATTAAGATCCTCGAAGAAATCAGAGTTTTCAGTATTTTCATTCTTCCTTTCAAAAATATGAAGTGTCTTCCATATGCCAAATACTTCTGTCTGTCTGTGATTCAAGCAATGAACAAGGCAGGCATAGATGCTGCCTTGCTGAGCTTGCATCTCAGTAAATGACACAAAATGAAGAAAGGAATGAAACAGAACATGGCCAGGCCTCTGACAGCAAGAAGATCTTAAGACAGAGACAAGGACATTTATATTTAATTGAATGAGTAGGTCAGTCTGAAGGACGCAGAGATGAGGAAGAGTCTGACACATGAAGAAAAGGGGGGACAGGGTCCCATAAATAAACAAGTGCAAAGGTCACAAGGTATTCAAATTATTGAAAGGAAAAATGGAAGTAAGGCAATAGAAGGTGATTCATGGGATCTGTGAGAATCCTGGTGTGTAAGCAGATGTCCCTTAAGATCTCTTCCTCTCACACCCTGATGGTGGCACTCCAGTTAATGCCTACACCTATGCTTCCCAACTAGACTACTGTTTAAGTATCTGAACACCCGCAATGTTCAGGAATTTCAAATTCCAAGCTCCAAAACCAAAACAGCTATTTCTGCCACACCTGATGTTGCTTGCTCACTTCCAGTAAATCACAGTATCTAACAATTTGGTCCCTAATACCTTTCCTAAGACTTTCTGCAACTTGCCATTCTAAAAACCCCCATGACTAATTCCACCCTTATGCATTGTGATGGTTAACACTTCCCATGTGATAGGATCTAGGATCACCTGAGAGACAACCAGGCTAACTGAAGTGAGAAGATCCATTCTAAATTTGCGTATCACTGAACCTTGAGTTGGGATTCTGGACTGAATAAAAAGGAGAAAGCAAGCTGAACATCAGCGTTCATTTCTTCCTGCTTGCCAGCTACAGATACAATGTGACCACACTATTGCCACCAATCCTTCCATACCATGATGGACTGAAACCCTCCTTAAGCTATAAGCAGAAATTGACCTACTTTATTTATGGTTTTACTGCTGTGATGAAACACTATGTACAAGGCAACTTGAGGAGGAAAGCATTTATTTCAGTTTACACTTCCAGGTGACAGTCGCTCACTGAGGGAAGTCAAGGCAGGAACATAAACAGATCAGGAACCTGGATGCAGGAGCTGATGTAGAGGTCATGAAGGGGCAATGCTTATTGACTTGCTCCTCATGGCTTGCTCAGCCTGCTTTCTTAGAAAGAGCCATCAGCCCAGTGATGGCATCACCCACATGGTCTGGGCACTCCCCTATTGACCACTAATTAAGAAAATGCCTTACAGTGGAATATTATAGAGGCATTTTCACAATTGAGGCTCCCTCTTCTCTGACGACTCTAGCTTGTGTCAAGCTGACGTAAAACCAGCCAGCATAGACCATTCCTCTCCTAGGTGTTTCTTGATCACAGAAATAAGAGAACTCATACTTAGTTTATGACTCTTGCCTAGCATCTCACTCCAGCACTGTCATATGCATCCTGGTCAGCACAAATATTCTATTATGGCCTTGTACTGTCACAAAACTCACAAACTCCTCCATGTTAACAACCAAAAATGAAAGTCTAGTGAGGCTCTCGCTGCCATTTCAACTGCATTTGACTTGACTCACCCCTGAGCTCTAGTCAATGAGAAATTTCTGTAGCTTATAAGACCCCCACTGCACTGTAATTACATAGAACCATTAACACTCAAGCCTCTACTTCTTTTTTTCTGTTTTTTCAAGACTTGGTAGTTCCAACTATCCTGGAACTCACTCTGTAGACTAGGCTGGCTTCAAACTCACAGAAATCCACCTGCCTCCACTTCCCCAGCACAGGGATTACTGGTGTGCACCACCACACCTGGCCATAAGCCTCAACTTCTAACCCATAAAATCAGAGCTTAAATAGTTTTATCATCTTCCTAAGATCATTGCAGGATAAAAAGAGAAAGTGGAGGTTAACTGGTTTACTAAATGTATTTTCATTTTTTTCTTGTTTAAAAAAACAGAGAATGAACAAAATTGCTATGTATGATTGGAACTTCATTTGAAGTTCAGTAAACTTGACTTTTAGGAGATGCCCTCCCTGTTGACTCTTTGTTGTTGTTGTTATTTGGGGATGCACTATTCACTTTTGTTTGGCTTTAGGTCTGATAGTGCTATTGGAAATATGTTGCCCTTAGGAGTGAGGTTGCTACATGGCAGGTTCTGGTTTACTTTTACCCTCTGAAGTTAATCCAATTAACAGGGAAGCAATTAGACTCACTATTATCTATCCAGAGCTGAAACATTTTCCTGTTTCTCACAGATGCACACAATTCCACAAACAGCCTGCCAAGCGAAATTTGGACCCAGTCCTTAATGACTCTGGGATGTCCTTGTAGTCAATAGCTTTCCCTTTTGTTAATAAATATGGCCGCTCTTATGGAATAATATGTGTTCTTTCCTTAAATGTTAAAAATTACAAACAACATCTTTAAGTTGGATGGTCTCCTTGGAAACATGAGTATGATCTACAGAGCTTATTAACCTTCATGGTACCTCCCCTTGTGTGCATATTCACTACCCTTACATGTACTATAAATTACTGTGTTATAAAGGAGTCCAGGTCATTTTATCACTGGCTGAGAGTCAATAGTACTGAGTCATGCCGATTTAAGGATCCACACCATTATTTACATTCAGATTTTATATACTGCTTTTTCCCTATGGTGTGTTCTGCTCCCTCTAAAAGGCAGCTGTGTCATCCTGCCTTCCTGTCAGCCTGACCTCCTTATTCCACTATCATTGGCAAATTTGCAGTTATAGATTGCAGGTAGTTTTCAAAGATTTACATTAATCAGCAATTAATAGGTCAAGACTTCCTCTCTTACCAATAGTTTTCCTTTAGGAGACTATATTAAACCTGTGATTGGCGTGCCTATTGATGTTGCTGGCTCATCTGTCTTTTGTGGCTTTCTTTGGAGTCTATCTCCTTGATACTTAGGCATGTGGTCTAAGATATATCACCAAATAGATGAACACATACACATGGCTATTAAAATTTAGTGAAAAGACCAGGTCTGAATATATTTCTTAAAGTATAAGAATCTGAGTGGAAGATAAGAAACTTCCAGTTCACTTCCTCCATTTTAAAAGACAGATATTTGAAGAAAAAGAAAAGTTCAGGAAGCTGATCATAAATATACTAATACTCTACCTTCTGTTTTACAGTGTTTGAGCAACTACATCTTGAATGCTTTATATGTAATGTTTTTATGGGACTGTGGCTGAGATGTTAAGCAATTTATCTGACAAAATACCTGAGATGAATGGCAGAAAAGGATGAAGGGCTTATTTTTGCTCTTGGTCTCCATGATTTTAGCTCATAGCTATTTGTTCCTCTCAATGACAGGCCTCTGATGGCACAGAACATCTTAACAAAAGGACATGGTGTATATGTTTACATGGCTACTGGGAAGGGGTGTAGAGGGAAGAGGAGGAAGAAGAGAAGGAGAGAGATCAAAACCCCAATATTCCCTTAAAGGGACTTTTCTTCCTCCAATTAGCCCCCCATATCTTAAAGTCCCCACCTCCTACCAATGGAGTGTCCAGTTGGTAAAATAGTTAGCTCAAATGCCTTCGAGGGACACTTAAAAACCAAACCACGCTGACCAATATATGAGGTTTGTTTAAAGCAGGAATAATAGTTCATTTCTGTTTGAGGTCAGAAGCACAAATAACCAGTAACAATCCAGAGTCTGTCCAACAATCATGATGTTGAGTACAACTTAACAACAGGAACTCTGTTTTCACCTAGGCTTCCATTTCAGAGGGAGATGTCTACACCCTAAAACTTATTTCACCACACATCTCTAGGAAATGACCTAACCCCAAATGAGCTGCTCAGGAAAAAGCCTAACAGCCAAAGCTCAGTATTCCCATGATTGGTTGTCACTAAGCAGGCACAGAACCACAGACCTCAAAGGCTCCCGAATTGGCTGAGGTGGTTCATCACCCTGGAAAGTCCCTAGCCATGTCTCCCCATGCTCTATTATAATTGTGTAAGGCTATGGTATTATCACATTTTCCCTTTAAATGGATTGTGTCCCATCTGAGAATTCTGGATCCAAACACTGGCAACCCTCCTGATGTATCATATCAGCCTTTTCCAATACATTTTCTGTTTGCTTGAACCCAGTCTTCCTGGTGGATTATTCCCCGGTTCTGGACCCTAACATTGCCCAATGACAATGTCTTCTTTTGCATCATAAAACTTAGGTAACTTTTCAAGTAAAACCTTTGAACGTTTTTTTTTTCTTTTGTTTGTTTAATTTCTTAAAGACAAGAATGTTGTAATTTATGCTCTTCTCTGGTAAAATTAGTAGCATAGTAGTCCAAGTTCCTGGCTAACCAATAGTAAGTTATATAAATTATAAAGATAAAAGGAAAACACTTACTAAATTCTACAAAAATATTTAGTTGCCATCTCCACTTCTCTGAACTTTAAATTTATACATGCAGTATTTATTGACCATGAATATTGAAATAAAATTCCTAAAGTCAATATATGTCTCAAGCAAACTCTGTTCATTAGTTCTCAGTTTTTCTCATTTCTGCACATGTAACATCACTCAACTTCTGTCACAGTTAGATTTAGTTGTCAACTTGATAAATCTTGTAAGAGAAAACCTCAATTGGGGAATTAATTCCATTGGATTAGTCAGTGGGTAGTTTATGGGGCATTTTCTCATTGTCATTTGATGTAGTAGGGCTCAGTCCACTCTGGGTGGTACCATCCCTAAGCAGTCAGGCCTGGGTTGTATAAGGAAACACCTAAGCAAGCCAGTAAGAAGTATTTCTCTTTGGTCTCTGCCTCATTTCCTGACTCCAGGTCCCTGTACTAAGCTCCTGCTTTGCCATCTATTAAGGATTAAATGTAACCTGTAAACTGAAATAAGCTCTTCTTCAAGTTGAATTGGATCCGGTTTTATCACAACAATGAAACACAAAGTAGAGCAGTTTCTAATCGTTCAGGATTGGTAAATCACGTTTGCAACAAACTTTTCCTTCTTTTCCCCTTATCCTTTCATTTCCTCTCCTGCTTAGATATTAGGATACTTGATTCAAGTGACAGAAAGCCCAGCCCAAATTGGTTTAGATAAGGGAAAAAAGAATTGTATTGCTTAGCTAAAAGAACTGATTTTTTTATTAAATTGAGTACCTCTATTATTCTATCTAATAATAGGCAGAACAGTGCTCTCCTCGGTAGTTTTTTTTGTCAACTTTATACAACCTAGAGTCAACTGGGAAGAGGGAACCTCAGTTGAAGAATTACCTTCATCAGACTGGCCTGCAGCTGTGTTTACAGAAAATTGTCTTAATGATTGATGTGGGAGGAACTGGCCCACAGTGGGTAGAACTATTCCTTAAGCAGGTGATGCTGGGCTTTCTAAAAAACTAGACAGGAAATAGCCAAAAAACGAACCAGATTGAGGTATTCCTGTGTTTTCTGCTCTATGTTTCTACATTCAGAGTCCTGTCTTGAATTCCTGTCCAGGCTTCTCTCAGTGGGGGAATGTGAAATAAACCCCTTCCTTTCTAAGTTGCCTGTCGTCATAATGTTAATTACAGCAACAGAAAACAAACTAGGACAAGTGCCTTCCCCCAAACTGTCCAACTCTTAATTAAAAGAAACTAGTATGTTGGTGCAATGTAAAGGGCAATTAAATATGCAGAAAGAATTAAAGTTGCTGATTGGCAGAGCTCAATAGTCAGGGAGATTGTCCTAGATTGTCTAAATGGGCTAAGTGTAATCACAGTACTCCTTATGAGTGAAAAGACAGTGTCAGGGTGGTGTGACAGGAGATAGACTCAAATATGAGTTCTGGGTTTGGAAATGAAATGAATTACTCCACAAATGCTAATCAGCTTTGAACTGAGAAAATCAAGTAACTGAGTTTCCTCCTCATGAAGGAACACCATCCTGCTACATCTTTATCTTCACCTGGTGAGA
Source organism: Cricetulus griseus (assembly GCF_003668045.3). Lineage (NCBI taxonomy): Eukaryota > Metazoa > Chordata > Mammalia > Rodentia > Cricetidae > Cricetulus > Cricetulus griseus. Next base: position 38,940,697 of record NW_023276806.1, on the reverse strand, counting down.
ACCATGATAGAATATGCCCTCTAGACATGTGAGACTATATTCATACTGCTTAATGTTACTCAGTCTGGGCAAATTTGCTATAGCAGCAACAAGAAATTCAAACATCCTGTAAGGTTCATATGGCCTAATGTGATGGTTTGATTCTGAAATGTCCTGCAAATGTGGCTAAAGGTTCCAGTTCCTAACTGCTGTATTGTGTTGAAAGTCATTTGCTCATGAGGCCACCAGGGGATTGCTACATTAAAAGAGAGATAATTGTGTGTCACTTTTGGGAAAGGATGGAGACTAGGAGGTGGGATGTGTTTGGAGGAGGTAAGTACTTGGGGTGTCCCTGACTTCTCTATGTCTCATGTCTTCCTGGTCTCTGAGGTCTTCTTTGACAGGCACCACTACCATGATGTTCTGCCTTTCCTTTCCCTCAGAGCAATGGGGTCAACTGACCATGGCTTTAATCCCTGAAGCTGTGAGCCAAAATAAACATCCCTGTTTTTTAAGGCTTATCTAAGGGATTTGTCTCAGCAATGAAAACCCAGAAAATACACCTTCTGGATTCCCACTATGAACTAATTTGGGTGAATATATAGACCAAAAAAATTAATTGCAATCTATCTCACTTCATTCTTTCCATAGTTTTGCTGATTCTATTTTGAAGTAAGTGTCCCTATGTCTACTTTTGTCTCAGTGTCTTATCTCAGGTCTTTATCTGGGAATTTAAAGAGATTAATTTTAAGCTCTTTTTTGTTTCTGTGTTTTAAGAAACTACTTTTCAGATAGGAAGAAAATGCCTAAAGTGCCTACTTATGTGATCTTAAAATTATAGAGTAGCATACGTGTGCTTACAATAAACAGCAGAGGACAATAAATACTGAAAGTTAAAGTTAAATAGTTTCCTCCAAAATGTATTTGTTTTCTGTGGTAGCTAATTTTGTAAATATACCATATAGATACTTAAAACATGGTGTGCTTTTTTGTTTGTTTAACAGATTTCTTCCAGTTGATATTGTCCTTGGGACATGTTTGTGTCCACGAATATAGCATTCTCCAGGACATTTTTTTTAAGAAGGTGCAATACCCTCTTTCATGAATGTGGCATAACTTTGTATTTTTCTTATTGCTGAAGAAAATGTAGGTTATTGTGACTTTTATAATTGCAACTAATTATGTCATAAATATTTATATGTGTGCCTTTTGACACTTAAACTTATGTGTTTATTGGATACATAGCTGTGAATTAAATTAATAAGTCACAGGAATTGGTCATGACCAGCTTCTTTTGTACTACCACTGGTCATTGAGGTATAGGAAATAAAAATGAGATAATTTCAGAATCTGAATCTTGACTCAGATGGAACTCTACTGGAGAGAGTAGAAATCTGAAAACAAGGAAGGCTGTAGGAGATAGAAAATTCCAAGTCTGAATGGCCCCTAACCAGACTGTGTGACTAAGCTGCTAGTAAGACTTAGCATGCAAGTTTCACGCTGAGGCAAATGAGAAATGAAGTACTCTTAATGTTTATGTATTGTGAGAGGTTTATTTATTTAGCAAAGGAAGTTTATTAACTTCAGAATCAAGTGTGCTGTAATGAATGATGACTGTTGATTTCAGGGTTGAGAAAGCACTCTCTTCCAACCTCAGAATGTTTCCATCCTCTCAAAATCCTATCCCTCCATGGTGATGATATTGAGAAGGTACTATTGCAAGAGGGCCTGGGTGAGCTGAACATATTATAATGGGACTAGAGTCCATATTTTAGAGGCCCCAGGGAGCTCCTTTGTCCCTTCCACTACTGAGACACAGCAAGAAAGCAGCATCTATGAACCAAGAAAAATGCTCTTCCTGCATCTTCAGGCAACTTGAATTAAGCCTTCCCAGACCTAAAAGTATGAGAAATGTATTGTGAAAACATGGTGTTTTATTATACTGACCCAAATGGACTAAGACACCTCCTATTTTATGTTTGGTTGTGAGCCTATCTATTAATGGCTGAGCCATCTCTCCAGCCTATAATCCACACTGCCAGAGAAGCTAGGAAGCAAGGAGGACTCTATGAGAGACTTACATGGTCCCCGGGAGAAGGGGGAAGGGACAAAGATCTCTGGAGCAAATTGGGAGCATGGGGGGAGAGGGAGGGAGCTAGGAGAATGAGAAGGGGAGAAGAGAAGGGGTGAGGAGGACATGATGGGGCAGGGAGGTTGAGTTTGGGGAAGAACAAAAGATAAGAGATACTATAATAGAGGAAGACATTATAGGTTTAAAGAGAAATCAGCCACTAGGGAAATGTCTGGAGACCTAAAAGGATGACACCAACTAACAATCCAAGCAACAGAGGAGAGGCTACCTTAAATGTCCTCCCCTGGTAATGAGATTGATGACTAACTTATATGCCATCCTATAGCCTTCATCCAGCAGCTGATGGAAGTAGAAGCAGACACCCGCAGCTAAACCCGCAACTGAACTGGAATCCAGTTGCAGAGAAGGAGGAGTGATGAGCAAAGGGTCCAGACCTGGCTGGTAAAACCCACAGAAACAGCTGGCCTGAACAAGGGAGAGCTCTTGGTCCCCAGACTGATAGCTGAGAAACCAGCATGGGACTTATCCAAACCCCATGAACGTGGGTGTCAGTGAGGCCTCGGAAATCTATGAGGCCTCTTGTAGTAGATCAGTACTTATCCCTAGCGTAGGAATGGACTTTGGGAGCCCATTCCACATAGAGTGATACTACCTGAGCCTAGACACATGGGGGTGGGCCTAGGCCCTATCCCAAAGGATATGACAGATTCTGAAGACACCCTATGGAAAGCCTCACCCTCCCTTGGGAGCAGAAAGGGTGTGGGATAGGTAGGGTGTTAGTTGCGGAGGGGGGGGGCCTGGGAGTCAGGAAGGAGAGGGAACTGGGATTGAAATGTAGAAGAATCTTGTTTCTAATTCAAATAAAAAATGGAGAAAAAGATACCTCCTCTTAAAGAAGATGTTCATGAGCACAAGGAACTTGTCTGAACGTTGACATTTTAACAAAATTTATTTGGTGCATCAACAGTAAAGAAAACTATATCTTGTATATTCCTATTAGGTCAACCGCTAAGAAGTATTTTATTGACATGTAACCAATACATGCATTTATGGAGTCTGGTGTGATAATTAAAGACATGCATACAATGTGATCAAGTGAGGGTAATTGCCCTTTTCATCTCTAGCACTTGTCATTTGTGTAGGAAACCTTCTGTTGTTTATAAAGGATATCTTTTTTTATGAACTATGTTTATCCTACTGTGCTCCAGAACCTTGAAGTCCATTCTTCCTGTACCTATTATTGCCAGCTGTCTTCTCTTCCTGACAATTCTGAACTCCGAGTGGTCACAATTCTATTCTCTGTGTCTATGACATAGATCGTGAAAGGTGGGACACATGAGCAAATCAGCTATGTTTACAGTCAGCCACTAGCTCACAGATCCACACTATTCCTCTCCACACTTCTGATACTAGACATGATTCCCAAATGATAATTTATTAAAAACCCTCAGGTGGGAGGGCTTCTCACATTATCACAAAGTTGTTGAAATGCATGGAGTATATTTAACTTTCCATCTTGCCAGCTGGAAAACTACATTATTTTGCTCACACAGAACCTACTCACTGAGATGATCTCATAAGACAAAGTCTGATGAGGAATATGACAGCCGACCATCTACTCAGGATACTGTTACACCATCTCAAGCAAGATATTCTGAGCGCCTGGACTAGTGACAGCATATAGTGAGATTAGCCAAGAGGGAAAGATCCCAAGAAATATTTATCAAGAGAGTAAGAATGAAAATAAGTTTATTAAGAAGCTAACAGATATCAGTTACTATATGAACTAATGAATCAAATACCAGGAATGCATTATATACTTCCAGTAAAGTATTGCTATGATATTATAAGGATGCAGACATTATTAAAGCATCCTGAGGCCCATCAGCAGGACACAAAGGATGCTTCTTAGAGCATACATATCATTGCCATGTGAACTGAATTTGTAGAAAGAAATTTAGTTTACTGCTTCAGAATACAAACCCTGGAGTCAAACTCCGAGTGTTTGAACCCTAGCTCTGCCTCTTGATGTATTTCCTTCTGAAAGGTGCTTAATAATTTAAACCTCACTTTTCTTAGTTGTTAAGAGGAACAGAAAGGAGGTTGCAGATAACAATAAACAGCTGTCACTACCTGTCAACTACATTCCAAGTACTTCACATCCAAACACCCTTTTTGTAAGCCTAACCACCCTGTGAAGTAAGTACTGTGTTCTTATTACTGATTTAAAGATGACAAAACTGTGACACTGAGAGATAGGGAGTAAATTTCAAAGTCCACATTTCTGGAAGTGGTAACGCTAACACATGAAGCCATGCAGTTTGCTTGTGAGTACTCACTGGTGAACAGCACACCACTATCTCTAGTGCCAACTGGCCTGCATTATTGTGTAGAATAAGGGGGATAACGTGTGTCAAGTACTTAGCACAGTGCCTGCTCATGGCAATGCACTGTAGTATTAGTATTAGTATTGGGCTGATAATATTGTTATAGTGTGGGGTTCAATGTTAGTAACTACTAACTATGTAGAATGGTGCTGCTGTGTGATCGGACCAGCTGGTTTGGAGAAAGGAACTGTCTTAGCTAAGGACCAAACATCCATTCCTCATTTCTTTAATGAAAGCACTGGCTTTGCCTACACAAAGCCCATGGCAGGTCTTCCTACATGGGATTTTTATTTTAGCTAGTCAGAGAAGAAGGCTTGGAGTCATTTTCTGAGGACCTCACACAGGCCTTGAGCCTTGTGCCGGAAATCATGGGAGACATGAGCCTGAAGTGATGTTCTCAAAATGAAAGGGCTGGGAAACAGTTTAGATCCTAGTGACATGCTTCCAAGCATTGAATCCTAGCCCTTCCAGTTAGCAGCTGAGGACTTGGGGAAAGTGGCTGTGCCTTTTGTCTTCATGTTCCTTGTATCTAAAATAGTAAAAGAAGAGAGATTTCATGGAGTCAGTGGAGATAAAAGCATTGCACACCAGCCCAAAGAGAGGAAAGTATCCTACCTCTGTCCTCCGTGTGCACACATGCATGCACACACCCCCTATATCTGCTCCACCCACCCTGATACACACCATACCCCACACTTAGTCCTATCTTGGCCTACCACCTATCTATATTTTACCTAAATTTATATCATTGGTATTACTCAACAGTACGAGAGCAATTGCTTAATCAGTTCCTTTTCAACATTTTACTTCTTTCTTCCTTACAACAGAGTTCTTAAACATTAATTTTATACCAAAATCTAGTGCATAAAACACACACGTGGGGTGTTTTATCTTAAACTGTTTCCTCATTTTGCACTGTACTTCAGCCTATGCTTGAAGAAACTGCCTCCACTGGCTGGGCTTCTTCTCTGAGGCCATTCCCAACAGTAAAAATTAATCATTCCTTCTTGAGTGTACCTTTAGTTTTTATGCATCTGACTATTTGTGGTCAGAGTTCCATTTTTTAAATGTCCACAACAAGGTGTAATACTTGGCAAGAGTGATCTGGGTACACAATAAATTATTATAGAGCTGTTTCCTAGAGCCTATAAATCCCACAGCAGCATTTCCAGAGCATGGTTCAGTAGCTTGAGTTCATTCGCAGGTAGGCAGCCGTTACCATGCTCAGCTGCTAGCAGCAGTAACTCTACATCAGGGTTACTCCAACTCTATGCAGATGCTCATCTACTTTGTGTATCCATGGATTAACCTATTCTGGATATTTTATATAAACAAAAACGTGCAATATGTGCTGTTTTGTGAGTGATTGCTTTCATTCAGCATAAGGAGTTCAATGTTTATCCATGTATCAGAAGATATCAATACTGCTTGCCTTTGGGGGTAGATAATACTCCATTATGCAGATATAATGTCAATTATTTGCTCATCTGGAGGTTGATAGACATTGAATTGTTTTCATGTTTTGACTATTATGAATGAAGCTCTTATGAATATTTGTAATATAAATTCTGTGGTGGACACATATTTTCTTTTCTGTGAGTCTACTTACTGAGACATGCAATTGGCTCTACATATAATCTTCTAAAGAAGCATTGGGCTGTCTCCCAAAGCAACAATAGCATTTTATGCCATCACCAACAGTGCATAAGAGTTCCTCAGAGCTTTTCCAACATTTGTGTTATCCGTTCTCTGGATTGTAGCCATCTGTACAGTATAAAATAGCACCTCATTGCTGCTTTGATTTGCATTTTCTTAATATCTGATGATCTTTAACATAAGTTGTCTATTTTTATATCTCCTTCAGAAATATGTCAGCTTATAGTCCCTTCTGTGACAATTGGTTTTAATTGTCACTTTGAGACAATCTAGAATCACTTGGGAAGAAAATCTCAGTGGCCGATTGTCTAGATCAGGGTTACTAATGGGCATGTATGTTAAGGATTGTCTTGATTACATTAACTCATGTGTGAAGACTCAGCCCACCATGGGTAGCACCATTCCCTGGATATGAATGGAGAAAGCAAGCTGAGGATCAACCATGCATTCATTTCCCTCCATTCTCCATGGGACATGTGACCCGCTGTTTTAACTTCCTGCCACTGAAAGCCTCCTTCTTGTACTATACTGTAACTTGGAAATTTGAATGAAATATACTCTTCCTCCCTTAATTTGCTTTTGCCAGTGTATTTTGTTGCAGCAGCTAGAAGGGAAACTATGACTCCCAGTCTCAACAAAAACACCAAGAGTACCCAAGAAACAAGAGCAAAGGTTGTCCTCTGGCCTCCACATAACACTCTTATATGTGTGCATATATGCACACATATACACATGGACCTGCACACAGAAGAACATGCATATACACAGAGACACAAACCACAATATGCTAACATTTTCTTTATTTAATCTGACAATATGTTTGTGGACAAGCATGTATATTCAGTGTTCTATAATTCTGCATTTTTAGCTACAAAAAATCCCGAAACATATATAGTGATTCTCCACTGTGACAACTCTAGAATTCCACCCATAAATATCTGAAGCATTTTTTGTTACAAAATGAAATGTGCTGAGGGGCTAGTACTCTTTTAATGCACACTCCCATCTTGCTGACGACCTGTGGAAGGCAAGTTCCCTGCCAGCATCTGGCTACCTGGCAGGCTCTAAGGGCAGCTGGGGAGGAAACCTGAGAGTTGCTCCTGGGTCTTCCACATAATTAGCCTGTTTATAGGCCATCTGGGTTGCTTTGATTTCAGCATTGCCATTTCTTGCTTTCTGAAGATTTTCTATGTGTCTCTTCCTTTGGGACTAAAGTCATTAATAAGGCCTTCCTTAGTCAGGGACACTGGCTTCTTTAATGTGTCTGGCAACCGTCTGCCCCCCTGGATGGATCTCATTATGAAGCACCCTACAGACCAAAGAAGGGCGGTATTTAGATTTGATAATGCTGTCATCAAATTAGCAGGCCTCATTAGAAGGAAATTACAGATTTGGGGCTCCCTAATATAATAGATTCTTAAAACCCCATCCAAGGAATTACAAAGCCTCCTTAACGAAAACTATTGCAAGAGGAAGGGCTGCATTTCTGCAAAGCTCCCTCAGATGGGGAGACATAAGGAAATATCAAAACTTTGCCTTATTTGAATACCCCTGGGTCTCCCCAACCTGTATTGACCAATGAGGTCACAGGTACATTGTGAAATCAACTTCAGTGGCTAATGAATCCTTATTGCAAGCCTACCCAGACATGTAGCAGCTACTTAAAAACAGCCAAAGGAGTATGTCTATGCTTTTTATTTATTTTGATTTGTTGGGGAGAAACATATGCACATGCATGCAAGTGCCCTTAGAGGCCAGAAAATGGAGTCAGGTCCCCTGGATTTGGAATTGTAGATTGTTATTATCCATTAGACAGGGGTCGGGGGTGCTGGGTTCCTAATCCAGCTGCTCTGCAAGATCACCAAGTGCTCTTCACAACTGCCATCTCTCCAGCCCCAGCGGCTCTTTTAAAAACGATATTATTAATTAATTTATTTATTTATATCCTACCCACAGTTTCCCCTCAGCAGCTCTTTCTATCAGGAACCCCAGCATCCCACATATTCATTGGTCGGGACTCTGAGAAATGATGTACTCTCCTGTCCACCTGGGTCCTAAACAGCCTATTCTTGAAAACATCATCAAGCCCCAATTCTCTCCACTGTCAAACAAGCAGCCATACTTGCCTGGCCTGGTTTAACCATGGAACTGTTTCATCCTGTGAGGAGTTTGTTTATGTCTCCAGGGCAGGAACACTTTCTTCACTTCTCTTACATGACCCTGGGACTTGGAGCTGTGTGGGTAAACCATAGACAGTAGCTAAATATTTTTATTTGACTAATTGTTGTCAACCTGATATATCCCAACTTTAGAAAAGTACAAAGTCTACTAAAATAGATGTTTTGCTTCAGGGAAAGAGGGAAAAAAATCCCGAGGAGAAGAAGCACATTTCCTTCTCATCAACTAGAAAGTCACCTGGAGTCAGCCTTTTTAAATCAGTTTGGTGGTACTCCGAGTAAGCAAAGGCAGGAACCTCAGGAGGGAGCCACCTGCCTATGTGGTGGGCTCAGCGGCTTCATCTTGCTAGCACATGTCAAACTCCGCATCTTCCATGCAAACTCTTATTACCTACTTCACACACAGTTACATGAATAAATTACTCACCGAGATTCAAACCAGCCTAGGCCTTGGAGAATAATTATTCTCCCTAAGGAAAATGGGAATAACCTAAGGTGAGTTGACAGCACGGCTCACATCCTCACTCTCAGTTTCTACATCTAGTGCCTCAGGTCTGCCAAATCAACAGCAAAATATGAGTCACAATGAAATTTAATACATAATAGCAGCAATTGCAGTACTAAATAATAATAAAAATAGTTGCTAATATCCATTGATCCATTTTACAGAATCTGTATTGCACCTTTATTTATCGTCTTTCATTTTTATTTAAAAAAAAAAAAAACAAGTGACAAAAACTCTAGAGTGGTATCCCTTTGCCAGTTAGAGATGCTAGGGCACAAATCATAAATTCAGAGGTCTGGAAAGTTCCTGGTTTCACTTAAGAGATGATGGTGCTGAACTTTGGGTCTCTGTTAGTTTTTAATCATTGGGGGAACAGAATTCCGTATTAGAATTTTGTCCCTCCAAGAGCCCTCTTCATCAACCATTAAGATTCTAGAAATAAGCTCTCTCTGCTCCCCTAGAAGACCCAATACCTCAAGCCTGTCTCTAGCACTGCATCAGAACACCATTTTCATCCCCCTCTCCATGCCTCCTGTGGATTCCACAGACCATCTGCTTCTGGCCTTCCCCCAATTGTCACTATGTCCCAGCCCCCAGCTGGAGTGGACACTGCCAGCTCAACCACAGGCCACACCTGCCAGAAGACCTTCTCTGCACTATCTGTTTCCCCAACAGACCCAATCCCTCACTCTCATCCCAGCTGTAGTCTCCCTTCCACCCTCTCCATAGCTCCTATGGATTCCATAGATCATCCCCTCCTAGCCACCCAGTAATCAGCAGCTAGGCTTATACTCACCCCAACCCCAGATACCTAGACACCAGTGTAAAAACAAGCAACAGCAGACAGGACATTTCTCCACTAGAGCCCAGCTATCCTACTACAGCAGGCCTTGAATATGCCAGCATAGATGGAGTTGAAGGGGGTGGGGGAAGGCTTTAGAAATAGAAATAATACAAGTCACCTTTCCCCAGGTAAGTTACCTATTTCTTCCAAGACTTCCTGACTATGTGGAAAATATTCCTGTCTGCTTCCAAGCCTTTCCAAGCAAGTTGAAACCAGAGAAATCCCACCATTGTCTCCACCACTCTTAGCAACCACAGGAAGACATGGGAAAGCCTGAAAAATATGTCATGTTGCTTTAAGGAAGTCACCAACCAGCATCTTGTTAAAGGCTTCAACAGGGGCATGCAGCCAGCTATGGGCACTCAGTGAGTGCAGCTCAGATGATGTTCTGACTAGATTATGGAGTGGTCCCACTACAACCTAACACAAGTGAACAAGAAACCTGGACTCAACAGTAAGAAGCGAACCTTCTCATGTGCCCTAGAAATGTGTTTCCAACAAGAAAGGTTTAAAATATGTGGGCTTCCTTTATTGCACTGAAAAAGGTTTCCTTCTGCCTGGAATTGCCGCATGTGTCGATGTATACATAACCATCCAAAGCTAATGGGTTTACCTTCAAAATGGAAATTAGAAGCAAAACTCAATGTAAAAATAGTGCTTACAGAAATTCTCACCATTTGAAAAAAATAGAACAAATGTGTTGTAGTGCAAAAAGGTAAAAGCCTTACACTCTTTAAAAAGCTATCAGTGTTGGGTTGGTCAAGAAGTTAAGTCCTACATCACACACACAAGAACACACACATACACACATACATGCAATACTTATACTACTTACACATGCATGGTTGGGTGCTAGGTGTTTTCTTTAGATTCCATGCAACCACTATTTCTATTTCTCCTTATCAGTGACAAAAAAAAAAAAAGATTGAACATCGTAACCAGCTGATAGTCCACAAACAGAGCAAACAAACATAGTGGGCAACAATGACAGATGGGCTTTCTGGAAGCTAATGTTTCACAGGAAGTTAGTTAATTGCATCATGCATATTAGAGCTAGGGGATGAAATCATCCAATCTGATTTCATGGATAATGACATTGTTGTCTTGATTCAAATGACCAAGCAATGAATATGTAACATCTGTGTAAGGAGTGATCATAGTCTTGCTAATAATTAAGATATTTCTAAGTGATTTGAGATGGGATCCCATAATCTCTAATAAAGGAAAAAAATAGTGGTAGTGCCAACCACATTATGGGTGTTCTGTCATCATTTATAACCTCTTATAACAGGGAGAAAATAACACAAATTTTAGGAGACCACACCCTATGCTTTTCCTCTAAGGATCCACAGGCTCTTTGGGGAACACAGACTTTAGTCTCAGCCCACATTGTTTTAGCTAGTTCAAGAAAAGCTCTGTGCTACAAATGCTTCTCAATCTTCTATAAAATCTTAGCTTATTTTAATTGATCACACCAGAACCAATGAAATAAGCAAAAAAAAGTTATTCCAGTAAATGAACAATGTATCTTTTAAAATACTGTCTTGCCGGGCGTTGGTGGCACATGCCTTTAATCCCGGCACTCGGGGGCAGAGGCAGGCCTGGTCTCTGGAACGAGTGCCAGAATAGGCTCCAAAGCTACACAGAGAAACCCTGTCTTGAAAAAACAAAAATAAGTTTAAAATACTGTCTTAAAGAATACAAAACTCAGATGGCATACTTCCCTTTAATCACTAATAAACATTCAAAGAGCTAGGTGCTGGGCATGGTACAACGCATAGACAATTTGAAGATTTGTCCAAATATGAGTCACGTATTTTCAAAGTCTGCATTTATATACAACTTGCATTCTTAGCGGCAGACACAGCCCTTGGCACATGCTATATAGTAAACCATTATCAGATAAATGAATCTTGTTAGGTTTACTGCCGACTAGCTATTCTAGGTACTGAGCTAGAGTCAATGCATACACACATGTCCAGCACCTACCAAGGGACTCAGGAAGAATGCTGTCACCTACCTCCTCCAGGGAGGGATGAGTTTAAAGATACTCAAGAGAAAGCAGTGTGACTGGTTTAGGTTATGCAGTAACATATAAAACATTCTTACTTATTTTTCACATAGCATGTTACTTTTCAATAATTTACACTATATTTACTTATAACATTTAATTTTTTTATACTTGTTATGGAAATTTGGAGGAAAAGGTTACTTTTTTAAAAAAGTAACTTGGGTTACTAAGAGACAATTCAGTGGGCAAAGTTCTTACTGTGATAGCATGAAAATCTTGAGTTCAGATCTCCAGAACCCACATAAAGCAGGGCACAGGGTTGCACATCTTCAACCTAATGCTAGAAGGGAGGGGAGTGCAAGGATGGATCCCAGGAGCAGGTCAGTTAGTGTAGCCAAAAAGGCAAACCTGGGGTTCAGTAAGAGGTCCTATATCAACAGGCAAGGTAGAAAGAAATAGAGGAAGACACCTAACACTGATCTCTGGCCTGCACATACTTCCGTATGGATGAGTGCATAAATGTGAACATGTACACACACATACCTAGACACATATATACACATATTTTTAAATAAACTTCAATTCTATCACCCAGATTATGCATAGATATGGTGATATAGTATGTTTATCTTCCAGGTGTGAGTGTATGTATTCGTGTGTGTCTTTCTTCAGTACATGTATGATTATGCTTTGTTTGATAAAACTATTACCAAATAAAACCTTCTTTTAAAAAAATTAAGAGATGAAAAGATATCCCAAGCCAAGATACCCTGAGATACTTTGATATACTGGTAAAACAGACAAATTATTTTCAGAAAGGAAAACTGTTTTAAATCTTCCAGCTCAACAAAATGGCAATTTCAAAATGAAGAAAAGATGTCATCACTGGCTCAGAAGATGCAGCTGTTAAATGGGTTTGAGAAAGAATTGGCAGTGTCTTGGAAACTCAAACATATACTCCCTGGTAGTTAGGGATTCTATGCTGTCTTCCCCAAGTCCACATGTGTCAGTACTGGAGCACAGATGACATGTTGTGGTACCAGAGAACATGTGACATATGTGATATTAGAATGTGTAGCTCTAGGAGATGAGCAGCCCATAAGGGTGGAGCCTGGATGAACAGGATTAATGGTCTGACAAAAGAACCCCCAAAGAGGCCCTGTAACACCCCCTACCAAGACAGTCCTCTATCGTTCAGAAAATGAAACCTACCAGATATCAAATCCACTAGTGATTTGATCTGACTTCCTAGACTCCACATCATGAGGAAACAATGTTTTTGTTTAAAGCTTTCGATCTATATTATGTTGTATCGAGTTGTGAGCACTCTGTGTTCAAACATGGAGGGATACATTTGTGTTTTTCCATGGTGTCAAAACACATTGAAAATCAGTAACTCACAAGGCTGCATCAGTTTCTTTGACTGAAGTCACCATGTACTCTCAATGCTGCTTGATAGTACGGTGACTGGCAAACCCCAGCTTCTCTATCACAGTCTTAATTACTAGACTAACTCTCTGATCACACAACTACACTTCACACATGGCGTGTAGATTATTGAACTGCTACAAAGGGGTTAAAGAAGCTTCCTAGTTCAAGGAGGCCTTACTACAGGCAGGCTGAACAGACCTCACAGAAAACCAAACCACGGGTAGTTAGATATGATATTGTCAAGCTCCTCCCAAGCTGTTGGAGGATGGAAAGCAGGTTCAAGGCAAAGCATAGAGTCAAGGTCAAGCAAAATAAGGCAGGAAGATAAGCAGAGTCACAGCGACAGATGAGTGATGATTCAGCAGAAGTCATGTTAAAATGGAGTTGGGAGTTAGTAGCCTGTTGATCCCCTGAGGCATGTATGTGAGTACTGATAAGCAGGAGTCACCATGTCAAGTGTCCTTCCTTCCGAGTAAGGGATGCTATGCCTCTTTGGTCATAATAGTCCATAAATTCATGGGCCTGTTTCTTCTGATGTGTTTTTGTTGCACCCAGATGTCCATGTTTCTGATTTATTTTGGTTATTTCATGGGTGACAAAAATCTTACAATTAAATTAGCTGTCAGTTTGTGCCATGGACTTTGTGCTAGTCAGATTGTGGTTCTGTGTCAGTATTTGCACTCAAAATAGACCAATTAGAAGTTTAGGAAAATGGAGTCTGTCTGGTCAAGGCATGGCCTAAAAGCCACCATTGGACACAGTACTGGGTAATGCAGATCAATGCATGCGCAGCCTGCTCTCCACAGGAACCAATAAACTCAGCAAGTCTGGTCTCAGATATTTGCCTACCAGAAATGGATGCCAGTCTCCATGCAAGGACTTATACTTGAATGATCACAAGAGCCTGACTCCAGAGAGGCACAAATGGTACCATGCCAAATGCCCTTCAACACAAGAGTACAGAACCATTGAGTATACAGGTGGGGTATTGCATCTCCAGTAAAGGATTTCCTGGCATAAACAGCAGCATGGTGAACCTCAAAGCTATCATCCTGAAATTTAAAAGTCAGACACATAAGGGAACAGGCTATGCAGGTTCCCTTCATGTGAAACCCTCGTGAAGAGCTCTGACCTATAGTGATAGACAGGAGTTCTGGGCTTGACTGGGTTGAGAGTGCAAATATTGAAGCATTAGAGAAGGATATAGGGACCCTTCTGTGAAAGAAATTGCATGTTAATTTCACTTGTTGATTTTGTTAGTGGTTACATGGATGTGTGCACATCTTAAAACAATTCTAAAACTATATGTATTTTACAGTATGCAAATTTTACATCAATAATGGTTTAAAATTAGATCCTATTGACTATGCCGACTTTTAACATAACCACAACCTGGTAAATGCAGCAACAAATGAGTGTTTTCGTTATCAACATGTCTATGTGTCTGGATTATTTCCTTTTATCCAGCTTATGTTCTTCTCTCCTTTAGTTTTAAATGTTGATTTGACAGGGTACAATATATTTTCTTTTTTACATATAAGTTTTCTTATTCTTTTAATTTTCATTTTACATTTCAACCACAGTTCTCCCTCTCACCCTTCCTACCACCCCTCCTTGCCTTCCCCAGCCAGCCCACCCCTAGTCCACTCCTCATGGGTAAAGACTTCATATCATGCCCTGTTGCAATTCACTGATCATTTTTATTATTACATATTAATAATTACTCTTTTCTGGCTTTAAAATTGGGAGTTTGATGTGAAACTGAAGATTTAAAAGCATCATGGGGAGAAGAGAGATAAATTTTCCAAGAAGAAGGGCTACCAAAGGACACACACTTTGAGAATGTATCACGTATTGAACGTGTGCAGAGAACTTCAGGTCTTTGATCCCAGAATTATACCTGGGTATCTGAGGAGGTGAGTGAAGTTATTGAGCTTCATATCATGCACCCTCTTCTAAACCAAGATAGGATGTTGGGTTTTTTTTTTCTTTTTCAGCAGTACATAGGGCAAATTGAGAAGATTTGAAGAGAGAGACCCAATTTGATCTAGGTTTTAGGAAGATCACTGGAAGGCAATAGAGAGAGAGATGTCTCAGTAACTCAGTTATGTGCTTTCCTTGCAAACACTTGGAACTGCTTTGGAATCCCCAGTACCCAAAAAAAGCTAGGTGTAATGACATGAGCCTGTCATCCCAGGAGTGGGGAGATGGAGACAGGAGCATCTCTGGGGCTTGCTTGCCAGTCAGTCTAGCTGAATATGTGAGCTCCAGATTCAATGCAAAACATTGTCTCAAAAGATAGGATGGAGAATGAGGAATGATATCCAAATGACTTCTGTAGGCCCCAGGCATACATGTACACCATTCACAAAATACACACACACTCACACAAACATGCCCTCTCTCATGTATACATGCTCTCTCTCTCTCTCTCTCTCTCTCTCTCTCTCTCTCTCTCTCTCTCTCTCTCACACACACACACACACACACACACATACATACACACACACACATCCAAAAACATGCTTCCTCATACATACTCATACAAACAAGCTCTCTCTTATATAAACATGCTCACACATACATACATATACACACTCACACAAACATGACCAGTTTCATATACACATGCTCACACACACAAACATGCTCTCTCTCATATACACATGCTCACACAATCATAAATACACATACATAGGCTCACACACACACAATAAGATGAGAATGAAAAAGAAAAAAAAAATTGATACCTGACTGACTGTGACCGGAGCTCCGTTTGATGACAGTAATCCAGGGAAATAACCCTGAGTCCCAGAGCTGTGAACACAGAACAGAGAGGAGAGTTTAGAGAAAGTGAAATCTAGAGTTCCTTCTAAGGACCAGGAGAAGGTGGAAAGGAGGGGTTTTTGGAAGAAGCCTGAGGCTTCTCTGAGTCTTTATCTAAATCGGAAACTCATCTCCACCCAGGGCATGTGTGCTGCTGTCTGGCATTCAGAAGTTCTCCTGAAGTCTCTTTCCCACAGACAGTGCTAATACAGCTATGGGGCAAACTCAGCCACTTGCATTAGCCTCCTGTGCTGGGCTTTAAAAATGGAATCACTTTTGCTGTATGGAAGTGGTGCTGGAAATGTCACTGTCCAAAGTACATTCCCCCTAAGGAGCCAGATAACAATGTATTTGATAATTATTCCAAAAGCCCATTTGAATAGATTCCATTTTTTAAGGTTTCATGCCAAAAAGCCTTTTATCTTGAAGGAGTGTTTGTTTACTTTCCAGATCCCCTCTTAAGATTGGACATAGGTAAACTTCTTTGACAAGGTTTATAATGTACAAACATATACTTATTCCCTTTATGCCACGAGTCTATTTATTGGATTAACTAGAAGGATTTGATGTGAAGGCTTAGGATGATATTGAAAACACATCACTTCTATTGTAGCTAAGAAAATCAGCTTTAGAATTAGAGACCTTGTACTGGGCATTGTGTATAGACCTCTAGCTTTTCATCACAGCTGTTCTTTGTTGCCATGACAACAGAATTAACCATTTCATTAATATCCCTGAGAAAAGACTTGCATCTTTATGCATGTCTGCCTTCAAACATGGTCCCTGCTCAGATGTCAAGGTCTCGGGCATGTTTAAAGCTCATGTTTATCCGACATCATCCCCTGCCCCACCCCAATATTGTGCTTAAAGCTTCTATGTGGTTTTTAAAGCAATGCTTTAGATTTTTGAAATTAAATTTCTATTGGTTGCATTGACTTGGCAGCTTTTAAGTGTCCCCCGAGTAGTGAAATGAACTTCAGAATCTGAAGCCAGCAAAAGCCATAGGAACAGAAATTTAATACAAAGAAAACAGTTACCCGTGATAGGGAAAGTTGGCTGTTTGTTTGTTCCTTCTCAGGGGCTACACTTGGCGAAATGGGTGTTACTATAAATACTGAAGAGTAATCCCTCATCAAAATGGGTGATCCAGCTGTTTCAGCTGCGGCTGCAAGCAGGTAGAGTGCTGATTGCGATTGTGATGGAAAGGGAGAAAAAATTTCCTACGACAAGTAAAATCCATTATTTTGAAAATAATACCTCAGGAGAATAATTTTACCCAGCCCCCAAAAACTACAATGGCCCCTTTCATATTTGTATCTGGCTTTTCTTTTGAAGGAATAAGATGCATCTTAATAGGAGAATTCTCTATAAATATTCATATTTTAATGACCAATGTAACAACCCCCTAATTAACATTAAAAGGGCTCAAGGAAGCTAGTCACTCTGCCTTCCTGTACTTTAGCTGTAAAGATGATTTTTGAACAAACAGAATCATCTCCCTTGGAATCATTGTTAATAGTAATAACTATCTAGTCTAGATATCAACTGTGACGTAGGAACTGCAAAATATTCAAAAATGCATTACCTCTTTTAAACTATGAAACAACAGCTATAGAGGGAAGAAGGTAGGTACAGCTGTCCCTGTGTATAACTGAGGAAATGAGGACTTTGTGAATTGTGCCAGAAGTCACAGTCAGGGGAAGGTTCAGGCTCCTCTGTCTGGCCTGGAAGTCAGTGCAGGAATCCTTTAGGGAAAAAGCAGAGCCTTTGGCTTTTTGTTTCTGCTCATAGAAATATTGTAATGACATTTAACATATTTACATTCCCACCAGACATTTTGTCCTAGAAGGGTGGAGAATGTCTGGGGAAG
The DNA here is from genome assembly GCF_003668045.3 of Cricetulus griseus. Lineage (NCBI taxonomy): Eukaryota > Metazoa > Chordata > Mammalia > Rodentia > Cricetidae > Cricetulus > Cricetulus griseus. The sequence continues at coordinate 38,922,919 of NW_023276806.1, read as the reverse complement.
GATTATTCATAATAATTAAACTCGTAAAACAAGAAAGCACATTTGAAGCGGTCATAAAATGCTTAGGATCAAAGCAGGCTCTGTGAGGCTAGCAGAGCTCCAGAGAAGAGGGTTGGTGCTACACAAAGGCCTCCCACCAGCCAATGAGATAAAAGAAGACATTTAATGCAACAAGGTGCACCTTCCTCTGGTTTGGTTGTTTGCTTTAATTTATGGTTTGTTTTTAAAATAATAGCTTTATTGAATATGATCAAAATAGCAAAAAAAAAAAAAAAATCACCTAAAGAGAACAGTTCAGCATCTTGCAGTCTATTCTGGGTTGCATAAGCCTTGCCACAATGAAGTTTGAAATATTTTTATCATCTCCCTAAAAGAAAGACCTGCCTTTGTTAAGTCAATCCCGTTTCTTCTTCCAGGCATGCCAACCTTCTTGTGTGGCTTCTTTCACTTAGCATTCAAGGTTCATCCACAGTGGAGCATGTCAGTGCATCAGTTCCTCTTAAGAGCTGAATACTATTCCATCCTACTGTTCACTGATTGGGTTGTTTCCTTTTTTTGTTTGTGTTTCTTTCTTCTTTTGTTTTCCTTTTCTTTATTTTGGCTATATTACTGTTGTAACTGCAGTGAACTGGTGAACATTCTTGTGGAAGTTCTGAGGGAGGGGAGGTTTAGATTTATTTTTCTCAGGTTTTAGTTTGTTTGGTTTTTGGTTTTTGTTTTTTCTTTCCAACTGTTCTTATCTCTCAAAATGATAAAGCTCAAATATCTTCTCATGACTAAAGATTTCATAGAATTCTGAAGAACAATCCAAGTCACACATTTCCTGTTCCATGATTTATGACTTACAGGAGGAGGGATTAATTGTTTAGGATTCTTAGTCACTCTTAACACAATCAAACAAAAACATACTCAGCTAGCTCTTCTCTACCTGATAGTAATTATTTGTTAAGTTCTTTTAAAACCCTAAAAATTTAAAATTCAAGAGAGTATTTGCATAAAATGAATGTTACTGAAGTCCTTTTAGAATAATCACTTACCTCATCTCTGTGTCTAGTATACATCAATGTTGTGTCTAGTATACAGCCTTGTCAGTGAAGCTGAATGCTCAGAAGAAAAAGCAAAAAAACAAGAGGAAGACTTGAGAGTGTTCCTCTTTTTTCAGTGATAATTTTTGAAGGATCCCAAGCTTTTTCTCTCCCTATAGTGAGAAACCCAAGCAAGACATAGACTTAAGAGACCCAGCAGAGTGATTTTGACTCATTTTACACTTAGTTATAAGACTCCATTCACAAGTAGAGCAGAATATTTTATAATGAGATACAAAATTTATTAGCTGAGAGGAAACATAAAAATCCCACAGGGGAACTGTTTCTATGGACGGAAGGTAAGAGCCATGACAGATCCATTCTAGGCATCAAGAGACAAAAAAATAAAATGGCTAAATGAGTAAATTTTCAATATTTTAAAACTTGTGAACTTTGGGTTTAGTGATAACTTCCATGATGAAATACAACATAAAATGCATCATCTAACCAAGTATTTTGTATGTGTGTGTGTGGGGGGGTGTTAAACAGATGCTTCTCATCTCTGCATCAAAGGGCAATCTTTCCTCAAAACCACGGAAACACTAGGGCACTGATGAACACGGAGACCCTCCAATCACAGGCCTTCTGGGGAAAGCAGCTCCTCAGACAAGAAGAATGAAGAAATTATGAGATAGTTAGATCCTTGTGCAGTCAATCACAGGAAGAGTAAGAAATGCTTAGATTGTCACAACCCTCAAACCTCCAACAGACACTGTGCTTCAAGGGTGCACATCTATGGGCCATAGATGGACTCCTGAGACTAAAGCAAAGGGCAGTTTGAGAAGGAAGGAAGGAGGGAAGAAAGGAAGGGACAGAAGAAGAGAGGGAGAGAAGGAGAAGCAAGGCAGACTTTCCCATGCAGTCAAACATCTAATTCCCAAAGACATTTTCCTTTCTGTAGGGCACACACATGTTGTCTTATTGGTAATCAGATTTCAAGGTTTTAGAGTACACTTATCAAAATTAATTTTAAAAAATAGTTCATACTGGTGCTGTTATAAATTCAAACTATAAAATCCAGTTAAGAAGGTTTACCTAGGGTCTAGCAAGACAACTCAGCCAGTAAAAGAGCTTGCCCTGAAAGTCTTATAGCCCTATAAACCACAGAAAGGAGGAAAAAGAAAAGTGACTGCACAAAGGTGTCTCTGACTTCCATGTACATACCGTGGTGCATGTGCCCACATAGATATCACACCATACATACATATTAATAGTAAATAATAAAAATAATGTAGTTTTAAGATATTTTTATGATTTACCAATAAATTTAGAAAATGTGAAAAGAATTGAAATAAAGTAATTAGTCATGCTTGACAATGCACTTTGAGTGAACTAGAGCAAAACTTGGATGCTATTAAAAAGAGATTAAAGTTAATTTTTCACGCAGAAAGTTAAATGCAAGTATCATATTTAAAGCTTCAGAGTAGTATTTTTTATGAAGTATAAACTAAGTGAAATCTTTTTTTTTCTTTCAAAAGTTTATGAAACTTTCAACTAAATATCTCACAGGAAATTACTGTCTCCCAGAATATAAAGGGTTTTATATGAGGGATGCTGATCAGCTGTTCTCCATGGATACAGAGGCACAAACAAGCAGAAATTGGTTTAATAAAGCAAGGACACAAGGCAGAATTTGACTGTCATGGTGATATAGGAAAAGGGGGCAAGCTTTTCATCACTTTCTCAAAGATAACTGTCAAAACAGATCCTGGGAAATGGATAAGAGCTTTCTTTACTTATTGCTTAGATTTATAAAAAATGAGAAGTAGGCAGGGACAATAATGTACACATCCATAAATCAGTTCCAATCTTTCATTTGCTTTCAATAAAATGGTCATTTCATCCTAGTTAATCAGCTTATAAGGCAAACAAGAAAGTGGCTTTCTGCTGCCCTTGGGTCTCACTTTGTAAAGATACACATGCTTGGAGTTGCATTGGCCTGGGTAATCAGAGAGCAAGTTGGCTTTCATTTTCCCTAGATAACATTTTCTGAATGACATTGAAGGGAAACCAACAAAATAAACAAATAAAAGATACAGCCAATATAGAAATGATTTTCTTTTCTTATTTGCTCAACAAAACTTTCTAGAGTTGTCCCTAATATATAGGGAATGTAGGAGCCAAACATGCTGCTCACTGCATAGAGCACTTCAGGGAAGTTTTACACAATTGTATTTTCATTAACCTTTATCTATTTCTGTGTCATTATGAGAATCAAGCTCTCAGACCTGTTGTCACTGTCAAAGTCAGCTGCAGGACTGAAGACATCACAAAAGCAAACCCAGAAGGTCCTACAGTTGTCCATGAAGCCTTCCATAATCCACATGGACCTGTGCCTCCTGGAAGTTGATTGTAAGAAACCATACTGTTTCTTACAGAGAACTGACACTCAGTGAATTGTTCCATAATGACCATTTTTCTACTGCCGACTATGCATGAGACACTATAGAGCTGAAGGGACTTAGAGAAGGCAAGGAGGAATCATCCTTGTACATCTGCCATGTACAGTATTGAAAATGTAAGTGAATTAAGCTGGAAACCGAGCTTTAGTTAGGCACTGCAAGTGCTTGAAAAGAAAGGCATGAAGGACATTATGAAAGGGCATGGGGGTGCAGGGCCAGTATTGACAGGAGGGAGAAGGTGGTTACAGAATGTGTGTGATGTAAAGAATATGTGGCACCATGCAGAAAAGAAAATCAAGCCACAGTTGCCAATGTGAAGCTGAAAAGGAAATTCCTCAGCCTAATCACAACAGTGGGGGAGAGGGAGACAGGGAGAGGAAGAGGGAAGGAGAGACATTATCGGCTGGGAGTTGGGCATTTCCCTGGTCAACAAAGCACTAAACATCATGTGTCAATGTTTCCCCACTTATTTCCACCATCTGTACTCTCTTCCTAATGGCATCCACAGTAAGTGGTACATACCCTGGTGGCGTCACTCCCCACTTGCCATGGAATCGGTCCTTTTGAGAGATCATCACCATGGTCAACATTCTGTCTTGGAGCAGTTCTGAAACAGGAAGCATAAGCCATGCATAATTCTTGAAAAGCTGTAGGCATAGGTCTTTATAACAAAATAAAAGCTCCATTTAAACTATAAGGCATTACACTTCTATCAAATAAATTAAACAAATGGCCAGCAGGGCTGTATTACACAATTTATGGGTGCCCTCTGCAGTCAATGCTACATCTCATTAGTGGCTCTGTCACTCATGAAAAATGTGGCAGCCATCAGCATCACACATTAACTTAAAGCATGTGCCCACACATCAAATATATACATTTTTAGTTATAGACACAACAAGCCACGAAGCAGATGTGTGTGTAAGAGAGAGAGAGACAGAGAGAGAGAGAGAGAGAGAGAGAGAGAGAGAGAGAGAGAATGTATGTGCACACACTTTGTGAACAGCAAAGGGAATTCAAAACTCTCCATTTTTTTTCTTTTTCTTTTTAACAAACATAGGGAAGAAACTGTTCTCATCTTCTCAAAGTTACTTTTCTCAACTGACTTTTTTCTGCTTGGTTTTGCTGCAATAGCCCAGACTTTGCCATTTTTTTCCTTCTTGACATTTCATTTTTAATTAAAAATGACATTTTAATTAAAAGGAAACATATGTAGAATAAACAGAATAACTCACCAACAGCAGAGAGCCGGGGTTGTCCTGTCAGCTCAGTTTTAACCTTCCTGGCTCAGGCAAGGCTGTGCTGGGCTTCTACACAATGGTTGCCAAGGCGAACTCTCTACAGGAAAAAAACAGAAAGAGGAAAACAAAAGGATGGCATCAAACAAAGACCCATCTATATCCCCAAACCCTGAAACTACAAAAGATAAAAGAGAGAGTATACTTATTCCAAACCATGTTGCTTTCAGGATGAGTGAGGGGGATTGGAGCAATTTAATGTCTTTTTTTTCTATTCAGAATATTAAAACTAGCACTTTGGTGAAAGACCCCAGTTTTGCAACTTTTCATGTTTACAGATGGTCTGATTTGGCAATCTTAAATGTTAAGGGAATTGGAAAGCTGGCAGGAGGTAGGCATAGCCAAAAGTAAAGTGTTACAATTAAAATGAACTATCCCTCTATGAGCATCTATCACTCAAGACATATCCTGTAATTCAGGGTCTGTGTGTGCGATCAGAGGATTGTGTGTATGTATATATATATAATTATATATATATATGCTAGTATTTGTACTTCATGGCATGATTATCTTATTTGGAGCTAAGATTATTTCAGCTGAGTCTAGGGATGCAAACATGAGGGCATCCTGAGCAGGGTGTGTCGCTGTCCAATAAGACTGGGACTGTTGTAAGAACTGGGCATGTGAAGACAATGCTTGGTGAAAACAAAGGCAGAGACCGCTTACTGCCAAGTCTAAGAGTGCCCCAAGTCAACAGCTACCCCTCAAAAGCTTGGAAAAGGCAAAGCTGTGGACTTCAGAAGGAAGGCGATTCTGCCAGCAACTCAATTTTAGACTTCAAGCTACTAGAACTGTGAGACAATAAAGTACTGTGACTATTAACCAGTCAAATTGTGGTACTTTATTACAGTGACTGTACAGAGGAAAATATAGTCAGGCATAATGATCTTGCCATATTACAGAGGAAAAATGAGCTTCAGAAAGCTAAACTGTTTTTCAATGTTGCATAGCCATTGATGAGCCAAGATCAGTCCGCCTCAAGCCTATGCTTTTCAACAAGTCTCAGGCCTCCAGTCTTAAGGCAATTATCTGTATAGGAATTACTGATTATGACTTACAGTGTCCTATAACAACCACTGCTAATGCAACACGTCACTACACATTTTAATATAAAAAATTTGACCTCATGTTAAGAATAACCACAAAACTTATTTTAGAGAGGTGGCTTAACAGGACACTGGCTTCTTTTGCAGAGGACCCGGGTTTGACTCCCAGCACCCACATGCCACCACACAACTGCCTTAGACTCCAGCTCCTGTGACTCATAGAGCCCTCTTCTGACCTCTATGGGTACTGGGTACACAGTGGTCATATAGACACACATGCAGGCAAAATAACTATCTACACAAAATAAAAATTTTAAGGTTTCAAAATGGCATCAATATTCAACCTAAATTCTTAAAATATGTTTATTGCAGTAATATTATCTGTTTTGCAAATTTATCTTTAAAAACTGCATTTATACTGTTTGAACAAGAAATGTCCTCTGGGAAGATGGCGCCGAAAGCAAAGAAGGAAGCTCCTGCCCCTCCCAAAGCCGAAACCAAAGCGAAGGCCTTGAAAGCCAAGGAGTGTTGAAAGGTGTCCACAGCCACAAAAAGAAGATCTACACGTCACCCACTTTCCGGCGGCCCAATACCCTGCAGCTCCGGAGGCAGCCCAAATACCCTCGAAAGAGTGCACCCAGGAGAAACAAGATTGACCACTATGCCATCATCAAAGTCCCCCTGACCACTGAGTTAGCCATCAAGAAGATAGAAGACAACAACACATTTGTGTTCATTGTGGTCATCAAGGCCAACAAACACCAGATTAAACAGGCTGTGAAGAAGCTCTATGACATTGATGTGGCCAAAGTCAACACCCTCATAAGGCCTGACAGAGAGAAGAAGGCATACGTTTGGTTGCCTCCTGATTATGATGCTCTATATGTTGCCAACAAAACTAGAATCATCTAAACTGAGTCCAGCCGGCTAATTCCAAATAAACTTTTTCACCATAAAAAAAAGGAATGAAATGTCCTCTGGGTCTTCCGGTGCCCTGCTCGGAGCCTCCTGAGATTGGAGCCTGCACACGGGGAACTCGGCCGGCACAACAGCCCATCCAGGTTCTGCCAACTTCCCGGTACTAGTCTGGCATCCATTCAAGGGAAGAGGAGAGCCCTCAGAGTATTAGACCTGCTTGCACCCACCAGAAGGGAACCTTGGACCCACAGCCACTAGGAGAGGAAGAAATTCCACCTGCACCCAATGGAAGAAGAGATGGGAAGATGACAATATAAGAACACATCCAACAACACAAAAACCAATATGAGGCCACCAGAGTATAGGGCCTCTACACGAGCAAGACCCAAACATCCCAACACAGATGAAGCAGAAGAGAGCAACCTTAAAAACAACTTCATAAAAAAAAATGAGAAAATCCGTTAAAAATGGAAGAAAAAACAAACTAAAAAAATACAAAAAAATCAACAAATCTTTAAGGAAAGCTAAGAAAAAACAACTAAACAGATAAAACAGTTCAAGACCTGAAAACTGAAATAGAGACAATAAAGAAACCACAAACTGAGGGAATTCTGGAAATAGAAAAGCCGGGTAAGTATCAGGAACTACAGAAGAAACATAACCGACAGAATACAAGAGATGGAAAAGAGAATCTCAGGCGTTGAAGATACACTAGGAGAAATAGATTCATCAGCCAAACAAAATCTTAAGTCCAAAAAATCCCTAACACAAAATATCCAGGAAATATGGGACACTGTGAAAAGACCAAACCTAAGAAGGTATAGAAGAAGGTGAAGAAACCCACCTCAAAGGTACAAAAAACATATTCAACAAAATCATAGAAGAAAACTTTCCCAACCTAAAGAAAGACATGCCAAGAAAACTACAAGAAGCCTACAGGACACCAAACATAATAGATCACAAAAAGAAGTCCCCTCACCACATGAAAATCAAAACCACAAACATACAGAATAAAGAAAGAATATTAAGAGAAGCAAAGAAAAAAATACAAGTAACAATAGGCAAACCTATCAGAATTACACTTACCTTCTCCATGGAAATTCATAAGGTCTGGGATAGATATTCTACCAACACTAAGAGAACACAGATGCCAGCCCAGAGTACTATACCCATCAAAACTTTCAATAACTATAGATGAAGAAAACAAGATATTGCATGACAAAAACAGATTTAAACAATATGTAACCACTAATCAAGCCCTACAGAAAGTACGGGAAGGAAAACTCCAACCTAAAGAAATTAACTACACTCACCAAAACATAGGCAATAGATAATCCCACTTTACCAAAACTCAAAAGAAAAGCAGGGTAAATCCACATACAATACCACTACCAACAACAAATCAAAAACAAACAAGAATAAACACTCAATGGCCCTTAATTTCCCTCAATATTAATGGTCTTAACTCGCCTATAAAAAGACACAGGCTAACAGAATGGATATGAAGACAGAATCCATCCTTCTGCTGCATAAAAGAAACAAACCTCAACTTCAAATACAGAAAGTACCTCAGAGTTAAGAGTTGGGAGAGATTTTCCAATCTGATGGACCCAAGAAACAAGCAGTGGTAGCAATCCTAATATCTAACAAATTAGACTTTAAACTAAAAACAATCAAAAGGGATGAAGGAGGTAATTTCATATTCATCACAGGAGAAATCAATCATGATGAAGTCTCAATTCTGAACATCTATGCCCCAAATACAAAAGGATCCATATAAAAGGATCCACATTCTTAAAAGAAACATTACTAAAAGACAAGTCACACATAAAACCTCACACACTTATAGTAGGAGACTTCAACACCCCACTGTCACCAGTAGACAGGACCGCCAGAGACAACCATAGCAAAAAAAAAAAAAAAAAAAAGGAACTAATAGAAGTTATGACCCCATTGTGTTTATAGAACATTTCATCCAAACAGAAAAGAATATACCTCTTCTCAGCGCAACATGGAACCTTCTTTAAAATCAACCACATACATGGCAACATAGCAAACCTCAACAAGTACAAAAATTAGAATAACCACATGTATCTTATCAGACCACATGCCTTAAAGTTAGCAAGAACTTCAAGTACAAATATTGAAGAGATGTGGAGAGAGTGGTCAACCTTGCCAACTTGTACAGCCACTTTGGAAATCAGTATGGCAATGCAGTGATGGTTCAACATACAAAAATCCATCAGTGTAATCCACCATATAAACAAACTGAGAAAAAAATCTTGTGATCATTTCACTAGATGCCGAAAAAGCCTTTGACAAAATCCATGAAACCATGTGCAGCCACTTTGGAAATCAGTATGATAGCTCCTCAGGAAAATGGGAATGAGTCTAACACAAGATGCAGCAATTCCCTCTTAGGCATGTACTCAAAAGATGCACACTCATACAATAAGGACATCTGTTCAACTATGTTCATAGCAGCACTATTTGTTATAGCCAGAACCTGGAAGCAACTTAGATGCCTCTCAACTGAAGAGTGGATAAATAAAATGTGGTAAATTTACCTAATGGAGTACTACTCATTGGAAAAAAGCAATGGAATCTTGAAATTTGCAGGCAAATGGATGGAACTACAAGAAATCTCCCTGAGTGAGGTAACCCAGTCACAAAAATACAAATATGGAATGTACTCACTTATATATGGATTTTAGACATAGAGCAAAGGATTACCAGCCTAGAATCCACACCTCCATAGAAGCTAGGAGACAAGGAGGACCCTAAGAGAGACATACATGGTCCCCTGAGAAGGGGGATAGAGACAAGATCTCCTGAGCTAATTGGGAACACAGCGGAGGGGAGAGGGAGTTAGGAGAAAGAGAAGGGGAAAATAGGAGGGGAGAAGAGGACATGAGGGAGCATGAAGATTGAGTCAGGGGAAGAATAGAGGAGAGAAAGAAAAGAGATACCACAATAGAGGGAGCTGTTGTAGGTTTAAAAAGAAATCTGGCACTAGGGAAATGTCTAGAAATATACAAGGATGACTACAACTAAAAATCTAAGCAATAGTGGAGAGGCTACCTTAAATGCCTTCCTAGAGCTTTCATCCAGTAGCTGATGGAAGTAGAAGCAGACACCCAAAGCTAAACACTGAGTGGTCTCCTGGAATCCATTTGCAGAGAGAGAGGAGTGATGAGCAAAGGAATCAAAACCAGGCTTGAGAGACCAACAGAACAGCTGACCTGAAGAAGGGGGAGCTCACGGAACCCAGGCTGATAGCTGGGAAACCAGCATAGGACTTCAGCAGAACACACTAACAGTTTGTATCTTCAAATCTCTCCCTTCAAACATCTTTGCTATTTCCATCAATCCTGGATTGCATGGTAACCACTTCCTAACCCTAATCAAAACCTCATATTAAAATAATTTCAAACCAAAGTTTCAACTCTTAGTACATTCAAATTCAACTTTCCCCGCTACACAAATTCTATTTAATAATGTTCTCTTTGTGTTCCATAAATTAAAAAATGGTAACTCTATCCCATCTACAGGCAGTACTGGTGATGTTTGAGGTGGTACCATGCAAAATGATAATATATAACATAGAGAAAACGGGCACAGCACTGAAGAAACACTTACTTGGGTTTTCATCATATAATGACAGCAAAGTAGAAGAGTCCAAGAGAGACAAGGGACTATGAATTATAGATTTCAAAGGCAGAGAGAACTGAAAATCAAGGAGGGGCCAGCTGAATTATATATTACCAAAAGAGCAATGGACACATGCATACATGTGTGCATACATATACATGTCACTCACGTACATACCTTTTCACAGGTTTAAGCACACAAAGATACCTAACAAGGGTGTGCTTTACAACAAAACATTCTTCAAAAGATAAACCAACTCAAAGTCTAATTAGTCATAAAGCCATGTTAAATATGAAGGCCAAACTGGTTACTTCATTTGTACACCAACTTTGTGAATACATAACTCTTACTTCACAAAATAAATGATCCTTAATTGCTGATACAAATGCTTGTTTTTGTATATTAGGTTCGGTGGTACAGACCTGTAATCCCTGCATTTGGGAGGCAGTCACTTAGTGGAATTATTTTCTATGGCAGATCAAGTTTTTAATTCTTCCTTTTTTTCTGCTTCCTACAAATGACAAATAATACAACCATTTGGATATCAAAACTATGTTATCTAATATTGGTAAAACCATATATATCACATAAGTCCCATCTGCCATAATGTCTTTCAGAAATTATTTTAGAGGTTGAGTAGATAGCCCAGAGAGGAAAGTGCTTATCCCACAATCATGACAACCTAGTTTGAGTCCCAACATCCAGGATCATGGTTGAATGCAAAAGAAGGGAAATAGTGCCATATTTATTACCTTGCACAAAACTCAACTCCAAATGGATCAAGGACCTTGATATGAGCCCAGATACTGTGAATCTGATATAAGAGAAAATGGGGATAGTATTGAACTCATTGGCACAGGAAGCAATGTTTTGAGCAGAATTAAAATGGCACAGGCACTAAGATCAACAATTAATAAACCAGACCTCAAGAAACTGAAAAGCTCCTGCACAACAGAGAGAATAAGATCATTTGGGCAAAAGTGGCAACTTAAAGAATGGGAAAAGAGCTTTACTAATTACACATTTGATAGAAGGTTAGTATTTAAAATACATAAAGACCTAAAAAATCAAGAAAACAAGTAAGTCAATTTAAAAATTGGGTAGAATACTAAGCAGAGCATTCTCAAGGATAAAATACAAATGGTAAAAGAAGCCTTTAAAGAAATGTTCAACACCCTTAGCCATTGGGGAAATATAAATTAAAGCAACTTTGAGATTTCACTCTACACAACTCAGAATGGTCAAGATCAATAAAGCAAATGACAACTCATGATAGCAAGGATGTAGAATAAGGGGACATTTATTTATTGCTGCTGAGAGTGAAAACTTGTACACCCACTATGGAAATCAGTGTGGAAGTTCCTCAGAAAGCTGGGAATAGCTCTACCACAAGATTAAGCTATCTACACTTTGGTATATACCCAAGAGACTCTACATCATACTGCAGAAATACTTGCTCATCCATGTTCATTGTAATTCATAATAGCCAGAAACTGGAAATGCAAAGATATCTACCAACTGGTGAATGGACATTGAAAATGCTGTATGTATACACAATGTAAGGAACAAGATACATCTTATTGAGTCATTAGACAAAGAGGCCCTGTGGAATCCCCTAGGCTTAATTCTTTCTCTGCCCTGTTTGCCTGCTGCTCTTTTTCCTTCTGTGTATTATAAATACATAAACAGTAGATACATTGGTTTACTGAAGAAACGGGTTGGCACCATTAAAAGATTCAGGCAGATACCTAGGCAGCTTAAAGGGCTCTGTGTTGTGGCCAAGTCATGGCTACATCACTCATTACGGGGCTGCATAGGGACTCAGTGTACATGTGTGAGCTCCCCCTTTTAAACCTGCAGCATTATTCTCCTCTTTCTCATTCCAGTGGTCGATCTCTCTCTCTCTCTCTCTTCTCTCTTACTCTCTGCCTCTTCTTGGATTGGCTGCCAATCCACCCCCACCCCACCCCCTTTTTCAACAAACTCCATGTGGGTTGTTGGTCCACAGTTTCATATTTCATCACCAATCACTGCAACAGAAATCTAACAACCATGATGGCCCCAAGCAATGCAGACCTTCCCACAGGGATGACATCCCACCAATTTGGCTAACTCACAAGCAACATCTTTTGCCAGAGGGCTAAAAGCTCTCTGCCCCTGATGATTCTCCCACTCCCATTACCCACCCTCCAGCCCCCCAGTGACCACCAGCATTTAATATGGTTATTTTGCAAAGTTCTTTTTGTGTTTATTCAAAACCCTAATACTAATCCTTTCATTGTTAGGGCTTCAAAACCAAAGTCCTCCAAAGATCAGCCTTCTTTTATGACTTTACTCATCATGTCCCAATCTGTTTTTTGTCAACTTGATACAAACTTAGAAATATCTGGGAAGAAAGAATCTTAATTTAGAAAATGCCTCCACAAGACTGTACTGTAAACAAGTCTGTAGAATATTTTCTTGATTGGTGATTGATATGGGAGGGCCCTGACAATTGTGGGCCTTGCTTCCCCTGGGAATGTAATCCTGAGTTGTATAAAACGCAAATTGAGCAAGCCATGGGGAGCAAGCCAGTAAGCAACATTCCTCCATGGCATCTACTTTATTAAGTTTCTGACTCCAGGCTCCTACCTTGAGTCCTTGCCCTGACTTTCTACAACAGTGGACTGTGATATGAAATATCACAACAATATAAACTCTAAGACAGATACAATCTGGAAAACATTTCTGTGAACTAGGACTTCCTCAGACCACTTACTTTAAAATACTATAGATGATTTATTCACACTTTGTAGTTTTTATTCCTTTTCTCTTTGGGGGCCCACCACTTAGCTCCCAAATAAATACATGGCAACTTATTCTACATATGAATGCCTGTCCTTAGCTTGGTTTATTTCTAGCCAATTTTTCTAACTTAAAATAATATGTTTCTTCTACATTTTGCCTCTGGGATTTTTGTCTTTCTCTATTTTATATGTCTTTCTTCTCTTCTTACTCTGTGACTGGTTGTGTGGCTGAGTGGCTAGCCCCTGGTGTCCTCCTCTCCTTCTCCTTTTTTCACTACTCCTGTCCTCTTGAGCCTAGATTTCTCCTCCTATTTATTCTCTCTGCATGACAGCCTCACCTATCCCTGTCCTGCCTAGCTATTGACAGTTTAGATCTTTATTTAGACCAATCATGTCTAATAGGCAGGCAAAGTAACACAACTTTATAGAGTTAAACAAATGCAACCTAAAAGAATGAACACATCTTTACATAATTAAACAGATAGTCCACAGCATAAACAAGTGTAATATATCTTAAACTAATTTTCTACAACAACAGTTTTTGTCTCTAATAATTCTATTTTATGTCTTCTTTTTTAGATAACTTTCTCCTCTGTAAAGCCTCGTTGAAATTATTGTGAGCACTCTGGTCTGCAAACCTTCTTCCTGATAATATGACACTTGTTTGTTTGTTTGTTTGGTTGGATGGCTTTTTGGTTGTGTGTGTGTGTGTGTGTGTGTGTGTGTGTGTGTGTGTGTGTGTGTGTTCTGTTTTGTTTTTGTGACAGCATCCCATGTAACCCAGGGAAGACTTGAACTCACTTTGTAATTAAAGATAACCTTGAATTTCTGACCTACTTCCATGTCCCTTTCAGTTATATGTTACCACTTTCAGTTTATGAGGTGCTGGAGATCAAACCTAAGATTTTAAACGTGCTTGACAAGCATTCTACCACTCTCAGCTCAATATTGTGATTTTTGAGATTCTACCCACTTCTACATCTTTACAACCCTTTTTTAGATAACGCATGCCTTGCAGCAGCCACCTCCTTCTTGAGAGAAGTCATGAAAGATTTGATGAAATCATGAGCTGTTTTTAACTTATCTAACTAGCTGTGCTTTAGTTTCTTCATATATCTTTCAAAGATAACCCTAAATGCTTCCAGGAGGACTTCTTGTGAAGATCTGGTAACATAATGCATACAGAGTGCTTAGAATAGCTCCTAGCACATAGAAAACATTACACCTGTATGTGCAATTATTCTACTCCTCTTATGTCTCATGACCACTAAGTCTTACCTCAACCTAATTTATCTCATAGTTAAATAGCAACACCAAAATTTTTAAAACAGTAGTCAGTTGCCTGTGAGTCATTATATCAATTGAATTGTTAAATGTCTTTCATTCCTAAATATTTACTCTTTCTTGTACTTCTTATACTTGTTGAATTTTGCTCTCAAATATAACCTATAAACTAGTATTACACACAAAACTAGAAGCCTTTGGAAATTAAGGCCTGGAAGTATTTTAACTTTATTAAGAAACCAAGAAGCTGTGCCATGTTTCACCAAAGAAACTAATTCTGAATTTAGATAAGAAGTTAACATAGTGTAGTTTCAGGACCATGGATAGCCCATAAGTAACCTCATACTAATTTTCAGGATAATCTCTTAGAGATTTCAGATTTATAATGAGACACCATCTGTGATTTTGTTGCCATGATTTTATAAATTCACATATTACGTCAAAGATACACTATTCATGTAGTTAATTCTAAAATTTGTTTTATTCTTATAATTAGCAAAAACGGGCACATGAGTGTATTCACCAAATATAATACAGAGTAACTGACTTGAGATGATAGCATGGGACAGCCACCTCCTTGTCTTTGGACAGGAAATGAGGAAAACTCTTCAAGACGTTCTTACTTACTTTACCTAACTACAACCTAGAGCTTTCTTGATGACCAGTTGCTTACAAACATCGTTTCGTCTTTCTCTTTGAATCAAATATTAGACTAGACAAAAGCCTTAAAGAAGGGACAAAAACCAAAAGTTGAGTTACCTGAATCTATAAACATATAATGAAGCTATAATCTAGGGTTTCTGTCTAAGAAAACTACTCAAAAACTCCAACTTAACAACTCAGTGCCTGTATTATTTACTGTCTCCAACTCAGGGTAAGCCCTGGTTACTCCGGATGCCAACTTGACAATGAATAATTTCTCCATTAGGAATATTTTTATGGAGCCCATAGTTATGAATTCATTTGCTAGTCACTGTGGCGGCACATCCATAATGAATTCATTTACTATTCATGTGGATAAGGCAAACACCATTTAGTAACTAGTTAATTAACTGAGTGGGGCTCTTTATCCAACCTAATGTTATAGAAGTAGAATGCTCATTTTTTAAACCATCAACTTCTTTTTGGTATCTTTATAGACAGATAAGTAATGATAGATAGATAGATAGATAGATAGATAGATAGATAGATAGATGATGGGTGATAGATGGGTAGATAGATGATATGTACATATATAGCTAGATGATAGATAGATAGATAGATAGATAGATAGATAGATAGATAGATAGAGAGATGATAGATAGATGATGGGTGATAAATGGGTAGGTGGATAATATGTAACAGATTATAGATAGATGGGTAGGTAGATAGATCAATGGTAGACAGATAGATGATAGATAACAGTTATGTTCTGAAAGTCTAAGTATTGAGATTCCTCTGGGTAATGAAAACCCAATGACAAACATCCATGAAGTACAGGGATCAAGTAATTAAACATAAATATGCCGAAGTTATAGCAGGCCAGAACTGAGTATATTATCCTGACAACTAAAAATTCCCAAAGTAATGATATTATTTATGTACCAAGCTCTGTGCTAGTTGACAGAATCTAGACTCAAATAAGACATGGGATTAGACCATAAACCCTGTGAGGGTTTATGCTTATTACATTAAATGATGTAGGAAACCCCATCTTAACTGTAAATAGAACCATTCCCTAGGCAGGGGGAATCTGGAACTATATAAGCAGAGAATCAGAATTGAACAGCAGCACCATGTATTCACTCTACTCTGCTTCTTGACCATGGATGCATGTGACCAGTTGCTTCAAGAACCTAGTGCCATGACTTCCCTCTGCACTTTCCACTAGGAGCCAAAATAAATCCTTCCCCCTTTAAATTGCTTTTGCCAGAGCATTTTGTCACAAAACCTAAGACCTGTATCTACCTTTTGTGTATGTCTGTGATACTGTGTGTATATGTGTGTTCCATGTGTTTCTAAATGGTGCTATGTTCACATGTGTGTTCGTGTGTATGCATGCCTGTGAAGGTTGTCTTCTTCACTTTCTCTCCACTTTTATTCTTTTTGAGAACAGGTATCCCATTGAACCTTGAAGCTCATCAACTGGGGAGTTCAATAAGCTCTGATTATCTTTGCTTCTCTGCCCCACCCCCTACTCCCAGTGCTAGAGTTACAAGCAAATATCACCAGGCCCAGTTTGTGTCACAGAAGCTGGAGAAGCACACTTGGGTACTCATACTTTCAGAGCGAGAGAGCTTACCCTCTGACCCATCTCCCCAACCCTACATATAAGCCTCATATGACAAGGTTTGTTGCAAATGATCAAAACCCCTGAGGTGGTTTTCAAAATCACAACACAAGAATTGACATGCTCCAACTTTGATCTATGTTGGCAATTTGGGTTGCAATCACTAATTACTGCAAAGTAGGTTACTATCTGAGTTATTTACTCATTGCTGTAGTCAGTACTCTGATGAAACCAAATTAAATGGCGAGGGGTATATTTTGTCTTACACTTCAGGGGTGACATAGTCCACCATGGTGGGGAAGATACAGCAGCAGACAGAGAATGCACTGTGACACAGGAGCAGGAGGCTGGCTCTTTACATTGTTTCAGGAAGCAGACAGTGAGCAGGATGTGGTACAGGCTATACAGTCTCAGGGCCTGTCCTCCACTTCCTCCAGCAAGAAACCTGAAGGTTCTACAGCCTTCACAAACAAAGCCATGAAGGGAGGACCAAGTGTCCATGAGTCTAGAGTGGTTATTTCACATTCAAATCACAGTAATTCCATGCAGAGGAATTTAGGAAGAATTGTGTTTGGAACTCACCCCTGTGAGACACTGTTGACTGGAGGTAAAGGCTATTTCAGAAAGTTTCTTCTCACCAAATAATATTGAAAGATTTTACAAGCAAACAAATACCTGAAAAAAAAATGTGTTTGGGCAGAAAGAAAGGCAGACTACTTCCCTTTAATGTTTGTGTACAAAGTATTAATAACTGCTTTTACAAAGGGGATCTATAATCATCAAAGCTTTGTGACTAAATTATTTCTGGAAGAAATGCTGCCTAATGCTCACAAGGCAAAGCAGCCAAGCCATGGAGGAATAGCACTCTTATTGCAGCTTCAGTTTTCCTTCAGAGAAGTAAAGGGACACATAAAGTAAAAAACTAAATAATTTGAGTTTTTATTTTTTATGTATTTGGATGTTTTTAATGAATTTCCAGTTTTATTTTTTAGGTTTTAAAATTTTAATTTTATGTGTGTGAGTGTTTTACTTGCATGTATGTTATGTGCCTAGTGCCCCTGGGGAACATAAAAGGCCATCAGATGCCCTAGAATGAGTTACAAGCAGCTATGAGCCAACCTGTTGGTGGTGGAAATGGAATATGGGTTATCTGGAAGAGCAACAGTTACTTTTAGGCCCAATTTTATCTTTTGATGTAGGTTAAATATTTCATTCTATGAGACTATTTTACATGTACACAGTGTATTTTTATTTTATCTTCCTTCTAGATTTCAAACTCCCTCCAAGTTCTCCATTACCATCCTTTCCCTTTTTTCTTCTTTTTCTTCTCACTATACTGCATCCAGTTAGTGCTGCTCATATTCCCATGGATGTGGACTCATCCACTGCAACATGTCTACCCTACCGTTTGCCATACCCCAAAGAAATATGACTATCCTTCTGTCTATCATCAACTATGAAGAGGTTTTCAGCCAGGAGCAAAGCTATTTGTTGTTTTTATTTTATTTTGTTTTGGAGACAGTTTGCTGTTTGTTTTTATAGCGTTCTAGCTGGACTAACACTCACCATGTAGACTAGGCTAGCCTCAAATTCATACATTAGCCACCTGAGATTACAGTAGTTATGTGCTCTCATCTTCACCATTGGTTTTGTTGTTGTTTAATTTTCTGGTGTGTGTCTTTTTTTTTTAAGACATACCTTACTATATTGCCCAGGAAGGATTCAAAGTAGGCATTATCTCACATCTGCCTCTGGAGTGCTGTAATATACTACCATGCTCACCTCTTGGGATGTAATTTTTCTTTAAGGAGTTGGATTCTCTTTTGTTTCTTTATTTTAGAGCAGATTTATGTTCACAAGTAAAATTGGGAGGTGGTACAAAGATTTCCTCCATATGCCCTCTCCTCACACAGGCATAGTCTCTCCTGTGATGAACAACCCCCACCAAATTGATACCTTTGCTACAATGAATGAACCTATAATTGACACATAATTACCCAAATTTAACATTTGAGTTCATTGCTCCAGTTGTACATGTGAGTCTGAACAAATGTATAATGATATGGTTGCCTTATTATAGTATTATGTAGAGTACTTCATTTTTGCTGCCCTGAAGATTCTTTTGTGTCCAAACTAATCATTCTGAACAACCTAGCCCTAGCCATGGCAACCATTCATCTTTTTGCTCCCTCTCTAGGTTTTTTTTTTCTTTTCTATAATACAGTTGGAATTACATGATAGGGAATCTTTTCTTTGATGTATCTCACCAATAACACACATTTAAGGTTTTTGCATGTCACCTCATATCTTGACAGTTGACTTATTTGTAGAGCTGAATAGTATTCTATTGTATGGACATACCATACTTCATTTGTTCATGAACCTCTGAGTGACATATGAAGCTTCCAACTTCCTGCAACTGGGCAGTTATTAGGGAACATTAGTGTTCAAAAATGTTGCAGTATGATGAGTTGTGATTTTAGCTTTGTCACAAAATATCAAACTGTCTCTTGAATAATTTTATCATTTATATTCCCACTAGCCAAGAATGGGAAAATTAACATTTCCCTGTGTTTTGTTAGTGTTTGGTGCTGGATTTTAGCCATTTTAAGTAAGCATATTCTTGCAACTGGTTAAATTTGAATGTCCCAGTGACTTAGGTTGTGGGATGACTTTTCATATTTGCCATCTGTATGTCATCCTGGTTAGGTATCTGTTCAGGTCTGTTCAGAAGTAAGTGTTTTCATATATTTTGTGCGTTGTCAGATGTGTTTTATGCAAATATTTCTTTCTAGTGTATTTCTTATTGTGGTTCACAAAGCAGCAGTTTAATTTTCACTGTCAAGTCCAGATTATTTCTTTCATGTATCATCATTTCTTTCATTTATCTAAAAATATGTTACTAAATGCAGTGTCATCTAGATTTTCTTCTGCTAACTTCTAGGAGTTGGGAAAATAGAGAAAGACACCTGATGTTGACTCCTTACCCTCATAAGAACATGCACACACTCGCACAAACCCCCGTGAACATGTACATAGATCTAATACACAAAACCTCTTAGGATTTATATAGCTTTAAGCTTTAAGTGTATATATGTGAATATGAGTGTGAGTGTTCTGTATTTATGTGCATATGTATCTGGGTGTTTGTATGGGTACTTGTGCATGTTAAGGTCAGTGATCAATGCTTCTTCAGTCATTTTCCACCTATTATTTTTCGGTAGAGTCCCTCTACGAGTCTGGAGTGAACCTTTAATGACTGAGTCATCTCCTCAATCTGTAGATTTGAATTTTATATTTAATCCTGTGATTTAATTTTGTTGGGATTAACAAAGGAGGAGGTGAACATATGGATGTCTAGCTGTTCCACAAACATTAGTTGAAAAAGAGTATCTTTCTTCAATGTGTTGCCTTTACTACTCAAAGATTAGTGAGTTCCATGTGTGTAAATCTATTTCTGTCCTCTCTATTGTATTCCACTGTCTGCTTGTGAATTTCTGCATTAGTGTTGCATTGTCTTGATTTCTGATAGTTTACAGGAGGTCTTATAACTAATGTTCTATTATCTATCTAAGCATTTGGGTTTCCAGATATTTTAGCCCATTTGAAGGAGTAATCTTGGAATTTTAGCTTGCTGAGAGTTTTTTTTAATGAGTGATTTTTTTCTAATGATTTTTAGTCTGTATTTATTGATATACTCCTCTGATTTTTCTTTGTTTACCTGTTAATATTATAGATGGCATTATTATTTTTAAGTGTTGTGGCACCTTTGCATACTTTGTGTAAATCCCATTTAACTTTAGTATATAATTAATTTCAGAAGTAGTTGGAGTTTTGTGTTACTGATTTGTTAAGAGTTTGTAGTTCTATATTCTCAGAAAATACTGGCCTATAGGCCTGTATTTTAGCATCTGGATTGGGCATGAGGACAATGCAGGCCTCATAAATATCATCACCTATCATCTGAAAGAGATGATTGGCAAATGAAGTAATTTTTTAAGTGCTTAATAAAATTCACCAACATCAAGAGCACATACATCTTGCTCTATTACTTTCTGATTTTGAGGCTAATTAAATGTTTGTCTAACTTTTTTCATGGTTTTAGATCAATTAATATTTTCTACTTCTTTGTCAGTTTTCACATATTGTATCCTTTAAGGGCTGGTCCATTTCTTCTAGGTTACTAGATTTGTGAACATAGAGTATTCCTAGTGTTCCTTTAGCCTCCCTTTGATGTTCAAAATATCTGTGGTGATTTCATTTCTGACACAAGCATTGTTGTCTTCTCTGTGTGTCTCCTTTCTTGGCTAGCTCATGTGCCAGGTTTATATCATGGTCCTACCATCAGAGGCCCCTCTGATAGTTCAAGCCTCACAACTATCTCCCATATATGGAGGGCCCAGATTGGTCCCCTGGAATCTCCACAGCTGTCAGTCTAGAGTCCATGAATTTCCATAAGTTTGGTTCAGCTGTCTCTGTAGATTTCTCTATTATGATCTAAATCTCCCTTGCTTATATGTTACCTCCTCCCTCTCTTTGCCTGGATTCCCAGATCTCAGCCTGGTTCTTGGTTGTGGATCCCTGCATCTGGTTCCATCAATTACTGGATGAAGGCTCTATGATAATAGTTGGGAGTGTTCATCAATCTTCTCCACTATTGCTAGGAGTCTTAGTTGGGGTCTTCCTTGTGGATTCTTGGGAGTCACCCTAGCACCATGTTTCTCTCTAATCCCATAGTGGCTCTCTCTATTAAGATATCTTTTTCATTTTTCTTCCACTGCATCCCTTCCTACCCAGGCCATCTCATTCCCTTCTGTTCTTATCTTCCCTCCCCCTTAGCACCCACTGCCCCCTGTTTACCATCTAGATATTATCTAATTTATCTTTCCAGGGTGATCCATGTGTCCCTCTTAGGGTCCTCTTTGTTACCTAGCTTTTCTGGAGCTGTGGACATTAGTCTGGTTATCCTTTGCTTCACATATAATATCCACTTATGAGTGAATACATACTGTGTTTGTCTTTCTGAGTATTTGTTACTGTGTGAGTGTGTGAGTGTGTGTGTGTGTGTGTGTGTGTGTGTGTGTGTGTGTGTGTGTGTGTGTAGGTGCCCATGGAGGTCAGAGGCATCAGGTCCTCATGATCTGAGGTTACAGGCAGTTGTGATCTACCCTGACTTGGGTATTAAGAATGTACTCAGATCCTCTGTAAGAGCTGTGTACACTCTTAACAACTGAACCAGCTCTCTGGCTCCTGGATCTTGGTTTTAATCCACTTAGAGACTGCCTGTCTTTAATTTGATTTATTTTTCATCAATGTTCTTTCTTGTTACATGAACACCCATTTCACTTTAAAAACATCTCCTCTGACGTAGGCTTACCAGGTAGTAAATTTTCTCCTTTTTTGTTTTCTCAAATAAGTACTGGTTTCTCTTTTTAAATGATTTTTATTAGTTTTTTAAATCCCTAGTACAGTTTCTCTTCCCTCTTCTCCAAGTCTCCCACCTCCCCTCTGCCCCCCCCCACTCACTCCTCCTCCATTTATATTCAGAAAACAGCAGGTCTTCCATTTGAATCAACCATGCAAGGCATATGAAATTGCAATAAGACTTGATACCTGACCTCATATTAAGGCTAGCCAAGGCAACCCAGTATGAGGAGTAGGGTCCCAAAAGCCAGGAAAAGAATGAGAGATAGCCCTTGCTCCCACTATAAATAGTCCCATAAGAAGACCAAGCTGTACAACTGTAACATATATGCAGAGGGCCTAGGTCTATAACATGAATTCTAGTTGGCCTTAATAATAAAAACCCAGGAATAGATATTGGGGTTAAAACTGAAGATCAGAGAAGCAGAGTGGCCAGCACTCTGGTAGAGCTCTCACCTCTACCAGTGCTCAGACTGAAGGAGTGACCTCTTTTCCCCTCCCATCCCCTACCATCCTCTCTCTTGTTCCTTAGTTATTTTTCTGTTCTTTATTGCCCAGTGTTCTCTTGATATAACTAGGACGCACACATACTCTCTTTCTCTCTCTCCCTGGACATGTGTGCCTATGTGCATGCATGTGTGTGGTGTAAAACAGATGTAAGCGTTGTCCTTTTCATGTGATTTATTCCAGTGTGTTTTTAAAAAGTCTAAATGAATCTTTAATTTATAATAGAATCTCATTGCTTCTGTGGCTTTGGAGGCTGTCCTGGAACTAGCTCTTGTAGACCAGGCTGGTCTCGAACTCACAGAGGGGAAAAGAGATTTTTCTCCCGTTTGAGACCCAGCTCCACTTCTCTATGTCACCGCTTCAGCTCAGACAATGTCCTGGCTTTGTATAAAAGTTACAAAGTACTTCGTTATTATTTTGTGAACTGCCTCCTACAAAATACATAAAATATGAACCAACATGGTAAAGTTAAACCTGTGGTGGTGATACATAGAGTTTCAAATCCTGAAAAGAAAAAAAAATGAACAAACAGAAAAGGGGACAAGCCTACTTCCCACTTAATAGGCAAAATAATTCTCAGGCTTGTTTTATTCCCCATAAAGGCAAGTTTCAATAGGTTTATTGCCACACTATCCCCTCCCCCCAAATAAAAGCTGTCAGAGAGTGCCCAAAATAGAAATAATCCTTACATAAAATAAAAACATAACCACTGTGCAACTTGTGATTTTCGACATCTAAAAGACAGAGAAAGGCACTGATGTTTGCTAGAAAGTTACTACAAAAAAGAAGAAAAAGAAAAAGAAAAAAACCACAAAAACAAAGACAAGCTGACAAGATGGGTAATGTCCCTGCACAGTCAGTGACCAGGCAGCGAGCACAAGCTGGTAGTGAAGTCTTTGTAGCAGGATTGGCACCTTCTTGGAAATCCATCCTCAGACTTTCAGATCATCTTTTTGTCCCCACCTATTTCAGTTTCCTGCAGAGAAAGCTGACACAGGAGTCAAGACCTACCTTGGTCAAAGAGCCAGTCCACTATCAACTTTCTACTTTCAGAGTCCTAAGGGCTGAGAAAAGACAATGGTAGCCTCACTTTGTATTGCCCTCCTTTACTGAAATACTGTTTTAGTAAGAAAGATGGTATTTCTATTCAGCTCTGCACTCTGTACCTCACACACCTCTATGTGATGCTGGGAGCTGATTTTTGCCTCAAGAACTAACTTTGACTTTTCTCACCACCATATTCATAGGTTCAAGTTTCCATTAGACCATGACCACCTCGGAATGTGACTGCTATCCAGACACAATGCCTTTGAAGAGTTATGTCAAAAGTTGAAACGAAGTGTTTAGGCAAAGCCCTAATCTGACATGGCTGGTATCCTTCAAAGAGGAAAAGGTTTGAGCATGACATGCAGGAATATGAGTACACAGAGGATAAGCCCTGTAAACACACACACACACACACACACACACACACACACACACACACACAGTCTGCAGGTAAAGGAGGCAGAGAAAGAAGACACACCACCCATAAGAACTGGAGAGAACACACATGCCCTACTTTCCTATATCTTCACCTTTTTTCCATCTGATCTCCCAGCCTGTTGGACAATGCTGACCACACACACACACACACACACACACACACACACACACACACACATACACACACACCTCAGTCTCTGTCACACAAGCCAGTCCCCTCTTGAAACACCCCACAAGAACAGCAGAGGGGTACACCACCATCTCCCAATCCAGTCAAGTTGCCAACAGAGATGAGTCATTGCAGAAAGGTATGTTAATGGTCTATTTCTAAGATATAACCATAAATAAGAAACTTGATGAAACATTGTTTATGGAAGGCATCATGACAATCGCCTTACATGGATGTATTTGTTTAACAGAGCTTTCTCATGAAATAAAATTATTATCTATGTTATGAAGATAGAATATATGAAATTTAAGAGATTAAGATGGCCAAGATTGCACAACTGAAAAGAAGGAAGGCTGCACAACTATGCTCTAAAGCCCACACTCTTCGCCAACTGTGTAAAATTGGTACCAATGTCCAAGAAGCATCCCAGGTTTCTTTCTCTCAGACTCTAGTGCCTTGTTTTCCTTTCCTCCTGCACAACTAACCCAATGACTGTAATTTAGGTACAGAGACCACCTATGTAAGGGAACTTCATTTCTTTTCAATTTTGCATTTTTCTTGCATTTACCACACACTGCTTCATTCTCTCTCCCCATTCCCAAATATACCAGCTCATCCTTTGAAATTACAGTGGCAGTCTTCTATCCTCATGAACTAGAGACCATATTTATTCATTATTAAATTGCCCTTTGAGCTTTCTGTGAAAATGCACATTTATTCCCAAGTGCAAAACACATTACTACAATTGGCTTTAGTATTTTCATCATGATGTGCCCAGAGTTCATGATAAACCAGAGAGATTTTCTAATATCAAATATAAATCTAAATAGAAAGCATCATTTTAAAAAGTATTAAAGCTAAAACTTTTTGATATTCATTTTTCCAAATGACTGCGCTCAGAGCTGCTTGGCTGAGCAGTTTCTCGCACACTCACTTAGGGAGGAATGCTCCAACCTGACTCCCATATATCTTCAAATGTATCAAGCCCCAAGTGTAAATTTCTTCTTTGCACTTAATAAAACTAATAAAAGAAATGTGTTCTTGTGTCAGGATTCCATCTCAGTGCTGAAAGTATGACCCTTGTAACGACACTAGCCCTTTTCACTGACATAAGTCCATGTGTGTCTAGAAAAGGCACAGTTTTCTAGAACTGTCTTTCACAGAGCACCATGACAGCCAGGTAAAGAAAAACCAGTCCCATTTCCCTGTTGCAAATGTTGGATCCTTCTAGGAGCTGGCTCAGACTGGTATTTCAGAACTGTGTAACTGACAGTGCTGTGAGTGTACTGTGTTGCTATTTCCTTGGAATTGAATCATTCTATTAAAGGCCAGGAAGTAAAATAAAAACTCACAAAGTCTCAGGCATCTCCTGAGAAATTCTCAAGGCCCCCTCCCAAGGTTATGCAACCAGTAATAGCTGCTATGGAAAGAGACTGTACAGTCAATGGTACTACCAGCCAGTCAGTGGGAGCCCCAGTGCTGCCACTTCTATGACTCTGTACCCATGCTGGCGGCAGCCTTTCAGTCATCATGAATCCATAAGTAGCCCCTCAACCATACTCTTATGAGAAGCGCCCAAAACCTTATTGGTTGCCTGAGCTAGACTTGGGTGGAATGATCTCTTTGGCCTGATTTTTGTGCCCCACCTTGTATGAAAAGGTGTTTTGGGGTTTTTGTTTTGAGGTTTTTCATCTTCTTGGGGTGGGGTGCAAATAAACCAACAAACAACAACAAAAATATCAAACAAAGCATATAAATGGCATCTTCTTTCTTTTATTAAAAACCGCTAAGTAGAGGGCTGGACAGTTGGCTCAGCAAGTCTAAGCACTTGTTGATCTTAGAGAGGATCTGAGTTTGCTTCTCAGCTCCCACATTGCAGCTCACAACCATCTATTAACTCCAACCCTAAAAGATCCAATGCTGTCTTCTGACCAGGAACATGGTGCACAAACACACATGCAGTCAAAGCACTCACCACCCCCCACAAAGAATAAAGTAAATAAATCTGTGGGTAAAGGTGCCTGCTACCAAGCTTTATGACCCCAGTTCAATCTGTAAAACACACGTGGTGCAGGAATAAAACTGAATCCCTCATATTATTTTATGATTTCCACATGCACACCTTGCCATACATCTGCTTGCCCTAGCCACCAACAAACAAATGTAAAAATAACAATTGGTTTTAAGTGCCGAGCAACACTTACAGTATCAAAAGACCTTTGAGAAGTCATACTCAAATATGGGATGCACATGTTCTTTCTCAGCTCAGACTCATCCTCGTTAAAACCCTGTGTCACAAGCAAGTCACGGCTTTTCTTGTAAGGCAAGTGCTTCCTAATTTCATTGGCTTCTCTTCATGAGTTTCTGTCACTTTAAATAAGCTCACCTAAACATCCAAATTAAGAATAACAGTTACTTCACAATACTGCTACTCTAGCCTGAAGATTTACAGTAGGATTTCAATACATGGTCATCTATTTGTCAAGTTGGCACAAGTGATTTATATGCCATTGTACCCAATGTATTCACTTAACAACATAAATCAAGAAATATTTCGAGATTCAATACCTTTGTAATTTAATCATAATTTCAAATAAGTAAATTTAGTAGAGTTTTCTTTTATAGCAAACTAGTATGTGCTGCCTATCCATCATGCTGATCCTTATCCTGGGACTTTCCTCTATCTCACCTATGTACTCATATGGAACTGACATGTTTTCATAGAAACCTATACTTACCTTCCAAAGTCACATTTTATTTATTCTGTAGGTGAGAAATTATTGCAAGTTGATAAATATGTTCCCCCTACCCAGGCGTAAATTATTTATGACCAAAAAACAAATCATTAAGAAGTGTGTTTGAGTGGCTTCTGTTCCCTATGAAAGAGACAAAATGATGTTAAATGTTGTCATCTGATAAGTTAATAGAAGAGGAACTGAACCAGAAAGGTGACAAAGAGGGAAAGGATAGACTGAAAAAAGAACGGAAGGGAAAGACAGTCCCCAGTCCAGAACTCACATAACTGCATCATGTGAGTATGTGTGCCATGCTGGCTCAGACGCTGGGACTAAACGAAATATATGCACTCCATGTGTCTCTATGACATCTGAAATACAGGTTAAGGCTATGCAGACACTACTGGATTCCCAAGTGTAGTAGGACATTTCTGTCCAGCCTTCCAGCTCAAAGTAACAACACAGAGACTTCTTATTAATTATGAAAGCTTAGTTGATAGCATAGCCTTGATTTTAGCTAGCTCATGACTTAAATTAGCCCGTTTCTATTAATTTTTCTTTCTGCCTTATGACCTTATTACCTTTACTCTGTACTGCCTATGCTGCTTTCTCTCCATCTGGCTGGTGACTCTGCATCTACACTTTTTCCAAGCATTCTCTCTGCTCCAAAAATCTTTCCTAGCCATTGGCCATTTAGATTTTTAATTTTTTTGTTTTGTTTTGAAACAGGGCTTTTCTGTAGCTCTGGAAGCTGTCCTGGAACTTTCTTGGTAGACAAGCTGGCCTCAAATTCACAGAGATACACCTGTCTCTGACTCCCGCGTTCTGGGATTAGAGGTGTGAGATTAAACCAATCTAAGTGACATTTCTTCACAGTGTAAAAAAAAAAAAGATTATTCTTCCCAGCATTCTCTCTGTCCAAAAATCTTGTCTAACTATTGGACATTTAGCTTTTCATTAAACCAACTGAGTGACATTTCTTCACAGTGTACAAAAAGGTTATTCCACAATACCCAAGTGTTTGTCTGAGGCTTCAATCTTCCACCCTTAGGATTTCCAAAGGTCATATGACATAGTACCTTTGTCCTTCATGATTATTACAGATGTCCTCACTCGGAAACAACTCCACTTGTCAGACTTGGTGTTTAGTTTTTCACTTCTGCAAATAATGGTGGATTTTTAAAGCATACACTCCATGACTTTATGTGCAACTATTTTCCAGTCTGAGTCTGAACCTCCCAAAGGTCAGGTCCAGAATGCCTGATCCATGAATATATGTAGCACAGGACATTCACAGGCTCAACTAGAACTGATGGAATCCTGTAGAACGAAAAGAAATGACAGCATATGATTCTGTTAAAGGGTCATTTGTCCCTTTACATTTGGTCTTTGACATCTGGTTGTAGCAAGGTCTCATATAACATTTCTCTCCATGACATTCATCTAGTATTTTCATTGTGATATCCATCGATAACCCACCTTCTCTGGGTGAGAGAGAGGCTTCAAGTGTGTCAGATTTCCTAAGCTTACATTTGAGAAATCCATGGACCCTCATCTGGCTTTATCTCCCATCATGTAATCAATTTCGGTTTTCTTTTCATTAAATGCCAAAGGCCAGGTAAAGTACTTAACCTGACAGACTCCATAGAAAACAGCAGCAAGCCTTTTCCCACAGCAGTCTTCTTACACAATTTGCCCAGTTTCTCCACTCTCTTAGCCCAGGGAAATACCTCCTGCAGTGTCTCTCATTATCTTTTGTTCCAAATTGTTAAGAATATGGGATAGTCCAACCATGATGCAAGCATTCACTCAGGAGATAGAGAGAGTAGATCTCTGTGCATTCAAGACCAGTCTGGTCTGCAGAGTGAGACCCAAACCAGCCAGAGCTACTTTCTCAAAAACAAAAGAAAGTCAATTCATCAATGCCCAAGTGAATTGGGAGGTAATGTCATCAACCCAAATAATCCCTGGTCATGTCTTAGTGGCTTCTGTCCAAAAGGGTACATGTCATATATAAGTGTACAAGGCCAGAAAAAAAAAAAGTGAGACAGAACCTATGCAAGTCAGTGTTAAATGAAAGAGAAGAATTTACTTTAGAAAAGTTAGTGTGCTAAGAGACATCTCTGGCTTCTTTATTATATTTTAAATTCATGTTTAAAAGAAAAATAAGAGAAATTTAGATTTGAGGTGGGTTTTCCATGCTAACACTTAATCACCTCTGTCCATCAACAGTTCACACAAAGACACTGTGTGCTGTTAAGCCCAACTTCCTTCCTTTATATTTGATTATCACCAGGAATAAGATATACCTGTGTCAGCTAACAGTTTTGAATTACCACTATGTTCTAATTTATGTTAATAGCATAATAGCATAACAATGATGGAAAATGTGTACCAACATTTACAAATCAGTCATGATGCATTTCAATTACAATTCTCTTCCTATCTCTGATGATCAGCAAAATCAAATTAGCAATGCAACCCTTAGTTATAGAATTACCCTAACACAGATAGGCTTAACTTGGGTACCTTTTCATCTCAGAGCCTCTGTAGGATTGCAAAGGTGGGTCAGGAAAAATCAACCAAATTTGGCATATGTGCTAATAATGGTTTTTTTGTGTGGAGCCACAGTAAAAATAATCAAGAGGTAACACTGGACTCCTGATTGGGATTAGAAGATGATGCTGTTCATGTGAGTGAAATGGACTATGTGATATAGAAATATATGAAATGGATTGAAACCCATGAACCAGCGCCTCATATTCCATTTGGACACAGGTCAAGATAGCTCTACACAGAGATCTCTGGAGGTGGACTTCCAATGGCTATTGTTACTTATTCAACTGCTTTCAACATCTAATAACCCAGTAGAATCCCTTGCTCATACTATGATGTCAAAAGATATGAAGAAGGTCATTTCATATTCATCACAGGAAAAATCCATCAGGAAGAAGTCTCAATTCTAAACATCTATGCCCAAAATATAAAAACACCAACATTTGTAAAAGAAACATTAAAACTCAAATCACAAATAAGACCTCACACAGTTATAGTGGGAGACTCAACACCCCATTCTCACCACTGGACAGGACTATCAGACAGAAACTTAACAAAGAGACAAAGGAAATAATGGAAATTAGGACCCAGTTGGAATTAACAGACATTTACAGAACATTCTATCCAAACACAAAAGAATATACCTTCTTTTCAGCATCACATGGAACCTTCTCTAAAACAGACCACCTACTAGGCAACATAGCAAACCTCAACAGATACAAAAAAATGGAATAACCCCCTGTGTCTTATCAGACGACCATGATTTAAAGTTAGAATTTAAAAACAAAACAAATTGCAGAAAAACTACCAACTCATGGAAATTGAACAACACGCAATTGCACCACGGAGCCATCTCGCCAGCTATTCTATGTGTGATTATTTAGGTGTACTTCTTCCTTCGTAAAGTTTGTTGGGAGAAAATGTCTAAATTATTATTTCTGTAAGCTTCTAAGTGTATAAAACTTGCATTTGGAATGCTTCTGCTCAGAAGAATAGAGCCATACAATTGTTTATGGGGATGCTATTTTATCTATAGTTTTAAAGAGAAATCAGGCACTAGAGAAATGTCTGCAGAGCTACAAAGATGACACCAACTAGAAATCTAAGCAACAGAGAGGCTACTTTACATGCCCTCCCCTGATAATGAGACGGATGACTAACTTATATGCCATCCTAGAGTGTTCATCCAGCAGCTGGTAGAAGCAGACACACACAGCTAAACACTGAACTTAACTGGAATCCAGCTGCAGAGAAGGAGAACTGATGAGCAAAGGGGTCCATACTAGGCTGGTGAAACCCACAGAAACAGCTGACCTGAACAAGAGGGAGCTCTTGCTCCCCAGAATGATAGCTGGGAAACCAGCATGGGACTGATCCAGACCCCCTGAATGTGGGTGTCAGAGAGGAGACCTTGGAAATCTATAGGGCCCCTTTAGTAGATCATTACTTATCCCTAGCATAGGAATGGACTTTGGGAGCCCATCCCACATGGATGAATACTCCCTGAGCCTAGACACAAGAGGATGGGCCTAGGTCTAAAGGATATGACCGACTCTGAGGAGCCCCTACAGAAGGCCTTATCCTCCCTGGGGAGCAGAAAGGGTATGGGATAGGTAGGGTGTTAATTCGGGGAGGCAGGAGAAGAGGGGAGAGAGAGGGAACTGGATTGACATATAAAATAATCTTTCTAATTCAAATAAAATATTAATAAAAAAGCAAAGGTAATTTAAAAGAAATTTAATTTAAACATGAGTAAAAAACAAAAATTTCCAAAAGCCAAATATTATAGACAAAACAATGACAAACAAACCAAAAATCAACCATAACAAATCAAACAAAAAAGTCTACTAAAACAAAAGGTTCTCTCTTAAATTTTGTGGTCACTATACTTAACACCATTTGTGTAAAGAGAAGAGCTTGGGCCATAGCGCTTAACACCAGTTGTCTAAGGAAAGGGGCCTGGGTTTTATTTCTCTTTTAGTACTCACTGACTGACCCTAAGAAATGAAACATTTTTTTTTTTAAATTCACTTAGCATTGCTGTGCTTTAGTGTCCTCACTGGAAAATAAGGGACAAGGTAATCCCACTTCAGGGGACTGCTTGGGTGATTGAGACCACACATGATAAGCCCTCAAAATATGCCTAGACCTAGTGCTTAGTAAAACTGATCCATCTATTGTTCTAACAAGGAAATAGACACTATGCCCTGGGCAAGAAGAATAGCAAATATTCCAAATCCTACCTCCCTTGTAAATAGTTACTGCACAAGCCAGGTAAAGAATTACAGACACAGGAGCCTTCATGTCTACGGTAACAGAGGGGTGTCAATCAATCTTTCTTTTGTAAGGCAGCACACAGTTCCAGAGCCACTTGAAATCCCACTGACAACCCTAGGAGATAATGCAGTATTCCAAACTATCACAGCCCCTAGTCTAAACTAAACATGACAAGCGTATGAAACCCAGCTCCATCATTGTAAAGAAATCTTAAGTTAATGAGCTGATCTCTTCCACCATCCAGTACAAGCACAGTTACACAGAAAGTCATTAAAATGTTCCCCGCTCTTCAGACATGTATTTTCATTATGTGTCTAAGACAGACAGTGGGATTTGGGAGGCTAGAATAGGTCCTGAAGCCAGCGAGGATCAATTTTTAAAACATTATTCCTGTAGAGTAAAAGGTAAAGTGTTTTTATACAGTCGAGGAAATGCTGTGAGCCCTGCAAGCTTCCTCCATTTATTGCTCTAATCAGCAATCCAATCGAGATTCCAAATAAAGAATATTCCTTGGAGTGAATCTGTGAGGCTACTGGAGAGGTTGTTAAAACAGAAGAAGAGTCTTCGGGTTCTTTAATGCTAGTGCCTGAACTTCGGTGCTCATTGATTCTCAAACAAGAAAAATCGGCACTTCTATTAATTTAAGATAATAGTTGCCAAAAATAGGCAGGAGGCCTTAGCATGCCCTTTTATCATGTTGCCCTCTGGATGTGGTGTGTTGGACGGGTTTGCTGAAAACAAATCATATTTTCAAAAGCAAGCAAGAACTACAAGGACGCACAGCAGACCGGCCTGCCATGCCGCTCCCGGATGCTGACAGCCTCACCCTTCTGCGTGTATTAACTGGTACAGCTCACTGAGTGATGCCTCCTGAATGTGGACTCGTGGTGTTCAGAATCACAGCTCCCATGATATAATTAGTAACCCATTCTGAGTCCTGTTCCCAGGTGGGAAGAGAAATCAAAGCGACAGGAAAAGAAAAATATTTCAGACTGAGAAACAATGCTGTACCGTTGACAAGGTTTTGCAGTGAGGAAGCTCTCGACAGTCCTGTCCTCCCAACGCTGGCTCGCAGCCAGCTGGCGTTTCTGTGGGCTATGCTGAGAACCAGTGAATGCCATGTGGGCGGTTGTCAACCTTAGAAGCAAGAAAAATAGAGAGGGAAAAATGAGTTGAGTGCTGCGACATCAACTTTCAGAGGCTTTTGATTTCTACCCAGATGGCACAAATATTCCTAGGTATTGGTACACACACAATAGGTAAGCAGCCTGGTAATTATCAGAGCTTTAGCGTTGACAATTGGGCTTGACTGTCAAGCTGGGACAATAGAGCCCAGAAACTGATGTAGAAACGGTCAGATACATTAAACCTCCAGGGAAAATGAGATTTTTTTCCTTTGGTTTATTTTACTTTTAATTACATATGCACATATATTTAACTGATACAGAAAGGCATAGAAACTGTATATATTCAGGCAGTATCATGTGATGTTTTGGTACATGTAACTATTATATAAAATTTAAATCAGAGGAACATGTCTTTCTTTATCATGTTTTTATGGTGAAAATGTTTTCAATCTTTCTGCCTGTATGAAGTCAATAGTACATTACCATAATCTTTGGTCACTGTTCAGACACAAGGACTTAGAATGTCTTCTTGACTCTGTACTAAACCATGAAAAAAAAACAAAGGTATAAGAAAGAGTGCAGTACGTTGGCCTGAATGGCCTGCATATGTCTTCCCCTGTTCCTTCCATTGAGCAAGCTTGAATTGTCCCTCTCCTTACAGGTAGCCAGCCATTCACATGCCTAAGGATTTCCTACTTGGAACCCTAGGGATTTCCAACGCAGAACCAATGTAATCCTTGTGTCATCTCTGGCCACCTCCAGGTTTTCATGTTCCTGAGGCTTTTGATTAAGAAAGATGGAGAAAGCATAAGCAAGATGGCTCAGTCAGTACAGTTCTTGCTGTACAGCATGACAATTTGAGTTCTAGCCCCAGAATGACATGCAAGGGCCTGGAGAGATGGCTTGGTGGTTAAGGGGACATACTGATCTTACAGAGAACCTGCATTCTGCTCCCAGGACCCACTTCAGCAGCTGACAACTGCCTGTAACTTCAAACACATGGAATCCAAGGTTCTCTTCTGTCTGGCATCCAAGGGCATCTACAGTGGTGTGTACATACACACACACACACACACACACACACACACACACACACACACTCACACACACACACACACACACAATTTAAATTATTTTAATTATAAATATAATAAAAATAATTTTAAAAAATGAAGCTAGATGTAGTAGCATATGCTTGAGACCCAGAAATTAGAAGGCAAACACAGGCTAACACTTGGGGCTTGTGAAACAGCTAGCCTAATCTAACAGGTCAGGCTAACATCCGGTGAAAGGCTCTGTCTCAAGAACAAGGTGAAAGACCCTTGAGGAACAACATCTAAGGTTGACTTCTGGCCTCCAAACATGTAAATGCACATATATAACAAAAATGAAAGGAAGGGAGGGAGGGAGGGAGGGAGGGAGGGAGAGAGGGAGGGAGGGAGGGAGGAAGGAAGGAGGGAGGGAGGGAAGGAGGGAGGAAGAAAAGAAAGAAGAAAGAAAGGAAGGAAGAGAGTTTGGTTCCCTCCTTCAGCCCCTATCATCCATGAGGTAGTTGCTGAAAGGTAACTGGGGGGAAGAAGTTCTATGCTCTTCAAGAGTTTTTAGCAGCCATCAAAGCCCTGCACAAAGCCATGCTCGATTTGCTGAGAACTCCATTTTGTTCTTTAGCCTAGCTCTTCTCTGAGTTTCAGATTCATATATCTAAAATCAACTCATTCTCTTTAATTAGAGAATTAATATGTATGACCAAAATAGAACTTGATTTTCCACAACAGTGTTTCCCTCATTGTCTTGCTGGTGTCATTACAAAGGAAATGATCACCCTTCTTCACATGTGTCTATGCCCCAGCACTAGATATAAAGCAGAACATAAATTCTAACTTGGTGTAATAAGTCTGAATCTCTTAGATGTAAGTGCTATCAGGGTGTGGAAAAACACCGTCAATGTAAATGTGTGCTATGCTTGGAGTCATTCACCCAGAGACCTTTAGTACAACTGGTTCATTCTCTTCTGCTCCAAGAGCTAGAACTTTAGCAACTTTTATCTTACTTTTTTCCTTGTGAAACCCCTGCCTCTTCAACACACCCTACTGGCACACATCAGTCACCACAAGTGGCTATCGTACATTTTTCTAAATGAGATTATGTTTTTCATTTCTGGCCCCTGATCCCACCCAGTTAAATCCATTCCTTCACACGCAGCTCTGGCTCCTGTACCCTCTCATCTTATCATGTCCCTCAAGTCTTGGGCCAAAAGGCTCCATGATGGCTCCCTCAGGTTCAGGTGTGACTTAGCACCCTTAAACCAAGTAGAGTGTTGGAAGGTTGATATTATTAGAAGAGCTTGTATCCCTCTCCACACCATGTCACTAGCATTTACATTTCCAGGATCTGAAAGTTGTTTGGATAATTCTGAAACTTTCTTGTGTCACTGTGATGTGTTACCAATCAAAGGACAAGAAAGCATGCTCACTCTGTCTCTGCCTGCTCCTTCTCACATCCTTCATGGGAAAACTGGCCAGTTGCTTTCCATTGTCCATCTTCTTTGCCCCATGAACTCGTTCCATATCAAAGTGAGCTTTGTATCCTAGATGACAGAAGAAGAAGACCAGCCTTATTAAGTTGTAAATCCCACAGCTGTAGTGTAGTTCAGTGGTTGAGTATATGCTCATCTTGGACAAATCCCAAAGGTTCAATCATCAGAAACAAAATAAATAAATAATGAATTTATTTTAAAGTCTCTAGACAAATTCTTAAAAGGTAAATGCGAGATGACAAAATGGATGCACAGGAATAAGTGAATAAAGAGTAAGTAACAAAACGAATTCTTACATTATCTTGATTTCAAAATGAACATCAGCCCCCAAATCACAGTAAGCTAATTAAAAGCTTAAGGATTCCTCACTTTTTTGTTAAATTCTAACCTTATGAGTCCCTTTTCATGCTGCTACCCCTAGGCTCAAGTCAGATGGTCTCTTGATTTGATGGTTACATAGCCAGTTGTGAGGCATATCCCCAGGTCATCATGCAGAGAGCACCTCCTGAGGCCAAGTTTTCTATACACTCTATTATTTAATACTCAAAACAAATCTAGAAGAAAGGCATTTTTAATATGCATTTTATAAATTTTGAAACTAAGACTCAAAGAGGTTAAGTTGTCCAAAAGAAGTATTCCTAAAAGATATGAGAACCAGAATTCAGACCTGGGTCTGCCTCTGACACTATGAATAACATGTTCTTAAATATCCCAGTTAACTATTTGCTTTCATTTTGAAAGTTCAAGGCAATTCTTCCCTCAAGTTATACCTACAATAGAAATTGGACACCTTGCTCAGAGAAGATTAGCCACATGCTACAAAATAAATATATAAAATGAAGAGTATGAGAAAAGAGGAAAGAAAAAAAGGAAACAGAAGAAAAAGAGGGGGGAGAGAGGAAAGGTGGAGGGAGGGGGGGTTACATAGTACATAATTCATAGGACAATGTCTAGAAGACAGCCACAAATTCAATGAAATCACTACTGTGAGTTTCTGGTTTTCTGTATATAGTAAGGTTTAAAACTAAATTTATACAACATTTAGAGATTAAAAGAAACAAGTCTTCCTAGCATAGGTGTTAAGTGCAAAAGCGCCCCAAACTGTTAGGTTTGTAATGATATCGTTTTTTTGTTTGTTTGTTTGTATGTTTTGAGTTTTTTTGTTTTTTCAAGACAGGGTTTCTCTGTGTAGCTTTGGAGCCTATCCTGGAGACCAGGATGGCCTCAAACTCACAGAGATCCACCTGCCTCTGCTTCCCTAGTGCTGGGATTAAAGGCGTGCGCCACCGACACCTGGCGATATCTTTTTTTTTTTTTAATAGTTCTGTTTAAATCATCTGTCTTCATGGGCTCATTGCCTCCTTCTCTAATAAGAAGTAAATAAATGTTATTTATACTAACAAATGCAACTTAATACATTTATTTAGAAATATATTTAGGGGATGGATGGATTGCCCAGTGTTTATGAACATGCGATGCACTTGTGGAAAACTCGGGTTCAGTTCCCAGCATACTACACAGCAGTTCACAACCATCTACCTATAACTCCAGTTTCATGGTGTGTGACACAATTTTCTACCCTCTATGGGCATTACACACACAGGGCATTTGCATGCATACAGGAGAACATTCACAAACAAAAAAAATGAAAATACATAAATGTTTTAGACAATCTTTAGTAAGGCTGAAGAGATGGTTCTATGGGTTAGATGGCTTGCTATGCAAGCTTGAGATTCTGAATTCTGATCCATGGAACCACCCCCAAAAGGTGAGCATCTGCATAATTTCACCACTGTGAGGGATAGAGACTGAAGGATTGCTGGTGCTCACCAGCCACCATACTAGGGCCAGGTTCAGTGAGAAACCCTGCCTACTCTGACCTCTGCACATGTGTGCATACATCCTTACACGAAACTCAAAGTGCGCACACACACACACACACACACACACACACACACACACACACACTTGCTTCCCCAAACAGTCTTTCAGTTTCTACAGAAAATATCTGGCACACAGAAGAAATTACATGATTATATCTGAACTATGATTACAAATAAGCAATATTGAGTAATAAAAATGTAAAATACAAAATATAGATACAGAGTATACTAATCATATTACTTTCTTGAATTAAAAATAAGCACAACAACTTGAATTGCCTCACAACAAACACACATGCTTATGGGCTTCCTATCTACATTCTCCCCATCGTTCCCTAAGTAGTAAATTTCATAGAGTTTTATTCTTTAAACTCCTAGCACTCAGTCTGGTAACTAACAAACAGTAGGTGTTCGAAAAAACATTTCTTGAGCCTTTCTAAAATATTAACCAGAGCCCTGACCTATCTTTTAATATCACCCAGCACTGAAGAAAGTGCATGTAGGCTTGACCTTTTTCATAGTGACACAGATGACCACTCCAAGCTAACATCTTTTGTGTATTAGCTTAGGTAAGGTGGAGCACTAGCATTTAGCATGTTATCTCATTCGAGTCACTCCAGAATCCCTTGTCAAACAAGATTTCTTCATCCTTTAGCCTAATTGTTTTTACAGATGAAGTAATAGAGGTCCATAAAGTTATATGTCAAGATCATACAGAAAATGTTAAGTTTCAAACATGCAATTACACTGGACTCTTAATTCACTCAACTCCCAAACCCATGGTCTTAACAGCAAGTTCTTTTACCTCCTATACCATTGCATTATGGGCTCAAGTGCCCAACTCAGGGTGAGTACCTTATTGATGATGGTCTTCTGTGAGTTGTTACATATGGTAACTGGAAATATGCCTGGCCTAAATTGAGATATACTGTAAGAATAAAGTATACAGTGGATTTTGAAAACTAGAAAAATCAAAGAATGTAAAATACTTTGTGCATGGTTTTTAGACTGACCATACATTGAAATGACAACATTTTGGATCCATTGGGTTAATTACTTTCCCAAACTACATAACGTCTACAGATGAGTAAACAGTGTTGTACCCATACTAATTTCCTAGGTTTTCGAGCATCATCATGTTCCTACAGGGTGTTAACATTAAAGAAGTGAAATGACGGTGGAAAGAAATCATGCATCGTTTTTACATTTAAGATCTAATTTTATCTCAAAATGCATAATTAAAATGAGTTCTATTTCTAGTTTTGAAAATATGGCTCCTAGAAAATTTAGAAGTGTGACCGAAGTGGGCCCCATTACATTTCTGTCATGCTGAAGCAGAACATCAAACTACAATAGAACAAAAATAGCATCTATGCCTCTCAGCACCATCAATTGCAGACCCACGTTTAGATAGTTTAGTCTACTTAATGAGCAGTTTTATTGTTAAGAGCTAATTGGACCATCCGTTAATGCAACCTCATAACACCATGAAACCAGTGACTAATGATTTGGATGCAGAGGTCAGCCAGACAAGCTCTGATTCTAGGCAGAAATGTACTGAAACCCCTTCCTGGAATCCAGCCTCACTCCTCAGAATCTCCTCAGACATTTTCACCACCTCCCTTAAGAAACTGCCCTGGTTTTGAACAGCATGGAAGTCAGAAAAGTTTCGCTCTTGGCACTGAGTAAGTATAAGTCTTTGTATGAGTTATCATTCCATTATACAAGTAAAATCACAACTGTTGGTCTGAAGATAGGGGATAGAGATTGTTTGAAGGACTGTGGTGAAGCTTGGGTTTGCTAAGACAAAACACAATTCCACTGCAGAGAAATGAGGAAGGAAACACTGTTGAAATACCATCAACCCCTCACTTGTGCTTTTTTGTGGAGACCAGAGAAAAAAAACGAATAAACTACACAAACTAATAAGTCACCTCAAATCACTGCTTGCTCACTATCTGCCCAAGCCGTGCAGTGAGCTGAGAGAGTATTGGCCTCTCTGTCAGAATTCAGAGTTCTGCGTTTCAGCTCTTGTCTAACCTCATGAATCCTCATTGCCAAATGACTAGATAGGATGAGATTTGTATTGTTCAAATCGCAATTCTAGCCCTCTGGTAGGTCATGATATCAATTTCATGGGTCAAGAGGACTTTGCTTAAAATGAAACCTAACAAAAAACCCTCGGAGTTCAGTGCACATATTAAGAATCGACATTACTTCATGGAACTTTTGTTGTATGTGTATGCATAGTGGGATATGTCTTACTGAAATCTATATTTTGTGATTTCTTGTTTATACACAGGATTCAGATATGAAGCATTTCCTAGTGTGAATCTTATAAAATTGGTTAAAGTAATTGTTTAAATTTTGAGAGGTTCCATACATCTCTAAAATGGTCTGCTCAACAGTAAGGTGTTTCTAAGAAATGAATCCCATGTCCAGTGCTCCTTGGTCTCCTGAGGAGGCAGCTTAGAGGCCTCTGAAAGTGGCTAACAGTCCTTTCTTCTCTTACACACATGCTGATCCTTTACCTCCTGAGAGGTGGTCCTATTTTCCCTACCTTGAACTGGGTTGGCCCTGTCACTTACTTTTATTAGTATAATGTTATGTGTTGTGACACTGGTTAACCATAGGAGGGCAAGGACACTCTTTCCTGTGTCTTCTTTGAAACCAGCCACTGTGTAAGAACTCTGATCCCTCTGGAACCACAGAGTTAGGAAGCTCAAACTTAGAACAGACTAGGTGATGTGGAGATGCCTGACCAGTCCCTGGAAAGTCCAGGCCTTTGACATGAAGCCCCTCTTAGGAAGGTAAAAATGCCATGTTATATGTTTCAGTTCTCAAAGACCACAGTAACAGAAAACCTACACTGTCCAGCCCAAACCAGACTGCTGCAGGAGGAGAAAGAGGGGTATTTTAAGCCCCCAAACATTGAGGTAGTATGTTACACAGATAGGTTCCTGAAACAGGGTCCATGGAATTGTTACAAGATTACTTTGGAACTTGAGCCCTCTAAGAGCTTCTTCAATTGTAAGAAAGCTTCAGTTTATTCTTGGTGGAGTGGTTTCCTGACATACATCTTAATAGTTCATTAGAATTTTATCTATTATTGTTTGAAAGTTTCATTGATTTGTATAATGAATTTTAGTACTTTTCATTTCTCATTGCCCTCCTACACACACACACACACACACACACACACACACACACACACACACTCCTCTTGTGTGTGGCCTTCTTGTGAGAACCCTTCTTCTCAACAAATCCCTCTCCTGCTTTTAATCTTGTGTGTGTGTGTGTGTGTGTGTGTGTGTGTGTGTGTGTGTGTGTGTGTGTGTGTGTATGTGAAGACCACAGAAGAATTTATTATGAGTTACTTTCCCAAATGTGAATGGGAGGTATGAGCAGAGCACTGGCAACTTCTCTGTGGCTACAATGGTGAAGAAAGTGACACCTTCTCTCCAACAACTGTTAGTTGCCAATAGTTCATCTTGGGGTAGGCAATGTCATGGGTTCCTCCCCCATCCATGATGGCACAGAGGACTTGCATAGAATTTGTGCAGATCATCCCAGCGAGAGTCAGCTCATCTGTGCAATGATTATCTCATTTCCAAATGATGTCTTTTTGCTGCACATCTCCCCAGCCTCTGCTTTTACTTTCTTTGCACCCCTTCTTCAATGTTCCCTGAGAAGAGGGTGCTAAAGCTGTCCCAATTGGGGCTGACCATTCCATCTATCACTTACTGTCAGCATTTTTTGCCATTTTGGGGAAATTTCATTCAAACACCACTGTCAAATTATGGAGAAGGTGTGCAACTTGTATCAAGACTAGCAACATATGTAACTTAGTGAATGTGAAGATGGGGATTTGAAAAAGGATGTTTGAGTCACATAGAGGATTTCAGGTGTCTCAAGATGTGCCGTGCTATTAAACCTACTGAAGTGTGGATAGAGGCCAATATTCTGGATGGCAAATGGAGAAGGCAAAACGTATGCTCCTAGAC
Organism: Cricetulus griseus; assembly: GCF_003668045.3. Classification (NCBI taxonomy): domain Eukaryota; kingdom Metazoa; phylum Chordata; class Mammalia; order Rodentia; family Cricetidae; genus Cricetulus; species Cricetulus griseus. Next base: position 38,881,477 of record NW_023276806.1, on the reverse strand, counting down.
TTTTCTTCTGATACATGACTAATCACATGGATTCAAATGAAAACTGAAACATAGCAGCTGCTGCTATGGACCACCACTGCCCCAGCTTGATCCAGTTATGGAGCTCTGTACCTTATCACACAGTTCTGTTTTGTTCCTTGCCTGTCTTGAGATCTGGAGCTTATTAAGATAAGATCCATCATGTTCTCAACGGGAGGGACGAGGGGAGAAGGATGTAGTAGAACAGAAATGAAAATTATATCTTAATAGAAACAGCCACTATGGGCATAGGGAGAAACCTGGTGCTAGGGTAACTCCTAAGACTCCACAAGGAAGACCCTGCTAAGACTTCTAGCAATAGTGGAGAGGATGCCCAAACTTGCCTATCCTTGTAATCAGATTAGTGAGTACCCTAACAATCATCATAGAGCCTTCATCCAGTAATTGATGGAACCAGATGCAGGGATCCACAACCAGACCAAGCTCCAGGAATCCTGTCCAAGAGAGGGAGGAGGGAAAATATGAGCAAGGAAGGTCAAAGTCATGATGAAGAAATCCACAGAGACAGATGAACCAAGCTCGTGGAAACTCATGAACTCCATATTGACATCTGTGGAGATTCCAGGAGACAGAACTAGGCCCTCCATGTGTGGGAGACAGTTGTGGAGCATGTACTATCTGAGGGGCAGTAGGACCATGATACGAACCTGGTATATGAGATAGCTTGTTGGAGCCCATTCCCTATGGTGGGATGCTATGTTCAGTCTTATTGCATGGGAGAGGGGCTTAGTCCTGCTCCAACCCATTGTGCCAGACTTTGTTGACTCTTCATAGGAGCCCTCACCCGTGAGGAGGAGTGGACTGTGGGTGGACTGGAGAGGGGGCAGGAGGACGAATGGGAGAGAGAACCGTGGTTGGAATGTAAAATGAAATTTAAAAGAATAAATTTAAAAAAGAAATAAACCCTTCCCTCCCTTCCCCCTCAAAAAAAAGATAAGCTCTGACAGGATCCTCAATACTGAGTGACGGCTGCTTTATTTTCTCTTTATTTGGTGACAACTGCAAGTTCCATGGGCTCATATTCAGTCCCTCGAAAAGATGAACATCCCCAACAGGTTAGTTTCATTTACAGTATTGTATATACCATAGATGTTTAAACAAATGAAAATCTCCAGGCTTTTCTCTTAAAAGCACCTTGTCCCCTCCTATTCATGAAGGTAGAGTGGTGTTTCTTCATGAGGAAAAGATCCCTCATGAGGAAACTATAAATTCAAATGGTGTTTTGTGGCACAGGTTAAAATGTTCTCCTTTACTTCACTATTCTTGCTATTCCTCCAAAGAGCCATAAATAACAATAAATGCTAATGAAGGCTCTTGTTCAGAAAACTCACCCCTCCCCTTCAGTGAGCTTGGTTTCATTTCAAACTGACAAGGAGTCAGCCCTGACTGTCTGCCTTCATTTATACTTCACACTTCAGTTCTGCCTTTGCACTGGCTTACAGCTCAGTCCATATGGAAATTAAATACACCCACATTTGAGAAAAGGGTGTCTTTCCTTGCTGCTGTTTGTTTCCAGTATGATATATTTATTTCAGTGACAAGGTCCAGTGCTTAAAGATGTAGTCAGACCAGGGCTGTGCAAGCAGAAACAGGATTGAAGTGGTTCCTTGGTAACTCCCGCCAAAGGAGCAGAAGGAGAAAGAGGTCCCAGGGGCCTGGTAGGTTCTGCCTGAATTATCCAGATAATTGCTTGGCCCCTTTACCCTGACAATGGAGATCTGGATTGCAATGACATAAGCCAAGAGAAATTTATTTAACTTTTTTCCTTGTTCCATTCATGGTGAGAGAACTAAAAGTGAGTGGAGGGGGCAGTCAGGATTTCTCTAGACTCCAACTCTGTTGCTGAGATGTGTGTTGAGAATTATAAAGTAGGATGTGGGTAAATAGTAGGATGAACAAAAAGGAGGAGACATCTCATAGGAGTATCTCATTCTCTGCTAAACACCCGACAGTCTAGGCTGCACCTATGCCTAGGGCCTTTTTCTTTGTTGTTGGCTGTAATCTACCTTGCTCCATAGAAAAGTCTCATTACCCCTCCCCCACCCCGTATTCTTCAGTATTTACACTTGCAAATTTCTAACTCCAGCAGGGACCACTCCTTGAGAGCACAGTTGACATGCCATGTTCAAAACTGATGCTTATTTCGCATTCTGTTGCTGTGTTTGTGACTACTACCAAGATATAACAGTCAAAGTATGTTCTGTGTCATGCACTGTTCTTAAACATCCACAAACTAAGCTCAAAAGTCTAAGCAGTGGGGATTAAATGTGTGTGTGTATGTGTGTGTGTGTATGGGTATGTGAGTGTATGTGTATGTTTGTGTATGTATGTGTATGTATGTATGTGTGTATGTGTGTGTGTGTTTATGTATGCGTATGTTTGTATGTGTGTATGGGTATGTGAATGTATGTGTGTGTTTGTGTATGTATGTATATGTATGTATGTGTGTGTGTGCATGTGTGTACAGCATGCATGTGTGCATGCATGTGAGTGAATGGCCAGAAGAAAACCTCAGGCATTGCTTCTGAAGCACCTTTCTTAGGATCACAAATGTGCTCCACCATGCCCAACTTTTTCAAATGGGTTCTAAGACTGAACTTCTGCTTGCAAAGCAAACACTACCAACTAGGCTGTTTCCCCAGGCCCTGGATCTCCCCTCTACAAATACAGAAACTACAGCTTTATCAGTTGTCTAATTATTCTTACTGGTAAAGGAATTAGACCTTTAGTCCAGAACAGATCTGTTTGACTCATCATATGCAACTTCCTTGTTGTTTTGCTCTTTCCTTCACATGTTTCAAATTTAGCCCCTGCTTCATGGTGCAATAATGACGGTGACGATCATGATGGTGGTGGTGACGTGATGGTGACGATGATTATCTCATTAGTCCTGCTTCTTCCCTCTGCTGTCCGAATGCTTGGCTCTAACACACCTCAGCTATTGTGTTACCACTGCAGTTGAGGTTTCACAGAAAGCCAGCCTCAACAATCCATAGCCCGGTCACATGCCTAAGTCAAAAGATTGGAAATACATCATTGCTAATCAGGGTTTGAAACCTGTTACCTGGGTCCTTAACAAGCAATAGAATATGTTTTCCATGCTGCACTGGTTTATGGAGAATAATGAGATTCTCTGGTTTGCTCACCAAAATACACATTGTGGAGATACATAGAAATGAAATATAAAATGCAGGTCAGTTCCCTTTAACTCTGCAAATCATATTTTGGAGGTCACCAGGCCAAAATCAAGAAGACTAGCCTAAAAAGCCTTTTGGGGGTAGGGATTTATTATTTGTTGGACAAAAGATGCAATCAAAAGACTTGTCCCTTACAGTCCTGGGGAATCAGTCTCTTGTCTTAAGACTGAATTTCCCCATTTTTCTCTTTTGTCATATTGTTCTGTCACTTAGTGTCAAGTGGACCAGTTCTCTTTCTCTTTGTAACTAATCATTGCTGACATGTAGTTAAAAATCTTTTACTCCAGAGATTCTGCCTGCAGTGTTTCAGGTCAACCTCACCCCTTGTAAAGTGTACTGTACATGGAGACTCCGTCTGGGATCTAAAAATACAGCAAGCTAGAGGTGTGCTGACACTTTGTAGTGCATTGGCCTGGGTCATCCCTCACTGGGGTGAGGGACTAACCATCAGGTTTGAAAGTCCATCACTGGCTTTGCTCGAAGTTCTCCTGGGTAGAGCACATAAAAGAGGATCCCACAGAATCTGTTACTTGGGAGAACTTCAGTATAACACCTGGATCCCTTCCGATTAAGTGAGACAATTACTTCAACACTGAAGAGAAAAACCAAAACAAAAAAAAAATTACTGTTTTCCTGATATTTTATTTATTTATGTTTATTGTTCATGTAATGAAATATCAATGCTATCTAAAAGTGATCATTACAGATGTTATTTTAGTGAGTTTTGACAAACATGATGCAACCACCAATAAAAATACAACACAGTCCCCCCACCCAAATATTTGCAGATCATCCCTCTTTCAGCCCTCTACCTCAGATCATCCTGCAACCATAGGACACAGAGAGTGTGAGTCAGGCACTTTTCACTCAGCACAATGCATTCGAGATGTATCTAAGTTAGTGTATGCCCTCAGTTGGTTTTTTTGTATGTCTCAATAGACTGTCCTTGGGAGCATGTCTATTTAACCACTCATCATCTGAAGGACATCATTTGAATGAATCCCAGTCAAACATGAATAAAGACACTATAAACATGCATGCATGCATGGGGATTTTTATACTCTTATTGGGTAAATGTGGATTATTGTATATATAGTAAGAACATGTTTAATTTTATAAGAAACTGCCATTTTCCTAAGCAGCACTCCAGAGTGTATTCCTCACTAGCAATATAACAGAGTCCTTAGTGCTTTGTGTTCCTTATAGCATTGGTATGGCTTTCTTTCTGTTGTTTATCTTCACAGAGGATTTTGATTTATTTGTTTGAGGATTTGGACATTTAGAAGTATTGGGAACTAAACTCAGGATATTGCCCATGCTGAGCAAGTGCTGTACCACTGAGCCACACCCCCACCTTGCCACCCTGATTTTAGTTGCTTGAATTATGTGAAATAATAGTTCATTGCAACTCACTTGTGTCTCTGCTCATTTGACATTTTTATGTTTTCTTTGACAAAGTTTCAGTTCAAATCTATTACTTATGTTTTAGAAGGGTTATTTTTATATTGATTAATTTTATATTCCTTATATATCCCAGAAACACATCTGTGACAATTAAATGATACCCTAAGAGATCAAATGAAATATGACATTAACTATTACAGGGACACAAAACTTGACCATTTCCCATGTCCCTTGCCCATCACAAGTAAGACAGCAAACACTTGTAGAAGAAAAGACAGGTAAATAAGAGAAAAGTATTAGAATCCTTTTCAACAAATGTTGTATTTAACACGAAAACTGTCAGAAAAAAACAAATCAACACACCAGGGAACAGTGTCCATGTGCATGCTTAGATTTCAAGTAGAGTTGACAGTGTTCCCAGGGTCTGGCCTGACTGTACCAGCCTGAGGGGGAAATCCCAGCAAACCCTTTCCCAACTCCTCTTTGTTTTTCTGTAAAGTGTTGTTCCTTCTTTACTGTGTGGAGGTAGCCTTGTGGGTCTCCAAGGAAAAGGATTAAAGGGGAGTATGACCTTTCTGAGTTTTATAGGTAGTTTTGGATGAGGAGGATAGAGGTTCTGGTTTCAAAGACACCCTTCAGTAAGAGAAATGTTTATTGCTCACTTCAGAGGAGAAAAGGGACAGGAAACAGGTGAGGAGGAAAAGGTCAAGAGTACATTCCTGAATCTGAGGCCCCATCAAATATCTTTCAGTTTGAAGTATTCACTGTGCCTGAGCATTGTGCTTTGGGCTGTTACGTTCTGAGTCCTAACACTGAACCCTGTCTTAGGGCTGAAGCATTCCCAAGGCAGAAAAACATTCAAGCGATGAGATGCAGGATGAGCCTTTTAAAGACTCCGTTCTTTCTGCCTTCTAGAGATATCAATGAAAGGTGCCTTCTCCTGGGGTTTGGGAGCCTCCCCTACACTCTGGTCTGTCACATTCACTTCCTGGTGATGACATCCAGTCTGTGGTTTTCAATTCCATCTCTATGATAATGTTTTCTAAATTCCTGTCTTCAGCCTGAACTTGTCTAACTTCCAACTCTAGGGAGAACTAAACAAGCATTCTTATGGGCCATGTGCACCAACCTGAATTCCTCAACACCTCAAATCTTATTCTAAAGGATCTCAACTTTAACCATGACCTGACTGTTAACTCCATCCTTTCCCTTGCACCCCACTACCAACCCATCAGCAGCACTGTTCGCTTTGCCCACACTTCAACAAGTGTGATGGTTTCTCAGAAATCCCACTGTGGTCATCTTTATACAAGAGTCTACCAAAGTCACCAAGATTGGAACAGGATCTACCAGAGAGTTCTCTCTGATCCCTGCCTGACTATCCCTGGCCTACTTGGAGCCCACACAGCAATCAGAACAATAAATTAAAGAAAGGAAAAGAAAAGAAAAGAAAAGAAAAGAAAAGAAAAGAAAAGAGAAGAGAAGAGAAGGGAAGGGAAGAGAAGGGAAGAGAAGGAAAATGGAGGGAAGGAAAGGAAAAAAAGGAAAGAAAAAGAAAACCTGAAAGCAGGTCATAAGCTCCTCTCCTAAAAATCCTGACATAGTAAAAGTCGAAGCTAAAATCATCATAAAGGCCTACAAGCTTCAGTGTGCTCTGCCCTTCCCACTTACCTTCAAACTCTTCCTATAACTCATTAGAGTTCTTGTATTGTCACCAAGTTCTAATACACCGTTGCCGTGTAACTTATAGCTAGATAACTATATTAATAGCTTGTATACCATGAGCAATCGTGAAACCAAAAACAGCATTTAACACCCCGCCCACTTCTACTACTATGTTCTAATGAATATGTAGTTTGACTACCCAGAGGTTGTAACACCCTTGTTAAAAATTTTAAATAACTGGAAATTATTACCTACTATTTGTTGGCAACTTTGTGTACATTTTCTGTACTATTCATAGCAACCCTACACTGTGTTTATGATTGGTTAACTACCCACTTACTGATGTGTCAGAGGTTCAGGGCTGTAGGAGACTTTCTTCAGTTTTGTGGATGAAAGGGAAGATAAAGTGGTCCAGATTGGCCATGATCCAACATGGACTTGTTAAAAACATGTGATAAGATGATGAATACACAGATAGTCCTTCCCTGGTGCATATCTTATAAAACGGATATTAAAGATAAATTTTAAGAATTTTAATTCTATCTTTGATATACACTATACATACTCCTTTTTTCCTTAATGATTTCTTCTTCTTTGCCCATGCCCAACTAGGTGGCAGAGGGCTCAGAGCCACGAGAGCAGTGCTGCCCACATAAAGTACTAAAACTGTAAAGAGAACAGTGAGTTGTGGGAGCTGAATCAAGTTCTCCTACCCTGGAAGCCAGCCAGCCTGATCAATATATAGATCTACTTGGCTTTATCCACTAAATGTTCCTGAAGTGCTGTCTATAAAATAAATATTTGTGTACAGAAGTCACATATTTTCATGCCCTTCCTTTGTGATTTTAGAAATGTGTTCCCAAACACAGAAAAAAATGTTTGCTCCAATATTACAAAATGACACTCATTGATGCCAAACATGTGCCCAAAGGAATATTCTGGCTTTGTCAACACAGCTCATGCAAGTTCAGCAAATGGACAACCAATCCATATGATCATTGGGACTCCTGAAAAAGCACAACTCTGTCAAAATACACAATCAATTCACTATCAAATATTTAAACAGCCTTCTTAGGCCTTTGGTGCCAGGTGTTTAATAAAATCCAGTGGAAATGGATGAAAATACTTTCAGAGGCATCACCAGGCATTTATTTCTTGTTTTTCAGTTCACAGTCAATTTACAACTGCCCTTTGTCCATGCACTCCCTCGCTAATCAATACAAGTTTTCTGACCTTAATGAGTATCTAATTGATAAAAAAAGAGATTCTGTCTCTTACCTGATAAGAGCTATCCTAGTGACACCTGAGATAAAAGGAAGCTTCTTGCTACTTCTCTACAACAATGAAAAGGTGAAAGCAAGATGTCATGGATGTAAATCAGAATGTTTCTGTGGTGTTTGGGGCACCAGGATTCAATTCTGTTCAAGTTGGGGAAATCGCAATATCAACCATCCTGTCATCTATAATATTAAATATTAATTAAATATTAATTAAATTAAAAATTAATCCTATTATGTGATTCCATTCTCATTGATCATGGGGTAAATACTTATTGTTACAATCAGGCAGATTTAGGAAGTAAGATTGGAATGGGTTAATTCACTAACTCGATGTCAAGCAGCTGTTAGGACTTGAATGAAGTTCTTTCTTAGGGCAGAGGTGTTTCCTTTTCAGCAGATCCATTAACTCATTGTGGGCCTTCAACTAAGATGATTTCTTAATGACAAATATATTTTCATCCAATAAGTATTTGTCAAATGACTGAACATAAGGAGTATATAAATATGCATGAATAAGCACGTAATGTGTGTGCAGAATCACTCTACGGAAACTATTACCATCTAGCCAGCAGAACAGCCTACATCCTGAATGGAATGCTACCATCCATAACCAATTATCAAAGAATTAGAAGATACAAAAACACTTAAACACCATTAACTGTAAGATAAACATAGCTTTATTTCCCCATTGGATGAATTCAGAGGTTTCCTGGATAAATTTTATTTATTTAAATGAGAGCTATTGGCTTCAGGAAATTTTCTTCAAGACAGGCTATTGAATGCAGAAATGCATGCATCAGTACTTTATTTCTGAAAAAAGAAAGCCATCATAATTACAAAGATGGACAAACATTGGCAAATTTTATGATATAATGTGAGAAAATGCTTATTACAGAAATATTTGCATTACTAGCAGATCTGTCTTTAAGAGTGTTGACGTTTTGGTTGATTTTGAATGGCCTGTAATGGAGTCACAGTTTTGCATTCCAGCCAGGTTGGCAGGCCAATTTACAGATCAGAGTCTTAGACACATAGAAACCATTATCAGCCCTGGCTGAGAATCCCTAGGGAGGGGAGGGACCCTTTTCCTTACCACCACTGATGGTAGCTACTAGACTTCTCTTCTTGAGAAATCTTTAATGAGGCAAAAACTGAACTAAATGGAAAGGAGCATAGCTCTTGAGATAAGCCATTTTTTGTTCTAATCCTCATCTTTTCCTTTATCCTTCCACTTAAAAAATACTTACTTATATCAACAAATCTAAGCCACCTTCTTAGGAGGCAAAAGGCCCAATATCCATCAGCTGTCCCTCATTCCTACAAGAACCTTCTTTGGAACCTGAAGAAGAGTTTCCATAACAAAAACCACACCCATACCAGCTAACTGTATGGACAAAGGCGATCATCCTCTCTGCACTTCTGGGTACTGACCAATAAAGTCTGAAGTGTACTTCCAGGCACATCTCTACTCAGGAGAGCAGTGGAAGGAAGAGAGTCCCAGCCATTGCCTAGGCTCTCACCTCTCCAAAACAATCTTTCCTGAAGATTCTGCGCTAGTGCTTTCTAACCAGTAGAGCCTATCAGGAATGGTAGGTGAGTCAGTCCCTGTCTGAAGTGCCACTCCTTAAAAACAGACAAAAATTAGTACTCCTCTAACCTGTCCTTAGGGTAGGGTACTTCTCATTTTCCAGAAGCTGAACATAGCTGAGCATTGCTCACCACTATACTTAGATTGTCTTCCTTATCTTCCTCCCTCTCTCCTCTCTTGGTGTTTGCTGACACCACCTTACTTATTAAGCCAATTTTGCCCCAGCTCTTGCCACAGACTCTAGGGGATAAAGCCCGAGGAAACAACTTAGAAAGTTGCTTCTAAAATAAAACAACATATATAAAGGCTTTCTTTGTCTACATCCTACTTACTCAACAATAGCAAAGCCTCTGTTGGCATTCTATGAAAACTGACCTTAGAGAAAATTCTCCTCCTATATTCAAAGTCCATGGTCATGAAGAAATGAGAACTTAGAAAAAGATTTAGGTGCTACCTGTGTAGATTACCATAAAGAAACTTTAGAACATAACCCAGGTGTGGGGAGAATTAAGTGTCTCTTTATGAGGTCAAAATTAGTCTCAGAAAACAAGCTGAAAGGTTTGCCAATCAAATGTTAAACTGTTCCAAAGATTAGGCAAATTTCTTACTAAGGAAAGCATTCTAGAAGTGTAGGAAAGGCTGTGGCAAGAGAGAGGGATGATGGATTTGTGGAGAAACAACAGGCTTTAGAATAGAGTTCACCTTGTGGACAAGCACTTGGACCTAGAAACAATGTGACCTGTCAGACAGTGGGACTTTGACATCCTGGAAGGAAGCAAGAGCCTCACCTAAAGGTCCTTATCATGTTATCTCTTGCTCCACTCAGTTCAAGGATTTCATGTTAAGAACTAAGATTTTTACTATCTATTTTTCCGGTCAACCCAACTCACATGTCTCTATTCATGTGATGTAATTTTTAAAGATAAGTTTAGCCATTGGGTGGGTAGTAGATTGGCTGTGGTTGTTACATGTATGAAGATGGAAGAGAAAGAATGGAGATGAAAGCATACATGTATAAGTAAATGTATAGAGCTCATTGCTAGTTCTATATTAGTAGAGGTGATGCTTCAGTGCCCTTTGGGAGACAGAAAATATGAATGAAATAGATGCTGTCATCACTGAAAGGTTTTGAACTATCAGAGACTTAAATAGTTATGTAAGAGAAAAGGAAGGCCAGGATAAAATCAAAACTGGAAGTCAAATCTGAATCACACTCCAGATATTTAAAAATGTACTATTTGTAAGGCAACTTCACCAACTGTTCATTGGGAAAAGTATAAAAAGTCTACTTATAAATAGGATATAAATTAAAATCACCTTTAACTGTTTTATATTTTTAATTTGGCTTCCTGGATTTGAAGTAAAAGTTGATATTAATCTCAGAGAAAGGCCTTTGAACTTCTGTAGTCTGCCTTTGAGTTTGTTGTCCATCTTGAATCAAACCTGGCGAAAGTTCACCACTGAGGGAACAACAAAAGGAACAAATAACTGAAGAGTAAATGGGGGCTGAATCATCATCATGATGATTAATGTTGTCAACTAGATTGGATCAAGAGGTATCTTGGAGATTAGGTATATCTCTAAGGGGTTTCCAGAATTAGTTCATGAAGACTCTAATTTAATACCTGGTAATCCATTTATGGAATCAAGATTTGAGTAGACTGTTGAGATCTGGTGGACTTGTGGAAAACAGGGCATGCCTGTCAAGTATGCATTTTGTCCTTTAAGTTTTTTCTAGTATTTATCACAGCCATGAGAAAGCTCACTAATGCAGTCATACAGACTTAAACTCCATATGATAGGCCAGGAAATACAATTAGTCCATCCTGGAAACTCTGAGGAATCTTCTCATGCTGTTATTTCAGAGATCCTCCAATATATCTACTGACTCCCATTTATCCAGTACAATATTTTATATCTTCAAAGCTATTGAAAGGAGCACTGGTCTGTCAATTGGATGCTTTTACCATACAATTCATTCATGTAGCAATCCTCTAGCCAGTAACAGCTCAGCTTCTTCCCAAGATAAGGAATTAATTATTTGAGCAATTGGATTGATAGATGGACTAGTTGTTTTATGAAAAGGAAAACATTGTCTTCAAACTTGTATTCAGAAATATTCATGAAAACTGGAGGTGCAGTTCTATACTGGAGCGTGACACACATAAGATATTAAAATCAGTGTCTGTGCTAATGGTGTTATGTTCAGGAAGCGGTCGCCTGTACCGATTAATTCAAGGGTATTTCCTACTTTATCTTCTAATAGGTTCAGTGTGGCTGAGTTTATGTTGAGGTCTTTGATCCATTTTGACTTAAGTTTTGTGCAGGGCGAAAGGCTTGGATCTATCTGTAGTCTTCTACATGTTTGCATCCAGTTAGGACCTCCTGAAACTGAGAAGCTTCTGTAAGGCAAAGGACACAGTCAGCAAGACAAAACGACAGCCCACAGACTGGGAAAAGATATTCACCAACCCCACATCTGACAGAGGGCTGATCTCCAAAATATACAAAGAACTCAAGAAGCTATTCTTCAAAACATCAAACAATCCAATTAAAAATGGGGTACAGAACTAAATAGACAATTCTCAATAGAGGAATCTAAAATGGCTGAAAGACACATAAGAAAGTGGTCAACATCCTTAGCCATCAGGGAAATGCAAATCAAAACAACTATGAGATACCATCCTACTCCTGTCAGAATGGCTAAAATCAAAAACACCAACAACAGTTTATGCAGGAGAGGATGTGGAGAAAGGGGAACGCTCCTCCACTGCTGGTGGGAGTGCCAACTTGTAAAACCACTTTGAAAATCAGTATGGTGACTCCTCAAGAAAATGGGAATGCATCTACCACAAGATCCAGCAATTCCACTCTTAGGCATATACCCAAAGAAAGCACATTCATATAACAAGGACATCTGTTCAATGATGTTCATAGCAGCACTATTTGTAATAGGCAGAAACTGGAAGCAGCCTAGATGCCCCTCAACCGAAGAATGGTTGGAGAAAATGTGGTACATTTACACAATGGAGTACTACTCAGCAGAAAAAAACAATGGAATCTTGAAATTTGCAGGAAAATGGATGGAACCATTCTGAGCGAGGTAACCAATCACAAAAACACAAACATGATATGTACTCACTCATATGTGGATTTTAGACATAGAGTAAGGGATTACCATCCTACAATCCACACTGCCAGAGAAACTAGTAAACAAGGAAGACCCAAAAAGAGGCAAACTTTGTCCCCTGATGAAGGAGAAAGGGTCACCATCCCCTGAGCAAATTGAGAACATGGGAAGAGGGGGGAGGAAGCTATGAGAGTGAGAAGGGAAGATAAGGAAGGATGCAGAGGTCATGAGGAAGCAGAAATTTTGAGTCAGGTGTAGATCAGAAGAAAGGACATATGATAGGTAGGATTTTAGTTGGGGGGTGGTAAAGGAGGAAGGGAGGAAGAAGGGAACTGGGATTGTCATGTAATTCAATCTTGTTTGTAATTCAAATATATAAAAAAGAAAAAAAGAAATTAAAATCACTCACAAAGACTATAAACAAGTCATCAAAAAGTTATTAAATATCTTCATAAAAAAATCACCTCCACAGATTTGAGCCAAATTGATCCCACTGCTGAGAATGGGACATGGACAGGAGCTCCCATCCCTAACCAAGAAGCTCTTCCTAGTTGACATCCACTTGCAAATGAGAAGTTAATTCTCTCCAATGGAATCTCACTAGGTATATTAACCAAACTTAATGGTAGTCTCTATACCCAGAAGTAGATATCTAAGACAAAAGTAAGTCAATGGTGTTTTTGTAGTTGTTTTGTCTCATATTGCTTTGAGAATTTTCTTGTCTTACTGCTCTTTTGCTTGTATATTATAGCTTCTTATTTTGTGTACTTATGGGTTTTACTTTGTGTGTGTGTGAGTGTTGCTTGTACTTTCTCTTTGTTGTTTTTGTTTTCAAATTATGGTTTGTTTGCTTTTTCTGTTTGCCTGTTTGTTTTCTAAAGAGAGAGAGAAAGAAGGTGTGCAACTGAGTGGGTGCAGAGGATTCAGGAGGAGTTGGGGGAGGAGAAAACATGATCAGAATTTATTATATGAAAAAATGTGTTTTCAATGAAACATAGAAAAATCCTTTAAATATCATAGTTCGTTCTATGAGACACAAAAGACACAATACCAGAAGTTAGTAGTCGAGGTCTCTTGTCTTGCTTGGATCTGTGTTACTACTTCAGTGTCCTCACCTGAAGAGTTCAGTGCTCCACCCTACCTGTGGTTGCACCCTTCCTTTTCTTCTGCTTAGTTCTGGTACAAGGCTCCCGAAAACACAGGGCACTCTCATCACAGGCATTGTATACATTCACAAGTTCTAAGGAATATAAAGTCTTCTTACGACAAGAACCATTTCTTCATGAGGGAAAACCAGTCAGCTTGATCTAATTTAATGATACATGGAGTACGGCAAAAGGGTAGAATGCCTCAGAAGTTCTAGCCCATCCACTTGCAAATGAGAAGTTAATTCTCTCCAATGGAATCTCACTAGGTATATTAACCAAACTTAATGGTAGTCTCTATACCCAGAAGTAGATATCTAAGACAAAAGTAAGTCAATGGTTACTAATCTAATGTTAATAGCTCTATGATGAGCTGTACATGGTGACAAACACCTTTAATCCCTGTACTCAGAAGGCAGAGGCAGGCAGATCTCTGTAAATTCAAGGGTAGGTCTACAGAGTGAATGTCAGGCCAGCCAGGGGTACTTGGTGAGACCCTGTGTCAAAAAAAAAAAAAAAGGCTATAATGGGACTAGGGAGATGGTTCAGTCAGTAAACTGCTTCCTGTGCAAATGTGAGGACAGGGGTCCAGCACTCACATTAAAAAGATAAACAAAAATGATTAGGTAGAGAAATCTTATAATCCTAGCACCAAGGAAGTAGAGACAGGAGGATCCTTTATGGGAGCTGGCCAGACAAGTTAGCCAATACAGTGAGCTTTGGGTTCAATGAGAGACTGCCTCAAAAATACAGCAATTGGGGAAAATATACTTAATGTTGACATCAGGCCATGTGTGCTTCCCACATACAATTGTACATGCATACCTAAACACATCTATGCACACATGCTCGTTCGCGAGTGCACATGGTCGCGCATGTGCACAAACACACACACACACACACACACACACACACACACACACACACACAGAGGGGGGGATGCAAAGAGAAAGAGAAAAACAAATAGAAAGGAGAGAGTTCTACAATTTCAAATATGTTTAACAAGAATAACAGAAAGTGAGCTTTTGGAAGCTTTGGCAAAGAAGCTTACTGTAAGAAAGAAAACTAGCCCAGAAACATGTCCTGTGCCCATAGAGTTAGAAGTTGATTGGGTTGCTCAGACTGTGGCCACAACACTCTATGTTGCCTTGCATTGTTTTATCCATACTTAACACTCAATTCATACTAGTAGGTGTTTATCAATACTGTCTTCATTTTACGGATGATAAAGTCAAGACTTCTGTTAGCGGTTTTGTTGATAGAGTGCCTATCAGGCATCTATGAAGCCCTAGGTTGAATATTCGGTATCACATAAACCACACTTGGTGGTGTACGCCCAAAATTCCCAACATTCCAGATGTAGAGGCAGGAGGACGGAAGTTCAATATCATTCTTGAGACCCTATCACTCCTCCCCTGACCCAAAAATATTCACTATCAGGCCATCACCATTGTTCTGGGAATATTAGTTGCCATATATATTGGGGAAATTTAATGGAGGCAGGTCCAAATTTAGTGGGCATACCACACAATCTCTTCTAGATACTAGATGTTTAGGTTTTTGCCAGGTCATGCTGATGCTGTCAGCAGAAGTTAAATACAGGGGGTGGGAGGGAGAGTCGAAATCAAAGACCATGTCTTTCAGAGTGATTCAACATCCTGGCACCTCCCCTGCCCTCTCAAAACCTCAGGCCAGATAGGAAGCAATATGAAACTGAGCATAGAAAAACGTTGAAAGGAAAATATATTAGGAAAGCACGTTTAGAGAGGTCCAAGCAGAATAAGCTAATCTCCCATCACCAGACACTGCTCCACAAACTCTCAGCCCTTCACGTTCATCACAACCATCTCTCAGTTGCACACGGAGAAATAAGATCTGCCCACTCAGCCTCACCAGAAGGCTGTGAAAGTAAATGGAAATGTGTGAGAAGTGTTTAAATCTCATTGAAACTGGCTAAATGAATCCAAGGTGTTCTTTTTATGCATTATTACAAATTATCATTGGTATCATAAGTTGCAGCCATTCAAGAAGCTTTACTTGTCTGCACTGAAGAGACCCATTTCTGCCACCCACTCAACGGCTTTCATGGAACTCTTCTTGCATTTGTAAAGAAAAGCAGCAACTGCCTATAAAAACCATTTGCCTGGGATCATATTAAAAATAGCAAGTTTCCCTTCTGTAATATGCTTTTTAGTATATTTTCTAACCCTTTGCATATTCTCATTTCATGTTCTCCCTCCTCCATATTTGTGTGTGTCAGTGTGTCTGTGTATTTGAAAGCCGACTTTCCCAGGACTGAGACAGAACAAATGAATGCATCCTCAGGGGAAATGTTAAAGCAGTGACAGGAGAGTGATTTAAAGGACTTGACGGTCATTGGTTTTATTAGGCTTATAGCACAGCCCCGACTTCCAAAAAAAAAAAAAATACAGCCAGCTGAAACGAGCACTCTCAAATTAAAATAAAATAAAATAAAGATGTTGTATTTACAACTTCTATGTTAACATAACTCAAAAAGAGACAGAGACATTCCCAGAGAGAGGGAGAGAGAGAATTTTTTTCCCTTTCCCAGGGTCCACGCCTAGGTGAACCTGGTGTTTTTCTGTAAAGCGCTTTACAGGAAGCTTTTTAACTCAATTTAGTCCCCACTTTAAATTCTGTTTCTTGGGGCAAGAAAGCTTTTTTTAGAGTAGAGCCAGGTAATAGTCAGCCTCCTGGACAGTCAGAGGCTTATGAAAGTCTTACCCTTGCCTTTCATCTCGCCATAAAACTGTACACTCTCCTGATTACCCCAAATTACAATGTTTGCCGTGATTCTCTTTAATCAGATTTGAGCAATTCTGTTTAGTTGGAAAAAAGAAAAAAAAAATCAAATGCCATTTCCCTTTCAGAAGGCTTTACTCTTCATAAGAGAAGTGAGCTCTGTTATTCTTCGGTGCTCCCCATGAGAGATTTTTCTTTGAATGTTTTGAAGCTATGACTGTTGTGTATCAGCGGCTCAGCCATGGCCCCATGGTGGGGGGTTGGATTACTTCGCTGATTTCTTACCTGCAGTGTAAGGCTCCCATGTAGATTAGGACATGGTTTAAGAGGAATTATCTCCTTTTTTTAATAGATCACATACTGAGTTTGAAGCTCCAAATTCAACAGAAAATCAAGTTAATTGTTCATTTCTTCCAGGGTATCCCTGAAGGATAATTGACCTCTGCAGAGCAAGTTCTTCGTAGGAAACTAAATAATTAAGTTGAAGGAAATACATTTCTTGCTCACGATTCCAGTTGTAAAGGGTGTGTGTGTGTGTGTGTGTGTGTGTGTGTGTGTGTGTGTTTGTGTGTGTGTTTGTGTGTGTGTGATGAGATCATAACCCCAAGTGCATTTTACACAAAAGATAAATGCACTTCCCCCTGCCTGCTTTGAACTAATTATTTGAAGCAGAACACATATCCAAATGACTATCACAGATAAAGTCTTTACCTCTCAAGTCAGTAAATTGAAATACTCTCAGCAAAGTCACCTCTCTCCTCATCTAATTCTTCACCCCTTGGATTAATCCTTATGTTGACAAAATGTACTGGAAACACACAGTATGTGCAGTTTGATTTGATGATATCGTTAAATTTTTCTCCTCACTGAACATATTTCTTCTGTATGATTTCCACCCATCGTGTCTGGTTCCCTCTGTCAGAAGGAACAAGGATTCACACTCATCAAAAGAGATTCCTAATGTAATAAGAACGCAGATCGGCCCTAATGAGATAGCTTCCCTTCTTACAATGTTTCAAAGCATCTCCACTCAAAACACTTAAAACACACAGTTTTAACAAAAATAGGAGCACATTGAAAAGAATATAATACATGCCTCCAATACCCACAAAATTACTTTTTTTTTTTCATAGAAGGAAGAGCTTATTTTGTCTTATGCTTCCAGAAGGAAGAGTTTGCCATTTGGGTGTGGAAAGGCATAACAGCAAGTTTCAGGGATGGCAGGAAGATCAGGAAGCTGAGGGGCCACATCTTCAACCACAAGCAGGAAGGGAAGAGACAATGACAAGTGGGATGAGGCTGTAAACTGCTCCAGCCAGGCTTCGCCTTCTAAAGGTCCTCCTCCCCCTAAACAGTGCCAGGAAACAGAGACCATGTGTTCAAGTACATTAGCCTATGGGAGGCATTCCCCATTCAAACTGCTGCAGGTGGTAAGGCACACGTTGAAGAAGTACCTCCAATGATCTTTAAGGTTTTTTTTTGGTTTTTTGTTGTTGTTGTTTTTTACAATGCTACCACTAGCCTTTCCCTAATGGTAAACAAAGCTGAGTAGTCTTCCTTGTGGCCACCTGATTATCCTATTCTGAAGAGGCTATCAACTCTTCTCTCATGCTTTCTGTGTTGTTTTGTTTTGTTTTGTTTTGTTTTGTGGTGAGTCTTTTGGGGGAGGGGCCTGCTTATTTATATATTTATTTATTGCTAATAGAAATTCAACCTAGGGCTTCACAGTTGCTAAGCACACTCTCTGCCACTAAGTTGAATCTCTGGCTCTTTCATATTTTTTTTAATTATTTGTTTATTTTACATCCTGACTGCAGTTTCTCCTGCCTCACACTAAATTACTCTTAAATTATAGCAGTTATGACATTTCCTAGGATCAATTCTAATTTAAATCAATCAGTAGATGGAAATTTTAACCTAACAGCTACAACTTCCAAAAGGAACCATGCCATGAACCATTACAAGGGACTGGAGAGACAACAGAATAATGTCCCCAGCACAGCTTGAAGCTTGAAAAATCTCCATTCAAACGGGACTTTTTGAGTTCGATGTAAATCCTGAACCCCACCACCACCTCTCCACATACACACACACACACCTACACACAACCTCAGACTTGTAAATTGCTGAATCAGGTTGTGCACATTTGGAAAATGACTGCTTTCCTGCAATTTTCTGTAAGCTATTCCTAAATTGTTCTGTTGTTGAAAGCTAGTGAAAAATTATATTTTTAAACCACCTCTGAATCCTAAAAGCCCATGGCACAGTGTTCTGTTTATGAGCAATTTAACTTTGTTAAGCAGCATGACAAAGAGGAAGTGAGTGAAGATAACCTTGTATTGTATGTGCCCTGGACTCCAGGGCCAGAGCAGAGCTGTAGTTTCTAGCCTAAGTCCATAAGTCAAATGGACACTGGCAAGGAGGGACCACATCCTCTGTCTGCTCCTGGGATGGATCTGACTCCTCACTTCACCCTGGGTGTTATTAGAGAGATTTTCCCAGAAGCAAAGTCTTAATGTAGTATTCATGTTCTCTGCTTTGTTGTTTGCTTGCTTGCTTGCTTGCTTGGTGTTTTTTGTTTTTACACTAAGAAAAAGCCCCACATATCCCATAGTCTGGCCTCAAACTCACTATGTAAGTGCCCTGGAATTTCTGATCTGTCTACCTCCACCTCCTAAACCCCAGAATTACAGATGCCCTAGTATTCCCCAGTTTATGTGACAATGGGTCTTGAACCTGGAGCTTCCTGCATGCTAGGCAAGCACTCTACCTATCCAGGTTTGTCTCTGCCCGTGGCCCTTCCCCTCTGTTTTCAACCTTTTACCAAATCATGAATTACAGTGTTTACTGTGTTCATCTTGTACAATATTGGAATAATATTCCACCAAAAGAGTTCTCTACTCTGAGAACAGCGTGTGTTCACTGTCTGAGTGAAGGAAATAAAGTACTCACTCCAAGAGTGAGGAGGAATACACTCATATAAAGTTATTAGCTGCCTTACAAAGCAGGGTTATAGATGGTTATTGAGATATGTTACTGGCTGCCCTCTAGTCTCACCCTGGCTAGAAAGGATGAATTAGAAGGAGCTGTGTAGAAACACAAGGCACAGTTGTACAATGTACCCTGGTGCCTCCACAGTAGAACTCATACCCCTTGTCGAGCAGTGGTTGCACTATCCATCTTCAGATACTCAGTCTTCTCTGAGGTTATTGTATGAATTTAGACACACCATTCTGGAAACTAAATTAGCCTGCATTTACTGGGAAGTTGAGTGCAGCCAGACTAATGGTGGTGCAAGTGTAATTGGTTTCCAACACGTGTCACTGTGTGTACTTCTCCAGCCCTAGAAAAGATGCATTATGGGACTAATTTTTAAATGTTAATGGATATTGGACATTTGCCAGACACCCAGCTGTGCACAAAACACTGAGATGGTAAATAGCTCTTGATCTGTTTAGAAACAAATGATGATGGTTTTTAGAATTCCACGGGACTGGGACATGGCAGCCAACTCAGACCCAGGGACTGACCCCATTAACAGCATTGAAGGGAAGCATTCTGATTTTTACCTTCAAAATTAAGGAGCCAGGGGTATTATGTTAAGGCTTAAATTATTTTTGATTAATATTAAGGAAAGTCTAGTCTCTCACACCTATTAACCTTACCTGTGTTAGCACAGCTCCCTGACAAGTGTTTTGCGTTGTTTGTCAGGTTTCCGTGGGATCAGGTCAAAATGAGAAAGTCTCCATCAATTAGCTTGGGTGTAAAAGCTGCATTCTGGCTGACCTGCTCACCTGTGCTTGCAAAGAGATCCTTGCTCTCCTACCACACACCAGCTACAGGGCTAACAAAGCTGCAACAGGTTTTCTCTCCTCTTGTTCTGCTGTTCTTACCATTTTAATTAAAAGTCAACAGAGAATGCTCTACATTTGTCCTCCAAAAGTTCTTATTCATTGTGTGTACTTGGCCAGCCAAGCCTACTAGCAATGGCCTTTCTTCCTTCCTTCCTACTTTCCTTCCTTCCTTCCTTTTTTCCTTCCTCTTTTCCTTCCTTCCTTCCTTCCTTCCTTCCTTCCTTCCTTCCTCCTTTCCTTCCTTCCTTCGTTCCTTCCTTCCTTCTTTCCCCTTTCTTTCCTTTCTTTCTATCTTTCTTCCTTTCTCTTCTCTTTTTGTGATGGGTTGCTTTTGATTAAAACACCAGTGGGGAAAATGTCATTTTTTAAAAAAGCATAAACATGGCAATGAAACAGAGGCTGAGCACAGCAGCCTATGGTTCCTGGTGGAAAGAGACACAATGGGGGTGAGGCACTCAGCATCTAACATGCCATCTGAGGCTATCGGCACAGTTTAAATATTTCATCAGCCAGAGAGAATACGAACATGAGCCTGGCTGCTCTGACATCGTGCCTGCAGCTCTGATTTGTTGGCAGTTCAACCACTAGCAATTTGTGTAGGGTGAGTTCTTGGAAGACAGAACAGGCCTCTCTCTGAATCCAGCCAAATAGCAGGAGAGCAAGGAGTGTGTGGTTCTGAAGGCTTTCTAATGCAGCAAGCATTCTGGGGACAGCAGGGAGAAGTCTCAACCAGTGGCTTCACTTTTGAAAACTTTTGAAGGGACTTCCCAACCAGCCTGCTCCCCTTTCTGTATCTTATTTTTTTAACTCATTGGCAGTAAGGGGACAGAAAAATCTGTAACCCTGGACAATTTTCTTCAAAGGTAGTTCAGGAGAGGAAAAAAGAAAGAAAGAAAAAGACTTTGATGTTTGAAAGCTAACGATTCAAATCCCAGTTCTGTTAGTTACAAAAATAGTGTGATGGGTGGCAAATGAGTCTCTCTAAACTCTTATTTCCTTAACTCAAAATACAGCCATGTCTGCGAGAAACAAGTTCCTCACTCCAATGCAAATGCTACATACAGTCTTTAGTGTAGCAAAAATGAAGAATGCTTATCTTAGGTTTCACAGAAGAAGGTCATTAGGCAGGGGAAAGGCAAAAATCTCTGCTGCACCAATTTGGCAGTAAACAGGTTTGAGGTTTTGTTTGTTTCCTTCATTCTACTTCTCTACTCCTATTAGTTCTCATTGCCAGAGTCCTTGAGGGAGGTATATTCTCTCCTGGGTCTAATATTATCTCTTCCCTAAATTCCCCATCCTGTTTGTCCAAGACACAAGGCCTTACCCAAGGAATATCCGGGGACTCAAGATTCCTATTACAACCCAGACACAGTAAGGAGGGCCTAGGCCCTCCCCCAAGCAATATGACAGACTTTGAAGGTCCTTGTTGGAGGGCTTCACAATCGCTGGGGAGGAGTTGGGGTGGGTTGGGTAGGGAACATGGGAGGATGGGGGGGTGAGGGAATGGGGGGATAGATATGTAAATATGAGTAATAAAAATAAAAAATAATAAAAAAGATTCCTCCTCTTCTGATACGTGAGCTCAGTCTCCTAACAGACTGCCTGCCTGTCCAACCCTAGCATAAATTCAGGGTGCTCAGAGCAGTGCTTCTCAACCCTCCTAGTGCTGTGGCTCTTCAATACACTTCCTCATGTTGTGCTGACCTCTAACCATAGAACCACATTTGTTGTGTTCTGAATTGTAATGTAAATGCCTGATATGCATGATATCTGATATGTGACCTCTGTTGGGGCCCAGTGAGCTCCACAGGTTGAGAACCACTGGCTTAAACAGTCAAGCACCAGCTAGGGAAGACAGGGAGCCGATTCCGTTTGCTTCTCTGTAGTTCGCTGATGAGCACGAAGCACACCTCATACTGAATATAGACTGGAATGATTTGTTCCTTATGATAAATTAAGTATGTGAAAGCACAGGCAATGAAGCTGATTCCCAGAAAAAATAACAAAGTGTTCATTGTGTCATAGAACAAGAGATGATCACATGTTGAAATTCCTTATATTTTGTTCCTTATAAATTACAAAAATATATTAGTGTGACTGCTATCCACCATATATGTCGTCATACATAATCCACCCTTTTAATCTTTTTCCTCTTTTAATCAAACTACCCTGGAGGATCAAGTGCTATAGTCCACATGCCATGAAGCTCGTATGTGTAAGGTACATAATTCAATGGCTTAGTATATCTGTAGATATATGCAATAATTAACAAAATTGTAGGGTATTTACCTCACCTTAATCAGATGCTCTGTTGCCTTTAATAATTGCTCTCCTCCTGATACCAGTACTCCTTAAACTGTTCCGCACAATAGAAGCAGATGGGATATTGCCAAACTCTTTCTACAAGGCTACAATCACTTTGATACCCAAGCCACACAAAGATATGACTAGGAAAGAGAACTACAGACCGATATCCCTCATAAACACCAATGCTAAAATACTCAATAAAATACAATAAAATATTGGCGAACCGAATCCAGGAACATATCAGAAAAATCATCCACCACGATCAAGTAGGCTTCATCCCAGGGATGCAAGGATGGTTCAACATACAAAAAACCATTAATGTAATCCACCATATAAACGAACTGAAAAAGAAAAACCACATGATTATCTCACTAGATGCTGAAAAAGCCTTTGACAAAATCCAACATCCCTTCATGATAAAGATCTTGGAGAGAACAGGAATAACAGGAACTTATCTAAACATGATAAACGCAATATACACCAAACCAATAGCCAACATCAAACTAAATGGAGAGAAATTCATAGCATTTCCTCTGAAATTAGGAACAAGACAAGGCTGTCCACTCACTCCATACCTCTTCAATATTGTACTTGAAGTTCTAGCTAGAGCAATAAGACAAGAAAAGGGGATCAAAGGGATACAAATTGGAAAGGAAGAAGTCAAATTTTCACTATTTGCAGACGACATGATAGTCTATATTAGTGACCCGAAAAACTCTACCAGGAAACTCCGACAGCTGATAAACACCTTCAGCAAGGTAGCAGGATACAAAATTAACTCAAAAAAATCTGTAGCCCTACTGTATACAGATGATAAACCCAATGAGAAAGAAATCATGGAAACATCACCTTTCACAATATCCACAAGCAACATAAAATATCTGGGGATAACACTAAAAAAGTGAAAGACCTGTGCAGTAAGAACTTTGAGTCTGGTAAGAAAGAAATTAAAGAAGATACCAGAAAAATGGAAAGATCTCCCATGCTCTTGGATAGGTAGAATTAACATAGTAAAAATGGCAATCCTACCAAAAGCAATCTACAGATTCAACGCAATCACCATCAAAATCCCAACACAGTTATTCACAGACATTGAAAGAATAATACTCAACTTTATATGGAAAAATAAAAAAGCCAGGATACCCAAAACAACTCTTTACAATAAAGGATCTTCTGGAGGCATCACCATCCCCGACTTCAAGCTCTACTATAGAGCCATAGTTCTGAAAACAGCTTGGTATTGGCACAAGAAGAGATAGATAGACCAATGTAATCAAATTGAAGACCCAGATATAAACCCACACACCTAAAAACACTTCATTTTTGACAAAGGTGCTAAATCTTTACAATGGAAAAAAAGATAGCATCTTCAACAAATGGTGCTGGCACAATTGGATTCAGACATGCAGAAGATGGCAGATAGATCCATACCTGTCACCATGCATGAAACTTAAGTACAAATGGATCAAAGATCTCTCCATAAATCCAGCCACACTGAATCTTCTAGAAGAGAAAGTGGGAGATACCCTTGAACAAATTGGCACAGGAGACCACTTCCTGAATATCACGCCAGTAGCACAGACACTGAGATCTGCAATTAATAAATGGGACCTCCTGAAACTGAGAAGCTTCTGTAAGGCAAAGGACACAGTCAGTAAGACAAAACGACCGCCCACAGAATGGGAAAAGAACTTCACCAACCCCACATCTGACAGAGGGCTGATTTCCAAAATATACAAGGAGCTCAAGAAGCTAGCCACCAAAACACCAAACAATGAAATTAAAAAGTGGAGTGTAGAACTAAACAGAGAATTTTTAACAGAGGAATCTGAAATGGCTGAAAGACACTTGGGAAAGTGCTCAAAATCCTTGGCCATCAGAGAAATGCAACTCAAAACAACTGAGATACCACCTCACACCTGTCAGAATGACTAAAATAAAAAATACCAGTGACAGTCTATGCTGGAGAGGATGTGGAGAAGAAGGAACAATCCTCCATTGCTGGTGGGAGTGTGAACTTGTAAGACCACTCTGGAAATCAGTATCTCGGTTGCTCAGAAAAATGGGAATCAATCTATCTCAAGATCCAGCCATTCCTCTCTTGGGTATATACCCAAATAGTGCATGTTCATACAAGGACATATGTTCAACCATGTTCATAGCAGCATTGTTTGTAATAGCCAGAACCTGGAAGCAACCTAGATGCCCCTCAACTGAAGAATGGATAGAGAAAATGTGGTACATTTATACAATGGAGTACTACTCAGTAGAAAAAAGCAATGGAATCTTGAAATTCGCAGGCAAATGGATGGAACTAGAAGAAACCATCCTAAGTGAGGTAACCCAGTCACAAAAAGACAAACATGGTATGTACTCACTCATATATGAATTTTAGACATAGAGCAAAGATTTACCAGCCTATAATCCTCTTCACCAAAGAAACTAGGAAACATGAAGGACTCTAAGGGAAAAATAGACCCCAGGAATGGGAAGTGGTATGAGCGAGCTCCTGAGCTAATTGGGAGCATGAGGGTAGGGGAGAGAGTGCTGCCACAATAAGAGCATGAGAAGAGGAGTAGAGGAGAGGAAATGGAGAAGCAGAAATATTGAGTTGGGGAAAGAATAGAGGAGAGAGAGCAGGATGAGAGATACCATATTAGAGGGAGCCACTATAGGTCTGAGAAGAGATCTGGAACTAGGGAGATCTCCAGAGACCTACAAGGATGACACGATCTAACAATCCAGGAGGAGAGGATAACCTAAAAGCCCTTCCCCTATGAGATTGATGACTACTCTTTATGCCATCCTAGAGCCCTCATCCAGTGGCTGATGGAAGAAGAAACAGACATCCACAGATATACACTGAGCTGAAATCTGGAATTTAGTTGAAGAGATGGAGGAATGAAGATCCAAAGGGTCTGTACCAGGTTAGAGAAACCCACAGATACAGTTGGCCTGAACAAGGAGATCACATCGACCCCAGATGCTACCTGGGAGGCCAGTACAAGACTGATCCAGACCCCTGAACATGGATGCCAATAAGGAGGCCTCTGCACTCCAGGGAGCCTCTGGAAGTGGATTAGCATTTTTACCTGGTGTAAGAATAGACTTTGAGAGCCCATCCCACGTGAAGTGATACACTCTGGCCCTGGAAACATGGGGAAGGTCCCAGGCCAAGCACAGGAAGATTTGATAGACTTTGCAGAGCCCCTGTTGAGGACCCTACCCTGCCTTGGGTGGATGGGGTGGGGGGTAGGTTGGGGGTCGGGGAGGAGGGATGGGGGTGAGGGGAGGGAGAGGGAGAAGGGACTTACATGTGAAACAAGCTTGTTCCCTAACTTGAATTAATAAATAAAAAAGGCACACACCAGCAAAAATAATAATAATAATAATTGCTCTCCTATCCCAGCCCCTTCCCCAAGCCCTAAGCAATCCCTAATCTATATTTAGCCTTGCACATTCCTCTATTCTGTATTATATGAGAAGAGTCATATATCATTTCCTGTGGTGACTACTATATCTCACTATGTTTTTATGTTTTCAAGCTTCATCTAGTAATAGCATGAATCAATATATCATTTATTTTTATGGGTATATTGCATTCATTTTATTTATCTGGTCATTAGTTGACAGACATTGGGTTGTTCAGCCCTATCACCACCCTTTGCCTATGGTCAATAATGCTACTAGTAGCATTCATGGACAAATTTCTCCACGGATATGTTTTTATTTCTTTTGCATTTATGTGCAGTTATGGATACCAGGCACATGGTAATTGTGCATCACATACCTTAAAAAATAGGCAGACTCTCCTCCCACAATCAATGTACAAACGTTCCAGTTTCTCCACACCCTTGCCAGCATTTATTCTCTCTTTTAATTCTCCCCCATCCTAGCAAGTATGTCATGGTGTCTTATGGCCTGATTTGTATTTCTCTGATAGCTAATGGTGCTCGCCAGTTTTATGCCAACTTGATGCAAGCAGGAATCATTTGAGAAGGAACCTCAATTGAGAAAATGTTTGTATCAGAATGGCTTGTGGGTAAGTCTTTGGGGCATTTTTCTGATAAATGATTGCTGTGGGTAGTGCCACCCCTGCTTTTTTAGACCACCTTCAGGTTGTCCACTACAAGTAGAAAGACTCTGCATTCTTTCTACCAGATGGTGAACTGGACTTACTTTAAAGACTTGCTTTTTCAAAAGTGTGCTATGCTTTAGTGGGTTGAAGCTCTCTATTTGTTGGAAACTTCTTGCATACACTAAACAGGATCTGCCCCCTTAGTCTTCCACTATTGACTCTAGCTCTATTTTATGAAGCACCTTCCAATAAAAATGCAGGGCTTGAGTCTGAATGTGCAGTCATCAAACCCCATCCTCCTTTCCTGGGGTTGCTTTTGTGGTAATTGGTACAATTTTGAGGGTCCTTGCATATTCCATACACTTGTCAACATTTCTGTTTTATTTTATTCATCAGAATGAAAGGTCCCTCAGACAGGTTTTGTCTGTCCTATTTGACTCTTGACACTCAAAAAATGACTAGCACTTAGAACATGAGAAATATTTATGCAATAAATAAATATATGTTAAGTGACTTAATGTCCATCGCCATTCAAGGAGTGTGAAGTCACCTGTGTTGTCCTGCATCCAGAATTATGTAATGTGCTGAAATCTGGATTTAGCAGATTTCTGGAATTTAGCAGAGATGGTTTCATCAGTGTCAAGCACAATCATCTTCTTGTGCAGAAGCTTAGAAAAATAATTCCATCTGCAACTCTAAAACTAGGACTATCCTGGGGCAGTCAGGACTTTTCCTGTCTCCCTCTTTTCTTCTGTTCTCTCTGTGTCTCTTTATCTCTTTTCTCTTTCCTTCCCCCCTCGCTCCCTTTTTAATAAAACTTCTCACAAAAAAAACCCTAGGATTCGTGGGGTTCCTCGAATGGAAAGGCAATAATGACCTCAATGAAGAAAACAAAATAATAAACCACAAATAAAAGAATAAAGTAAAAATAAGAGCATACTGACAACATTCATTCCAGTAGCCCTTCATAGTCTTTGACCATAGTTCCACATAAATGCTCCCAAGTGCATGTCCCTGGGACAAACCTAGGCTTCAGAACCCAGTCAAGTCTCCATGGTACAGGAGCAATGGCTATAGGGACAGCCCAAGGAGGGGCCAAACAGATTAACAGGTCACTGGAGTTCAATTCTATAAAGCAGAGGAATCAAATACCAAGCTAATTCTTAACTCTTAGATTTCAGAAGAGAAGAAAATCAGAGTGCTCAGACCAATCATAGAATATGAAAATAATGCATTGCTAAAACATTGGTTGTACACAGGGGTGTGGGGGTAGGTAGAGAGGTGCCTTGGTCCTGCCTCAACGAGATGATAGGACAGACTTGTTAGTAGACTTCCTAGAGGATGCCTTACCCTCTCTGAGGATCCAATGGGAGGGGGGATGTGGGATGAGCGGGAGGAGAAGTAGGAGGGGGCAACTGGGATTGGAGTGTAAAAAAAATAAAGTAATAAAAAAAATGAATGGAAAACCACAAACACTGCTTGTTTGTGGCTTTCTATACTCACCATACTGCTCATCTGTGGTTGGTGTGTGAGGAAGGACACCCCAGAAAAGGTAGGAGAAATGTGTCACTGCAACCATTACCCTTTACCAGGGCCATTAAGTTCTGATAATTCTGCCCTATTTCCCTGAGTGGTTCTCCCTACAATGTACCATTGTGCTAAGCATCCAGAAGCTTAGGTCTTTTTTTCCACGTCTAATTTGAAAGCTCAGACCAATATTCTTAAGTAGACAGCTCCTAAGTTTTAAGTGGTTAGGAGGTAATGGAATATTCTGGGTCAAAAGAAGGGTGGGTCATGCTGTGGCAGGATGTTCAACACAGCAAGAAAAGCACAGATAGATGAGAGTTTTCCTCCAGTGTTTCTCCAGGACCCACCACCCAGCTCCTCACTACCCCCTGCTTTTCCAGTGGTTACCCTAGAACTTCTCCTTTCATTCTCGAAAGCCATGCTTCGCATTTGGATTTGGGGTTTGTGGTTATAATTCTGAAAGAAGGCACTAAACTTAGTTTTCATCATTTCCTCCAGTATTTACAAGGCTGTGCCTGCTGGTACTGAACAAACAGACACAGGACTGAGACTCTAAGAGAAAAGTACATATTGTAACTGTTTGTTTTGGAAAAGTAATTTCCTCTATCAGTTCATTTCCATCAATTTTATCAATTCACTTAAGCCTCCTAATCCAAGCGATATGCCACATATTGCTGCAGAAGTGGAAGGAGATTTCTTGGTTTTCGTGTTTCTGCACTAGGATTCCAGGCAAGGCTCCTATTGACTTAACTCCATTTTCATAGCTCTTAGTTCGGTGTCTGTGAGTCTATCATGTTCTAGGGCTCTATGGCAAAGGAAAAAGCCCATGCTCATCCCCTCAAGCTGTCTGAAGTTATTATGTGATGTGATGGCTCACCCAGGTTTGGCAGCAATATGTTCCTCAGTGCTTGCTAACAGAAAAACTGCTGAAGCTTTCCTGTGTGCTGTGAGAATTGATGAATATTTCCAATATTTTTTTTTAAAAAAATACAAGGTAGGCTCAAGAAGATACATGATTTGGTTCCTTGATAGATTGATACCCAAAGCAAGTTTCACAGATATACTAATTTGAACAGATCCATCTTTGGAAATTTTTTATTTACAAAACTCATTGCTGTCTCCTTTTAATGTAATGAGATTTCATAATGAAGTCCAAATACAATCTGCTAGAGGAAGAGGGCATGTAATGCTGATTCTAATAAGCCTGCCTAAAATCAATAATGTTGTTAGCTTCCCTGAAACCAGACTGCATTGGCTCCCAGAACTGTGTTCTGCCTACAGCACGGTATTAGTGGTTTATGTTTTTATTGGGCAAATTTCTTCCATAGGGGGAGAAAGATAGAAACTTAAAGAAATGAAGAAATGTTATTAAATGTATCTCTAGGCTCCAGATGACCCCACATTTGTTTGCTTCTCTCTTTTAATCAGTTCTTGGTTTCTATGGAAATCACTTGACAGCATCCTTGTGCTGCTCATTTCTTGTACCTAATTCTCCATTGTCCTTATTCCTGTCTCCTCCTCAAAGGCATCCCATTAACAGGAAAGTGCATTTTGGGGTATCTCAGAGAGGCCATGGAGAGAAGAGCTTTGTGCAAACTGTTGCTGTTGCTCGAGG
The DNA here is from genome assembly GCF_003668045.3 of Cricetulus griseus. Lineage (NCBI taxonomy): Eukaryota > Metazoa > Chordata > Mammalia > Rodentia > Cricetidae > Cricetulus > Cricetulus griseus. The sequence goes on along the minus strand of NW_023276806.1, from coordinate 38,851,885 downwards.
CCTCTGCAATAGGGTCCTTCTATCTCCTGTCATAGTCGAGCTAAAATCCAAACACCTGTGGTGAAGATCACGCAGCACCAAACACAGCAGGTGAATTCTGGCCATGGAATGTAAAGATAAACTGCCAGAGACCCACACATGAACCAAAGGGATTTTAAACATCTGAGGAGAGTCTACCAGCAACAGGATAGCTCTGTGGTTACAGGAAAATATCTAGAGGGAGTATGATGGGAAAGAAACGTGGGAATTTTAGTCTTAGTGACCAGATTGGGGATCTACTATCTGTCTAACAGTTTCCTGAGGCTTTGGATCTAACTCACTAATATGTCCTCAGTGACTGATATCAGGAGTGTGGTTAAGATCGACCCTCATGGACAATCTTCTAGACTGTATTTCCAGCCTTCCTCTCTGTGATGTGTCCTCCCTATATATCTCATCTTCTCTTCTGGTGTTAACAGCCACCTCTGTCACTTCCAGAGCCACACTCCTCCTAGTGAAAAGAAACAACCAACTGAATTGTTGGTTGCAAGTCCATGAAGCCTGTACTCCTGATGAGACTTATAGCAAGTGTAACTAAGTATAGTAACAACACAAAGTACATACCATAGTGGACCGTGCAGCTTGTAAGAATCTATGCTGGCCATACTGGTCACTTTTATTGAGGGCTTCTTGTTAGTATAGAGTTCCTCAAGCTTTGCATCTTAGTTAAATCAACCTAGAGATCTTCCCCCTGGTGTCTCTCAAAGCTGACTCTCTGAGTCACTGTCCCACTCTAACACCAACCCCAGTTTTCAAAGTCCTAGTACTCCTCTAGGGCACAGTGGGTTCCTATGCTCCAGGTTGTATAGCTACAGACACCTAGAAATCCAAGTAGAATTTCTCTATCCAAGTTAATATTTTCTTTATTTCCCCCAGTTTACCTTTTAAAGACCAGATCATCTTAAATCTATTTGTGTAGTTAACACTCTCCACACCCACATAGGATCCGACCTTTTACACATATACTTCATATGTTTCTTCATATACATTGCAAGCATCTTGACAAAGTATACAGCATCTTACAAATTTGGAAATAGCTAAATGCAGTATCTCCATGAAGAGGAGCAAGAATTATGGATTAATTGGCTGGTTGATTACAGAGGAGGGACAAGGTACAGGAACAACAGAAGGCATCCGTGTTTGCATCTTCTCTGTATGCTGCTGTTGTGCAGTCCAATAGATCAGAAAAGCTTTCTGGGTCCTGGACATTGTTCTGAACTGAACAGTTGAGTCTGGTTCAAATTCAATTAAACTAAACAGAGAGAAATGCCAGAGAAGGAGCAAAGCCAAATTAGCCTGAGGGAGCTCCCTTTTAATTTCATTTTTGAGCCTAAAATCAAATCAGCTGATGCTCATTGAGTTCCTACTATGTGCAAAGAGGTATGCATAAGCACACAGGTACTGGGAAGGTTCTGTCTCTTAAGCCAGGCTTCTTAGGGAAGCACCAATATTCAAGAACAAGAAACACCATATTTTATACATGCTTCGGAATCCTAATATAAATGATTTAATGTATTGGAGCCTCTGGGGCTTATTTATTTTATTCCATTGATTTGGTATGGCTTGAATTTATTCATTTTGATTCTTGTACTTAAAGCAAAGAGGCAGGGACAATGGAAGCCATCTTGCTTCCATGTGGAGCCTGAGAATTAAGCCAACACTTATATTCAGAAGTGACACAGTCCAATTTGATACTCCAGACTTATTTTGTCATTTCTTCTTCAGATCCCTGCGCTGGATAGATCCTGTGTAGTTGATAATGTAGCTGGAACCCCTATATCCAACTTCTATCCATAAAGACAGAGATGAAGAGGAGTCCAGAGTCTGTGAGGATAACAGTGCAGAGATGGTGGCTGATGTTCAGTCCAGAGGATGCTATTGTGCCCTGAAGCCACCTGAATGGAAGCTTCTTGCAGTGTGAGATAATACTTTTCTTTGTATTCAAGGCATTTTGATCTGCCCAATCCCTGCCTTAACATTTTCTGCCAAAGAGCAGAAAATTAAAAAGAACCTTATCTACAGGGTTCCTTCTCTACTGCCTGCACTTTAAAAGAAAATGATCCAGAGAAAACAGAATTTTTAAATGGTAGTTAATAATAATTACATAGTTCTACCATATATTTCTCTTACCTTTTTAGTTGTGAGCCTAACCTCTAATGGCTGAACTATCTCTCCAGCCCTACCATATATTTCTCAATGTGTAAGAAATACTATGTTTTCATATTGATCATATTTCTGTTACTACCTTTGCTCTCACAGCCTTTGCTCACTGTTTCCCCAGCTTCATCCCTTCCCTACTCAGGTCTACCATCTTCACTGCCTACCAGTCAGGCAGTCTCAGAGCCATCACAGCAGAGATGGAGAACTTAGTGCTTTCAGTTACAATGTTAATGAGGATTGAGGAGGTAAGCTGCATCACTCATGATGCTGAAACCCCATAGCATCTCACTCTGTGTGTACCCAATGCTAAAAAGAAAAGAGATATCAGTCCCAGGAGCAGAGGCCATACAAACCAACATTGAACCAAACTCCAGTGAAAGCCAAAAATAACAAACTTCTCTCCTCTGTGACAATAAAGCAGTATTAAAAATGCAGGCAACCTGTTATAACCTGATCAAGTGGCATGAATTCATCTTCCCGTAACATTTTCATATCTCATAATACCACTTATTCTATACTTATCTGGGTTTGATCGTAATGGAGACCTAGTGGACACTATCTGTCAACATATGATTAAAAACAGTCAATAACTTTGATTGGCTGACTAATGTCATTTAGGTATCTTGAATAAGAAATGTCCCCCATTTGCTTATGTAGTCAAACACTTGGTCCCCATTTGGTGGTGCTTTTTTGGGTGAGTCATAGAACTTTTAGAACATAAATTTTGTTGGAAGGAATACACCAGTAGCTTTCAGAGTTTATAGCCTTATCCACTTCCAGCTTGCTCTTTCTGCTTCCAGCGTACTGTTGACACGTGATCTATCAGCTTCCTGCTTCAGATTACTTCTACCATTGCTCTCCTACCATTATGGGCTCTCCCTCTGAAACCAGGCACCAAAATAAACTCTTTCTTTTGTGAGTCACTTTTGGTCATAGCATTTTATCACAACAAAAGAAAAATAACTAATAATATCTTACTCTATATTCTCAGTGGAAGTCATACACAGGACTGTTTCAAAGTAAAGTGTGTCATTTTAATGCTAATCAACTTACATTCATGCTTTATTTTGAAGATTTGCATCATTATTTTAGTGTGTGTGTGTGTGTGTGTGTGTGTGTGTGTGTGTGTGTGTATGTAGCTAAGAACAGGTACCATCCAAAACCAGAAGAGGGTGCCAGATCCCCAGGAGCTGGAGTTATAGGCAGTTACAGGTAACTTGATTTGGGTTCTGAGAAGCAAACTCAGATCCACTGCAAGAGCAGCAAGTGCTCTTGAATGTTGAGCTGTCTCTCCTGAAACTTTTTACCAAGTGGGATTTGTTTAGTTTAGTGCTGTTGTTGAGTTTGTTTCTTGGTTAGTTGGTAGGGTATAGAGGCAGGCAGATCCTGGATGCTCAGCGGCAAGAAAGTCTACTTGAAATGAGCTCTAGATACAATGAGACATCCTATCTAAAAAAATATAAGGTGGAGAGAGATATGCTGACATCAATCTCTGGTCTCAATATGTTGCACTACTGTGAGTGCACCAATGCACACACATGTGTATACCAAATAAACACATCATCATTATCATTGTCATCATCACCATCATTATCAAAGAGCCAGTTCCCTTCAGTGAAAGGTTGGAGTAATGTATTTGAAGTATTTTGTTAGTCTCCAATGAATTACATTCCAAGGCCGTCAAATAATGTAATGTAATGATCTGAATATGTATACAATGATTACATAGACATTTAAATCTGTAAAGTTATAGCTCAATAAAATTCTGTTGGTGCACCTATGAAACCAACCTTTTCAACTTTGATCAGGTCTCTTCAGTACCTGGTACCTGAGGCTTGTGATTAGACCATTCTAATGTCCCTCTCTGATCTACCAAAAAGCTCCACACTTAGGGTTGCTGTCTTACCCCTTTGGAGTCCTGTTTAAGTGAGTGGAAATGTCAGGGAAATTCATCTTCTTCATTAGTGTGACAAGGTCTATGTGAGTTTATTTTAATAGACCTATTCTATAAGGTCATTTGAATTAGATATTTTTATTTTCATAGACTAGCAGAATTGGAAATTTATGCTTCGATAAGAAAAAGAGATTATATTATGACAATGGCTACAAGAAAGGACTGGTACTTCTAACTACTGTGGGGTTTGTATGATATTAAAAACATGGTTATTCAGCCTATGGAAAATGTCATGATGTGATGACTGGTGTGCTCGAGTTACTAGTGCCCTCTGCTGGGCAGAATAAGTATTCTGTGTTCCAGGAGGGCTGTAGCTGAGCTGTCTTCCTTGATAATACCAGGACAAATGATGGGTCTGTATCTCATCCATTTCTGATGCCATTGTTGTAGAACACCCAACACACAGCAACTCACTGAGGAAGAAAAACATCTATACAAACTAAAGAAAATATAGTGACTCACTCCCCCTATGTGTGTTCACTAATAAAACAATGGTTTGCGTGTTTGCATACTCTCTCATAGAATAGAATGGCCTCTTTTTTTACCCTTGCTGCTTTCTTTTCAACAAACCATCAAACTAAATCCTTACACTTAAATGTTCTTCATGGGTGCATTTCTGTATCTTTTCATTTTCTCTAAAACATTTCTTTTTAAAATGATACATTCCATGTTTGTTCCCATTGTAAAAATCCATCTGTGTCATGTCATTTCAAATCTTGGCAGCAGCCATGACATTGCTCACCTTAGAAGGCTCCAGTTTATCATAAATAATCAGTTGCCCAGAGTGTGAAATCAAAGCTAGGGGGACATAAAAGACCTCCCCCTGGTGTCGAGTCCTTCAAGGCCAGTTCAGAGCAGCGGGCCAGCAGTAGGAGACACAGCAGTGTGGGTGTGCAGAGGCTCCTGTGCGAAGTGCACTGTTATTCACACCCCCTGAGTTTGATTGTTGAATGGAAGGTTCAAATATATTTCCTCAACTCAAAGCAAAAACTAACCTGAAAACATAAATTGGCCCATTTGGGCTTCAAACTTGACCCAAATGTACAAAAAGGGGTTCTTAACTTCAGGGAACCCGTCCAACCTTTTAGTTTGTTAAGAAACCCAGACAAGAAGGCCTTTATAGTTACCAGAGGTCTGCATGTCACCTCGTCAATGGAAGTCTGCTGTTAATAAAAGCTGCTCCCCACATGGAGGGGCACCAACCCGCTGCGCCTTAGAAGTCCCCAAATGTTCTGCAATGGTTCCAGTCCTTTTTTGCAGCTAAATTTATACTCTTTCCAGTGAAACTACAATGAGCAGAGTATCAATTGTTTTAATTAAACAAAAAGCCAATTCAGAAAAATAACTAAAATATCAACCAAATATATGAAGGTTCTAAGTTGTTGTCCAACTTATGATTTCAAAAACTGCAGCAAGAACACTAAAATAGTTCACCTACACTTTGTCTTTTCCTTGGGTATATTTCAAAATATTGAAGCGATGGTGACAGTTATATGCTACCTACTACATAATGGCAGAAATGGTTTAGAAATGGCAACTCCTTGAGTGTCATTGGCTTCCTGCAAATAGCAAACATGTTTACATTTTCTAAGTACTACTTTCTTTTTCTCCTGGGGTTTCTTTGTCTCTTGAGAAGGCTCAGAATTTTTTAAAAGTATAACCAATCCTCATACCATTGTTCTACTTCTTATCCTTGGATTTCCTCTTGCCTTCTGTCACCACCAATATTATCTTAATATGCAGAAATCAAACAAAAATGTCACAAGAAGAAGAAATCACAAGCAAAGGTTTACTGTAAATTGAAATATTTCCTATCTACAGTAAAAAGAAAAAACAAGAGGAACTTTAATTTAAAAAACGCCAGGAACAGTTCAGCTGGTATGAAAATAAAGATGTCACTACTAAATAGGAATTTTTAGTCCCTTCACTGTCAATAATTAGTAGATTATTTACACAGGCACACTCACAGTTCCCAGCTTTCAGGATTCCATTTACACTTTGATCCTTTGCGCAGCAGCAAATTTATCATCACTGTGACCCTCTTCTGCCCGAGCCCATTCGCCTATCAGACAGGGAGAACGCAACATTTGATGCATGCATTTATTAAGGCAGCCAGCTCCAAATATTGGGAAAATGACAAAGGCCAGTGTGTCCTAAAATAAACTGAAAGAGAAACAGATTGTTCTTAAGGAAAAATCAATTAGCAAGCCCTCTCTATGATGCCTTTCTTACAAGACAGGATTGTGCATTCTACAGCAAAGTATAGCTCTCTAGACACTGTTTCAGATTAGAGTCCAGCGAGTTTACAGCAGTTCTATCCTAGCCCATGAAAGAAATCCCAATGTTAAGAGTCGCAGTGCCTTGCTCAATTGCATAACAAACAGTGGCTTAAAATAATTAAAGTGTCATTCACAACATGATCCTAGAAAACTCTTGATGATATTTAAAATTACATATTGAATAAGTGATGTTCTTTAGAAGCAAAAATCAGGACTTCTATGAGAACAATGTAAAATAAAAAGAGCATACAAAGCCGTATTGTGGATTAATGGACAAAAAAGAGGAAAACTCAGCAGGACGCCATTGAATGTTAAACATAAGAGTAATCAACGTGATAATATTTAGTGGAAATGCAGAAGTCCGTAGTGTGGAAAATCAGGCTAGCTGATTTGTCCTTTGATGTTGATTCAAGTTTGCATATTAAAAGATTCAGAACTAGGCCAAAATAATGCTTCATTCCAATATGCAGCCAAGACATAAAGAAGAGTGGAAAACACACACTGCAGTAGCTATGTAAATAAGATGTCAACTACTATTTGTGCAGATCTTTGGTAGAAATGGCCAAGCAGAGAGTGTCAACATTTGCACTAATGAGAATGCTATTAATGATAAAACTATGTATGAACTCTGATGCTTTGGGGTCCACATTTCAACTTGGAATGGGCAAGGCATGGGGATGTTTCACACCTTTAAAACAAAAATTTCAATATTCAGAATATAACAGAGGTACACTCTTCATTGGGAGCAAAACAATATCCTTTCTTCCCGTGGCCTCTTCACAGACCAAATTCATTCTGTCTCGGAAGAGATGTAAGTTTGGAGTTTTGTTTGTTTGTTTTGTAAGTTATATGAGAGTGAAGTGACAACGACACCACATTTGCGTCACTTTGGGAATTCTAAACTCTTTTCATCTGCTCCTTCCTTGTCTTTCCTTCAAAATGATGGCTTCACAGATGGAAGGAGGGAAAGACAAGTGAAAGTTCCAGTTCAGGCGTTTTCTTCTTCCAGGAGTGCACATGTTGTCCGCTATGTCTCATATTCAATAAACTGGAAGATCTCATCCTTCATCCATCCCCATAGCACAGTGATTCCATTTGCAAAAGGCTTTGACAGAAAACACTGCCAAATGCTAACCTCATCTTTGAAATGAGTTTTGGCCCATATGAAACATCTAGAAAATAGACTTAAACTTAACAAAATGGTGGCACCAGAGAAATCAGAAAGCATGAATGAAAGCTCAGGGTGGATTTCTACCACAAGGTTCCATCCAAATGGCAATAATCTTGGTGAGCATAGCCTCCCTGTCATTTTACAAGGGCATGAACTGCTATCTCTCAGGAGGATATTCCTTGCCTTGGAGGTGGAAAGATGAATGGCTGGTAATAATCTTTCTTACTAACCTGTTTCATAATACTATCTCCTTATCAGTGATCTGTGTGTTATACAGGATTCCACCCTCGTGCAAGGAACCCTCGAGTTTCAAGATGACCACTGATAAATAGAAGAAAAATATTACATACAGTTCATTGATTTAGACAACTGAAATAAGCCAAGGAAGCATTCTGTTATGACACAGACCAAAAGGAAGGCAAGGAGTCTCCACCACAAGTGAGCTCTGACCTCTGTAGAAATGAGATTTGTGATGTACATGCTAATAGATTGCTATGAGACAACCTGAACACACTGCTACGAAAGTATGAAATAACAAGCATTACTCAGCATCTCCAGTTTAGTTTTAGTTACTGCAGGTCTGTCTTTTTCTGCTCCTCGGGTCCTCCTTCTGTAAGAAGGACCTTAACACTCCACTCTGAAGCCCATGTGTTCACATTACAAGCTCACTCTTCAAGAGACACTTTTTCTTGCAAGATTTCTTCAAATCTCTGTTTTGAGCTACAGGAACATAATTCTTTCCTGCCACGTTTGGCTTGGTCTTTCTTTAAATTCTACCCAGAGAAGTAGATCTTGGTGAGTTTAATATGCTAACAGCAGAAGCTACAATCAGAAGAATAACTGTCACAAGAGGCATGCAACCTCACTGTGGGTGGTCCAATGCCAAACTGGCTAGAGTGGGCATCTGGGAACTCTGCAGCTGTTCCCCATCCTTCCACCGTGTTAGATACAACCTTTCGCTTTTACTGAACATCTATCCCTATAAGTCTTTCCCCTAAGCCTCCACAAGGCCAGGAATGTTCAGTCCCAGGGATCAGGAAGAGCGCTTCAGGGCATCTGCAGAATCCAAGAGTCAGGAAGAGCCTCTGCGGGTATCAGGAAGCTCGCACCATTTTCATAATTATTCTAAGATAATCTTTGTCTTTCTGTTTTCAGGATATTAGCAGTATTTCAATGCGTGTGAAAAGTACTGTGGATCAGACTTCCGATGTCTTAGAAAAAACTCAGGGCAAACACCTCCCGCCATCATTCATTGTAACCACTGTGCTTTTCAACTGCGTACCACATTTTAAAAAGAAATCCAGTTTCACTTAGAAATAGCCTTGCTGAGCCAGTTAGCTTTGTTTACATTTTTCTTCTAAGTACACATTCTAAGAGTTGAGATTATGGATTTGGAGGTGGACATGGAGGACACTTGCTGCCAGTAGACATGCATACTGACTCCAGCTTTGTGTGATATGATGCTGTTGCAAGCAGAACAAGCCACATCCTTCAACATTTTTGGTTAAAAAGTGGTGGAGAAGCTCTGATTATACAATATTGTATGTGTGTGGGGGGGGGTCATTTTGTTAAAACTAAATGAAGTGAATCTGTCAGGAAAAGTAACTGATCAACTAATGTTATTACTATTATTTGTTGTTGTCACTGTTGTTGATAAAATTACAAGGTTACAAATGCAAAACAGACTTTGGGAAAACATGTAGCCCCAGAATGAGGTTACCAGTTTCCCAGTACTTGAGGACATTTGCATAGGGTTGGTGGTGCGTTCAGTGAATGAATTTTCATGTTGCATTATGAACCATGTCAACATCTGAAAGATGTAAGTATATAACTCAGTGAACTTATAGTTCCAAAATAATTACCATCACAAAATGTTTCTCAAAAAAATCATGCAAAGATAGGAGGCCTTAAAGTGAAAAGGCAGCTAATAGGATTTTAAATAATACAATTATGAATTTCAATAACATGGCTTTAACTTTGGTATTGCAAATGAATGGCCTTCAATGAGCAACCTCTTAGCAAGTTTTGATGAAATAGCAAAGAAAATTCCCCCTAATGATCTTTGGGGGCTACTTAGGTCTCTCTTTCCCACTTCATAGCTGTGTGGGAACAGATTTTTCTTTGTGTCTTTCAACCAGAATAATACATCCCAACAGAGGACAATCACAAGAGATGTGTAAATCCAGAAGTCTTAACAGTGAACCACACAGTAAGGAGATTTGTAAAAATGTAAAATTATGTTTGTCAGTAATTTTTGTTCATTTAATTGAGAAAGTATGGTCATGTATATGTATTAACAATAGCTGGTAATTGTGTTTTTAATTAAATTTCAAGTCTCAATTTTAATTTCTTATACAAGCATAGATTGATATATATATATATATATATATATATATATATATATGTGTGTGTGTGTGTGTGTGTGTGTGTGTGTATGTATGTATATTATACATGAACAACAACTGCAAGAGAAACCTGCCTTTTAAGAATTATACAGTCCTTCAAGCTGAACTAAGGGTTGAAGACCAAGACCCTGAGAGCCTCTGTCTGTACCAGGAACTGCTGCTGTCATCCCACTGGTCTTCTTTAATGTACAAGGCCTTTGTGGAATTCCTGAGTGAATTTTACTTTACAAAACCTTCAACTGTTACAAAATTTCACATATCAAAACTATTTTTCTGGGGCAAGAGTTGGGATTTTATAAGACACTGTATAAGCCATTGCTTCTGGTTAGAGTCAGGAAATAGTATGGTCTCTGTAATCTACACTAAGAAATCACCAGTGTAGATGGAGGTCCCTGGGCCCCTATGTCACGGGCGAGTGACCTCTTTCCAGAGTGTATTAAGTTGATCTAGTGTTGTATATGGACACTCAGGCTGAGGGCTCATTGGTATTGAAAGGACAGGGAAGATGGTCCATTGCCAGTCACAAGTTCCTAACCTTTCAGAAGCATCCAGCCATGACTCTACCTCCATTTGTCAACATGAGTTACATGCTTTTCCCGTGGCATCTCTGATCTTCTCTCTGTCTGCTAAGTTCTGCCTCCTACTACACAGTACAATTTTATTTACCTACCCTGCTAGCTAGGAGGCCCCGGGGAGTAACAGCTTTACTTAACTCCTCTTTGCTTCTCTACACCATGCTGACACTGGACCTGGAATAAAGGAAATGATAAATTGATGTCATTTCTAATTCAGTGAGTTCAATATGGGGAAAAAACAGGACATAAATAACATCCATGGTAATATAAACCATATGACATCATGGTTTTAGAATTCAGATTTTCTGCATTGAAAGCCAAGGTTCTGACATTGACTTTGGACAAACCAGTATCTTCTTCTGTAAGGTAGGAAAAACAATGGTGTCTATCTCTGTGTAGTTTTTTTGGAACTAATTGTTATAGGCATAAACAAGGCAATTTGAACAAAATACTGAGGGCTGGGCTTACACATAGGTAGGAATTTCTAGGTAAATAGTTAAAGTCATTGACATCTGACCAATGACATTGAAGCAATCATGGAGACAGCATTTGACGATATGTATTTGATTCCAAAACCCTCTTAATTATCACTAACACTTCTACACTTGTACAAGGATAAATTTATAGAAGTCAATATCAAGGTAACAATCAGGGGTCATCAACTCTTCATTTTATACCCAGTTAATTTCTGACAACTTTTCTCTTGGAGTGACATCCTGCAGCATTGAAAAGCATTGTACAGTATAAAATGTTATGCACAAATAAGTATCGAATGGTGGGGTGAAGATACTGTAGTAGTCCAACTTCTTTCATTTTCCTGATTATAACTGTATTTGCATAATGTATGAATTCAAACATTATTGCTGTTAAATAATGCATAAATATTCTCCCATGCTAAAATATGTCTATTTCCTCTTCATAAATTCTGTTGAGTGTATCATTCAGTTGTTCTATTTAAATTGTACTTGGAGATCGCATCCATCAGAGGCATGACTGGGAGAAATGTCATTGCCAGCAAGATGAACATACCCAGAACTGTAAATGAAGTATACTTTATTAAATGTATCCTATTTTCTCTCTTTGGGGTATATTATTGTCAGCCTTGATGGTTTAGTGTTACAGAAATTACAAATATTTCCTATATCACCTATGAAACCCAAGGAATTTGCATGTCTAATACAAATCTCCTGGAAGAGCTCAAAGAAAAAGTTATTTCTTTGTTGTGTTGTTTTATTTTTCCAAGGCTATATATGAATATGAGCATAATCATATACTTTAGAGATTTGATCTCACACACTAGGAAATACTATCTAAATTATTAGAGAAGATGATAATTGGTATGAATTCCCACTTCAACTTTACAGCTTTAAATATTCCATTTAATGTCCTCTCAATGATTCTCTTATGGAAACCACAGATGCTTCTTTGTTTCCTAAAATATATGTTTAAAATAAAATATGAGTGTTTATTGCTAGCTGTATTGTTTCTTTTTCTTTTCCTAATAGATAATTTCTTCCAAATTCCCTTTCATTTGTTGAACATACACAAATCACACACACACACACACACACACACACACACACACACACACACATACACACACACCTATTCTGGGACTTAAACTGCAATCTAATACAGTTTCTCTTGTCTTATTTTGTTTCTATTTGCTGCTAGTATGAAATAACCAAGTGACCAAAACAAGCCATATTTTTTAAATTGTTTTGTATTTTATGATTCACCATCATGATGCTAAAAGATGCCTGACCTTGTATTATGACTGCTGTAATGTTACTCACACACATGCAATCGTACACACATAGGGAGAGAGCCCATTTTCTCTGTCAAATGGATTTTCTGTCACTTCAGTATTCCATCCTCTGCTTTTGATGGCTGATAAAACAATGTGATGCATTCAAATATCTAATAAAAAAGAATATGCCTTTAAAAGAAAGCATTTTTAATTCTAAGTGTTTTATGACAAGTGGAAGATAGCGCTGAAATGCATCCATTGAACTTACAACTATTTAAATGGAAAATTCTGAAATTGAATATACATGTTCGGTAAACAAAATATGATGGGCTGTGACCCTGCATGTCTGTTTCACACTAGGAGCGCCCAAACAAATATTTGCTCAAAAATCAATTTCATATACAACAAGGCTATTCATTAAGTTTTTGCCACTTTGTCATAGATTGTACGCAACAGGGCCATCAGAATCATCTGAGAATTGAGGAGTCCCAGGGATAGCACTTTAGATTTACAGAGTACAAATTTTCAGTTCAAAAACTTGAACCTAATTTGTTTGTCTCAACCTCTTTAGTGAGCAACTCTGAAGCCTTGTGGAGTGTTTAATTTACTGCCCCTCCCCCTCCAAGTCACTAGGAAAGAGATACAGTATATGGAGATCGGAGGACAGCTTCCACTGGTGAGATCATGACTACAACTTGGAGTTTTGGGTTCTCACTCATTTCTTGTCACAGTTTATGACAACAGGATATGATTTCTACAGTGAGGTCTCTTTGTCTCGTGCTTGTGGATCTTGAAGCAAACTCTCAGCTACCGCTGCTCAAGTTCTATGTCTCTGCCGGCTTCATATTCTCCACTCTAATGGCCATATACACTAATCCTCTGCAACCCTGGGCCCCAAATTAAATGCTTTTTCCTATAAGTTAACTTGGCCATTGTTAATATAAGTCTTTATTCTATTTCTCTTTAGGCCATGGTGTTTTATCTAGGAATGGTGGCAGCAAGAGCTAACCAAGAATAGCCTGGGCTTTTGAACAGTGACACACCTCACTTAATCCATTTTTCTTAATCAATCCCAAACAGTTCCACCAACTGTGGATCAAATATTCAAATATGAGCCTACAGGGGCCATTCTCATTCAAACCACCACATTAATAAATACTAGAAAATAGAGGAAATTAGATTATGAAGCCCAAGGTGAGCCAAGCTGGTTATGGGATAACCACCACCCATTTTCTGATTGGATATCAGTGTCACTCCACAGGGGAGAATTCATGTCTGGTACTGTAAACTTGGTCAAAAGCAGAGTCATTGATAAGGTCATGGGTTCTGGCCAGGAAGCTACTGCTGCTGTTTTGCTTTTAAAGAGCTATATTTATGGCCATATATTAGTATTCCTGTAAGCTTTGATCAGAGAAGCTTCTTTTTGCAGCGGTCAATGATGACAAAGTACAAAAAATAAATGATTGTTGAATTCTCAGCCATAAATTGGACATCTATATCACCCAATCCAGACCTTGGAAGCATCATGGAAGAAGGGATGAAAAGGATGCATTGTATGGAAAATAAAGTTTATAAGAATTTCACTATAGGTAAACTACCCAGAGTTTATAGCTGGCCCAGTCTGATTGCAGGAACTTAGGAGGGTCAGTGACCCGGTTACTATTTGGATTCTGAATATCTTTTTTTTCTCTCTCTTTTTATTATTATTAATTCAAGTTAGGGAACAGGCTTGTTTCACATGTAATTCCCCTCTCCCTCTCCCTCTCCCTCCTCTTATCCCCATTCCTTCTCCCCCACCTCCAACCTACCCCCCACCCCATCCACCCACCACTCCCCAGGCAGGGTAGGGCCCCCAACCGGGGCTCCACCAAGTCCACCAAATCTTCCTGTGCTGGGCCTGGGTCCCTCCCCATGTGTTCAGAGACAGAGTGCATCCCTTCAAGTGGGATGGGCTCTCGAAGTCCCCCACATACACCAGGGCAAAAAGCCAGTCCACCTCTGGAGGCTCCCAGGAGTGCAGGGGCCTCCCCGATGGCATCCATGATCAGGGGGCTGGATTAGTCCCGTACTGGCCTCCCAAAGAGCGTCTGGGGTCGATATGCTTTCCCTTTTTCAGGCCAACTGTTTATGTGGGTTTCTCCAACCTGGTACAGACCCCTTCGTTCTTCATTCCTCCCTCTCTTCAACTAGGTTCCAGAATTCAGCTTAGTGTATTTCTGTGTATGTCTGTCTCTGCTTCCATCAGCCACTGGATGAGGACTCTAGGATAGCATAGAGAGTAGTCATCACTCTCATTCTAGGGGAGGGGCTTCTAGGCCATCCTCTCCTCCACTGCCCGGACTGTCAGATCGTGTCATCTTATTGCAGTTACTATCACTATTAAAGTGAGCAGTGAAGGAAAGCTGAGAAGCTTCTCAATCAAGCAAAGGGGAAGAGACAACAGAAACAAGTTGGCCATCTAGATACACTCGACAGAGCCCTCGAAGGGTTATGAACTCTGTTCAAGGTCCTAGGTGAAAGCAGACCCAGACACTCTCATCTCAGCTCTATCTCCCCAGCCTTATGTTAGCAAAAGATTCTGCCTTGGAGGGCCAGTGTTTTACTTTTATCTACTATAAAAACTTGAGTCAACAAACCAAAAGGCATAAGACTCTAATGTCATACTTGTTTTTATGGAAACAAATTAAACAGCATAAATAAAAATGAAACTTGCACTCTACCTGGAAGGATGTGATAGCTCCACTGGGAAGCTTGGCAACTTTAATGGACTTTCTATGTTAGTTGTTAACAGAATCTTAAAAATAGTTTGTAAACTCCCCATGCATTTATTTTGATGCATTTCTCCTTGCCTGAACATGTTGTCAAGCAAAAGAAGCTAATTAATACAATACTGCTATAGACTATATAATACTACACATCATCATAGAACAATGTAATAATGATATAATTATCTTTTGAGCACAATGATATAATATGTAATAATACATGCAAAATGTAATATGATAATAATATAATGATCTGTTTTTAAAGACAAAATTTCCTAAGGTATCACAGCATTTCACACATTGTGTGAGGCCTATTGACGGCAAGGTGACTGTTCGTGCCCTACATATTACACAGAGTGCTAGTGTCCTGAACACCTGCACTACCAAGGAATCCTAACTAGAGATCTGGTTAAGGTCAAAATTTGCTTGACATTACACCCATTGTGTCTTCTCTCCCCTGGCCCACAACAACAGGTCCCAGCTTTAGTTTTAACTCATGTAGGCAGTTTCTCTAAGGCTGAAACAAAGGAGTGTTTAATCATAAAATGTATTAACTAATTGGTGAAGCCTATTATAAAAAATCTCCCTAATTACTCTGTGGTGTCAAGAAAGAAGCCTGTCAAGAGAGTATCCATGCCACAACTGTGACAGCAAAAAGCAACACTTGGAAGTCTTCCTCCCCTGGGCCTTTTCTTTGATTTCTGCCTTTAATTCTGATAAGAAGTGACAGTAGTTGGATAAAACAATCAAAACTTGAGTTGAAGAGCTTATAAACCTTCTGACACTCCAATAAACCAAAAGCCGATATGAAACCAGCAAAGCGGTTTTATTCTAGCTCTGGCTAGCCACACACTGCAGACATGACATCCATCTGCAGAGCTCCGAGCTATCTCCTTGATATAATATTTTACTAACTCTCATTTCACATCTTTTAAATAAGAAATAAATGCTAAATTCTACCCAGAGAAATAAAATCTTTTATAATCTTTGAGACAGTTGTTGCCATCCCTCAGGAGAGCATTACGCCTGCTGCTAAATGTCTACAAATCAATATTTAATATTTTGAAACATGAAGTCTTAATTATCTATCTCCCCTTTAAGCGTGAAACCCACACGGAGTGAAAATAAAACCATTTGTTGGCTGATGGATTGATTGCCACTTATTAGCACTTTTTTGATCTGCAGGTCAGATTACAGAATCTCATTCTGAGCACATACTAAACCTTCTTGTGGACGCCTTGATGTATGAATGAAGATGGAGCATGGTAACTCAGGGCTCAAGGATGATCCTTCCCACTTTGGTTCACTGGGCTAACACCAACAAATTAAAAAAAAAAGAAAGAAAGAAAGACAAAACAATCTTCAAGCCATAACTGTTGTTGATACCCCAGACACATTTTTCACTCCCTGGTTCAATAACAACAAATTTTAATGCCCTGTGTACAAACTGGAACAGAAAATAGAGTTGTGTGTATTGCTCCCTGCCGATGAGGAAAGGGAAATTATATGGTCTTGTGTAATATTACAAATGCCCCCAGTTAACAGTGAAGTTGTCACAGTTTTTTGTGGACCTTTAGCCTTCTTGCACTAGGTGTGGAGCCTTAACCATGGCAGAGCACTGAGTAAAGAGGTCTCCCTACCTCTAGGAGTCATGCTATCACAGCTTGACTGGCAATGATCTCGTCTTTTATTATCATTTCCTTTTCTGAGTGTGCTCATTAAGAGAATGGGTGGGTGATTCCTGTGATGAAGCACATAGTTAAGTCAGAAAATGATGAGCTTGGGATGAAGAATCTGGGTGTAGGACCAGATTTGAAAATAATGTGTAGATGTAATCAAGGCAAGGATCTGGGAAGAGAGCATCCTGGATTATTTAACCCTCCATGTGAAGACAAGTGTCCTCAGAAGAGATACACAGAGTAGAGAGGCACAAGAAGAAGGAAGGGCTCCCCCAGAGCCTTCACAGGGAACATGACCCAGCTGACACCATGACTTGGACTTCTGGGCTCTGGAATGGCTAATAAATACATTGCTTTGGCTATAAGCCAGTAAGTCTGTGATTGTCTTTATGGAAACCCTAAGTTACTAAAACAGGTAGCATAAATGCAAGTGCTACAGAGAGTAGACAAGTCAGTCAGCTGTTCGGATTGATCTAACCTGAGATCATGGGACTGGAATATAAAGAGTGTTTAAGGTTTTCTTCTTTATTCATCTCACTTTCTCTGCCATTACCACTTTTGGGTCCTTTTCTAAGCAGCTAGGCATACCATGTGTCTACAACTATGGAACCACATATAGCTTGGATGTCTTGCATTTAACCTCAAGCATCACTTAGTTGCTATGTACTTTAAGTATGAGCTGAGCTGTATCAGTACAAAAGAAAGCCCATGAGTCATCTTATAGATTTGCTGTGAGATTAGACGTCTTTGTAAGGACTGGTGAAATAGTTCAGTGGGTGAAGATTGCTTGTTGCCAAGTTTGACAATCTAAGTTGCTTTCCAGAATCCACATGGTAGAGAAAAAGAATTGACTTCATCAAGTTGTCCTCTTATGTACATACATACAACACACACACACACACACACACACACACACACACACACGTAACAAGAAAAATTAAGGACCCAGAGACAGATATTGGGGTTCAAGCTTCAAGCTGAAGTTGAGAGAAGCAAAGCAGCCAAGCCAGTAGATCTCACCTCTACCTGGATAAAATGGTAATCCTGTCTTGACAAATCCTCAGAGGCAAAAGGCTCTCAGTTCCTATCTCCTCCTACCTTTTATTCCTTTCTCCACCCAGTCATGTCATTCCTGTCTCCACCTCCCTAGTTCTAGAATTAAAGGCTTGTGACTGCAGGTACTGAGATCATCTTTGTGTGAGCTGTTTCTTTTAGGACTGGATTAATTTCATGTAGTCAATGTGGCCTTAAACTAACAGAGATCAGTCTACCTCTTACCCCTGAGTCCTAGGATTAAAGGTGTGTGTACCACCACCACCACCTAGCCTCAATAGCTAAACTGTGTGGTTGGCTTTGCATCCTGAACCCTCAGGCAAGCTTTATTAAATCATAAATAATATATCATCACACAAACAAACAAACAAACAAATAAATGTTTTAATGTTTGTAAAGCATTTCATATGATCTCTAGAATACTTCTGCTTCTCAATACACTAGCAATTATTACTTCACTGAGTTTTTAAAGAGTTACAAAACAGCATACAAAGTTCCTGACACCAAGGGAATAATATGCAATAAGTAGTGCCACTGCTTTTGGAATGTCCATCATTCTGAACCCGAAGTAGCAGGCATACACACATGGTGGCTACCTTGGCACTAAGGTCAAAGTCTCAAATGTTCCACGAGTCCTTTTAATTGGATCCAGATCCAATCAAAGCACACTGTTACATCGCACACTACCTCCCTGTTTACCCTACCACAACACCTCATATACCCACAGACCATTTCCATTCCAAAAAAAAGCCACCTGCCTCTCTTCTCCTTCTACGTGCCTGACACACTCCTACCCCCTTTGTCACTTAAATCTGAACCGTTCTTTAGGTCTCAGCAAAAATGTCCCTTTCTGAGAGAAGGATCCCTGACCTCTACCCAACAGATACTTTTTTTCCCTTTATTGAATGTATTCCACTTGTTAATTACATTTTTTACTTCTGTGTTTGCATGATAATCTTGATTTTTCATAAGGCCATCTATCAAGGGAATATTTGGAAATGAAAACAATATGTTCTCATGCTAATTTTGTCATGAGCTAGAAATCATTCCATGGCTACTTTAAGAACAGTCATGTCTGACAGATCTAGGTCATGGGTTCTTTTTTCACTAGTGGAGGAGGGGCTCTTTCTTATATCATGTTCTTCTATGGTGAGTAAAGACTGAGGCTTGGAAAACAGGTGGAGAGAGGGTTAGAGGGAAAGTTCATGTGCAGAAAAGGGAAAGTAGAAAATTTAACATTTCTGTTTCAATAAATTGTAGAAAGAGGAAAGAATATGGACAAACATGAGGCCCTCTGGGTAGGTAGCTCAATGTTCTGCTTGGAAAGTCATGTTTGCTGTTTAGGGCGGTCATACTATACCGAACTCAAGAAAGCAGAATCAATTCGAATTTATTTCTTCACATTCTGCAGACTGGAAGCTCAAGATCAAAATATACATAGCTCTGTTTCCTTCTGAGGCTCTTCTCCTGGACTTGCAGATTGCTGCCTCCTTCTGTGTTCCCACTTGGTCCATTTGTACCAAACCATAGTGTCTCTTTGTGTGTTCAGTTTTTTTCCATCCAACATGGGAAATTGGATTAAGCCCAACATATGACTGGATGACACTTATTTTACCCCTATAAAAACCCTCTCTGAACTCATATTATTAAGCCCTACAAATGAAAAAAACCTATATATGAATTTAAGAGGACACAATTCAGCCCAAAACAAGAGGGCAAAACCTTGAAGTGCATGTGGAATTATATATTTACATGTTGATATTTCAATGCCTCAAAGCCCAATGATACCAGACAGAAAGCAAAAGGGTCAGTGGTGTCTCAATCTCCAGTCAAGAAAGATGTGTGTATTTCACATCCTGCTATATAAAAAACACCAGTTCCTGGGGGCTAGCTAAAGTGATGGTGCAGATTACCTGGCTCAAAAGCCTACTTGTAGCATGCCAAAAGCCCATGTACTGTACAATAGGAAGTGCACATGTAACTGTTAATGGAGATACTAAGGCTACAGGTCTCCAGTCCCAGGTCAAAGAAGATGACTAATTAGAAGGCAGTCTCATCATGGACCCTAGAAATAGATTTCACCCAACAATCCAAAACTTCAACAATGATAATTGTGTCAAAAACTGTTAATTCAATAGCACTATTGAACTTTTAGTCCCTTCTTTTTCATGATCACAAGGCCACCAAATGAGCACTCTATGATGATAAGTATTAAGGATTGTATTAAAAGACCCAGTCTTCTTTCTGAACAACCCCTGGGTGCATGCATACTTCTAAATTCACTGAAGATGTAACCCTCAGGAAGTGCTGAATGACTAAACCAAAAGAGGAAGGACCGTTGCTTATTCACAAAGTCATGCTTTCCTTCTGCCCATTGGGAAGAGAGACATAAGGAAAATGAGTCAATTTGTAGACAGAGATGTGTTCCCCTAGACAAGGATGGTAATAAGCATCAATTTTGGACATCCTTAGTGTAAACTCCAAGATGACACAGCATTTTCTACTGGGTGTGCCCAGCATAGATTTGGTCCCAGAAAATGCTTTACAAATACTTTTGTCACCAAACTTGTAAAAACTTCTATGCCAAATCAACTTTCTCTTCACCTTTCTAACTGAACAGTAGGCTTGTCTACATTATGGTGTCTTGTTTCTCAGCTTTTGTCATCATTTCAAATAACTTCAAATCAAAAGTCTCTAACCTTGCACGATAATGTCAGGAGAGACTCTTATCTCCAATTTTAAATTTCTCCAAGCATTAAATGTGATACTTTCCCTTCAGGGCCCTGTATTAGCATAGTAATTCCAACTCACCTAGTCCCCTCAGCTCACCTTCCAGGCTTGCTTGATCTCTTACAATTCTAATTCAAGAAATACTAGATTCTATTAAGAATTTTTTAATGTCTCCCTGGCTTCAACTTCAACTTTGGCTCAAGCTCCTTTGTCATATCTGACTAATTGCCTTTTTCCTTCCAGCCCATTTGCCTCCCTCTGTACTTCGATATCTACTCATTCACTCTCATGCTACAGTTTATGTTAACCTCATCTTGAAATTCTGTCTACATTATTTGCATTGCATATTGCATGAAGTGTCCTCGCAGTAGCACCCACACCTCACTATTCGTTATTAACTCTTAGCAATCCCTGATATACATTTAATATCAATATCATTCTACAAACATATAGAGAAAGAGAAAATACATAAATGCACACATTTTACACAAGTGTAGATGTGCAACTCATCTTGACAAATCTAATAATCTCCTTAGAAGCAGTTCACATCTTCTATATTAATTTATTTTGAAAGGCATGGCTGACAACATAGACAGGAAGCACTCAATGACACATTTTGATTGATCTTAGATCAAACATCTTTATTATCTAGGATATATGCCAATATAAATTTAAAAATTGAATTATATTTGCTTAATTTTTGAATCAATTTTCCATCTTTATTATTTTATGAGTTATCTTCATTTAAGCAAGTAGGAGAATTTCCCAATGCCGGCCCATCTGTTCTTCCTCTTGACTTTGAAGTGGTCTGCAAGCTAAATTGGTAACATCTTTCATTCTGTGGCAAAACCCCATGTTGTCTCAGGCATGCAATTCCGATTTCATTGCCCTATTGAGCCAAAGGCAAAGAGAGGCAACAAGAAATAAATCCCTTCAAAAACTCAATAAGTTTAATAATAGCTAACAGACACAGAATACTACCCACCATAGAAATGCTTAATTGCTCTTTGTCATTAACTTCGTTCTGATGATTACAGTTCTCTGTGATACACCCTTCCCCTTTGGGGTTAAACTGAAGAGTTACACTGGATAGCAAGATCTGAAAAGCCCACACCTCCTAACACCTCCCACCACATCCACACACTTTCGGTTTGAAGTGCACAGAGAGTAATAGGAACAGGAAAAAGCCAAAGTGCCTTTCAAAGTTCTCCAGGGAAGACCTCTTCCCAGTCATTGTAGATAACAAACAGTACTGTTTGTAAGTTGTCATCTGAGCCAGTCCTACCCAATGCACACTTGGCTCCCTCTAGATGCAATTTCTTTTACGTGGCCTAGACAGAGAGCAAAAACAAATTAGTAATATATGCATGACCACAAAGTAAGACTAGTAACCCATTGCCTACATTTCTGCTTGCATTTAATTTATAATATTAAAGGAAACATACAACTGATTTCTATAGAAAAGATTGTCTCATGTGGTGGTCATTACAGATGATTTCTTAAAGCACATTTTCCACCCCAAATTAAATCCACTTAACAAAAATGAATCAAATTATTTTCATCACATTGAAATGTGAAGGAAAATACTAGGAGTTAAATAATTGAATGGATGTATTTATGAAGTTTTATATCTAGCAACTAGCCCAGTCCCTCTAAGTATACCTTTGCTTTTTCCTCTTCAAGTCCAAGCACTGGCCACACTTTCAAAGGACATATGCTTAGGAATGATGAGAAAACTGAGAAAAGAGACATTAGATAAAGTTACACAGTTAGAAAAACTTGTTCTATTGTCCCATTTCTCCCTTTTCTGTCATTCCTTAGAAGATAAACTCAGGCAAGTTAAGATTTCAAAATTCATGTAAGAAGATAATGGTTCCTGGGTCCAACAGCCCCAGATTCAGGAAAATTTGTGTTCCAACAGAGGGGTAGAGTGGAAGGCTTCAGAAAGTGATCATTGGAGTCAAGGCAAAGAATATATCTGATTGATTAAAGAATTTCCAACTTAGATCATAACAGTGGCAAGTCCACAGTTAAGTGCTAGCTGGTGAAGGGACCAGCTCCCCATTTTGGCAGCCATGACAGAAACACGTGCTTGCCATGACCTTGTCCTAGTCACTAGAAGTCAGATGCCTGCCTCGTGGCAAGGAACCAATCAGAAGTTAGCTGGTGGCGATATGCTTTACGGCTCTGGGTGTGCTTTACAGACAAGTGCACAGCAATGATGCACAGAGCATAGCAACCACCCTGGGAGGGCCTATGGGCCATAACAACCAGTTGGCCAATCAACACAGGGCAAGCCCTCCAAGCCTGGAGGCACACCAATCCTGAGCCTGTGCGTACCCCTAGACACTCCCCTTACGCTGCCCTACAGGATCTCTCTGCAGCCCCTTCGAGCTGTCTTTGCTAGCCATTTGCCATGGCGGGTGGGTGAAAGACCCCAGCTAACATGGGGTTAGCTCTTTAAACAACAATAAAGCCTCATGCAGTTTGCAGCAAGTTTTCGAATCCGCCTGGTGATTGGGGTGACTAAGGTCCTGGGCTGGGACTCTGGAGGCCTGAGTTTTCCTGGGGTCTAACACTGGTATAATTTACAAATGCCTTGTTAGAGGTTAATTGGTGACTTCCAGTTGCCTTTTCAGACGAATGTTTGTGCTGAGTTGAGTTTGCTTGCTAACTAGAAGCTAAGATGCAAAAGCTGCCTCCGGCTCTCAATTACTTCCTCAAAAACATCTCAGTCTCTCTGTTCAACATTCCCCACTACTTTGGTACAGAAATAAGTATAATTAAGACTTTAAAGTTCAGCCGGGCATTGGTGGCACACACCTTTAATCCCAGCACTCGGGAGGCAGAGGCAGAGGATCTCTGTGAGTTCGAGACCAACCTAGTCTACAAGAGCTAGTACCAGGACAGCTTCCAAAGCCACAGAGAAACCCTGTCTCGAACGTGCCCCCTTCCGCCAAAAAAAAGACATTAAAGTTCATGCAAAGTACCTGCCTTTAAGTGTTGTCCCTAGCAATAGGGTGTGGCCCAAAGACACAGTTCCACACTGCCCTGCCCTATAGCAGCCTAAGAAATTTGTTTATAATACCCCTACACAGGTCAAGCTAGAGTTCTTGACTTCACAATAGAAAAGGATTTCAGGACAAGTCAGAACAAACCTTTAACATAGTTTTAAGCACAAAGATCAAAAAGACAGAGGGACATTCAGGAAGAGACAGTGCTCATCCAGGGAGGGTGAGCACCTCTCAGGAGAGACTGCTGCTGTGTCTTAGCAGCACACACAGCATTGATGGCTTCTGAAGTTACAGTGGCCTCTGGGTTATTTGGTTTGTTGTTGTTATTGTGGTTTGGTGTCCCTATTTGTTTTATTTGATTTATAAATGATAAGGTACTTCCTGAGGTTGCCTTGACTATGAATACAGTCTGAAAAGGTAAAATTCTGAGTGACCATGATTCCTGTTACACAAGAAAAAAAAAATCAGGAACTGAATCTTTAAGCCACATTTTACTGAGAGAGCCCAAAACTCAGGAAGACCGTGGCTTAGTGTCCTAGGGATCTGTCTTCCATCTCATCTTCCACCAGCAAAGGTAGGCAAGCATACTGGAGTCCAGTCTCCAGAGCACCTTCTGGTCAAATGGGTAGTCTTGTCTCAGATTTATGGTGGTGATGTTTTTCTCCTCACCTTTTCCTCCCTGGGGGAAAGCTGGTGGCAAACTCTGGGGCCACCGAGTCTTACACTCCTCCTGAGCTGGTCATTTGGATGACATCAAGTCTGACAGTTAACTCAGTGAAGATAAACTATTAGCAGTATGGGCATGAAAACAAACTTGTTCCTATAGAACAAGGTATAAATATGTCCTTACAGTAGAGAAGATCCAGGGCACTTATCATTGTGCCCCTATCAAACTGTGTCACAACAGTTCTACAGTGAGGATAAGATGTGTCTTTTTATCTGTAAATGGAATTTATAGTCTTGCTTGTGCGTCTCCTAGAACATTACTGGTTTACAACTACAAAAGGCCAAAGGTCACATATCCACTCATGTATGCATAGGACTTAAGGGTGGTGTATTGTTTCATTGTAACATTCTCTATGCACCCAGCCTTCACAACAAATGTGAATTGTGGTGGAATTCTTAACTTCTAGATGTCAAAAGAAGACCTCTCAATCAGATTCCAGGGTAAGGCACTCCTTTCCCTTCCTAGGCCCCCTGAACTTTTGTTATTTTTCTAACCTGCCTTAGTACCCATAAGAACTGTTTACACATGATTTTATTGAATCCTCTAGCCTGCTCTATTATGGAGTTAGAAGGAAACTATGGCTCAGAGAGGTTAAATCACATATCTAAATTTTCAAACAAGCTACTTACATAGATGGATGTGGCAAAGAGGTCCCAGGACACACCAGCTGTGTTTCCTTCTCCTTTACTTCTGGTGGATCTGGCCCTCCAAATTACCCATAACCTTGACTTAGAAGAGGAAAGGGCTCCTTTGTACTCAAAGACACCATTGATTGGGGGAAATTTGGGTGCCTTTGAGTTCAAAGAAGCCCTTTCCTCTTGCCTTTGATGGGCTTTAACCCAAAATTCATGGTACCAGATTCTCAGTCTCTGAAAACTTCTCCTGAGTCAGTGGCCTCTGGGTTCATGTTTTTTCAAATACAAAGAATGCTATTCACATACCATAGAGGGTGAAGCTTAGAAAGAATCACATTACAGATTCACAAATGGGAGCTTAAAGACAGATCTAATGGATAGCAAGAAAGGTCCTAGATAACAGGGTACCAAGCTGTCATTCCAGCATCTTTTTATAGAGCTTGTGGAAGAAAGTAGGGTGAGGCATGAGAAGGGGAATCATTTGGTCAGTCCAATTGGCCTAAGCAGGATGTAACCAGCTACATACTCTCACTTTCCATTGCATCAAATTCACAAAACTAAGTCATGAGAGAACTAAAAGACATCTTGGCAAAAATATATCTTATACAAAAAGAGAAAACTGGAGCTTAAATAAATTTCTTACTTCATTGAATTCAGTACATGACAGAGCCAGGTCTTGAACATGGATCTCTGGACATAATTCATCATTCATCAGAGCTGTAGGCTGGTTGTGGGACTCAATAGTAGAGCACACAATTATCACACAGGAGTCTCTGGGTTCAATTCCCAGCAACAAAAGCATCACCTACAGAATGAGTCATGGCATAACCATGAGAGCTCTGGTCTTGACTTGGCATTATATTGACACCAAAATGATGAGTGTCTCTACTTGAACACTTCTTCCTGGACCAAGTCTTATTAAACCATGCATCATAATATTTTTGTAAATTTTCAATTCATTGAATTCACATTTTCTGTTGTAACATTTTAAAAGGCCATTTAGATACAAGTCCTTAAAATGGGTTGTTTTTATTTTTCTCCTTGCATGTTTTATTATTTTGTCACCACATAGTATTCACCAGTCCTCTAATGAACCCAGAAGTCTACTCAAACACATCCTGAATGGCAAGATTATCATCTTGTGAGCATGAGGTATGTGGCTTCCTGTATATCTTGTGAGCATGAGGTATGTGGCTTCCTATATTAAAAACTACAGCTCTTCAGGATTATGGAAACTGTCCATGTGTAACAGTTTTCATTTTTTGCTTGTTTGTTTCTTTCTAGTGCAATGTGTTCTAATTTTTTATAAACTAAATTAAAAGAACAGACAAGCCAACATACATGCATTTAAACACATTGTAATACTGGTTTATGCTTTCTGACCAACCTTCAATCTATATATTGTTAGTGAGTGTTGTCAATTTGACAGAATCTAGAATCCCTCTGAAGACGGGCTATTAGGCATGCCTGTAAGGGTTGTCTAGATTGAGCATGGCTTCTCAGCATGATGTCTTGATGATATTAGGTTACTTGAGGTGGTAAAACCCACCCAGTTCAGGTGGCACAATTTCCTGGGCTTGGGGAGTAGGAGATAGATAGGTAGAAAAGAGCTGAGCAGCAGCTTGCTTTCATTCCTCCGTGCTTCCTGACTATGGATGGAAAATGACAAGCTTCTTCAAGTTACTGCCACCTTAACTTCCCCATAGTGACAGACTGTACACTCAAATTTAAGTCAGAACAAACTCTTCCTTAGAATTCTTCTGTCAAAGTGTTTTAGACTAGCAAGAGAAAATCAGGTAAAAAATAATATTGAAATCTAATCTGAAGGTGGTGGCATTTGGTGTAGCCTTTAGGAGTAGACTATTGATCAATGGAATTCATTCCCATATAAAAGTGATGCCAGCAAGAGTTATCTCCCCTTATGTGATGTTAATGCTACAGAAAGATGTTGCCATCTGTGAACCCTGAAGCAGGACTTCCTAAGGCACCAATTCTGCCAGTGCCTTAGCCTTCTACTTCTCTTTTTCCAAACTGAAATATATTTGGTTCTTATTTATAAGCCACCCAATCCACTGTTCTAGCCACCCAAATAAACTACTACACATAACCTACATATCTAAGAAAACTCATTGTTGCAGAGATGTTCCATATTAGTGATCATAATCATCATCACCACGCATTCACATGTCAGACATTCATGATGTGCATCCTTCTGTGTTTGGTCTGTTACCACTGCCTCTGTCAGCTCTACAAATCCCATCCTCAGAAAGCAGGCTCACAATGTCTTAGATAAAACATGATTCTGTTTTAATCACCAAAGAAAGTTTTGGACCCACAATCACTTTTAAGGCCTTTTTCTGCCAAATATGCATTGAAGACTATTTGAATCCTGTTTTGCAAACATCTCACAAATGAACATGAGCTGGCTTAAATGTCAAGAGTTTGGGTTGATCTTCAAATATGAGCAATAGTTGGGGAAAACATCTTCAATTCTGCAAGCGGGAACAATGTGCCAGAACCATTCCTATGCTATAGAGCAAATAGCTATAACCAATGCATAATCTTTAAAGGTAGAGTCCGACTCTGCATTACATTTGACTCTTCAGAATACAATGTTATTCTTCTAGAATCATTACTCACCCTTCTGCATCAGAGCCTAGCTCTCATTTTCAATCTCATTCTTCTATCATTTTTAATAGTTAGCATCTTTGCATCTGGCCTTCTGCTTCAAAAGTTATAATCTAACTGTAAAGATTTGGTTCAATTTTCCCTTCTTTAAGCTCTCTTAGAAGTCATTCTTCCTTCTAGAATGACTGATATTTGCTGATCCATAACTTACCTGTCTTCTCTCATCAGACTGACCTCAAAAAAGATGTTTTCTTTTTCATCTTTGCATTCCTCAGACTCAACATCTGGCCCTCCACCATACTAAACAATGCTAAGACATTTATTTCAAAAATGGGTGAGTGAAGAAATAAACTACTTATTTTAAATTTGTTAGAACTATAGTCCTCTGGCAAGAAGAAAATATTTTCAAGTTTATTTTGAGTGTATCATGAGCTTCTAAATTTTTCCCAGGCATTCATGTGTTATAATGAGGCAAGATTAAGTAGGTTGTTTTCTGTGTGACCAGCTTTTCTTCATGAGCAAGGTAAAGGTCATACTTGTATGAGTGTGTTGCTATCATAAATAATCCCCAAACTTTAACCTTCAATGAAAAAAAATGAATCCAAATTCTATCATCTAAAGCCACAGACTATGCATACGCTCCTGATACACAAGATCAGCTCAGCAAGAAGGATGTAACATTTAGCAACCAGGAAACATATTTCAGCTACAGTCAAAATAAAGGGTAGATGTTCACCCCAGTTAAAAGAGAAATGAAAAATGGTTGGGTAACATCGACATGCTTAATGCCTGTTTTGTTTCAGCTCTCATTATGAAGACTACTGTTGTCAGAGACATAATACAATTCCTACCAGAGGACTTAAGAAATAAGATTTAAAACAGGCCAGGGACTTAGTCATCCAGATCAGATTTGCCAAAATGTCCAAAAAATTAATCAGTTCATCCTGTATTGCAAGAGGAGCAACAATCCTAACTCATGAATTATGGAGCAGTTAGTCTGACTCTCAAATCTGAAAGTTTCTAGGGCAATTCATTAAGGAAAAGATCAATTTGTAAAATCCTGGAGGTTATTGAGTTGTTTAGAAGCAGCACACAAGATTTTTCATGTCAAACCAATTCCACTTTCTTCTTCGGGCAGGAGGAGCCGGGTGATGACATGAAAGATGCATGGGAGATGGCTTACCATCTTCTTAATAAGGCTTTGGACACATCAACATATTGACCATCAGCTAATAGGTTCTTTGCTTAAATTCAAGGACAACCAAACCACCTAAAGTGATACAGTAACAATTTAAGGAAATCAATCCTTAACCCAATATTCACTGAGTTTGTGAAATACGTAAGACACCATAATATGTGGCTTACAAAAATGCACACTCCATCAGTGACTTTAATATTAAATAGAAAGCCATAAATATATTTAGGCATTATAAAATAAGGGCTTTAAAATCATGTGTCCTGAAAATAGGCTATTTAAGGTTTGAATAATAGGTGTGTTAATTACTAACAAGAATTTGGTGTCATGTGACTTTTAAGCCTCAGTTTACTCATCCATTAAACTGGGGTGACTGGAGAATGTTTAAAACTTTAGGCATGGTTAGTATTAGATTAGTTAGGCCATGTAAAGTACTAAGGATGGTATAGGGAGTTCAAGGACAAAGACATTTCTACAAGGAGTATATTAGGAAGGGGTCAGGAAAGCAGGGATGGGATGAACAAGATGAATTGAGAAGATGCTTGTGGTTAGAGTGACTCAGGTAAGTGGGACCTGGACACTCAAAATTTGAGAGGAAACTGCTGTGCAGTGTAAAGTTCCTTGTAACTAACCAGCAGCCAAATACAAAGGGAGCTGATTTCTGCCATGGGTTAAAATAATATATCCTAATGTTCAGATACAAGAAAAAGAACTGGGTCTCATCTACAGGTACCCCCTTATTAAGGCCAGAATATTAGATAAAATTACAAATACCAAAGGGTAGATGTGGGGAGTAATAACAAGTTCAAAACAATAAGTATCCAAGAAAAGCAAACAATAAAAACAAAACAAAGCAAACAACAACAACAAAACCCACACACATACACACAAGGCAGGAAAGTAGAAATTAGAATAGGAAGGATTCTTCTATTTCAACTTTTTGAATGTTCATTTTCCTTTGTTAATTATAGTGGCATCTGGTCTGGCTTCTCTAAAAAAAATAGCTGATATTCATTTAAACTGGCATAAGCTCATGGAACAATTGTTTCAAGGAGGAAGTGCAAATAAATGAATTAATTCAAAAGCAAGACATTGGCTCTAGATACACATGGGAAAGCTGTCCAGACCTAATGGTTCTGGATTATTCTCAGTGATGTTCTTCCTTCTTCTCTCTCAGGGTTATACAAGGCACCTAGAGAAATCTATGTAGTATAGGATGTCACCCCAAGGATCTGGTTATGTATTTCCTTCTTGTCTCCTGGCATATGAACCAGTGCCTTGTACAAAGCTAGACACCCAGGAAATAATGAGTTTCTGGTGGGTAGAACTGCTACAGAAATGTACCATTCCTGTGCCTACAAATAAATACATGAATTTCCTGCCTAATAAATTCTAAGAAATGTATGATTTATATGGGAGTCTCAGCTTATATTATTGTCTGACATATCATTCTAAAACAAGAACGTCTCACCTATAAGTGGGAAGAATTCCTCTTGGCAGCAGTGCTTGCCTTGAGTTTTAGAGAAGCCAATAGCTGCCCTGTCAGAGTCAGCTGACTTCAGTGTGTCCCTATATCAGATATGCCATTTGGTTTCTCCTCTTAGTCTTCTCTGATGTATAATGTTTCAGATACTTGATGCTTTCTTATTAAAGGGTGTGAAAACTCTTCTCTATCTCCATCATAGATCCTCTGCTTGGATCTCAAAAAGCTCTCTCCCTGCTAGCAAGACACCCCCAGATCCATGTAACATATCTCCCTCAGACCCCCTAAGGGACAGCTGAGTCACTATCTGCATAGTCAGTCAAAGGAACTGCAGGAATAGCCCCCCACAGCTGCCCATACTATGCAGCCATAAGTGGCTGATATTTAAGTGCACCCAACTGAACTAAAAGTTAAGACAGAATATGAATTATTTTTGAGTTTCAAAACCCACACAAACGGTTAGGGATATGGCTCAGAGTATAAGAGCCCATGCTGCACATAGATGAAGACCTGAGAATGAAGTCCCAACCCCCATGACCATAGACATGCTGTGACTACAACCACAGCACTGTGGGGTGTGGAGACAGGATGATTTCTGTGGCTTGCTGGCTGTCAGCCTCGTTTCTGATTCAATGAGAGGCTCTATTACAAGATGATAAGGCAAAGAGTGATTTAAAAAACAGGGCATCATGCATCTTTCTCTGGCCTCTGTGTGTGCAGCTGCATACTCATGTGTGAACAGACCACACATATATGCCACACACTTAGAAACACATAGAAATTGTAATTAGTTTTCCACAAACGTGCATGAGTTTCTGCCAGCTTTTTACAAGACCATCTTCATGGCCTTATGTCTTATCTGAGTCTTAACACTCTCCATTCTTATGAATTTTTGCCCCATCTAGGAACTCCACACATGTGCATAACTTCTAAATCTAAGACTCCTTTCTCTTTAACTACAAAGTCCCCAGGAGAGGCATATAACTACTTGAGATACTACACTTTGATGAAGTGAAAACAGATCTGGACGTTTTCTGAGCTCTGTCCTGCCCTTTGCAATAATCAGCTGCCATGTTGACAGTTGCTTCCTCAACAATACTCTGCAGCTAGTGAGACTCTTTATTCTATGTACTTTGCTGTCTAGAGCCCTATTAACCTCAGATTTATTAGCTTTTTTTGTCAACTACTTACACAGTCAGCCTCCCAAGAGAAGAACACATCACAGAGCAAAGAAACTCTCAGAGACACATACATAGAGAAATATCTCAAATAGCAAACATTTGCTGAAAGCAGGAAAGTAGAGTGATCACACTTGAATAACCCTTCTCCCCACAAGCACATTCTATGGATATGCCTGTGGATGTTGTGCAAATAAATCTCATTATGCTGCAAAGTGCGGAATTATTCTCTCTCTCGGAGAACTGAGATGAAGCCGAGAATCTCACAAATGTACGGGATCGGCTCCAGATGCACGCTAGATTATATTTATCAAAACGAAAGGATTTGAAAGTGAATCCAAAACAAATTCTTTCAAAAATGTAAGACTGTGCCCCAGAGGGGTTTCCCTTCTTCCTTCTGTCCTTTCTCTGACTCCAGAGGCGGAGGATGGAAAGGAATCTTCATTAAAACAAAGAGAAAAGGGTAATTTGACTTAAGTTACTGAGCCAGAGAGCTGCCAGATGTCAACAGAGCCAGCAGAGGTTACCAGCAGCCAGGGACCAGAAATAGAAATTAGAGCAAATATGTCTATAGAAAAAGTCTGAGAAGTCCATCCAACTCTAAATTCAGAGTGACTGGGAGACCCTGGGGGTGGCCTGTCTTGGCTGGAGGGCTGAGCAGCTGCCTCTGTTTAGTTCCAGTTTCCTCTTGTGTTTTCTTCCTAAGAGTTGTAATCCTAATTATTCTACTTTAATGTATCAACCTGTTCTTTGTGGCTCAGTTTTGATATAAAACCAAGAAAAGAGGATGTAAAAGCATAACACTTCCCCTTGGATTATTTTTGAACCAATGTTGTACAAATGTGTCTCTAAACACACACACACACACACACACACACACACTCATTTTAATCAATGTGCTTGCATATTTCTGATGATCCTAGACTATTTACTGTCATTATCTTTTCTCTCTGAGCTCCATCCTACATAAACTCTCAGCCATTGTCATAGGCAGCCCATGTCATTGTTCCCATGTTACCAGTGAATCAACTAACCCAGTGAATAATGAATGTGTCCAAAGTCATATCCTAAGTGATAGAGACAAGATTGGGAAACAGCTGGTCTGTATCTATAACTTGGGCTCAATTACTACATTTGTCCTGTTAAAGAAAGTACTCACAATGGGTATGGTGTCTCACACCTATAATCCCAGTCCTAGGAAGGCAGAGGCAGGTCAATCTCTTTGAGTTCCAGGCCAGCCTGTTCTTCATAGCAAGTCCCAGAGCTTCATATTGAGAACTTGTCTCAAAGTACGTATTCTTCATAATAAAAATTGTGTAATATACGACAAATGATGTATATTATAATATAGGATCTATGTTATTATCTATATGATATAATATATAGGATCTATAGTACTTTTTAATTTTATTAGTATGTATGAATTACATAAGCCAGCATACATTTTATACATAGATAGAATGTACTTCAATCATTGTCATCCTCCATTGCCCTTCTGTCTCCCCTTGCCTCTTCCCCTCTTCCTCTTCCCTAACATTCCCTTCCTTCCTTTCGTGTCTTTTTCGTTACAAAGTTACCATACTAACGTTTACTGAACTTATAGAAAGCCATCAAATTGAAGCATTCCGATACAAGTTAGGTTTCAATAATATTTAAAACACTAGATTTATACGATGATATGGGAAGGGCACCAGCCACTGGTATATTTAAAATCTTATGGGACTGAAAGGTTCAACACCAAAATAAAAAGCATAACAGTATCAAATGCCTCATTAATTTTTACAGGGATTACATACAGATATTACAATGGTTGGGTTATGTCACATTAAATAAAATATACTAAAACTAATTACAGGCCTAGAGAGTTGGGTCAGCGATTAAGAGTGCATTTGTAGAGGGCCCATGTTCAGTTCCCAGCACCTTTGTCCTGCTCACAACCAACCACTTGTAACTTCAGCTCCAGGGGATGCAAAGATCTCTTCTGATCTTTGTGGAAGGTTCCCACTCACAGGCATACACACATACACATGCACAATTAAAACATAAATTTAAAAAATTATGTCATTCTATTCTCTTTTTTAAATATGGTTTCTGGAAAGTCTTTAATTATTTCTATACTGCATATTGTATTTCTAATGGATAACTTTGACATAGGTTTTTAAGCATAAATTTGGTTTCCGACTCATCATACAATTTGAAATGGTAAAGGTTTGTTGGTTTGTTTTATATTCACATAATTAATATTTTAGCACCTCAGAAAGCCTTGGTTTCTAATAAGCTCTTGAAAATGTAGCTACTATCTTCACATAGAAAATTCAAAGGAATTTACTCAATACAAATATTAAGTAGGTTCACAAGATACATGAAGCAATGTACAAAGTCAAATTTGCAAATATTGACGGTAAATAACTTAAAAATATAGTCTGTTAAAACTGACTCTCTTTTAAACATCACTAAGATACACAAAACAATTCAAACAATTTAAAGAATGCACAAAATTGTGCAACATTCCAAAGAGAAATAAAAAGAAGACATATATATATAATATATATATACTATATATATATAAGTATAGAGATATACCATGTCTATAGATTAGAGGACTAAATATTACAAAGTTAATTTTTTCTTACATTGATTAAGGAAATTCAGTTATATTAAATAATATAATATAATATATTAATATAATAAGCATTTTATGATAGAAATCAGAAAGTTTACTCTTTTTGGTTTTCTTTTTGTTTGTTTATTTAATTTTTTTCTTTCTCTCCATTTTTTATTTAAATTAGAAACAAGATTATTTTACATGTCAATCCCAGTTCCCTCTCCCTCCCCTCCTCTCTTGCCCTCCCCCAAACTAACACCCTACCTATCCCATACCTTTTCTGCTCCCTAGGGAGGGTGAGGCCTTCTATAGGGGTTCTTCAGAGTCTGTCACATTCTTTGGGATAGGGCCTAGGCCCATCCCCTTGTGTCTAGGCTCAGGGAGTATCCCTTTATGGTGAATGGGCTCCCAAAGTCCATTCCTATGCTAGGGATAAGTAGTGATCTACTACAAAAGGTCCCATAGATTTCTGCGGTCTCCTCACTGACATCCATGTTCATGGGGTCTGGATCAGTCCCATGCTGGTTTCCCAGCTATCAGTCTGGGGACCAAGAGCTCCCCCTTGTTCAGGTCATCTGTTTCTGTGGGTTTCACCAGCCTGGTCTGGACCCCTTTGCTCATTACTCCTCCTCCTCTGCGACTGGATTCCAGTTCACTTCAGTGTTTAGCTGTGGGTGTCTGTTTCCACTTCCACCAGCTGCTTGGTGAAGACTGTAGGATGGCATATATGTCAGTCACCATATGAGTGAGTACATACCATGTTTTGCCTTTTTGTGACTGGGTTACCTCACTCAGAATGGTTTCTTCTAGTTCCATCCATTTGCCTTTGAATTTCAAGATTCCATTTCCCCCCCTCCATTGTGTAAATGTACCACATTTTCTGTATCCATTCTTCAGTTGAGGGGCATCTAGGTTGCTTCCAGGTTCTGGCTATTACAAATAATGCTCTGTGAACATTGTTGAACAGATGTCCTTGTTGTATGAATGTGCTTTTGGGTATATGCCTAAGAGTGGAATTGCTGGATCTTGTGGTAGACTGATTCCCATTTTCCTGAGGAACCTCCACACTGATTTCCAAAGTGGTTGCATGAGCTGGCACTTCCACCATCAGTGGAAGAGTGTTCCCCTTTCTCCACATCCTTTCCAGCACAAACTGTCTCTGGTGGCTTTGATTTTAGCCATTCTGACAGGATAAGATGGTATCTCAGAGTTGTTTTGATTTGCTTTTCACTGATGGCTAAGGATGTTGAATACTTTCTTATGTTTGTTTATTTTGATATAAGGTCTTACAATATAGCCCTAAGTGGTCTGCAACTCACTATGTAGTCCAGGTTGGCCCCAAATACAGAGATTGCTCTCTCTGTGTCTCTTGAGTACTGAAATTGAAGGTATGAGCCACCACTGCCAACTCCAAGTTGCTTCTTAAGAAAAAGGCAATAGGAATTTAAACCATGTTTAAGAAAGAAAGAAATTAAATGTTGACTTATTTCAAACTGTACCATTAAAAGTAGAATATTAACAACCTAGTCTGTATTCCCAAGAATATGAGTTTATTCCATCTATAGTCATGACATCATGCATGATATTTCATTGTCTTTCAAGTCAATGAAAGAAGAACAAAGAGACAGAAAAAAATAGTCCAGAAGTCATTATGGTAAGATATATGGACTTCTGACTTTTGACCCACAATTCAACAGGATAAACATAATCTTTACAAAATATCCTGCAGTAATTTTAAGGGAGGAAAATAATTCCAATATTCTACTGCACAGAAAAAGTAGTGTGAATGAAATCATAGACTTAGGCCAGTGAGATGACTCAGCAGGTTAAGGCACCCTCTGCCATGCCAGATAACTTGCCTTTAATCCCTAGAACCCAAATGGTGGAAAGAAAGAACCAACTCGCATAATCTCTAGCCCCCATACACAGGCCATGGTCTTTACATGTGTGCAAGGGATCATATACAAACACAAATGTAAATAAATAAGTATAATGCATCATAGAGTTATAAGCAAAAGATAAAATTCTTACAATTTTCAACGGCAACAAAACGTATCTGTAGCTCAACAAGGCAAAGGTTTCATAAAGATGCAATAAAAACATCAATTGTAACAAGAGATACCAAATTTATTTCATCAAATAGAAAACATCTGCTAATCAAAAGACATGATTCAGAAATGTGAATGCAAGCTACAGTGCGAGAAACAATTTTCACAGTACATACATCTGACAACAGATGCATATGGAGAAAAAAAGTTATAGCAGAATGTTTACAGAAGCTTTCGTCACAAGGACCAGAAACTGGAAACCACCCAAACATCTATCAGCATTCAAATTAATAAACCAGTTGTGGTACCCTAATACATTGAGATGATCACCAGCAATGAAGAGGGAAGGTGGCTGGAAAGATCGCTCAGAAGACAAGATCTCTTACTGCTCTTGCAGAGGACCTGTGCCACACTCTCAGCACCCAGATCAGTCCACTTACAGTCACCTGTAACTCCAGCTCCAGGGCATCTCACAATGTCTTCTGGCTTCCATGGCCACCTACATACATGTAGCATACATTCATATAGACACAGACACATATACAGAAATAAAAAAAAATCTTTTAAAAGAAACAAGGAAAGAGCTACTGGTAGGACATAAATGAATCTCACTCAAGTACTCATGCTGAGTAAAAGCAGCATGACAAGACAGAGCATGGAATACAGTAACATCCATATGATATCTAGAACAGCAAACCAATTTTTGGTGATAAAAAATAAAGCTTATTACTTATTGTGGATTATTAACATAAGTTCAGGGTTAAGTACTTGAGGGAACTTTCTGGGCTAGATAAAACACCCAGTGATGTGACAATAATTGTGGTTACAGGTACATAAATCTATCTGATCATTAAAGGTTTCACCCAGTCTGTGCATTGTGTTCTATATATCAATTCTTACAAATTCAGTTACATAGCTCAAAAGTAATCATGACTTTCATTACTTCATCTGTAATGTTAATAAACTCATTATAGAGTGTGTGCCAGTAGACAGATATTTTTATTTTGTTTGAGAGTCATTCCCTACCTACTGCCTGCCCCTCAGTAGGCACCTAGGAAGTATTCAAGAACTAAACACTGATGTCAACTAAGAATCTGAAATCCAAATTATATACATCATTCTGTTTCTAACCAAGCAGAGTAAGATATAGTAGTCACAAGGCAACTTAGTAGAGTCACTTGAACTATAGGGGCCCTAGAAGACATAATATAGGAATTGGAGGTTAATGAATTCATTTACTAGTTAATTGGTTATAAACTTTATCAGTTCAATCACCAGTAGCTGAAATCAGGCAGAACAAATTCTCCAAGCATGTGGTGATATGCATGCCAACATTCAACAAATAACTAGAAATTTTTAACCTCCAACACAATGAAAAGTGTGTTCGTGTGAATCCTAAGATCAATCATTAGACCTTTTGAAAGATTTGTGACTAGTTTCAAATGATCCAGAATATGGTATCATGCACATGGCTCATGTAATCATAGAAGATACATTAGGGTAGTAACCATTCCATTGAGAAGTAATCCAAACCGACCAAGAAGTGTTAAGAATGCTAGGTGTTCTATGCAAAGAAGGCCAAAGGCTTTGGCTTAGGACCCAGTGTTCCACATGTGCTTGGCTTTTATTACAGATTCTTACATATTCTTAAATATACATGTCATCATAATTTCAAAACAGATCTTCACTTTTCTAAAGCTATAACATTTTCTTAACACACTGAAGTGTGCAAAGCAATTAGAAGGATCTTACAGTGATTGTAGAATCATTTATTACCATTAAAGAACAGTGCTTCCCTGTGGATTGCTACTTAGCTCCACAGAGTGAACAAGGGAACTTTGTGTCTGGCACCTCAAGGCAGCTTCTCTTGAAATCCTTCACCCCAAGGGAAATGAGTTGTATTTCATTTTGCATAATATTGGAATGTTATTTAATCTTGACCATCATTATCTTAAGAAGCTACTTTAGAAAGGAATATTTTTAAATAAGTACCACAAGAATTTATTTGTGTTTCACATTTCTAAATATTGTTCCCAACATAAGCAATTGATGGGGTGAGGAAAAGAAAGAGAGAGAGAGAGAGAGAGAGAGAGAGAGAGAGAGAGAGAGAGACTATAGGGAGAAATATGGAAAGACTCACTCCTGAGAAAAAGTGAAAATTATCTAACCTATGGGAGCAATTTCTATTTATTTTCTATTTTCTTCTATCTCTTAAGAACTCTAACAGATTTTTATGCTCTTTCTTATCCTTTATAAAAGAATCAGGCTTTCAGAAGATTTGAAAAGTAATGGCCATGAATATTCCATTCAATTCAGCCCTACTTTGTGAACAGGGCAACAAAACAGTACGTGCCATTCGGGCTCCATAGTTCTGTGAGAGGCGACTTCTGATAGGGTGACTCTGCCTTGGCTGTTGCTAGGTAATGGCCTTTAGAATAAATGCATACCCTACCTCAAATCAATAACTGTGCAATGCTTATTTAGAACATGATCTCCATGGTCACCAACGAATACCGTGAGAATTTGCTTTTCATGAAACAGCATTTGCACAGAACTTGTCCCAGCCAAAATCTTCTTGAGTACTTAATAAATTTGGCCCTGGTAGTGGAACACACAGTGACTTGTCTTTGCTATCAGATCTATTGATTGGAATGCCATTCATTGTGTGCAGATAAAAAATTATATGGCTTAGCTGGCTCCTGGTTATTAAGATGTGGCCAAGTAGAAATTTCATTCAATTTTAAGAAGCCCTGATATCATTTTTTTCTTTCCATCTTTGCTTCACACAAAATATATTTGAAATTCAGAGAAGAATCATAAAAACCATTTGGTTGTTGTTTGGTTTAAGGAGGAAAAAAGCCTTCAGCTTCAAGTAAGTCCTCTGCTAATAGCTTTTATATCCAGCATGAAAATTCTTTCACTATGAAAGCATAGTGTCTCAGAGATGTGCTTTTAAAAAGAAAACACCAGCCTTGAATGAAGAAAGAGAACACTTGGTGAAGGTAAGGGGAAAAATAAGTTTAGATCCCCATAATACAGAAACTCAAATCATCTCTCACAGAGTCTTAGAGAGCACATCTTCCAGTCAAACAGAATGACTTCACAAAAGAAAGAAGGGAAACAAGGCTGATATGGAGGTAGGGTAACACAGCTGAGTCACTGCAATCCTTGAAGAGGCTACCATGACAAATGCCATGACAATCAAGCACAAGCCAAGTGATTCACTACAGTGGTACTGACTGCACCACAGCTTTGGAAGCTTCGAGTCAGAAATCAGGGAGTGGGTTAGATTGTGTCGTGTGGAGGCTCTGAGGCATCTCCTTCCTTGACTTTTCAAGGTGTCTCACACTGCTTGGAGACCCTTGGCATTCAATGGTTTTTGGCAGTGTACCTTCAGCCTGCTCACCTCTTTGTGTGTCTTCTGAAGACCAGCCATTGACTGAGAGTCACCCATAATGCAAGGTGGTTTCCTGTTGACATTATTTCCAAATTAGGTAACATTCTAACACCTTTGCCTACATAAATTTTGTAGGGCACACTAATCAACCCAATAGTATGGGCTTCTTGGGAAAACTAGATCACATGCTCTAACGAGGCCAATGACCATCACTGATTACTTCGATAGCTTTGTTTTGTAATGTGAAGTCTGAGTATGCCTTCCAGATGGATAAATAAGTGAACAACTACATAATAACTTTTGACTAATAAATTATAAAAGTAGCAATTGGTATCTTAGCATTACAATATATTTTGTGATGTTTATCTTGGTGTTTTTCATTGTGAATAATCCATTCCGGATTCATGTAGAAAACTAATATGATGGCTCATTTTGATTGCCAATCTTATTAAACTAAGACACATCTAGGGGATTCATGAAGTGTACTTCTGAGCATGCCTGTGAGAGTATGTCTATAAAGGATGTTAACAGAAGGGAGGAAACCTCACCCTGTGAGACACTATCTTATATTACAGCCCATTAGGAAGTAAAAGGCATAACAGAGAGTAAGCATGGGCAGAGATCTGACATACACACCCTGCTTCCTGCTCCATTATAATTAAAATAAACTTTTCTATTGCCCCTTCCCCACACTGAAGTCCTCCGAAACTGTGAATCAAAGTAAATCTTTTCCCCATCATGTTGTTTGTTAGGGATTTTGGTCACAGTGATATAAATGTAATTAAAACACTTGGTGACAAGTGTTCTCATGTCCCTGAACCTATCTTTGGATATTTGTTTCCATACTACAAGCTCTGACATATAATGACGGTGTCTAAGAACTATTCTATTTATCTTTCATTGTCAACTTAGAGCCACCTGAGAAGGGAGTCTCTGTTGAAGAATTGCCCAGATCAGACTAGTCTGTGGGCAAGTCATTAGGGGATTGTCTCGATTGTTAATTGGTATGGAAGGGTCACGCCCATTGCAAGCTGCACTGTTTCTTGAGTCCTTGGCCATATAAGAAAGAAACATGTAAGAAAGGCCACATAAGATAAGAACATGTGATCATGGAACTGTGCACAAGTGAGTGTGAAAGCAGTACTTGTTGACTCTACATGGTTTCTGCTTCTATTTACTGCTTCAGCTCTAGCCCTGACTTCCTTCAGTGACAGATGGCAACCTGCAAGCTGAAATAACTCCTTCCCTCCTAAGTTGCTTGTTGGTCAGAGTGTTTTATCACAGTAACAGAATGAAACTAGAACACTCACCAACAAAGAGTTTTCATGGTTTAGTCAAACTATCATGCCTATGCTGGGAGTACATGAAAATAAAACAGAGCCTCTTAGGAAACAATAGCATTTCCAATTAAGGCAAAAAGACAGAACAGTAAGCTGTCTTCCTGTCATCTCCTTTATATACAGTTTTGCCAGAAGTCTAGGGAAAAAAGTGTCAGAAGATTTTTCTCAGGAAAAAATATTTTGCTTTTCCAGAGCTAGGAAAGATTATAAGGTTTCCAGTTAAGAGAGAAACAAACATCATCACATGTTTATTAAATGGAAGGAGTGATCAGAATCAGCAGCCCTCATTGTTAAGACATGGCCATGCTCTCATTTTCCAAAGGCATTGAAAGTTGCCATCTAATAATTGATTAAAGGACTCAAGAAGAAATGGTGGACAATCTGTGGTGTTTATTGTTTTCTCCTTGGGCAGACCCTGGGACTGAGTCACAACTTTAGAAGATAATCTCAAGACAACACAGGAAACTTTAGAACTTCCTCACTTCTTCCAACCTGCCCTGGGTCTTATTTTTTTTTCTTCTTCACAAAACAGTTAAGGGGCACACTTACACTGGTGACAAGTAATAGTATCTTTAAAAAAGTGAATATCTGATATTCAAACTGCTTATAAATAAGACTCCAAATTCATGCATCAGTTAATAATGATATATGGTTATTTGAATAACAGCAATTGGACCCACTTTTCAAAAGCATTTCCCTACCAACCTCATTACTGACATGTGAAATTCTACTATTCAATTGTGAGGTTGTGAGTACAGATTTCTCTTACTGCTGAAAACGCAAATGTCCCCAGAGGGCGGACCACATTAAGGACTTCATTCATAATACTTTATTAAGATCCAGGAAGTGACAATAGTTTCACAAATTTGAAAATATTACCACTCCAGTTATTATGATTGATTTGTAACCTCCATTTCCTGAGGGAAGCAAAAGAAAAACACAGAGCCCTGCTGAAACTGGACCAGCACTCTTGGTGAGTGATGGCTCTTGTGTGCTGACTACTCTCCTCACCTATGGGCATTCTGTCTGCAAACTGCCCATAATCCAGTTCTCACTTTTTACTCTCACTGAAGACCTTGCATAATACTTCAGTGGGAAAGAAGTTACCAGACATACCCTGTGTCTCTACAACATCCCCCAGTCTGTCTGAGTTGATACACTCATCTTCCAACTGCTGTTTCCCACAGTCTCATGGTCATTGCCTCTCCACTCTACCACTATAAAAACCTTTGCCAAGGTATCACATTTCTCTCTTTGTTTCTAAACCCACTGGTTGAATTTCAGCCCTTGCCTTCCTCAGTGCCTCGTTATCTTCTTGTTCATTCTGGAAGCATGTTCTTCACTTGACTTCCTGTTAGTAGTCCATTCTGGTATTCTTCCTATTGTACTACCCAAAGCTCAGTTTGCTTTACTGATATCTGTCTTTCCTCCAGCCTTCAGCACACATGAACCAGGATTTTGATGATTTTCCATTTGGATTTTTAGCTTTGAAGTCCAAATTGGTATACCCAACTACTTAATTGATACTGCTGCGTGAATTTACAGTAGGCCACAAGATCTCATCACATGCCATCTTCATTTTGTTACCCAGAGCCACCATATCTTCAGGACTATTCAGTAGGAAAATGTCAGCTCCGTTCTTTTAATAGGTCAAGACAGAAACCTTGGTGTCTTTTCTTTCATATCACACTTCATGATTACCAGCATCCTTTATAGAAAAACCTTCAAATTTTTCAAGGTCTTACCCTTATGGTGGTTTGAATGAGAGAATGGTCATTCAAATAGTCACATATATTTGAATACTTGGCCCCCAGTTGGTGAAACCTTTTGAGAAAGACTAGAGGGTGTGGACTTGTGAGAAGAAGTATATCACTGGGGCAGGCTTTGAAAGGACTCAGGCCTTTACCAGTGCCCTGTCACTGTCTCATGTTTGTAGTTCAAGATGTGATCTCTCGGCTATTCCTGCACTCTGCTATCTTGGACTATAATCCTCTGAAACCATAGCCATTTTAAATGCTTTCCTTTTTAACTTTATTTGGTTGTGGTTTTGTAATTGCAATTAAACAGTGACTAAGATAATTATGAGTAACCTTTTACCTGGTCGGTTCATTTCCCCATCATTAGCAGCAAGAGAGATGCATTCATAACTAGGGTCAGGTTTCACCACTTGCCTGTTCCCACATCCTTCATTAATCCCTTATCTCATTCAGGATAAAACTAAGTTCCTCGAATATTTACCTGGGGTCTGTATCCCAGCATGTCTGTGAGCTCAGTTTCTATTTCCCTCCAGTTTGCTTCCTCTGGTCATATCAGGTCATTTGTCCTGGCTTCTTCCAATATGCCAAGCAGATTCTGACCTTAGGTCCTTTATGTCTGAACTCTGTTCCCATGTTTTGTTGGCATGGCCCTGTCTCTTTCTTCCTTTAGGTTTCTGATTGCATCTCTTCAGGATGCCTTGTTTTCCAGTCTCTATTTAAAAAGTATCTGCCATCAAATTCCCCAGCACATCCCATTTCTAGGTATCTTATATGCCCTACTTGTTCATGTCTATCTCTTCTAGAGATTGCTAGCTAAACTTCCTAGACAGAATCTCTAAAGTGTTATATAAACTACTGAATTTCTGACACAGCTGAGTGCCTGGTTTATACAGAATTCTCAATATATTTCTTTCAGATAAATAAATAACATTATTTTAGAAAAATCAGCTTCAGTTTTTGCTC
The DNA here is from genome assembly GCF_003668045.3 of Cricetulus griseus. NCBI lineage: Eukaryota > Metazoa > Chordata > Mammalia > Rodentia > Cricetidae > Cricetulus > Cricetulus griseus. Next base: position 38,808,355 of record NW_023276806.1, on the reverse strand, counting down.
AACAATAGCTCCTTTATTCCCATTTTCTTCTTGATAAACTAAGCCAGCTCAAGAGCCCACCATCAACAATACTTCAAAACCCTCCCACCAAGTTCCTTAAAATGAGACTGAAAAGTAATGGGACGTTGTGGGGAATTTTAATATGTTTATTTTAGGTTAGAGTTATCATTTTCTATAGAACTGAACAATAGAACTTATTTAGGGGAAACATTTATAAACAAAAGCAAGTTTGGGGGGAGAACAAGAGAGACAGAATGGGAGTATGGCTTATTAACTGTCAGGTCTCAGTTCCTTGTTTCATGTGCTACCTGTGAGCAACGGATATCTGTGAAAGCATGTAGTAACCTGCAAAGCCTTATGCGATGTGCTATGAACATTCCAAACAGTTTTATTAAAACCATATTTCCTGTTTCTTTATTGTTAACTAAGTCATTTTGATGACATATTTATCAGTAATAGTTCTTTTGAAATACTGTAATATTATCTGCATGAGTAAATAAAGTACTACATTCTACATCTCCATGTCTGCAAAAAGAGAAAAAGGAATAGAGTAACATAGTAGCAGTCTTCCCCAAAGCTGTTCTCATCTCACTTCTGCAACAATGAAGATGTCAAATTACAATGAAAAGGAAAATTCAGGTTATAGATTGAATTAACACCATTCGCACTTAACTCCTTTAGTATAAGGAGAGTATCTTGAGTTATACAGGTATGCACAAAAATAATTCTCAGACTTATTTTTTAAAAGAAATACAAAAGACCCAATATGGACAGATGCCTAAGATGTGGTGAATTTTGCCTAATTTGTAATAGAAGGAGCCAGAAACCAAGGGATGTGACAGGCTTATAAAAACTGCAAAGGTCCCCAAGTGGGTTCCCCATGACTGCTCCAGAATTGCATCCCTGTCCACACCTGAGACTTGGGTTCCACTTCCAACCCATACAAATTTGTGTTCTTTTAAACAGTGTGACTTTGTGGTAAATTTTCACAAGAGCTGTAGAAAATGGTTAGAAGGAACAGTGTGACGAAAGCATGGGTTTCAGTGTCAAACAGACCAAAGACAACTTCAGACTCCAGCTCACCCGGGCTTGTTCTTCATCAATAAATTAGGGAAGTTAGAAGGGGACTCTTTCATGGAAATTTTGTGAGAACTGCCTAGAGGAGGCATGGAATAAACCTTCCAACAAATACATTAAGCCCTTAGTGGCCATTAGCTCTCAGTTATTAACTGTGGTGGCTTGAATGAGAATGGTCTCTTGAATGCTTGGACCTGATTGATGGAACTGTTTGGGAAGCTTTAGGAGACGCCTTGTTGAAGGTATATCATTGGAGGTAGGCTTTGAGGTTTAAAAATCCTCTCTCCTCTCTCTTTCTCTCTCTGATTGCTAGTTGACATGGCATGTAGGTGCTCAACTACTGCTCCAGCACCATGCCTACCTGCTGCCATGCTCCCTACCATGATGGTCATAGGCTAACTCTCCGAAACTGTAAGCCAACCCCCAATAAACTCCTTCTTTTATAAGTTGTCTCGGTCATGGTGTCTATAGAAAAGTAACTAAGACACTATCTGATCATTTCTATGTGAAATTTGAATGTCTGTTACTGTAGCAGCCAAAGACCTGGGAAAGAAATCTATGCATGTATTAAAATGGAGATGGAACTTGGATGCCTGAAGAACTGAGTTCAGGTGCAGGCTATCATAGCAATAGGATCTCAAGCAAATCATTGAACTTCTCATCCACAAACTAAGATAATCACAGTGCTTCATCTGTACCAAATTAGGTACTCGATGCAAAAGCACTTCAGAAACTTAATTCATGGGGTTGGTTGCCTGCACTTAACACAAATCCTTTTCCTTAGTTTCTTTTCTATTTCATTTTTAAATGTGGAATAATGAATAAAGTCTCTTGCTATAGCCAAATTATTGTTAATTGGATTTGATACATGATACATTTTAAGCAGGTAAAGAGGTAGCTGACAGGAAAAAAAAATGATACTATGACCCAAATGAGATTTCTTTAAAATATAACAGAAAGAAAATTCTAAAATCACCAGAAATCTAGGTATTTCCTTCATTGTCCTAAATCTTCTTCAAAAACACTTATCTCATGCTCAGCTCATGTTCATCAAAATTCTTTTGAACAAGCTGTCTGTCTAAAGACAAGATTGCCCCTGAGTGGAATAGCAATCCTATAATCACAAACTGGATGGGCCAAACGAGGCTCTCAATCTTTTTTCTTTCTCTTCATATTAGCTCCCATACCTCAAAGTCTTTAATTCACTGTAATCTACCTGTGTGAGGGTCTACTGCAACAATGTCACAGGACAAGACCCTCCCTCTCTCAATAGATTCATTATCCTCTTTTTTCCTTTATAAAATGATTTGTACATTTATTTATATGTTGGAAAAGGGGGTCTTCACATGGCACAGTGAGCAGGTGATGTCAGAGGATAACCTACAGGAGTGGGTTCTCTCCTTTCACCATGTTGGTTTCAGGGATCAAACTCAGCTCATCAGTACCTTTATCCACGGAGCCATCTAATTGGCTCCAAAATCCTCTTTTTCCTACACTTATCCCCCTTTCTTAGGCCTGCAGCAACCCAAATAAATGAAGGCTCAAAATAACAGAATGGATGATATTACAACACAGAACATATAATGACAGGGTGTTATTACAGAGCTGGAGCAGGATAAAGTAGGTGAATGTGGGATTCTCCACACATGCAATTCAGGTCAGGTCACTAGCTCCACGAATGTGTTATGTACAGAATTCCCCAATGTCACAAATTTGCAGACTGCTAGACTGATCTTTGCCATGCTTTTTTGTCTCTTCCCAGAGTCCTTAGCATGCCAGGATGAGTGAGATTATGACATCACAGCAGGGGATGAGAATTCACTGGATCATGCTTGCTTGAATATGCCTTTGCTTAAATGTCTGACATCCAAAGATGAAAACTCACTGTAGTTTTTAAAAGAGCATATAGAGCTGGGGTCCTATGTGTAGCTGGGGGTGGTACAGGAGCCAGCAAGCAGATTTGCTAAAGGTACAAGAAAAATATCAAAGAAGAAAGGGAGTTCCTGGATTATTTTATGTCTTTCAAGGCAACACACTATTGTGATTGTGTTAAAGAAAAAAATATTCCTCTTGGAACTCTCTGTGACTTGAGAGCAAAGCGCAGTCTATCACTTTCTTTCCTTCCTCTCTCATTTACTTTGCTCCTCCTCAGCCCTAAAGACACATTTTCCTTATTTTTCTCCTTGATGTATTTTTCTCTATTACACTCCTTCTTGAGTCAAGAGAGGAAGAAATAGTGATGATTTAGCAAGGAATTCAGGTAGTGTTTTCCCCTGTCTCTCTGTGTGTAGAGAGATGAATAGGCTATGGCAGAAAAGATTGTATTGATATCTCATAACTAAAATGTTTGAAAATCTAGGAATTAATTACCATTCATATTTCTCTGACTTTAAGTTCCCCCCTTTACCAGAGCCTCAAAGCTTATGATCACACCTTAATTATTCTCAACAGCAAATAACCATGTACTTGAGTTTCACTGTGATCCCATATCCCCAGAGTTAGAATTGGAATTTCAGAAGAGACCTTCTTTACATGCAAGAGCTACGTGCTCTGCTTCTTTGATTCCCACTGTCTCATAACTAGGCTAGTGCTATTCCCTCCATAAATGTTTACCAAATGCCACCCAGACTGTGTCAAGTACCAAGATCTCAAACATGTAACTTATATTAACAGCTGGGTCAGTTAGTGATGGGGTGATAATGTGTGATGTGAGCTTCTCTGGAAAATGCCCCTCCATCAAAGAAATGTCCAGCAAAGCAAAGTCGAGTCCTCAATAGCCTACAGAGATGAGTATGAAATTAACTTACACACTAACTGCTGTGATTGATGAGTACCTAGCAAGGCTGATCACCTACCCTAACCATGGTTCCAAATTTCATATGCACAATAGAGATCTTTGAGAACCACTGATGCTGAGTGCCAATGAAAACCAAATGAAGGGGAAACTTTAAAATGGGATCTTGGACATAGCTACCTTTCAAAAGTTACCTGGGATAGATCAATGGCTCAATGGACAAAGATGTTTGCTACGAAACATGACAATTCAAGTTTGATCCCCAAAGGTCACATGGTGGAAGATAATAGACTCCTGAAATATGTCCTTGAATCTCATCATGGCATGTGAACACACAGAGACACACACACATGACATGCACACATGTGCATGCGCAGTCACACAGAGAGAGAGAGAGAGAGAGAAACAGAGACAGAGACAGAGATACAAAGACAGAGAGAGACAGAGGGGGTAAAAGTGCTTAAAACTGTCTTAGCTGCTGTGATGCTCACTTTTAATCCCAGCACTTGGGAGTCAGAGGCAGGCAGATCTCTGTGAGTTCAAGGCCAGCCTGGTATACAAAGCAAGTTTCAGGACAGCCAGGGCTGTTACACAGAGAAACGCTGATATAGGCATGTGTTTGCATATGCCATTACCCTTGTTTCCCAATAGAGCCATTCCTTAGATTGTGTCACTGGAGATCCAAAATGTCTGGGGAACTCATCTTAAAAACTGGACACATTCATCAAAGCATTGCACATGATTCCAATAATCAGAGATAAGCATTTACATACAAGATTTTATTAGCAGGCAATTGTGAAACTAAATGATGGCGTTACTGTAGAGTTGAACATGTAAGAGCAGATACAAGCTAAAATACAAGGCTTTGTTCTCCATATTGAAAATGGGAGAAAGGGTCCTCCACTTTGCTTCTCCCTCAGAATATTTTTGTCAGGAAACAGCTACAAGTGTCTCTTTACCTCTTTGAAATTAGTAACTTCTGATGACTGACTAGGTCACTAATTTCTTTCAAGTCTAAGAAAAGTCTCTCCAGGGCCTTTGAAATGGACACTGCTTTTATCTGCCAAAAAGGCCAGCTTGAGAGATAAGTCTGATTGAGAGATCCTGCCTCAATGAATAAAGGTAGAAAGAAGTGCTATAAATATTTGCAAGAATCATGTAAAAACACTTGCATACAGAAAGTGATAAACAACATATTCATTTTTGCAATGTAGAGATGCAGCATTTCTCATGGCACTGACAGACAAATTGTAAATTCAATTAGAATTATAGGTAGGATAATCATGGCCTGTAGAAGTTTGATTCCCAACATCATGAAAGATGATGGTAAGTGCCAACTTATGCTCAGAGCACTCCAAGGCAAAGATGTTGAGCAACCATACTGAAAAGAGAGTTGACTCTGGAATACATCTTTTTGGTTCCCTCAGTAAAGGGTTAAGTGAGTAACCCTTCTCTAATCCATTCCAGTTCTATCAGTTGGTGCTGGGCAAAGTTTCACTTAATAAATGAAAAGCTGTCCTTGCAGAAAGCTGTTTGACAAGTAGAGAGACCAAGAGGATTCCAATTTTAATCACAACAATGAAAGTTCTGGTGAATCACAGTTTGGGGATTATATTCTGTTGAAACAAAGCTAGTGCAGCCAGAAATATGCAATCTACCCTTCAAAATGATTGGGCATTTCATTATCTGAGCATATCTAAGCCAACTATGCTGAGGTTCTGGGCTGGTCAGATGGGTAACCAACTAAAATGAGGAGACCCAGAGGACTCATACAAATGACATTCCACACATGGTCAAAACAGGGAAAGTTGAATTATTCTGAGATATATCTCCTAGGGTCCAAGACTTGAGAGTTAATAGAAAAACCACAAAGAGGAAGGTTGGAGGTGACACGAAATGCTATGAGTATCTTAAATTATAAGGATTATTTTCAGTTTCAATAGAAGCTAATCACCCACACCATAAGAATTTGGGGTAGGAGATTCAACAACAACCTGCAGAACCAAAGAAATCCCTTACTTCTATATGCTCTATAGTGAGGATGATCAATAGCTAGAAATGGGATCTTACTACATGGTGAATGTTCCTTGGGACTGCTATGTACTGGCTTAGAAAAACTAATAAATAGGATATGAGCCCATGAACCAAGTTGCCTTGAACATGGGCTTTGGAACCTGATCTTGTTTTTCCCCTACCTTGCTGTATCGGTCTCCTAAGGTTCACAGCAGAGACCCTGAACATGGAGTGGAAGAGAAGCTAAGAGTTGTGCGACCAGTCCTTCTACAGTTCTACCACAGCAGCAGCTGTTATCTGACCTGGGGCCATTACCAAAACATGCTAGAGGTGCTTCACTCAATACAGAACCTAGGGTGGAGAAAACACTTTGAAAACATGAATGGATGAATCATGTTAATAAAGATGCCTTTGTTGTTCTTTTGCTTTCAGTGGGGATCATTTATTTGGTGCATAGCAATCTTGTTTAAACTCATAATTACCTGGTAAACACAAAATACCTATCTTGACTTAATCTATGGGGTGGCTCTTGTCTGGCCTTTAACACTGGTGTAGGCTAAAGATTCTGGAGCTACTGTTTAAAGGCAAAAGGCCAGACCCTGGCAGCCCCAACCTACTAGACTAAGTCACTCATCCCCACATAAGCAAGCAGATGAGAAATATCAGAAAACAGAAGCGGTTCAAGACACCAAGATTTCTGCCATGAGCTTTAAGTCCAAACAGAGATCAGGGAAATGTACTTAGGCAGTTTTTGTTAAGGTGTTATCCAATGGATCAATGTGTTACCTCTGGTTCTACAAGGTGGGCCAGAGAGCTCCTTTTCCTAAGAGGTCATCGTAGTTCACAGGATATGATTGTTCTTGGTCTAGAGTTCAGGGTTCCCATCATAGACAATTGCCCTCATGAGGAGGGGTGGTTGTCAGTCAACTAAGTTTTTCTGTCCCTGGAATCCAGACTGAGTAGAGGTTTGGAACAATGGTATCACTGCACCTTCACACCGAAGGAGGATGAGACAGGTAAGGTAGACAGATAATTTTTGAGTGACTATTATACCTGGGTAGAGTCCAGCAGGGGCTAGGCCAAAAGAAAGGAGACAGACACAAAATTCAGGTGGAGATGAGAGCCTGATCCTGCTGTGACTTACCATATAGGCCCTAGCGAGGAGTCAATGCATTTTAACAAAACAGTTTCTAAGTACCTATTATAAGGCAGGGAAGCATAGCAGTATAGCATCCTGGGAGCTCCATTTGGTTGGAGGCAATGCACCCCTTTACTTGTAATAATACTCTTGGTTCTTTCACCTATATGTACTATACACACACATCTCTCTCCAAAAAATGTCCCAAAGTGACCCTAAACACCCTAAACATTTGGGAACCCCTAAACATCTTCCCGGTATGTTAAACATTAGTGTGAGTCTCCCTGTCCCATTAACAATAAAACTCAGTTTTTATTTATGTTCATTCCTAGTGCATCTGAGTGTGAAGACTAGAAGGGTTAATATGGCCTGAACTAGTTTTGGATGATGCATAGTAAGACAAAACTGTGTCCCCTACTGACTTTCTAGGGAGAACCCCGTATTTATCATCTTAAACCTATGTATAACAGGCATGCTTATGCTTAAAATCAGATGCACTACAGAAAGGGACATGCATAGTAAGAGCAGTATTATCATCTAATCTATCAATAAAAATGGAGATCCATGCAAACTATGCCTCCTCGTAAACACCCCTCTTCTCAGAACTCATAAAAAGAGCCCCTAGGTTGTTATCTGAACCCTCAGGTATCTTCACTCATGTCATATTGTCAATCTCTATCTCTACATTCCTCTCTAGTCTATCACTTTAATCTAAACACAATCATCTTGTTTATTTTACAAATCAGTATGAACCCTTTTTCCCCAGATCTTTGAGTAAGAGACCACAACCTGGAAACACCCAGCCCAGACTGACTCTGACCACCAGAAACCTGGTGAAGACCTCGGTGTGGACTGTATTTTTCTAATGCATCCCTCATCTCCCTACCCATGTTCTCCATAAAATCAAAACAATCCATATCTTATTATGGCCAGGTGTGCTTGAAAATTTGATCTGATAATTATACAAATGAGCACACTTTCCTTATCCTTCCAGTGAATGAGAAGCAGACCAACAGAGGAGGTGGGCTCCACTTTCCTGCTTTCTCCCAGCAACTTTGGAACTCAATAAAAGGAAAAGCAGTTATGTATTTTCTTTATGAACTAACAGTTCCCTTATCACAAGCTTTAAATAAATACATCAGAAATTGCTTGATGGAATAGATACTTGAGGCTTGATCTTTATGTAAAATGTAAAAATCATACCTCTGATGTCAATATTCATATGACAAATGGGCTCTTCAATTAAAAACAGACAATCTCAGCCTTCCCTGAATCATTTTCTGACTCACAGTCTAAAGAAACTTTCCTACCAGCAAATTAAAAAGATGAGAGAAACCTGCACTGAAGGAGTGACAGCTGCCCTAAGTGTGGGAGTCCTACGCTCCTTGATTAATGTGAACTAACCCATTGATAACAAATGTGTGAGGGTGACTGTACCGCAGGAGACTGAGCCAGTAAACCCTCTCAGAGTACATCTACACTTCTTTTTGTGTTTTTACAGGACAATAAAATCTAAGTGCAAAATGAACTGGGGAAAAAGAGATTGCCTTTGAGAAGCAACAACTCTGAGAAAGCAGAAACTCTGAGAAAGCTGCTGATCACAGTGGGCCACTGTCCCATTGTTTCGTGGAAGAACTTCTTGACCATTGAAGAGATATGTTCTCAGGTTGCCATGACCTCTCAAGCACATTCAGAGGAGAGAGAGAGACATTTCCAGACACCAGCACCCTACAGTGCCTCACTGGTAGCTCCAAGGAACCATTTTTTTTTTTTTTGGTTTGATGTAATTTACAGGAGCAAATGAATTTAGTGTGTTACCACATTGGTAAATTGAACAACTAGGACATAGGGTGGTAACTTGTGCAAAAATGAAATGCCCAAATATTTAGCTTGTGGGAAATGGAATCTTAAAAAATAATTCTGAATCACTATTAATATTGATATACAAATTCTGATGATGTTTTCCTATACAAAGTCCATAACAGGACATTGATATAGTTCAATTGATAAGTGCTTGGCTGGCATCCACGAAGTCCTGGGTTCAGTCCCCTGTATCAAATAACATAGGTGTGGTTTTGCCCACATGTAATACCAACACTTGGAATGTAGATGAGAAGCTCAAATTCATCCTCAGCTATACGTAACATTCAGGCTAGCCTGAGATACATGAGAATCTGTCTCAAAACAAAACAAAATCCATGTATCATCTACACCTCAAAAGCATTGTAGACAATTTTCCTATCAACAAAATTTCCTGAAGAATATAGTATTCAGCCTGACATTGGTGGCACAGACATTTAATCCCAGCACTCGGGAGGCAGAGGCAGGCAGATCCTTGTGAGTTCAAAGCCAGCCTGGTCTACAGAGCAAGTACCAGGATAGGCTCCAAAGCTACACAGAGAAACCCTGTCTCAAAAAAGAAACAAACAAAAATACATAGCATTCATTTTTCCAAAGGAGAAAAGGGTTCTCTTGGGGCTAAAAGTAAGGACATACTGGGAAAAGGCAGAAAACAGACATAAAAGTTTCCAATTTTTATAGTGAATATTTCTTTCATATTAAAATGTTATTCAAAATCACATTAATAAAACCACCACCATCTACCAGGTCAGCCAAGTGAATAATTGTGTTATTGAAGATTTCTTGATATTTTTAAAACACAAGCAACCATGGAATTACAGTCTATACCCAAATCTTCTACAACATATTGTCATTTCAGCACCTTTCAGCTGCCACTGCACAAGACCAAACCCCCTACCTCTCATCCTTCAGTGTCCTATTACCTTAGACAACCCAACAGAGGTGATATTATTTCAGGACATATCTGAAAATAACTTTTTTTTTAATAACCAACCACCTGCATGGCAGGAAAATCACAGGAAGCAAATAACCATCCCTGCATGAGACACTGTCGCCGGCAATCTCACAAGGTAATGAAACCAATTCCACACTTTGCTGGTAGCCTGCCACTGAAGGAGAAAAACCAAAAGGTTTTGATCATCCTGCAAGTGAAGCCTAGAAGAATTCCTGAATTTAAACAAAGAAGAAAGGCAGAGTGCCCTGAGTTCATTGTTCTCAGCTATTTAATTGTCCTCCTGATTCAATGTTCATCCAGGTGCATGAAGCACTACTGGACTTCTAGAGACCAAACTGAGCTGAAATGAAGAAAATCGTACGCAAGCAGAGAAAAGATATGATTACAGCAGCAGGGAGCTGCAGCCCAGAAATCTGAATTTTGAGCTCAGGCAAACAAGTTCTTCCAAATTCACAGAAGAAGTCTCTTGATCATTCTTTCACTGATGGGTAAGTCAGAAGGAGTTTGAATCAACTTGTGAGATCCTGGGGAATTCAAATGCCTGTCACAATAGATGATAACTGAGCCCACCACACCCTGCAACATCCAGCCGAGCTCAGACTTCTGATGAGATTATGAATGGCACAGAGAATCTATTCCTCTAATGGACTGGAAGGAGTGGGATGTGTCCAGAAATAAACAAGTAGCCTAGTTAGTGTGCACAGGTTCTGTTTCCCCAAAGCCAGATCCACTGAGAGAATTAGAAGAATGAATTTTCTTTTTTGAAGTCTCTCTTCAACTTTAAGCATTTCAGACAAGATTCAATAAAAAATTTTTAATCTAATTTTTGTGCCAGCAAAGCCCATATAAATCAGCACAAGCCCTGAAAAATTGAAGAGGCACTGTGTTTTATTGAATCCATAAATCTAAGAACTTAGCACTTGAAGAACAATCTCTCTCTCTCTCTCTCTCTCTCTCTCTCTCTCTCTCTCTCTCTCTCTCTCTCTCTGTGTGTGTGTGTGTGTGTGTGTGTGGTGTGTGTGTATGTGTGTGTGTGAGAGAGAGAGAGAGTGAGAGAGAGAGAGAGAGAGAGAGAGAGAGAGAGAGAGAGAGAGAGAGAGAGAACAGGCAGTGAATAGAGGCCAAGAGTTTAAAAAGCCATATTCAAATCCCACATGTATAAAGTATCTGGGGGTAAGAATCTCACATAAATAGAATTGAATAAGTTCTCTGAACTCAAACCAGCAATTTAAGGCCTGGCTATGGTTTTGAGAACCTTTGTGTCGACTTTAGGCTTGATTAGCTTCTTTTCTCACTGGTGTGACCTACTACCTCATGAAGGAAACTTAAGGTTGAAGAATTAATTTGGACTCAGAGTTTGAAAGAATAAAGTCACTCATGATAGAGAAGGCATGGTTTCAGGTAAAGTCATGGCGATGATAGCATGGGGCCGCTTGTCCACTGGAACAAGAACCACAGGAAGGAGAATATCAGACTCACCCGAGTTTCTCCTTTTTCCTTTTTATTAATCCTGCAAATCCAATCCATGGAATGGTGCACACACATTCGGAGTAGATTTTCCTCCTCAGTTAATCTTCTGTAGAAACACCATCCCAGACATGCACAGAGACATCACCTTGGTAATTCTAAGACTAGTAAATTTGACAGTGAATAGTAACTGTCTACTCCTTACCAACTTGACATCAAAACATATCACTTTAAATCAAAACATCCAACCCTGGCCTCTAAAGTCTTGTATGGAGCTCACAATAAAAAGTGCACTTAGTCCATCTCTAAAAGTCCCCTGAGTCTTAACAGTGTCAACATGGTTCAAAATCCCAAAGTCCAAAGTCTCCTCTGAAACACAAAGAAAACTCTCAACTGCCATACTCTGTAAGACATAAATAAGTAAATGATAAAAAAAGAAAAATAAATAAATAAAACAAGCCACAAATTTGCAATACACAATGACACAAAGTAAACATCTTCCCTTCCAAAATGAAGAAAAGAGCAGGTTAAAGCAAGACAAAAACGAAGTAAGGCACATAGCAAATCCTGAAGCTTTGTGCCTAGAAATTGTAGCTTACGATGCAATCATCAGGTGTCCAGTGGTCTTGGACATCCCTGTCCTTCCAGCTCTGTTGCCTGCAGCAGTTGTGGCCTATTTGTGGCTAGTTCTACTCAGTGTCTGCAGCTTTCCTTGCCAAATATTGAAGTTCTGGCATTTCTGGCAACTGGCATCCCACTGTAACTTAGGCTTCACTCCTAGGGCTGCTCTCAAAGCCAACTTGGGTTCTCTCCAGGCAGAGAATCTGATTCTACTACACATTTCTTGGTCTCGCCAGCTTTGTTCCTTTCTTTCTTTCTTTCTTTCTTTCTTTCTTTCTTCCTTTCTTTTTGTAATTGACTCCACTTTATTCTGGATGCATATTACAGTTAACAACTCGAAAACATTCCAGTGGACACTGAAAGCTAAGGCCATTCTGTGAGTTATTAAAAAAAAAAAAAAACTTGGTGTTCCCACATAATGATCTTTTAAAAAACGAGTGACCAAAACCAAGACTCTGAAATAGGCATTTAAGGTAGGTACAAAACACTTTTACAGGCATGTCTATGTGAAGTTCACGGTGTGGCCAAGCCATTTTCATTCTCTATAGTGTAAGAACCCAAAGGCAGCCACTAGCTCAGCACCCAGCTCTCTTCAAATTGCAACACAGTGTTTTGTTTCTGTCCACCAGTGACCAGTGTTTAGACACCATTTTTCCTCCTAGTGAGTGACAAGGAGGAACTTTATCTAAGAACACATTATAGAATTCTTGGAACAGGAAAAAAGAAAGGGACCTGTAACGAAGGCACTGAAAGCACATTATTTTATATAAAGAAATATAAACAAGTTAACACCAACAGGATCCCTCCATTAGTCTTTATTGTGATTGTGCCAGAGCATCTCCGTGGCATCACCAGCTTTCGAAAATCTTGGTGCAAGCCTCTGTGACCCTCTCCTTCTAGTACCTTCTACACCTACAAATTCAGTACCACATGGATGACATCAAGTTCTGCTGAGATTTCAAAGTATTTCCAGAATCTAGGATGAAAATTTCTGTGTGCCGTCATAACTGAACCAGGAAAAACCCTTCCCTAGGTAGTCATTTGCCAGCAAGGATTTCCACATTCTCAGTTCAGGCTCTCTCCTTCCAAATGAATTTGTGTTTTTAAAAGCCAGAGCTTTTGATAAGTGGGGTGTTACCCTCAGGAAACTTGCTGGTTGTCACTGTTACAAATATATACTTTCTCATTGTTTGCACCATCTCCTTAGCAATCAAAGCCACTTTGTCCACATTTGCTTTGTCCAAAGTTTAACAATTCAGACTCAATTGTCAAAGGATCACTAATAGAAAATCTTCTTAAAATAAATTCAAGCTCCTTTTCTAGACAAACTATGTATTTTTCCTATCTTCCTACTCCACTTTCAGCTCTGTTTCATTGTAAATCTGGCCAAGATGGGTGAGTAACCTCCATGTCATCACCATTTTATACAAAACTTTACAACTTCATTTTCATGAGAAGGCTGTCTTTCTGGTCTGAATTTTGCATCCAAGAAATGGAGTGACATTATGATTCAAACCTTTTGAAAATTGATTTCTCTTTCTTATGGTCAATTTTTTTCAGACAATAGTCTGAAAATTATTGTTTTAAAGAAAGCACTTTAGACTCTACGTAACTTAAGTTTGGACCAATGCTAAAGCAAACATTTTGAGCAATACTAATTTTATTTTCCTCCTCATATTAATATTTCCTGCTGAGTCTAATCTGTCTTCCATCACTACCACTGACCTTAGCCCAGATGTCTGAAGCATCAGCAATTTGCCTCTCCTCCTTGGAAAAGCTGGAAAAGATTTCATCTCAGTCATTTGAACTTTTTTATTTTATTAATAAGACAAATTATAACTCAGAAATTTTAGTGATCCACTTTACTTATTCAAATAGTGAATAACTAATAGCAATTGGAAATCAAAGATTGATATTTTCTCTTAGGGAATTAGAGTGAGTGAAATTACACTTTGCTTATTCTGAGCATAAGGGCATCAATTTCACACTGCACCAATCTGATGAACAAGGCAGGAAAGCATGTAAGAGTGAATGGGAGGCCAGAAATCGCCAGCTCTTGTTTCTTTTGTTTGCTTAAAAGCTATTTTGTTTTTATTTATGTGTCTGTTGGAGCTGGACAGATGACTCCATGATTAAGAACCCTGACTGCTCTTCTGGAGGACTCAGGTTTCATTATAAGCACCTACATGGTGGCTCACAACATCTATAACTTCAGTCCCAGGGAAAGCTGACAGCCTCTGTGGGTACTGCATGCCCATGATACACATATGCATGCATGCAGGCAAAACCCAAACACATAAAAATACCTCTCTCTCTCTCTCTCTCTCTCTCTCTCTCTCTCTCTCTCTCTCTCTCTGTGTGTGTGTGTGTGTGTGTGTGTGTGTGTCTCTCTCTCCCTCTCTCTCTCTGTGCTCTCTCTCTCTCTCTCTCTCTCTCTCTCTCTCTCTCTCTCTCTCTGTGTGTGTGTGTGTGTGTGTGTGCATAGAAAGCCAGAAGAGGGTGTTAGGTCTCCAAGGATTAGACTTAAAGGCAGTTGTGGGCCCCCTGACATGGGTGCTTGGAGCCCAACACCAAACCCCTACTAGAAGAGCAAGCACCCTTTACTGCTAAGCCATCTCTCTAGTCCCATCCTGCTCTCACTTCTGTATACTGGTTGAGGTTAGTAGATTGTGTCATTGACCAAATCCAGTCCATGGCCTGAGTTTACACATCTATTAGCATACAGTCTATGGCTGCTTTCCTAATACCAGAGTTGAGAGAGACAGCATGAGCATAAATCTCAAAAATAATTATTATATGATGCTTTATAGAGAAATGATGTTTCTTCACCAAATATGGTCTCTAGTTTGGGAATGATCATTAATTATAAAGTGGCATAGTAACTAGAGAGATGTTAAGACTCTTCCACTAGCTGGAGTTAAGAACCCCAGCCCAGCCGGGCGGTGGTGGCGCATGCCTTTAATCCCAGCACTTGGGCAGCAGAGGCAGGCGGATCTCTATGAGTTCGAGACCAGCATGGTCTACAAGAGCTAGTTCCAGGACAGCCTCCAAAGCCACAGGGAAACCCTGTCTCAAAAAACAAAAAAAAAAAAAAAAAAAAAAAAAAAAAAAACCGAACTCCAGCCCCATTTCACAGCAACTTCTCAGATACAAGGCTCACCATACCCTGGCAACACAGTTTTCTTTCTACACATACAAATCTCAAACAAGTTATTTTTCCTTAACAGGATCCTTCTTCCACCCTGTACCAAACCATCAGCTCCTAGGTGGATATAGTATCTCATACTTCCATTCTATTTTACATGTAATGACACTGTAGGGCATCATCAGTCACCCGGTACATCTCTGTGTAACCAGACATGCTCTCACCTATCTTCTCCTCTACCATTCTTGAATCATTCTGTCTTCCACCCCTTCAAACCAAACAACACATCAGTGTATCTTCTCTATGTATCAGTGACACTGACTTCCTTCAGACAGATGAATAAACACTTGCAATGTCTGAGTTTAATTTAGTACTAAAAATGAAAACTGATGATAGCATCAATTCTATCTGAGAGAAAATAAAGAATTTGTGATGAGGCTGTTTCGGGTAGTAAAAATATTATTATTGTACATGTCCTAAAAGTACTGAGAAAACAATGATTTTATGAATTTGCTATATTAAAATCCATGAAAAATATCAGGTTATTCTAAAAAGAGAATGAATCACAAATATGCTTTCTCTCAAACGCCTTAAAGTAGTTATAAAAGACAAGTGAGGCAACATGAAATTAATTAAATATAAATAGAACATGATTGATCTCCTGCCCCTAGGAATTCATTAACTCTCACTGATTAGATTTGAATAAATCAGGATATACAGTGTTACTTCCATGGAGTCTCTCAGAACAGGTTGACAGTAAGGGTTTCAGGTAGAAGGTCCTTAAAAGACATGGGCTAACACAGAGAGACACAAGCCAAAGAAATTCATGCTTTGTTGCTGATGGTAACTGAGAGAAAATGAGGAAGCAGTAAGAAAAGAATTAGGGAGAAAGAAATGACCTGCTAACTAACGGAGTGTGGGGGTCTGCTGAAAGACGCAAATTTTTAAATGTCAATTCACTACATATAAAACCATTCACTGGTAGGCAAAATGTCTTGATTTTGAAACTGACCAAGACCCAAGATGATTAGAATCAACCCTTCCAGACCATTCTACCTTATGGCAGCCATGTTTCTCTAAACAGAAGTTGGCTATCCACTGCAGGCAGTTTTGGTGGAACCTGGAATAAAAATGTAGTTACCACAGAGAGAAGGCTGAGTGCTTAGAGAAAAATGACTGTTCTGAAAAAGAGTACATCACTGTGGCTGGAAAGCTTTTGAATGAGACTGGAGAGGTTTATAATGTTGTGCTTTCCCCTGGTCTATACCTCAATGCCCACAACTTGGATAATCTTCCAGGTTCATTCTAACAATGGCTTAACTTCACTCACGAAGAAGAGTTACTGAAGATAACCTAGGCTAAGCATTAGGAAGTAAGTGATATGGATGGTAGACAAATGGAATGGAAAATGACAAGAAAAAATGAACCACCCTGTCACCTCAATGTGTATGTCTATGAAGAATAACTCAAACAAATTTGCCTTGAGATTTTCCATTTTCTTTTTTTTTAATTTTTAATTTAAATTAGAAACAAGATTGTTTTACATGTCAATCCCTGTTCCCTCTCTCCCCTCTCCTCCCCTGCCCCCCCACTAACACGCTACCTATCCAATACCATTTCTGCTCTCCAGGGAGAGTGAGGCCTCTTGGCCCCCAGACTGATCACTAGGAAACCAGCATGGAACTGATCTAGACCCCATAAATGTGGGTGTCAGTGAGGAGGCCTCGGAAATCTATGGAGCCTCTTGTAGTAGATCAGTACTTATCCCTAGCATAGGGCCTAGGCCCTATCCCAAAGGATCTGACACGCCACAGACCACTCAGGGAGAGAACCACACTGCAGGAGAATCAGGGTCTTGGTACTCAGGTTGGGACAGATTCGGCTTGACAGACAGACACAAACACAAGAGAGGTTTGATGCTGCTGCAAAAATCTTTCCTCCATCACCGTAATTCATACAAGCAATACAGGAACTTCAGCTTTGGCTTGGGGACCAAAATTGTGTATCATAGATATTATTAGCTCTAAATAAGTGCTAAACTGAAAATACAAAACAGGAAGCAGTTTTAGTCAGAATTATCTCGGTCCCAGACAGTGGTTAAGTTGCTGAACTGGCTGTGACTCTGAAAATATGATCTTGCTGAACTTTAAGATTCTTTAGGCCAATCTACAAATTTCATAAAGCAATCAATAAAATCCTTTTTATCCCCTGTATGTCTTCATACAAAGTCTTCTGATTGATAATGTAAATATCTATACATTTGCCATAAAATCTCTCTTCTGTCAGCTGAAGACATGACACATCAAGGTGGTCTTGTTCTGTTTAGTCTCTCCCACCAGCTCAATGATATATACAATCTCTTTTTACCCCCAATGACAACTCAGTGATCAAAGTCTTTATCATAAGCTCTTGTGTATGGCAAAGGGACAGCTATTGTCTTATAAAAATATGGACCTTTGTTCCTTAGGGGCTGCCACCATTTCCTAAAAGTTCTGCCTAATTCAACCTTTATAGGGATTCCAAGATCCCCCTAAGCTTTCTAAATCATCTCCTTCTTGAGCTACTCTTCTACTTTTCCTAGACATCTGGTAAGACAATTCTGCTTGCTGGAATGGATTCATAATTGATCTGAAGCTTTTATTTTCTACCTAAAACATCTCTAATAGAGTTCTAACTAATGAGGGGCTTCTAGTAGAAGTACTCATATCCTGAGCCATCCTAGCAAGAAACTGCTCTGCTCGGACCATGAGCACAAACGAAACTTCAATGATAGAATTTTATCAAAAAATTGCTGGTGAGGTGCTTTCGGTTCCTAGAACCAAAATATCTAGAGGTACTCAATATGCCTTCAACCAACACCTGACCATCTGCTGATGATGACAAAGCCAGACCATTCATAAGATAAAGACAAAAGCAAAAAACAACCCACCACAGACGGCGAGACACAAGAGACCATCTTGTCCTTTTTGGGATCCTGCCAGTGACCTCCAGGAGACCTAGCTACGAAAGTGCACGCCTTAGGTCTGGACATGTGTTTAGCAATACTTGCCTCATGTCACACAGACTCCACTGGAGTGGGTGTGGCAATGACAGACTCTGAGATTTTCCATTTTCAAGTGTACAACTTTGAAGAAAGTGATTGTGTCTTAATGTCTTCTTTGTAAAATGGGAATAGTCATACCTGCTGCACACGTTTGCTTTGAAGAGTTACTTTTGTGTAAGTGTAGCTTTTATTTCATAGCAGATAACAGTTTATGCATCAATTTTTTTCATGCACACTGCCATTGCAATACATGCAACAAAATTCGACCTATGCAAGCTTTTGTGGATCACTTCCATTAACTACCCTGATTTACTCAAATCTAAAATCTATTAAATTACCCTGACTTATTCACTCTAATCAGAGCTATGGGAACCTTTGCAACAGATAAGTATAGAGAAGTCCACATCTCAGGATACTTTGCCCTTGCAGTTAACTTCTGTAACAAGAGCTAAGACGGCACCCTTCCTGTGTTTTATGTCAGCTACACAGAAGTATAGAGCCTTAAGGTAACACAAGTTAGGGAAAACTATGCTTCTTCTCATTATTATGAATTTCTCTTCAGCCTGCTGACGACTAAGAAAGCCATATGTCACCACTTACATCCTTGTATGGAAAGACCAAAAATGGACCACTTTCAACATGTGTCTAGAATAAGGAAATAATGATTCTTTAGAAAATCTAGTGTAAACCAAACTCAGTGATTTGAATAGAAATAAACCTGTAAAGGTTGCTAAGGCACTCCCTCATAAGTTCTTATCGAAGTTAGACACAGAGAAGATGCTTTTATTTTGAAGAGGATACCTAGGCAATGAATTCTTGTTAAAATGAAGAACAATAAGCTAATGAAAAACCAATACCCTAGAAGAGTTTGAGGAAGAACTGTGATCAGGCAAAAGTCCCCAAAAGACAGATCTGTGACAAGATAGGTCTGTTATGCATAGTCAATGTCTTGGTTAAGGTTTCTATTGCTGTGAAGAGACACCATGACCATAGAAAATCTTAGAAAGGAAAACATTTAATTAAGACAGCTTGCTTACAGTTCAGGGGTTCAGTCTATAATTTTCATGGTGGGGATGAAGCATGCACATATACATGGTGCAGGCTACATCTTGATCAGAAGACAATGGGGAAAAATACAGTCTGTCACATTGAGTGAAGCTTGAGCAAAAGAAACCTCAAAGCCAGCCCCACAGTGACACATTTCCTCCAACAAGGCCACACCTACTTCATAAAGGCCACACCTCCCATTAGTGCCACTCCTTTGGGGGCCATTTTCTTTCAAACCACCACAATAAACAAGTCAAAGTTGTACATATACACAATATATGTGTGATAAAATGATGCTTGGGTGTATGTAGGTCAAATCATTTAACATAAGCATTACCTTATATATTTATTTCCATGGTGAGAACAATGAAATTTACAACTTAAACAATTTTCAATTATACAAGGTATTGATATTAGCCCATTACTTTGAAGTGTAGTGGATCTCTTGTTTGAGAGAAATGATAGGTTCTTCTACTATCTCTCATCCCTGTATCCCTCAGCCTCTAGTTGCTCTCTGTTTGCCAGAGTACTTTATATCCTTTCTTAGTATAATTTTATTTTTGTCATTCCATATGCAAACGATACCATGTGTTATTAGTTTTTCTCTTTGGGGTTTGTTTTAGCCAACATAATGTCATCCAGGTCCAACTGTGTTACCACAAATGATATGATTTGCTTCTGGTTTGTTTGTTTATTTGCTTTAGTTTATTTTTTTTAGGCTGTGTAGGTACCCATCATATATGTACTTCCACATTCTCTCTATCCATTGACAAAAGCATTCTTGAGCTACAATTCCAGAGGACACTTCCTGGGCTCCTTGGATGCTTTTAACATATTGTAATCTTTTGTCTTCAGACAATATAGAAAGCATAACTTCCTGAAAGATTTAAATATATGCCTGAAACATTGTGGTGGTTTGAATGATATTAGGCTCTACAGGTTCTTAGGGAGGACAAAATTAGAAGTGCGCCCTTGTTTGAGTAGGTGTGGCCTTATTAGAAGTGTGTCACTGTGTGGGTGAGCTTTGAGTCTCATATACTCAAGCTATGCCTAGTGTGGGACACAGTTCACTTCCTGTTGCCTGAGGATCAAGATATAGAACTCTTAGTTACTTATCCAGCACCATGTCTGTCTGCATGCTAGCCACTATGATGATAATGGACTAAGCCTCTGAACTGCACACTAGTCCCAATTAAATGTTTTCCTTTGTAACAATTGCCTTGGTCATGGTATCTCTTCACAACAATTGAAACCCTAGTACCAATAAATATAACTGTCTATCAAACTTAGTTCATTTTTAGGGTCCCATAAAGAGGCCAGAAAAGGGGGCTTGGAAACTACTGAATAGTTAAGAGCACCCGCTGCTCTTGCAGAGAACCTGAGTTCAGTTTCTAGCACCTACATCAGGCAGCTGCCTACAGTTCCAGCTACAGAATATCTGATACATTCTTCTGTCCTTTCCAGGCACATGTGCACATACCCACATAGGCACAAACATACATATGCACACACTTACTTAACATATTGTAACACATACACATAGATAAATAAAAGTGCAATTAAAATTTTATTACTAAAAAAGAGGGCAGAGAGACAACAGTACAATAGCCACAATTCAAGTTCCTCTGAAATGATCTTCACAGCTGAGGATGGAATCAGAGACAAAGGCAAACATGTAGCAGAGGAGCCAAAGTCATCTGTAGGGGATACCCTAACCACACCCACTTGGGGCTGGCGACAGGTGACACGAGGAAGGTTTAAGAGTGAGGGGCATGCACGTGGGGCTTCTTCTACTTGCCTTGCTCCCTGCCAACTGGCTAGGCTGATCTGAATGAGTAGCATTTTCCTAAATAAACTCCTTTTGTGTCTAGACCTGACTCCATATTGGGGGTCCACATTTGTCTGCTTTGATGCTGCAGGTATTGGAGTGACCGGCTTATTAGGAACAAGCCAAAGCCTCTTTCTATAGTAAGGAGTGTGTGTGTGTGTGTGTGTGTGTGTGTGTGTGTGTGTGTGTGTGTGTGTGTGTGTGTGCCTGTGCACATGCCCATTATTTTCTTTAGATCTAAAGGACTGTGAGGACTTTGCAAGGTCACACTTGGATCATAACCTACTACCTCTCATTTAACTTGGAAGATTTTGGAGTGATGGAGAAATGCACACTGATACTAGAATAACCCAAAGAGTAAAGATGGAGCCTTTATTTCTGAGCATTTCCATTGTGCTCTCTCCTTGCTGAGCACACCTTAGCAAATGCATCCTGCTCCTCAACACATTCTTCCCAGCCCTCTCCCATTCCTTTCATTTTGTTCTCTGAGATTTTCTTAGGTTTTTTAAGAAAATCTCTGGAACTTTTGAAAGGAGGTTCTTGAGTAGCCTGGGGTTGAGTTTACCTCTTCTCTTATCATCCTTTCTGTTCTTATCCATGTTTGAAACTACTCTTGAACATGGTCTGGGTACAGGATGCAATCAGTCTCCTAACTCACAGCACTTTTCACATCTAACTTACACTTATTTCTGTGCTTATTGTATCTTCCTTCATAGATGATAAATTTCTCAAGGCAGGGTCCAAATTTCAATGTTCCTTTTAGGTGTCACATGATTTAGCACATGGCATAGCTTACAGTATATATTCAAAAAAATGAATAAATATTTCCTGACTAAATAAACATAGATATTGAATTATCTGTCATTTATAGATAAGAGGCATGGACTCATTTGTATGTGCCCTCAACCTTATTTTGTGAAACACTAGACAAATAACAACTATTCTTTTGTGCTCAACAATTTGCCCTCCAATTGGAACATGTCAACACTATAATTCATGTCTTTCTTATCATCAGGATAGACCACATGACCAGTGAAATATAGACCCAAGCAATGTTTTCCATTCCAAGGACCAGGTTCTCAGTTTCCTGTGTTCTCAGTCTTCCCGGTATTTAAAAATCATAATAGAGAATGTCCTTATTCAAGTCACTTGGCATCACCAGATGGTGTGAGTCCCTAAAGGACTACATATAACAAGATCCTTTTATCACTGTCTTAGGTTTGCTTCCTGTTGTGATAAATTACCCTGACAAAAGCAACTTAAGGGAGAAATGATTTATTTAGCTCACAGTTCCAGGTTTAAATCTATTACTGAAAGGAAATCAATGTGTCAGGTGACTTGAAATGTCTAGTCACATTGCATACACAGTCAAGAGTAGAGAGCAATAGATTAATGCGCATATGGTAGTGTTCCACTCGCTTGCTACAGTCCTATACAATTCAAGATCCTCTGCCTAGAGAATGGTGTCACCCATAATGGACTGTTCTTCCCTCTTCAACTAACATAATCTAAGAAATGTCCCCCATATAGACATGTTCTAGATCAAGCTAACATAAACAATCCCATGTTGAGACTTCCCTTCTTACGGATTCTAGAGTGTGTGAAATTGACCATTAAAACTTACTGGTAGAACACATTGAGCCATATCAGTCTGGACCAGGAGGTAGGCCAAACCCTTGCCAATCCACAGGATTGTTGTGGTTGTTCATTATGGCACAAGTGGATGCTGACTTATTTTAGACCATTGAAAATATGTAAAAGAATGAGTCTTAAAATTAATATTATACCATATCATCTCACTTGTAGAAAAGTTCTACAAATTATGGATTCCTCAGCATTAGGTAGGCAGAGAGCTCCAATATCACTACCAGCCAGTCTAACTAATCATTAAGCTCCAGGTTCAGTGAAAGACTCTGACTCTAAATAAATAAAGCATAGAGCAATAGAGGAAGACACCTACACATATATGTATACACACAAAGAAAAATCATTTTAGTAAACAAAAATAGTGTTACCAATGCATACAGTAACAGCTAGCCAGTGTGAGAAACACATATTTTCATTCAAGGGCTCCATTTTTCTCAGTAAGCACACTAAAGACGTCAACATGCTACCCGCCATTAGGAAGGAGTCACTAAGTTCATGGTCAGTATGCTTTTCAGAAGAGGTTTTAACCTTTAACCTTGATATGAGATGGAAAAAGAAGTGTCTTGTGAGTAAGGTGGGCACTGCAGACTGCAAAATCATAGGGGCTATACAAATGAATGAATGCAAACCACTGGTGTGCCTTTGATGGCTCTGGGAAGTGAAGGAGATGATTGTAGAACATGTGCTGGACAGTTCCCAGTGAAATTCATGTGTGATGGATCTTAATTTGTTCTGACTAATCCATACGATGATGGGAATTTCAGAAATGCTTTAGGAACATGTATACTGGGAAGTGGAGATCCCCAAAATATGGTAAAAATTATCATTAAAGATTATTTCTCAACATGTCTATATTTATAGACATTTAGTTCAAATTAACAAAGAAATAAGATCAAGTATCATCTGATCAACAGGCATAAAAGATAATCATGGGCTCCATTAAGTTGGCAAAAACATCAAGAACATTAGTTACTAGGATTCATTTGAATTGATTTCATATTATACATGCATAAAAAGATAATTTTCCATTGCTCTTACAGTTTTGTGATTTATTACCTTGAAAAGAAGACTTTACAGCAATCATTCATAAACCCATTCCATTCACTTACTACCTCTGGAATATTTTCTTTAAAAAATATCACTAGAAGCAATTTTAAACAGCCCAAGTTTTAAGCATTTAAAAGGCTGCTATTTTACATACACAGTAAGTATTTTTTCTGAAAATTCTGTATTATAGAATCATAATTCACAGTGGGCTACCCCTGTTAATATGCACTCACAGCTGCATGTAGCCCTAGGAACCATTATTATATTAAGAATAATGTAAAGACACTTAGACTTATTCTGTATCATCATGCGTATTACCAAGTGTGGGCCATTATGAGACACAGTCACAGCACACAGTGTAATGGTATGTCAAAGATGTTGTGGAGAAAACTGAAGGCACATTAAGGGCACACAAAACACTGTTGAATTTTAATCGCTTTTATTCATAGGACACAGGCCCTGATGATCCTCAAAATGTGTGAGATTTAAATAAGTTATCATTATTCTGCTGCACTTAAGCCCTTGGGGTGAGCTAATCGCCTTCAGTGGCCTCATTCCCAGGGATAAACATGATGAATGAAAGCTTGGGTCACAATGGAAAGGAATGTGTGGTACCTGGCAAACAGATACAATGAGTCATGTCCAACCCACATTACCAAAGAGCCCTACCTACTTCTGGCACTAATAAAGTTGCATAAATTGAGGACAGCACACCAAAGTATTTAAGGGGTTCGAATATAAAAGAAATACACCTAAATAAGGAAATCTCTGAACTTACTCTAAGCTCAAAGGAGACATCTTTATTGTTGCTCTGATCCTTAATTTAGGAAATGATATTAATGAAAGGCTGTAACAAAATCCAACTGGTAGAACCCACCTCAGTCATTTCAGCAGCCTTATGTCCTTGTGATGGCTGCAGCAGTTAAAGGAGCACCAGTCATGTGCTCAGAAATCTCATGTTTCCTCTCACATGCATCAAATATAGTTACATAGGTGTCCAGTGGCTATACATGAATCCTGCCTACATTCTGATGGAGTAGAAATCATATATGATCCGTAGGGAGTAATCCTGTTCATAGGTACAGCCGACCATGCCCACATGAGGCTGGCCACAAGTGCCACTGACCACGCCCAGAGTGACATAGCAAGGGTTTAAGTAGCAGAGAGACACATACGCAGCTCTCTTTTCTCTCTCCCACCTGGCTGAGTGGACATCTGCAGGTCACTCCAGCTCCTGTGTAAACCTGGTAACTGGTCCTTGTGTGAGTACCATCCCCTTAACAAACTACCCGTTGTCAATCTAGTTGTGACTCTATTGCGTTCTGGTTTAACTGCTACCACCAGGAGTGGTGTAGAATTTGAATCCACAGGTCGGTCATGACCTTCGACGAGATTTATTCCCCTGCTTCATCAGAGCCTGGATAATCTTTCACCTTTCCTTCCCACCCCCTTTGCCAAGAAACACCTGTGAGCACTAATCGCCAAACTGTCCACTAGCACTGCAAGGAAGCCACCTGGGGGGTTTCATTCCTCCCAGATCAGTCTCCCAGCCCAAGCATGGTTTCTGCCCGTGCCTTCCTCGGGTTTCACTACCCAAGGCTCCTCCCCTTCAGTTTTAGTCATTGCGGTCACCATTGGGACAGCCCAGCACGCAGCCACATAGTGCTGGATATGGCTCTGTACCCAGAACCGGTACAGCTTGGTGCCAAAACTGGCTACAGGCATGCAGGTTTTCCAAAGACTTTTCTTCTAACAATAGCCAATCCCTTCCATCCATTCTAACGTGGTCCAAAAGGCATTCAGATATTTTTTCAGATAGTCTTGAGATCGACCTAAGCCACCCACAGCTGAACACTGCACCACCACAACCTGCCACCTGTGCCACCTGCTGGTTAAACACAGTTACTGCAGCTGGAAGGGAACTGATACAGGTAAAATTTGCAGTATGGCAGAATATCTGACCATGCAGACAATTGGGAATATTCTTGATTCTTATGTTAATTCAATGTTAGAGGAGGCTAATGACTTGCCAGTAATGTACCTTCATACTATACTAGTAGTCAGCTTTATAGTTAATGTGATATTTCTAACCAGAGATTGAGACCCAGGGAAAAGGACAGTTTAGCAAATTGGATGCATGATATAAAAGCCAGCCAGGAAAATTTGATTTCTAAAATGGAAGACACAGAATGTTTACATATGAAAGTTGAGAATACTAATTCTGGCCATACTACATTACTAACACAGGTAGAACAAATTAATGTCCAAATAAAACCCAAAATTTGTTCCATGTCTGATGCTTTGAATGCAAAAATAGCTAAGAACCAGGAAAAAATTAGCGATCTGGCACAGACAATTGCTCCATGTCTGATGAATCTACTGCCACAGGCCAAAAGCTGGAGTCTAGGATTGGATATTTAGAAGGCAATTTACATGCCATTCAGATACTATCTAAGGATGAGAATATTAAAGGTTTAGAAGCACATATAAATGAAAAAACAAAGAAACTTAATGATTCTATGAAATCCTTAGAATCTTATACGATGCATGAAATTTGATCTCTTCATAAGACTATAGTAGCTAGGCTCCCAGCCTTGGAAGACACAGAATTCGATTCCTTCTAATCCAATGCACCTATTCCAATCAAAAATCAGAAAAACCTTCCTAAGGTCATTATGCTTACAACACTGGTCTTCCCAGCAATTATGACAGAAAAACTGCCATCCAAAATATACCCAAATGGTTTCATGGCATATCAATGGGAACCGATACAACTAAAACACCTAAAAGGAATCAAGGAGTCTGTTGCCTCATATCGTCTCCATAGCCCTTATATCAAAGAATTATTAAATTCATGGGCAACTTATAATAGGGTTAACACCCATAGATTGGGAATGCTAATATTAACTGTGCTTAAAAATTTGTCTCAGATACAGTGGAGCTCTCAATGGAGAGAGGAAGCAAAAGCCCTCAAGCTTCAAGGTGTAAAGAAAGGTTATGAAGCTCCCCAAGATAAGATTCTTGGTGAGGGTCTTTATGCTGACCCACAGGTTCAGGCTGGATATGACGAGCACATATTGTCCTCATGAGGTACAGCAACCTTAAATGCCTGGGACAAGATTCGTGAACCAGGAGAAAGAGTAGAAACCTATACTAAGATAGAACAGGGACTAACAGAACAGTTCACTGACTTTTTACAAAGACTATCCAGGGCAGTGGAATTACAGGTAGCAGATCCAGAACCTAGAAGAATGCTCACATACTCTCTAGCTTATGATAATGAAAATCCAATATGCCAAAGAATACTTTTGCCTTTAAACATCAGATAAACACCACTGGAAGAGTGGGTCTTGCATAGAGCTATAATGTCCAAGCTTGGGTAGGAGAGGCAATCTCAAAAGGTTTAAAAAGACACCAAGAGGTTAAAAGTTCTAAAGGTGATGACGCAGAAGCTTGGGAAAGAGAAGCAAATTCCAGAGGTCTAAAAAGACACCAAGAGGCCAGATCCTCTCACTGTAATGGAACAGGAATTTGGGTAGGAAAAGCAATCCCCAGAGGGTCCAGAAGTCATCAGGATCCTAGATGTTTCAGCTGTGTCAGAATAGGACATACTAGGAGAAATTGTAGACAAAGAAATTCCAACAGTGCCTCAAATAAAAGGCCTCCACCTTCTGGATTATGTAGGAGTTGTGGTAAGGGCAGACACTGGATCAATGAATGTAGACTGACCACAGACAAGGAAACCCATTACAATCGGAAAACTCCTTGAGGGGACTCTTGAAGGCACCCACATCTAGAAAGATCTGGCCATTCCCAGGTACTGTGGAGGACAATCTCTCACAGGATGAATAGATAGTACGTTGCCTATTGTAAGGAATGGTAGCACTCTAGATAGTAGTTTGGCTAGTGACGAGGAATCAGACGTGACTGGAGAAGAAAAAACGCATATTTTGGCAAACTTCTGTAAAGATCAGAGGCCTCAGTTAAAAGTAAGAATAAATAATAAAGCTATTACTGGTTTGGTGGATACTGAGGCAGATGTAAGTATAATAACCCCAAAGTCCTGGCTTCAAAGTTGGCCTCTAAAATAGGTAAATGTTCTGGACCTTAGTGACCAGGTACCAGTCGTACAGACCACTGGGCACCACCAGGAGAAGGGCAGGCCCTGGCATGTGGCTCTCAGCCTTGAAAGTAGTAAAACAGCCACTGTAGTACATGAAGAGGATGAGGAAGAAGGGAATGTACCACATAGAGTGGCCCAGGTACTCGTCATAGTAGTACAGCGGCTCAAAGAAGTCAATCAGCGTCTCTGGCTTGAGATTCTTGATGTGGGGTTCTCTCTGACAGACAGGTGCTGCTGGTACCCACTGAAGAGCAGCCAGGTTGACAGAATCGCCCACCAGGTGGATGCTGGCTCCCATGATGAAAGTGATGATGCTGACATAGATTGTAGACCAAGACAGCATTCGAGGGTATCTCTTGATGAGCTTGAGCAGAAGGAAGATCTTCATTCTCTTCTTTGTCATGCTGGCTCTCGTCTTTCACCAGAAGCGCAGGCGCCTCTTCCTAGACAGAAATGGCCTCTTCCTCTTCTATGCCTTCGCCCTCATCCTCTCACTGGTGCCTCTGTGGGTTGTTTGGCTGTGGAATGACCCTGTACTCAGAAAGAAGTACCCTGGCATCATCTATGTCCCTGAGCCCTGGGCCTTCTACCCACTCCATGTCAGCAGTCAGCATTGAGGCTCCCTGGGAGCAACAGGCCATGGACATTTGTGCATGGGTGCATATGTGCAGCGGTGGTAATATGGAATGTGCATGTGCACAGGGACTGGCAGAGTGCATTGTTGAAAGACACAGCTGCTTTGGTCATGGTTGTTTTTTGTTTGTTGCTTTGGACTTAAGATGGAATTTAGTTTGGGGAAGTATATGAAGGCCAAGATCCTGGCCCCTACCCTCCCTACCATGTATTTCACTACTATTAGAGATAATACTCCTATGTCTCAGGACTGGGCTGGCCTCACTGAAATGTCTTCTGGTGGTCATGCCTGCCCCTAGACCTAAAGGACAGAGCATTTCCACCTCTGGGCTTCATTTGTTCTAGAAGGCTCCATAGTCCCCAAGTGGCTCCATGGGCTGGGGGGTTACTGATTCCCCTGGGACAGCCTTAGCAAGGAAGAGCAGTTCTGTCTGTTACTGTGGCCCTACCCTCAGCCTAGTGGGGCATGCTCTCTTTCAGCCTCAGACCCCACTCACAAACTGCTAAGAACCCAGTCTCCAGGGAGCCAAAGGCTCGGCTCCAAGTCATTATCAACTGAACTCTGGAACCTAGCCTGGGTTTGGAACTACTTGGAAGGCAGAATTCTCAAGTCCTTGTGTTACAGATTCCCTGAGACCCATTTTAAGAAAAATTTGTCTCTCATGACATCGCATCTCAACCTGAATCTCTCACCACCTGCCTGGTGCCTTCGTTCCCAGCATGGTGGCTCCTGCCTCTCTCCAGCCCACCTCCTTCCAGGCCTCAGATACAGGTCTCCAGGGCACAGCGCTGGCCTGTGCTGTGAGTCTTGGGGACACTCCTACTATGCATTCTTTTCTGTTGCTCTCAGGGAACACTGGGCCTTGTTCTTCCCTTTTGTTGTGGTCTTTCTACAGACTAGACCATGCTGGGTGGGACCTTCTGCAGGCTAGACCATGCTGAGTGGTGAGAGGTCTAAATAAAGGTGGTGTGGAGCCTGGGAAAATAAAATAAAATAGGTAAATGTTCAACTCTGAGGGATTGGAACTCTATCTAGAGTACACCAGAGTGTTAGGTGGGTTGTCTGCATTGGACCGGAAGGACAGAGAGGAAGGATAAAACCATATGTGGCAGATATTGCAATAAATCTCTGAGGTTGTAATCTTTTACAGCAATAGAATACCCAGATTAACATTCCTCCAGTATCAGATACAAAACATATACAAGCTCTAGATGGTAGACAAAATATAGTAAGACATTATGGAAAACAGATACCAACCATCCAGGCTGTATATAAACAAAGTACAAATGATAAACCTTCAGAGAAACCAAAGCTCTACCCT
Organism: Cricetulus griseus; assembly: GCF_003668045.3. Taxonomy (NCBI): domain Eukaryota; kingdom Metazoa; phylum Chordata; class Mammalia; order Rodentia; family Cricetidae; genus Cricetulus; species Cricetulus griseus. The sequence goes on along the minus strand of NW_023276806.1, from coordinate 38,778,595 downwards.
TAAAATGGCTAACACATGAACCTGTCTGGGAAGGACAATGGCCTATGACCTGTGAGAAGCTAGAAGCTTTAGAAAAGCTAGTGCAGAAACAGCTAGATGCTGGGCATATAGAAGAATCTACCAGCCCTTGGAATTCTCCTGCATTTGTTATTAAAAAGAAGTCAGGTAAGTGGAGGATGCTGACAGACCTGAGAGCCATCAATAAAGTAATTCAGCCTATGGGCTCTCTACAGCCTGGAATGCCTTTGCCTTCCTTGATTCCTAAAGGATGGTCTATCATAGTCATTGATCTAAAAGACTGTTTCTTTACTATATTGTTACAAAAAATGATAGGGAAAAATTTGCATTCACAGAATCAACACTTAATAATTCACAGCCACTTAAGAGATTTCAGTGGAAGGTTTGCCACAAGGAATGTTAAATAGTCCTACCTTGTCCCATCACTTTGTACATAAACCTTTGAAGATAATTCATAAGAAATTTCCACAATCCATACTTTATCATTACATGGATAACATTTTATTGTCAGCTTCTGAGAAGGAAACATTAGAACAAATGTTTGAGACAGTGAAGGAAGTTCTACCTCATTGGGGATTACAGATTGCCCCCAAAAAGATACAAAGAGGAGATTCTATTAATTATTTATGTTATAAGATAGACTTACAAAAATCAGGCCACAAAAAGTACAAATTAAAAGAGAACATTATCAAACTCTTAATAGTCTGCAGAAATTGCTAGGGGAAATTTCTCAACTACAGACAATAATTGGAGTAGAAGGACATGACTTAAAGCATTGAAAATGGCCCTTAAAGGGGACAAGGACTTAAACAGTGCACAATATTATCTGCTGAAGCAGAAAAATAATTACAATGGGTGAAAAACAGAATACTGGACATACATATAGATCATGTGGACCCTAATTTAGACTGTATTCTTGTTATTTTTCCATCCAGAGAATACCCTTCAGGGATTCTGATACAGAGGAAAGATATTCTATTAGAATGGATATTTCTGCCACATAAACAAAATAAAAAGCTAAAAACTACATAGAAAAGATTTCTGATTTGATTCTAAAAGGCAAATTAAGACTTTGTCAACCGGAAAAGACCCAGCAGAAATTATAGTACCGTTTACTAATGAGGAAATTTCCTCCTTATGGAAGGACAATGAATATTGGCAGATAGCTTTTATAGACTTTTTGGGAAAAATTAGCAACAATTATCCCAAAACTGACAAAATTAATAAACTACCTGTTGTTAATCTAGTTCTGACTCTATTGCATTTGGCTTTAATGATCTTTCCATTTTTCTTTATAAAATATTTGTGACAGATGCAAGTTATTCACTTTCAGAGTACAAGAAGAAAATTTCTGTAGACTCAGCATTAACTTCTCTTAGATGCAATGGACCACACTACATAGGTTATTGTTCTGCCTACTCAACCCATCTCCTCTAGGATATATCAACATCTGGAGACCACAGAGGGTTACTGAGCCCAGTCATTTGGACCCAAACAGTGGATCCAAACTGGGCACAAATAGCCATCATCTCAGAGTGTAGTCATTAATATAAGGACAAGAATGTGACCCTGGGCCAGAAGGTCCAGAAATTCTTCTTGCAGGAGTCTGAAGCTCACTGAAAGGAGACTTGGGTCCACAGAGAATGGGGATATAAGTGAATATTACTAGCTTTGTAGAGAAGATAAGGTGTCCAGTTGACAGAATGCCCACCTGACTACTTCAGGTCCAGGAAGAAGTAGAGCCAAGTAAGAATCATAGAACATCCTATGAGCTCAACTCTGGACTTCCCATAGTGTTAACAGAGGACTAAATCACCCTGTTGGGTTGTTTGTTTGTTGTACCTGTTTCTTAACTTCTTTTCCATTCAATATCTACACTATTCTTCCAATAGGGCAGTTCAAATCCCCTCTGAGAAAGCACTCTATTTCCTTTTCTTGGTCATGGAACTTTGGATGGGCACAACCTTTAGCTATAATCACAAACAAATTTGTTTTTATAACAACACAGTTGTTCAGTGATTGATTCAAAAATGAGAATATGCCCTGTTGAGGCAGTGAGGCAGAATGAGAATTTGGGGAAAAGAATATAATGTAGGGCTGGAGCTGTGTATCAGAGGCAAAGCACCTTCTTTGCGTGCAAGAGGCCATAGGCTCAGGAGAAAGGGGCTGGGGTTGGGAGAGGAGGAAGATGACTAAGATGTCTAATGAAGCATTGCTAATGTGTCATTTGAGACATTTCACCAGAGCTAAAGCCTACCTTTAGAATTTTAACTAATTATTCAATATTTTTACTTAAATCAATTTAAGATTATAGATTTGGTCATGTTGGTACATGGGTTTTCTTTTCCTTTTCCTTTTTCATTCATGGGTGATCATTGATCATTTTACTATCCTAACAATTATATTATTACTAAATTAGGTTAAAAAGTAATATAAACATGTTGAGATTTCACCTGATTTACCTGTTACTGATGAGTTATGATTGCTAATTATGTTTCATAGTCTCAGAAATATCTGTGGAGCATATCTTGTAAATCTTTTGGCAATGCCAAAGGAAAATTCCTTACTTCAGATCCAAATGAAGGAGAATCCAGCCAAGATTATCTTCTAAGCCTAGTCCTATGGTTGAGATTATTCAGCAAATTATGGATAATGTTTAGAGTCAAAACTGATGAACCCAACAACAGGAACTAGAATTGCAGTCCCGTGGCATCTATCTAGATAGTCTAGATAGCAGCAATGAGAACCCACAGCTGAAGGCATGTCCCAAGTGAGAATTGGCTTAGAGGTTCAGAGATTTAGTCTGTTATCTCCATTATCATCATGGTGGGAAGCATGGCTGCATGCAAACAGACATGGTCCTGGAGGAGCAAAGAGTTCTACATCCCAGTCTGCAGGGTACAGCAGGAATAGAGTAACAGTTGGCCTGGTTTGAGCTTCTGAAATCTCAAAGCCCACCCCCAGTGACACACTTCTTCCAATCAGGCAATGCCAATTTCAACAAGGCCACATGTCCTAATCCTTTCACATAATGCCACTCCCCATAAGCCTATAGGGGGCATTTTATTCAAGCTACCACAGTGAATTTTACTTCATCTGGACCTATACACTTTCTATTTACACACACATATTTCCCTAGAACACTGGGACTTCTGCTTGTTTGTTTATTTGCTTGTCAAGTTTTGAGATAGAGTCTCACTATGTAGCTCTGGTTGGCCTGGACTTGCTAGGTAGACCAGTCTGGCCTCAAACTCATAGAGATCCTCCTGTCTCTGCTTCCTAGGTTCTGGGATTAAAAGAATGGCAACATTGTTTTGTTTGTTTGTTTGTTTAGTACAAGTGTTTGTCAGGATCCCAATGCCTGGCATATAGTAGATACACATTAATCATTTATGTGTTACGTGGATGAAATGAGATCATAGACCAACATAAAGAGAGAAGCAACATAGAAATTTCACATCCAAAAACAAGAATCTATATAGAACATACCTCGATGCATCTTTTGTTCAAGGAACTCCACTTCAAGGGAGAAATTCAGACACTGAGAAAATAAAGATTGCCTCTGTACACAGAAGTGCACAACATTATTTCTTTGGCTTCCTTGACAAAAGAGGCCTACGTTTATTCCAACTGTGAGAAAAGATTAGGGAAACCAAATGAGGATAGTGCTACAAAATGGCTGACTGGTGTTCTTTAAATGTGTCAAGGCCTTGAGCCACAAGGAAAGACTGAGCAGCTGTGCCTGAGGATAGAGACTAGGGTGACCACATGGCTAAAGACAATTGCAGTTCCTACCCTGTGTAGGATCCTGGAAAAGAAAAAAAGAAAGAAAGACATGGGGAAGTTAAATGAAATTTGGAATTTGGTTGCCCGTATTGAACCATGACAATTTCCTCATACAGATGATTGGATAGTGGATATTTACAGTACTAATACTATGAAAGTGAGGTAAGAAAGATGAAACTATTCTGTATACCATCTTGGCAAGATTTCTTTAAATCTCAAGTAAGTCCAAAAGAATACTTTGAAGTTCACATTTACATTGTGACTATGAACTTGCGGTAATTTTCAATCTTACTAATTGTTTTGTCAACTCACTGCAATAATAGTCATAAAACTGTATCTGGGGCACAGTTACTGCATCTGATATCCCAGCAAGTTAGAAGAAATTGCTGATATTGGGGGGCTAGAGAGATGACTCGGAGGTTAAGAGTGTTTCCTGCTCTCCCTGGGGTTCTGAGTTTGGTTCTCAGAACTTATTGCAGAAGCCCACAACGGCTTATAACTCCAGCCCTCTTCTTGCCTCCATGAGTACCTATACACACATGCCATACACAGAGAGACACATAAATAAAAATAAATCTTTTTAAAAAGAAATTGCTGATATCTCTAAGTTAAGCCTCATTCAGTAGGCAAACATCCACCAGCTCATTTCCCCCAATCTGTCTCCACAAGTGGATCTCAGCTCCAGCCTTAAGATGGCTCTCTCTCTCTCTCTCTCTCTCTCTCTCTCTCTCTCTCTCTCTCTCTCTCTCTCTCTCTCTCTCTCTCTCTCTCTCTCTCTCTCTCTCTCTTTCTCTCTCTCTCTCTCTCTCTCTGCTTTGGAAACTATCTTGTCACTGAGGAAAAGAAGGAGGGTAGGTGCACCTGCCTGAAATCCTACCTCCAGCAGGATTTCCAGGGTCCTATCTCAAGAGTCCAGGGTCCTCGTTTTCCTTCAGGATGGCTTCTGCTTGAATTACACTAACATCTGCTTGCATCAAGTCTGTGGGTCATCTGATTCCATTCATGGTTTTCATAAATACAGCATGTGTCACACAGGAAATAAATGAAGGCCTCTGGTCAGATTAGCAGGACACATTGCCTACACACAGGCTCTTGTTGGGGGAACTCAGCAGATGTATTCATTCTCTAATTCACACAGTATCAGGAAATGAAAAATCTCAGAACATCAGTAAACTTGTGAGCAATATTAGCTATTTCAAGTTTATTAGAATCTTGGGTAATGCTAAGTCTAAGTGAAAATAACTCTGTTCCAACATGCTTTTGCTTCTTCAGATCTTTACTGAGAGACTCATTCGTCCCTAGCAGATCCCTCTAACCACTGCAGATCTCTGAGCCTCAGGCATGCCTTCCCTAGGCACCAAACCTTAACGTGCTCTGCACTTAGCTGACCAGCTTCATGGAGGAGTGTTTTGAGAGCACTTGGTCCAAGCCTATGTTTAGGCTGTGCCCTCCTACTCCACAGATCTTGAGCTAATGCCATTTATTGGACATCACAGGAGCCTTGCAGTTTTTGTGCATAAGTGATTCATGGGACAATGTCCCACAGATTCACACTTCTACTGAGGGGATATGAAAATTTCTGGAGGCTAAGACACATGTCATGTTGTTTCCAATTTGCAATATGATTGGTCAGTCAGTTAGCACAGTAGAGACTAACTCCTTAACATATCCTTGTAATGACCCTTCTTCCTTCCTTCTTCTGCCTCTTGCTTCCTGCAGCCATACTCCAAATAGAGTATAGGTCCTGGCTCTGCTCCCAGGGAACACAGGTAAGAACAGCATAGTTACAAATAGCAATTAAAATGTCCTAAGGGAGGAAGATGCACAAACTGACCATGAGGCTGTTAAAGTAGCACTTACCAATTAAACCTGAGGCCTTGAGTTTGATTTCCCAGCATGAGGGATGGTAGCTTCTGAAACTATAAACTCTAAGTTCTGATGTCTTCCACAAAATTTGGTGCTGAGACATATTCTTAGGGCAGGTAGGTAAAGGTGTTTGCCACCAACCTTGATGACCTGAGTCAATCCCTGAGACCCATAGGGTAGAGAGAACACCACCAACTCCTGAAGGTTGTCCTCTGACCTCCATATGTGCCCTGTGTCACACCACACACACACACACACACACACACACACACACACACACACACACACATACAAAATAATAATAATAATAATAGTTTTAAAATAAATATAGCCTTAAATAATTTTTAGCTGATCAAGAATATTGCAGGAGACAATTTTTCTACAAAACTGGAAGGGAAAAAACATCCTGATTTAACTAATATTAGCCCCGTGTTAATGAACATATGGATGTCTTTCTAAACCTGTGTGACTGAAATAATTCTTCTCTATAGACTTCCATGAGTCTGACACCTTCTGGCCTTCTCATACACTTGCATGCATGTGGTGCACAAGCAAATCCTCAGGCCCACACACATCAACGTAAAGCTATGACATACATGTTTCAGGTAATAGAACATGTAAGATTTATTAAGTAATAAGATTTATTTAAGGTTAGTTTAAAAGAATAATATATAATATTTTCAAACAGCCACAGAACATTTCTAAACACTCCAACAATCCTGAAATTTTTTATCAGCAATAATATTCAAAGACAGAAAACTTTTAGTTGCACAAAAATTGTATCCTCCTTGCTAAACTTTTAAACATATATATGTATATATGTATCAATATTAACTATGTCTTTGTGTATGTGTACACCAGTTCCTCTGTGTGTGTGTGTGTGTGTGTGTGTGTGTGTGTGTGCGCGCGCGCGCGTGCTTGCATAAAGGCCAGAAGTCTATGTATCTTCCTCACACTCTCCACCTTATTTTTCATACTTTTTAAATTTATTTATTTTAATTCATATGTATAAGTGTTTTACCTGCATTATTATATACACTACACTTGTGCCTGATGCCTATAAAGTTCAGAAGAAAGCATTGGGTCCCCGGGAACTGTAATTACAGATGGTTGTGAGCTGCCATGTGAAATCTCAGAAATTCAGCTGGAGTGATTGGATATCATGTCCCAGGATCATGCTGTGCCTTCTACCCATTGATGACTTGGATGCTGGCGATACAAACTCAAGGCTTGTATGGTAAGCACTTTGCCAGCCGAGCCATCTTCCCAGTCTGTATGTCTCCTTCTTATAAATGCTATCTTTATTTACTTTAATCGTATGTGTGTAGGGGGGGTGTGTATGAATGTACACATGTGAGAACACAGGTGAGGAGGTCAGAGGACAATTCAGGTGTTGGTCCTAACTGTTCACTTTGCTTGAGACAGAGTATTTTGTTCTTCATTGTGCATACCAAATTTACTGGCCTGAGAGCTTCTAGAGACCCTCTTGTCTCTGCTGCCAGCTCCCTGTAGGAGCACAAGATTTACAGGCATGTGCTACTATGCCAACTTTTCATAAATCCTAGGGATTCGAACTTAGAGCCTTACATTTGCACAGCAAACCTTTTATGGACTGACTCATCTCACCAGCCCTATATTTGCTTTTTTTTTTTCCTGTATAGCAGATCTCTAGGACTTTTTATTTGGTATACTGGAAATTCTATACCCTTTACATAAAACTGACTATGGCAACCAGTTTGCCATATTTGTCATCTATGGATTTAATTACTTCAGATACCTTAGATAAATGGAGTAGGAAAATGTTTTCCCTTCTATTTGTGAATTATTTCACTTGGCATAATTTCCTCAAAGTTCATTCATGTTGTAATAAATGATGACAGTTTATTTATTTATTAAGTGTGGATATTTCATTTAATGATAGGCATTTAGGTATTCCCATCTGTTTCCCTTTGTGAATAATGCTGCAATGGCAGTGATCAACTTCTCAGTCCTGCAAGGATAAATCTTCCTAACAGTTCTGTTAGTACCAAAACAGTCAGTACCAACTGTTGTATCACTTTACATTTCCATCATTGCTGTGGAAGGGTCACATTTGATCAGTTCCTTGCCAACACTTGTTATTTCTCGGCATATCTGACAATGACTACTACAACAGGTGTGAATGATATCTTGCTGTGTTTGGATGAGTACTTTCCTAATAATGAATGATGCTGAACACATCCCCTGCACCTTTTAACCCATGTGTATGTCATCTTTGGAGAAATGCCCATTCAGGCTTTTTGTCCATTTTAAGTTGTCTTTTGATTTAAGTTGAATGATCTTATGGATTGTGGCTACTAACTGTGTGTCAGTTACTCAGTTATCATATACATACATACATACATACTATACACACACACACACACACACACACACACACACACACACACACACTATATATATATATATATATATATAATATATATATATATATATATATATTACTATGACAAATATCCAAGCAAAACACTCTGAAGAAGGTGGGACTTAGTTTGCCTCAGATTTTCAGATGTTTCAGTCCATAACGGCTCACTCCATTGTTTCTGTGCCAGTTAAGAGCTAGCACCATAGCAGAAGAGAATGGTGGAGCTCAGCTGCTCACCTCACAGTTGTCAGAAAGTAGCAAGAAGGAGGGAAAGTGAAGTATTTTCAGGGTGTGTTCTGGAGATCTTCCAAGCAAGACTGTGAATTTCTAACTAACAGTGATGCATGACTAAATATTCATTAAATATTGATTTGTAGGCTTTCATCTCAACATTACCAGAAAAAAAGAAGTCTAGCCACAGCAAAATATAAATTAAAGAAAAATTTTGAAAATAATGTATTGCGCCCTCCACCCTAACCTCTGCCGAGGTGAGTGTCCCCTCTTCTCCCACCTGACTTCAGACATCACCCCTTCCTTTGATCTTTCTGGGCCTGTTTCTGGCATACAGTGGACCCGCCCAGACAGGGAGGACCTCCCTGGGCCCGGAAACACCTCACTCTTCCTTCCCCCTCCACCCTGACATCTGCTGAGCAAGGAGAATACCAGGAGAGGCAAGACCATCCAGAGCGGCAGACACTGAAGACTTGGCCCACATACACCACTGGGTAACAAGAGGAGATAGAGAGACACTACCTGCACTCACTAGAAGAAGAGATGTGAAGAAGACAAGATAAGAACACACTCAACAACAGAAAGACCAAGATAACACAACCAGAATCTAGGGACTCCACACCAGCAAGATCTGAAAAGCACAACACAGAGGAAAAAGAAGAGACAAACCTAAAAATATACCTTATGAAGATGTTTGCGACCCTTAAAGAGGGAACAAGAAAGTATCTTAAAGAAACAAAAGAAAAGACAAAGTATTCAGGAAATAAGTAATTCTCCTTAAAAAAAATCTAAAGAAAACCAAGAAAAAACAACCAAACAAGTGAAGGAAGCAACCAAAACAGTTCAAGGCATGAAAGCTGAAATAGAAACAATAAATAAAACAAAAAATGAGGGGATGCTGGAAATAGAAAGGCTGGATAAATGATCAGGAACTAAGGATGTGAGTATAACCAATAGACTAAAAGAGATGGAAGAGAGAATCTCAGTTGTTGAAGACTCACTAGAGGATATACAGTCATACACCAAAGAAAATCTCAAGTCTTACAAATCCCTAACACAAAATATCCAGGAAATATGGGACACCGTGAAAAGGCCAAACCTAAGAATAATAGGTATAGAAGAAGGTGAAGAAATACAGCTCAAAGGCACAGAAAACATATTCAACAAAATCATAGAAGAAAACTTCCCCAACCTACAGAAGGATATGCCTATGAAAGTACAAGAAGCTTACAGAACAACAAATAGAGTGAACCACAAGAAAAGTAACCTCCTCACATAATAATCAAAACACCAAACTTACAGCTTGGTATTAGCACAAAAATAGACTGATAGACCAATGGAATCGAATTGAAAACCCTGATATTGACCCACGCACCTATGGATACCTTATTTTTGACAAAGGTGCTAAATCTATATAATGGAAAAAAGATAGCATCTTCACCAATGGTGCTGGTACAATTGGATTCGTACATGCAGAAAATCTCAGATAGATCCATACCTGTCACCATGCACGAAACTTAAGTGCAAATAGATCAAAGATCTCAACATAAATCCAGTCACACTGAATCTTCTAGAAGAGAAAGTGGGAATTACCCTTGAACAAATTGGCACAGGAGACCACTTCCTGAACATTACGCCAGTAGCACAGACACTGAGGTCTGCAATTAATAAATGGGACCTCCTGAAACTGAGAAGCTTCTGTAAGGCAAAGGAAACAGTCAGTAGGACAAAACGACAACCCACAGAATGGGAAAAGATCTTCACGGATGCCACATCTGACAGAGGACTGATTTCCAAAATATATAAGGAGCTCAAGAAGCTAGCCACCAAAACACCAAACAATGAAATTAAAAAGTGAGGTGCAGAACTAAATAGGGAATTCTCAACAGAGGAATCTGAAATGGCTGAAAGACACTTAAGAAAGTGCTCAAAATCATTGGCCATCAGAGAAATGCAACTCAAAACAACTCTGAGATACCACCTCACACCTGTCAGAATGGCTAAAATAAAAAATACCAATGACAATCTATGCTGGAGAGGATGTGGAGAAAAAGGAACACTCCTCCATTGCTGGTGGGAGTGTGAACTTGTAAGACCACTTTGGAAATCAGTATGGCGGTTGCTCAGAAAAATGGGAATCAGTCTACCTCAAGATCCAGCCATTCCTCTCTTGGGTATATACCCAAATAATGCATGTACATACAACAAGGACATATGTTCAACCATGTTCATAGCAGCATTGTTTGTAATAGCCAGAACCTGGAAGAAACCTAGATGCCCCTCAACTGAAGAATGGATTGAGAAAATGTGGTACATCTATACAATGGAGTACTACTCAGCAGAAAAAAGCAATGGAATCTTGAAATTCGCAGGCAAATGGATGGAACTAGAGGAAACCATCCTGAGTGAGGTAACCCAGTCACAAAAAGACAAACATGGTATGTACTCACTGATATATGAATTTTAGACATAGAGCAAAGGATTACCAGTCTATAATGCTCTTCACCAAAGAAACTAGGAAACATGAAGGACTCTAAGGGATAAATGGTCCCCAGGAATGGAAGTGGCATGAATTCCCGAACTAATTGGGGGCATGAGGGTAGGGGGGGAAGGAGCTGCTACAATAAGAGCAAGAGAAGAGGAGTAGAGGAGAGGAAATGGAGGGGCAGAAATATTGAGTTGGGGGAAGAATAGAGGAAAGAGAGCAGGATGAGAGATACCATATCAGAGGGAGCCACTATAGGTCCGAGAAGAGATCTGGAACCAGGGAGATTTCCAGAGACCTACAAGGATGACACGATCTGACAATCCAGGCAATGGTGGAGAGGAAAACCCAAAAGCCCTTCCCCTAAAATGAGATTGATGACTTCTCTTTATGCCATCCTAGAGCCCTCACCCAGTGGCTGAAGGAAGCAGAGACAGACATCCACAGATATACACTGAGCCTGAATCGGGAATTCAGTTGAAGAGAGGGAGAAATGAAGAACGAAGGGGTCTGTACCAGTTTGGAGAAACCCACAGGAACAGTTGACCTGAACAAGGGAGAGCACATGGACCCCAGATGCTGTCTGGAAGGCCAGTACAAGACTGATCCAGACCCCTGAACATGGATGTCAACAAGGAGGCCTCTGCACTCCAGGGAGCCTCTGGTAGTGGATTAGTATTTTTCCCTGGTGCAAGAAGGGACTTTGAGAGCCCATCCCACGTGAAGGGTTACTCTGGCCCTGGACACATGGGGAAGGGCCCAGGACCAGCACAGGAAGATTTGGTGGACTTTGCAGAGCCCCTGTTGAGGGCCCTACCCTGCCTGGGGAGTGGTGGGTGGATGGGGTGGGGGGTGGCTGGGGGTGGGGGAGGAAGGTTGGGGGTGAGGGGAGGGAGAGGGAGAAGGGACTTGAAATAAGCTGTTCCCTAACTAGAACTAATAAAATAAAAAAAAAGAATAAAAAATTTAAAAAAAATAAAAAGCAAAAAAAAAATTTATAATAAAAAACTAATTACTGACATGATGAACCTGTGACCACAAGAATCATTGCTGATATGTTTGCAATATATAAAATTGATTAAAAATTTAAACAGTGCTCCATCCACTGGCCCAGGTAGCCCAGGGGCTGTTTCTGGTTCCAGTTCTGTGGCCCTGCTTGGGGACACCTGACGCCAGAGGTCTGCTCACCAGATCCAAACTCAGCAGCAGGATCCAACACACCCAGACACTGCCAAGGCCCCGGTAACAGTGCCACCTCTATCCACAAGATGGCAGACATCAGAGTATTGGAACTGTTTGCATCTACCAGAAAGGAACCTTAGTCCTATACCTACCAGGAGATGAAGAGACTCCTGCTACACCCACCAGAAGAAAGGATGAGAAGAGGACAATGTAAAAGCACATTCAATAACAGAAAACCCAATATGACACCACCGGAGACTAGGAACCATACACCAACAAGACCTGAACATCACAATGCAGATGAAGCAGAAGAGAATGACCTTAAAAGCATCTTTATGAAAATAATCGAGGGCCTCAAAGAGGACATGAGAAAATCCCTTAAATAAATGGAAGAAAAAACAAACCAAAAAATACAAGATGTCAACAAATCTCTCAAGGAAACAGTTCAAGACCTAAAAACTGAAATAGAGACAATAACAAAAGTACAACTTGAGGGAATGCTGGAAATAGAAAAGCTGGGTAAACAATCAGGAACTACAGATTCAAGCATAACCAACAGAATACAAGAGATGGAAGAGAGAATCTCAGGAGTTGAAGACACACTAGCAGAAATAGATTCATCAACCAAAGAAAAGCTTCAACAAATCCCTAACACAAAATATCCAGGAAATATGGGATACCATGCAAAGACCAAACCTAAGGATAATAGGTATACAAGAAGGTGAAGAAACCCACCTCAAAGATGCAGAAAACATATTCAACAAAATCATAGAAGAAAATTTCCCCAACCTAAAGAAAGACATGCCAATGAAAGTACAAGACACCCACAGAACACCAAATAGACTGAACCAAAAAAAAAGGTCTCCTCAGACACATAATAATCAAAACACCAAACATACACAATAAAGAGAAAATATTAAGAGCAGCAAAGGAAAAAGGTCAAGTAACATATAAAGGCAAATCTATCAGAAGTACACCTGACTTTTCCATGGAAACTCTGAAAGCCAGAAGATCCTGGATAGATATTCTACCTACACTAAGAGACCACGGATGCCAGCCCAGACTACTATACCCAGCAAAGCTTTCAATCAATAAAGATGGAGAAAACAAGATATTCCGTGACAAAACCAGATTCAAACAGTACATATTCACAAATCCAGCCCTACAGAAAGTACTGGAAGGAAAACTGTAACCCAAGGAAGTTAACTACAATCAATAGTTGTAGTTAAAAAATAGGCAATAGATAATCCCACTTTACCAACAGCCAAAAGGAAAAAGGGATAGAATCCCACACATAATTTCACCACCACCACCAAATCCAAAACAAACAAGAATGAACAATCAATGGTTATTAATATCCCTCAACATTAATGGTCTTAACTCACCTATAAAAAGACACAGATTAGCAGAATGGATAAGAAGACAGAATCCATCCTTCTGCTGCATACAAGAAATACACCTCAATTTCAAAGATAGAGGGTGCCTAAGAATTACAGGTTGTGAAAAGATTTTCCAATCAAATGGACCCAAGAAACAAGCGGAGGAAGCAATCCAAATATCCAACAAATTAGACTTTAAACTAAAATCAATCAAAAGAGATGAAGGAGGTTACTTCCTACTCATCACAGGAGAAATCCATCAGGTGAAGTCTCAATTCTGAACATTTATTCCCCAAATACAAAGGCATCCACGTTTGTAAAAGAAACATTACTAAAACTCAAATCACACATAAAACTGCAAACACTTATACTGGGAGACTTCAACACCCCACTCTCACCACTGGACAGGAACAACAGACAGAAACTTCACAAAGAAACAAAGGAACTAATAGAAGTTATGGCGCAATTGGGCTTAACAGATATCTATAGAACACTCCATCCAAATACAAAACAATTTACCTTCTTCTTAATGCCACATGGAACCTTATCTAAAATCGACCACATACTTGGCAACACAGCAAACCTCAACAGGTACAAAAAAAAATGAAATAACCACCTGTGTCTTATCAGACCACCATGTTTTAAAGTTAGAATTCAACAACAACACAAATTGCAGAAAACCTACAAACTCATGGAAATTAAGTAACACCCAATTGCACAAAAAGAAATTAAAGATTTCCTAGAACTCAATGAGAATACAGACACAACATACCCAAACTCATGGAACACTTTGAAATCAGTGCTAAGAAGAAAGTTCATAGTGCTAAGTGCCCACATGAAGAAACAGGAGAATAATCACTCTAGAGAATTAACAGCACAACTGAAAGCTTTAGAACACAAAGAAGCCAATACACCACAGAGGAGGAGATGCCAGGAAATAATCAAATTAAGAGCTGAAATAAATAAAATGGAAACTAGGAGAACAATACAAAGAATCAATATAACGAAGAGTTGGTTCTTCGAGAAAATCAACAAGATAGACAAACCTTTGTCCAAACTTACCAAACAGCAGAGAGTAAATATGCAAATCATTAAAATCAGGAATGAAATGGGGGACATAACAACAGACAACAGAGGAAATCCAGAGAATCATCAGGTCATACTTCGAAAACCTATGTCCTTCAAAATTGGAAAATCAAAAGGAAATGGACAATTTTCTGGACATATTTCACTTACCAAAATTAAATCAAGAACAGATAAGCAAGTGAAATAGATCTAAAACACCTAATGAAATACAAGCAGTCATCAGAAGTCTCCCAACCAAAAAAGCCCAGGGCCAGATTGCTTCAGTGCAGAATTCTGCCAGAAACTCAAGGAATAGCTAATAACAATTCTCCTCAAAGTATTCCAGATAGTAGAAGCAGAAGGGTCATTGCCAAATCTTTTTATGAGGCTTCAATAACCTCGATATCCAAGTCACACAAAGACACAATAAGAAAGAGAACTACAGACCAATATCCCTCATGAACATTGATGCAAAAATACTCAATAAAATACTGGCAAATCAAATCCAAGAACACATCAGAAAAATCATCTACCATGATCGAGTAGGCTTCAACCCAGGGATGCAAGGATGGTTCAACATATGAAAATCCATCAATATAATCCACCATATAAACAGACTGAGGAAAAAAAAAAACCACATGATCATCACACTAGATACTGAAAAAGCCTTTGACAAAATCCAACACCCTTTCATGATAAAGGTCTTGGAGTAATCAGGGATAACAGGAACATACCTTAACATAATAAAAGCAATATACGGCAAGCTGACAGCCAACATCAAATTAAATGGAGAAAAACTTAATGCAATTCCTCTAAAACTGGGGACAAGACAAGGCTGTCTACTCTCTCCATACCTCTTCAATATTGTCCTTGAAGTTCTAGCTAGAGCAATAAGACAACAAAAGGAGATCAAGAGAATACAAATCGGAAAGGAAGAAGTCAAACTTTCACTATTTGCAGATGATATGATAGTCTACATAAGTGACCCGAAAAACTCTACCAGGGAACTCCTACAGCTGATAAACACCTTCAGCAAAGTGGCAGGATACAAGAGTAACTCAGTAGCACTACTGTATATGGATGATAAACTTGCAGAGAAAAAAATCAGAGAAATATCATCCTTACATTTGCCACAAACATAGTAAACATAGTAAAAATGGCAACCTTGCCAAAAGAAATCTACAGATTCAATGCAATCCCCATCAAAATCCCAGCACAAATCTTCACAGTCCTTGAAAGAACAATACTCAACTTTATATGGAAAAACAAGAGACCCAGGATAGCCAAAACAACCCTGTACAATAAAGGAACTTCTAGAGGCATAACCATTCCTGACATCAAGTTCTATTATAGAGCCACAGTCCTGAAAACAGCTTGGTATTGGCACAAAAATAGACAGGTTGACCAATAGAATCCATTAAAAACCTGATATTAACACACACACACACACACACACACACACACACACACACACACACACACACCTATGAACACCTGATTTTTGACAAAGAAGGTAATTATACAATGGAAAAAAGAAAGCATTTTCAATAACTGGTCTGGCACAACTGGATTCAGACATGTAGAAGATTGCAGATAGATCCATATCTATCACCATGCACAAAACTTAAGTCCAAATGGATTAAAGACCTCAATATAAATTCAGTCACACTGAAACTCTTAGAAGAGAAAGTGGGACATACCCTTGAACTAATTGGTACAGGAGACCACTTCCTGAACATAACATCAGTAGCACAGACACTGAGGTTGAAAATTAATAAATGGGACCCCATGAAACTGAGAAGCTTCTGTAAGGCAGTCAATAATATTAAAGGGCACCCCACAGAATGGGAAAAGACCTTCACCAACCCCACATCAGACAGAAGGCTGATCTCAAAATATAGAAAGAACTCAAGAAGCTAGTCAGGAAAACACCTACTAATCCAATTAAAAAGTGGGGTACAGAACTAAACAGATAATTCTCAATAGAGGAATCTAAAATGGCTGAAACACACTTAAGAAATTACTCAACATCCTTAGCTATCATAGAAATGAAAATCAAAACAACTCTGAGACACCATCTTATACACTTTGGAACGGCTAAAATCAAAAACACCAGTGACAGTTTATGCTGGAGAGGATGTGGAGAAAGGTGAATGCTCCTACATTGCTGGTAGGAGTGAAAACTTGTGCGGCCACTTTGGAAATCAGTATGGCGGTTCCTTAGGAAAATTGGAATCAGTCTACCACAAGATCCAGCAATTCCCTCTTAGGCATGTAATAAAAAGATGCACACTCAGACAATAAGGGCATCTGTTCAACTATGTTCATAGCAGCATTATTTGTAATAACCAGAACCTGGAAGCAACCTAGATGCCCCTCATCTGAAGAATGAATACAGAAAATGTGGTACATTTACACAAATGAGTACTACTCAGCTGAAAAAAAAAAAAACAACAACAACAATGGAATCTTGAAATTTGCAGGCAAATGGTTGGAACTAGAAGAACCATCCTGCATGAGGCAACCCTGTCACAGAAAGACAAACATGGTAGGCACTCACTAATATATTGATATTAGACAGAGAGGAAAGAATTACCAGCCTACAATTCACACCTCCAGAGAAACAAGAAAACAATGAGGACCCTCAGAGAGACATACATGGTCCCCAAGTAAAGTGGAAAGAACAAGAGCCCCTGAACTAATAGGTAGCATGGGGCAAGGGAGGAGGGAGTTAGGAGAAAGAGGAGAGGAGAAAAGGAATGGGGTGCAGAACATGAGGGATCAGGAAGATTGAGTGGGGAGAGGAATACAGGAGATCAAGAAAAGAGACACAGCAATAAGTATAAAAAGAAGTCTGCTGCTAGGGCATTGTACAGAGATCACAAGGATGACCCCAATTAGGAACCTAAGCTTTAGTGGAGAGGCCACCTTAAATGCCATCCCCTATAATGAAAATGATGACTACCCTAAATGCCATCCCAGAGCCTTTATCCAGTAGCTGATGGAAGCCGAAGCAGAGATCCACTGCTAAGCACTGAGCCCAATTCTTGGAATCCAGTTTCAGAAGGGAGGAGTGACCAACAAATGGGTCAAGACCATACTGGGAAAACCTGCAGAAACAGCTGACCTGAGAAAGTGGGAAATCATGGACCCCAGTCTGACAGCTGGGGAACCAACATAGGACCAAACTACCTGCCGTGAACAGCCTTCATCCAGTAGCTGCTGGAAGCAGAAGCAGGCACCCACAGCTAAGCACTGAGTCATACTCATAGAATCCAGTTGTAGAGAGGGAGAGGGATGAGCAAACAGTCAAGACTGTGCTGGAGAAACCTAAAGAACCAGATAACTTGACCTAGTGAGAGCACAGAAACCCCAGTCGCAATGCTGGGGAACCAGCATTGGACTAAACCAAACCCTCTGAATGTGGGTGCCAGTTAGGAGGCCTGGGCAGGCTATGGAATGCTAACAGTGGAACCAGTATTTATCCCTACTGCACAAATGGACTTTGGGAGCCCATTCCCTATGGATGGATACTGTTTTAGTCCAGATATATGGAGGAGGGCCTAGGCCCTCCCCCAAATGATGTGACAGACTTTGATGATCCCCCATGGAAGGCCTCACCGTCCTTGGGGAGCCATTTGGGGGATGAGTTGGGGGGTTAGTTGGTAGTGGCCATGGGAGGATGGGAGGAAGAGGAAAAGGGGGGATTGATATGTAAAATGATTGTTTCTAAATACAAAAAAGGGAAAAGAAAAAAGAATTACTATATTATGAAACCTTGTATTTGAGCAATATAGCACACAATTCTATAAAGGGGAGAATTTGAGATCTCTTTCCTTATGAAACTTTACAAGGGGATTGTGAGATAGACCGTGACATTTTGTTAGCTATATTACCACCAGAAGTTTCAACCTGTGTCACCTACATGAGACTGTGCAGAGAAATGAAACATCCTCACATTCTTCACACAATCAAATGCCTTATGATAATTTGGCCTAAGACAAGCTTCAGTGAGATGTTTCAACTATGCAGTAATCCAAAGCCAATTTGAAAAAGAGCACATACCAGACGCACATGATCTTTTGAAAGAGAGACACCTTGCAAGCTTTCAGCCTGGGGAATTAAGAAGGAGACAGCATACAACCTGGTATTTTCAATTAGTGCTCTATCTGTTTCTCCAATCTATGACCTCTCTAAAATTAATGAAACCTCTCTCGAATGCTACCTCGATTTGTATGAATCAATCCAGAGTGTGAGAAAGAATGGAGGGAACAAATTCAGCTCCCCGGTCATTGGCATTGAGTCACGAAGTAACAAACACAAGAAAGTAGCATAAATCACATCAAAACATCCCTGGGGGGCTGGAACAAAGGACGCCTGGACTCGGGTGGGTTAAGTAAGCAGCTTATTTCAAAGACTCTCTTTACCCCCCAAGATCAAATCATCATAATAGTTATGATTAATTTTTTTCTGTAGATAAATTCCTTGGACTCCTTTCCCAAAAAATAATTCCTGTTGTGGACTTCTTTGATCCCCAAGGAAGAAAAACAAATCTATTGACTAGTGCTTTTGTTCGATTCTAATTATGATTGGAAAGGTGCTCGAACAGAGTTTAAATCCCCTATGTCCACAGTGTCTGCAAAAAGAGAATCTTCGAGGGTTATTAAAGCATCCTTTGATGATCTCCATAGACGCTGTAATTGCAGTTCTGTGTTTTAAAACCAGTTTCTGTCTTGTCGCATCCTCCGATGGTGGGGATAAGGGAGGACAATAATTGAGATTTGAAGTTAATTTGGGGAGTTGTATTGAACCTGAGAAAAACACCACTTTATATGATGGTGCAATTCAGAACAGTAACCTTTTTTTTTTTTTTAATCACTCTCTAAAAAAAAGAAATTTTTTTTTCCAGTTGTGTCTTAGGGGGCATTGTCATGAAGACAACAGGCAGCTATGAAGAGAACGTTCATGTTTATTTGGGCATGCATAAAGAGCCGCTGTTCCACCTTTGCATTACTGGACATAATAAGTTGCCTCACCCTACTTATGCTTATGGCCCAGCCCAAAGTGCAGGACATCTCAAGCATGTTCCACTCACCTACTGTTTCCAGTCAAAATTTTTCACGTAATTCTGTTGATGTAGGTTTACAAAACAGGTGCTCAAATTGAACATAACAATAAGAAAACATTTCAGATTCCATATTAAAACTGACCTTTGGAATACACAGACAATGCAAATTTGTATACTACTGAGTTGGATGTACTGTCTTATTTTTACATAGGAATTCAGTCTTGGGGGGTTGGAGAAATGGCTCAGAGGTTAAGAGCACTGACTGCTCTTCCAGAGGTCCTGAGTTCAATTCCCGGCAAACACATGGTGGCTCACAACCATCTGTTATGAGATATGGTGCCCTCTTCTGGAGTGCAGATATACATGGAAGCAGAATGTTGTATACATAATAAATTAAAAATCTTAAAAAAAAAAAAGAATTTAGTCTTGGACTTCATCAGTGGGTACAGGTGCTTGGTGACAAGGCTGAAAACCCAAGTTCAATCCTCAGGCCCCTCATGGGGGAAGGAGAGAACCAAGCCCAGAAAGTCATCCTCCAACCTGCATTCACATGTTGTGGACATTTGTCACAGCCCTCCAACAAATAAATAACTGCAATAAAAATTTTAACAAAGAGAATATAATCTTGAATGAATATTCAATACTGCAGGATGGAAATCACATTCAACATAATATGTTAAGAGTTGATCAACAGTTTGATGTTATAGTTGCCAAAGTTTATAATGTCACTTCATATTAGTACATAGTAAGAAATGACAAAATTTTACTTAGGACAATTTAGAAGCTGTTGGAAATTCTTTCTTCATCTCAAGCTAAATCTATTTATATGTTATGTTTTTTGTGAAATGCAAGTCTGAAAGTCAATCAGTAATTTTTAAAGTCAAGCAATATCATATAATACAGCCCAGTGCTATATTTTTTAAAATTAATTTTGAATTAACTTTAGGTTGTTGCATGTTCAGAAACCTCTCACTGCTATAAATTCATTGCAGGCCATTAAGAGTCTCCACCAACAGTTTGAGAAGATTGACAACAGAGCATCAATAATCAACAATTATTCATAATGTTATCGATAATAAATGTTGAATGAGAAGGCCAAGAGAATGTACGCAGAAGATGAGAGCAAGATGGAAGGTTGCAGGTGTTGTTTGGAAGAATCTATGGATAGAGAGTCAAAGAATGTCTACCTGCAGGTGTGAGCAGGAACACATGTCCTTGTGCAATGACACACTGTCTTGTGATGAAGTGAGATAGAAAAGCAATCTTTAGGAGAACTTTGGGCCTTTTTCAGTTTCTTCAGTAGAATTACCTTACAGTCACTGCCCTCAAACAATTCTGTAATTTCCAAACTGGAATATGTATCTCATTCTTTCTCTTTCCTTCCATTATTATTTCTGCTGGGTATTTTTGTTTGTTTTCTTATATAGCTCATTGAGTCTGGTTAAAATCGCCTTTCTTTTCTATGCCAGCCACTCAAAAGTTTCTCCCATTGATGACTTTCATTCTCTCATTGAGCTTTCCAGAATGCCATGCTGAAGACCTCTTCTTCTTACCTGACCCAGTGACTTTGACCTTCTGGAAGCATCCAGTCCAAGACATTCCACAGAAAATGCTCTCCTGTCTTGGCTTGTTAGCTTTCCTTGCCATGGTTTAGCTTCTCAGTGTTACCTGGACAGCAATGTGCTGAAGGCTTGCTATACAACACAATAGACTTGGAGTATGAGAGTAGGTGATTAGATTACGAGGGCTTAAGTCTTACCAACATATTAATGCATTTATGGGTTCATAACTTAATGAGTTATTGGTAGTGGTAGAAACATTAATAGGTGGGGCCTAGATAGAGGAAAATAGGCCACAGCAGGATGATATGATGGGTATTTTTGTCTAAGTCAATCTCTCTCTCCATCCCTCTTTTCTCCCCCTCTCCATGCTTTCTCTGCCCCCTTTCTCTTTCTTGGCTGTCACGACAAGCAGCTTGTGACTGAAGCTTTTCTATACCCCCCACTTTGGCATCATGTCCTGCTTCACTACAGGCCTAGAAACAACAAAGCCAAGCTGCATAGCCTGAAACCTGCCAATCCAGGAGCCAAAATAAACATTTTCTCTTTCAGTTGAGTTTCTTGGATATTCTGCCCAGTGGTGGAGAGCTACATAATCCTCCCCTTATACTTATAGAAAGTAATCTATTTCTTTATTCTCTTCTTCTATTGCAGTCCTTTTCCCCTCATGCTGAGGATCAGCACCTGGGCCTCATCTCCATGGCTGTCATAATGGAGAGAGAGATTAAAAGCAATATTCTGTTGGATTTTAGTATATGTAATGCACACTTGTCCAATTTGTTTCTCCTACACTCTCTCCATGGGCTTAATTTTACTCCAGATTTCTTCTATAAAATAAACTAAAAGTAGACTCCAAAGTTATTCTCCAATCCAAATCCCCTACCTCATTTCACTCTCTTATTTCAAGCTACAAGACATATCCTCTTGAAAACATACTTGCAGGCTCATGGGTGAAAAACAACCAAATCGAGCCATTCTTCCCCAGTGTGCCCTGAAGATGGGAAAGGGGAAGATAGACAGCAATCAGAGGCTAGCTTGTTCTTCAGCTAAACTTGGAATTTTCACCACAGTGGCTGGGGATATGACAAAGAGAAATTAGGCAAGAGAAAGCTCCATCTGCTTCTTTTCAATGAGTTTTTCTTCATCCCTGCCCTGAGACAAGGACCATTAACCACAAAACAACATGTATTGTGGATGAACAGATCCCAAATAGCAGAGATTAATCCCATGCAAGTGGGCTTGATCCTCAAAATAAGCAAACAAATTAGCTTGGTAAACAGATTTGGGGAAGGATGGTTGGAAATTCAGAGATCCCTCAAATTGGATTTGAACAAATTTAACGGAGTTTCTAAAGTGAATGGAGAGGCCTCAAGAGGGTTGAAGCATCAGGAAAAACCCAAAGCTTAGAGAGTAGTGGATTTTGATTAATTGAAAGTGACTGGGAATGTCACCCAGGCTAAAACCAAGACCAAGTGCAATGAACATCAGCCTCATCACAGACTGAACTTCACCGAGAATTCAAAGACAAACAAACACAATTACAAATTGTCCCTGGTGTTCTAATAAGAATGGAGCTGTAGAGAATAGCATACAAGGGAAAACCACCTAGGTGGTCTGGGCAAGGAGGCAGATTCCTAGTCCAGGAATGTATAATACTGCCAAGGGTAGCTGAAAACACAATTCACCTGATGTCTCTGATCTTATAGTTAACTGTCTTATCCAAAGGATGAAGGATGTGAGCAATATGATTGTGACATATGTTCCTTCATTTTTTAACTGTTTAAAATTTTCACTTGGCTTATGCTTCTCCTACTGTTAAGTGTCACTTGGAATAGGTTTGGGTGCATTTTGTGAGGGTGTGAACATACGTGTGTACATGTATATAGCCTGTTTTTATCTATGTGTACAATGCTTTAATCTATTATATCTTAATATAGTGGCCATCTCTATTTTAATATATTTATTATTCCCCTTAATTAACTTGTATAAATATACATATATATATATATATATATATATATTATATATATATATATATTTGTGTGTGTGTGTGTGTGTGTGTGTGTGTGTGTGTGTATAATTAATTTTTTTTCAGGTTGCTAACTGTCCTTTAACTGATGCATGGGTGTATATGGAGGTTTCTGTCCTTCCCAGTCCCACAGCCATTTAGCCCCAAATAAACACACAAAAGGCTTGTATTAATTATAAACTCTTCAGCTGATGGCTCAGGCTTCTTATTGGCTAGCTCTCTCTCTAGTTATTAACCAATTTCCATTAATCTGTATATCTGCATGTGGTGGTTTTGGCTTACCAGTGATGCCTGGGCATCTTCTTCCTCAGCAGCTACATGGCATCTCCCTGACTCTGCCTACTTACTATCTTTCTCTATCCCTGTTTGGATTTCTCACCTGGCTAAATCTTACCTGTCCATTGACCAAAACAGCATTATTCATCAACCAATAAGAAAAATACATGTTCCCAGTAAACAGAAGGACATCCCCCATCACATGGTTGTTGTGCCACCATCTGAGGACCAAATATTCAAACATCTGAGCCTGTAAGGAACATTCTCATTCAAACCACCACAGTTCCAGTTTTTCGCCTCATTTGCATACACATAAGTAGCAAGTCAGGGCCTTGTGAACCTATGTAAACTCCTGCAGCACAGCACCTTCCTTGGCTCTACTCCCATCCAGAGTCTTGCTCTAAGATGCTTCTGCCTCTAGTTCAGCAGTTCTCAAACTGTGGGTAGAGACCGGTTTGGGGGAATGGAAAGACCCTTTCACAGGGATCACATGTCAGATAACCGACATTTACAGGATGATTCATAAGAAAAGCAAAATTATAGCTATGATGTAGCAGCAAAAGGACTTTTATGGTTGGAGGTCACTACAACATGAGGAACTGTATTAAAGTGTCACAGCATTAGGAAAGTTGAGAACCACTGTTCTATCAAGTTTTCCCATCTTGGGGACAGACTTACTGTTACTACCCTCCAGGACCCACAGTCTCTGTCACTTTCGTGAGCAACTTGCCCTCTGCAGACTTGCTCTCACAGGACTGCTCTCAGTAAGCACTCCAAGACCACCAAGCCTCAGAGTCATGCAGGTAATGATGACACTTGGCTGCTACCTAGAGTTCAAAGTTTCTACTGTTTTATTCTGTTGGCACCCTCACTTGATGGACTTGTATTTATACACTTGAATTGCTACTGCCTGTTAATAAAGCTCTCCTCACTTGCTGACCCTTCACTGACTATTTCATTCTTTCAGGGAGCAAGATAAGAACTTGGCAGGCGGTAGGGAAACTAACTCTCTCATTAAGGAGACAGCCTGGGTCAACTGTTTTGGGCAAATGTCCAACTCATTTATTCAACCATTTTTATTTACCGTTCATAGGGTACTATTCCCAATGGAAAAACCAAAGATCAATAAGATATCAATCATATCCTGGAGAAGCTCGCACACAGTTTAATGGAATCATGACTTCGTAGTTCAATGTCCAACACCAAACTTCTTTAGGTTCGCTATAGTGTGTTGTAATATTAAGTTAACATGTTTTCTCATAATGATACACAATCCATAGCCAGGGAACATGTTGGCTATGTTCCAGTAAGTGCACAGTATCCACAGCTATCATTTTATCCATTATAACTCTTTTGCAGATGGAGAAAAACAATCTTCCCATCCCCTAAATATCCTGGTAGCTGGCATTTAAAGGCAAATGAAATCCTGTCACTTAGATGTACTCTGAGGTCATGACAGCAGAAGAGAATTGACATAACTGAACTTCCTGTTGGCTGGTGATGCCACACAGTAGTTGTGGGGTACCCAGCTTTCCAGCGATCATGTGGTCGTGGTGGCAGTCATTGTACCAACCTTGGCTTCATGGTAGGAAAGAGTTAAGGAGATGAAACAGCAGCATCTTCCTGACTCCTGAATTGCTGATTAGGGGGCACACCCTCAAACTCACAGTTAAATAGTCCCTTCCTAGCCCCATGCCCAGTTTTCAAACATTTTGTTCCTTATAATCTCCATTATGCCCCACTGCATTTGGGTTTCCTTTGCTAAAAATGACTCTCTTTACTTGTCAATTAGGTAACTTCTTACTCATTCTTTAGCTTCAGTTTAGTGAAGGCAAGGGTGTAATGATTTCTCTAGACCCAAGATAAATGATAAATGGGTGCTTATTGGGGAACACTTACACAGGAAAAAATACAAAGAACTGCATGAGTGCTTCTCTGCCCTTTTCTATCTCATCCGCTGACCTACGAGGAAGACCATACCTTAAGTTTCCCTCTTTCTGCTTTTCTCTGCCTAAAGCCACTCACAAAGTGTGTGGCCACTGTTACAGGCAAGATTGCTACAGTTTAACTTGAATGAATTTTCTAATACCTCTCCAATAGTTTCAGCACATCACCATCCTGGATCCCAACTGCCCACATCCATTTCTCCAATCTGCCAATAACCATGGCATGTCACTGTATCTATCTTCCCCATCAAGGGCAAGCTTCTTGGAAGCAGGGTAGTAGGTCTGTTTTTCTGTTCCCCTTTGGCCTTATTTGCTTGAGACAGAGTCTCTTACTGAACCAGAAGGTAGGCTAGCTAGGGAGTAAGCTCTCAGGATCTGCTGGTGTCTATTGCCTAATTCTGGATTCCGGGCATGCACAGCTATGCTGGACATTTTTAGTGGGTGTTGTGGATTCTAAACCAGGTCTATGCCTACAGAACAAGCACTCTTATCTACTGAGATCAACTTTTTTGTGTTTTTATGACCTTTCACCACCCCCCATTTGTTGGCTACATGCTGTAGAACCAAAATGTTCTACACAAAATATATAAGGTTCCCACAAGTTCCCAAAATTAATAACTGAGCAGCTTTGGAAATGACTCAAAGCCTGTATTACTAAAATATTCAGAGTGAATGAGTAAAATTAGCACAACTAACCAAGAGAAAATGGAACAATTGAATTTATTTTCTGCTTTTCTTTCATTTAATATCCTTTTAGAAATCAGAAAAATCACAACCAATTGGAAAAATAAAAGGTATTCAACCAGATTGGAATGAATAATTTTATGCATAAAATTTATTAATGAAAGCACAAGAATACTAAAGGAATCATATTTTTCACTGGATACAAACCTTCTGTATCAATTATTTTATAATATCAGCTTGCTATAAAGAAGTTTGTTCACTAAATAGGAATGTCTCATTGTTCTGCTTTTATAAGCTTTCTTCTTAGATGGGTTTATTGGTCATAATTCATATGCTATAAAAAGAATACATCTTAACTTTACAGTTTTATAAGTCTTATAGTTCTTAAGAAAAGGGCCTTGAAGCAGTAATTTAATCAGTTTGACAAGTATTTATACTCATTTATGCTTATAATAGTCAAACTTTATAATACTACCCTTACTCCAAAAATTCTTCCATGCCTCTGTTGTAATTAATCTATGAACTCTGGCCAGATTAACACTGACTAACACCAATGGACATTCAGTCAACATTTATTAATTGGGGCTGTAGAGCACTTGCTACAAAGGCCTGACAACCTGAGTTTGAATCCCCGGAAACCACTCAGAGCCCTATGCAACAGCATTTGTAATCCTAGCACATACCTCTAGGGAGATGGAAGGCCAGGACAAGAGAATCTACACAAGTCCTCAGGACAGCCAGCTTGGTGCATGGAGCAGTAACAAGAAACCCTGTCTCAAAGCAAAGTGGGAGGGTAGGATCAACCCTGAAGATTGTCCTCTCGCCTCTATATGCATGCCACCCACACACACCATCATATAGACATACTAATGTACTAGTACATATACATACAAACATGAGTTAATTTTGTGGTCCAGCAGCTGAAAAAAAAACTGAAATTATCGTATTCTTACTTCTGTGTTTGGCTATTCCATTCACTCAAAATAGTAGTTTGGAGATTCTCTCATGTTATCCCATGTACAAATAGTTCATTTTGTTGACTAAGTACCATGGTATCTCATTGTACAGATATAGCAAAATGTGATTATCACTCATCATTTGAGATGCTTTTGGTTTATCTCTAGCGTATGGCCATGATGTGCATTTGTCTTGAATAAAGAAGACTTTTGTCCGAGGTTGACAGCAGCTCATGTCTATGGGCATAAACATAAATATTTAGAAGGGAATTTTGAAAGCATGACCATTTAGCAAAATATCAACAAGTCCTACCTAGCCTAGGGCCTAAGACCTCCAAAGCTTTTGACCAAGATTGCAGTACTAGGTACAAAATGCCTTCTGAGGAGCAGACTTCAAATACAATCAGAAAACAGTTAGTGACCTCATTGTATTCATGCCACTATTGTGGGAGCTTCTTTTTACAGTGAGCAGCAGTCAGTGGAGAGAAGCATAAATTGTCAAGGTGCTGAGAATAAAGAATGAGTGTTCAGCCTTAAAGCGGCCACCTATATTAACCCTACCACTACCACCACCACCATTTAGAGAACATCAAGGAAGAGGGGACAAAAAGAGCATAAGAGCCAGAGGTGGGAAGGAAAACTGAGAAACATTATCTTCTGGACCATCGTGACTATCACACTCACAAAATCACAGTAGTTGTAGTTACTTTCACAGGACTGTACGAGATCAAGCCAGCCAAAACTTCAGTATCTATGGGGTAAATGATCTCTAGGCCCACCTACTTACAAAGAAGCTACTGGCAATTGATATTTGCTAGAGGACAGAGAGTCGTTTGTTTGGAGGATGTGACCAATGGTACGTGTCCTGTGTTCCAATGGATGGCCCTACTTCCACACACATACAGGCATTACCAACTGGACTTAGTGGGTTATCAAAAAAAGGCATGAATTTGTATAAGACATGTTGGGGGATCTAAGAGGAGGCATAAGTAGGGGAAATTAAGTATAGATATGATCAGATTCACTGTGTCTATATGAAATCCTCAAGAACGAAGAAAAATATAGCAGATAAGGCATCTGTGAACATCTGTGCTGAAGTTTTGTAAAGCATGGGTTTCCACTGTTTTTGGCTGAAGAATGAGCACAATTCCTAAGTCATATGAGAAATACATGTTAAATTGTACTGCCAAAGTGGCTGTGCCATTTGTTGATCAGCTCTGTGATGCATATGAGCTCTGGGTCTTTATGTTAGTGGCATGCATTTTGCTATTACACATGCTATAAATATAAAATACAATGTGCAATCAGTCTTGGTCTATCTGGTCAATTCGTTTTTGAATTAACAAGAAACAAAAGTAATTTTTCTTTCTTCAAATGTTTTACAGGTCTAGGACTCCAAATTCCATTTTGGAAGCCTAACATGCTAACCTAAATAATTCCCATCTAGCTTGACGGATTTGAAGTTGTAGTGATTCTCTTATCTTAGTCTGAATTATAGACAAGCACCACTATGCCTGGGTATGTTAAAAAATATTTTATGTTTTGTATATTTATTTTCTATAAAATTATGAATTTTATATGTGTAAGATTTAATCTACACAGCCGACTCATTGCAGACCAGCGCCATTCACCCAGATCCCTCCAGGCTTGTCCCTGCTTGAAACAGACACACCCAGGCAGGGAGGGGCTCCCTGAATCTGGGTACAGGCCACTCTTCCTTCCGTTCCCGACGAACGATCCGCCAGGAGGCCTAACTCCTTCAGAGTGAGGAGACTACGAGGAGAGGCAAGACCATCCAGAGCTTTGGACATTGAATTCCTGGCCCCCACACACTACAGAGTAACAAGAGGAGATAGAGAGATCCTACCTGCACTCACTGGAAAAAGATATGGGAAGAAGACAGAATAAGAACAACAACAACAGAAAGACCAATATGACACCCCAGAATCTAGGGACTCCACTCCAGCAAGACCTGAAAAGCCCAACATAGTGCATGAAGAAGAGATGGACCTCAAAAATTATCTCAGCAAGATGATAGAGACCTTCAAAGAGGAAACAAGAAAATCCCTTAAAGAAATAGAAGAAAAAGCAAGCAAAAAATTACACGAAATGGAGGAAAAGACAAACCAAAAAATTCAAGAAATAAACAAATCTCTTAAAGAAGCTAAAGAAACCCAAGATAAAACAACCAAACAAGTGAAGGAAGCTCTTGAAACAGTTCAAAGCATGAAAGCTGAATTAGACACAATAAAGAAAACACAGAATGAGGCGATGCTGGAAATGGAAAGACTGGATAAACGATCAGGATCTAAAGACGTGAGTATAACTAATAGAATCCAAGAGACAGAAGAGAGAATCTCAGCTATTGAAGACTCGCTAGAGGATATACATTCATCAACCAAAGAAAACCTCAAGTCCAACAAATCCCTAACACAAAATATCCAGGAAATATGGGACACCGTGAAAAGACCAAACCTAAGAATAATAGGTGTAGAAGAAGGTGAAGAAACACTGCTCAAAGGTACAGAAAACATATTCAACAAAATCATAGAAGAAAACTTCCCCAACCTACAGAAAGATATGCCTATGAAAGTACAAGAAGCTTACAGGACACCAAACAGACTGGACCACAAAAAGAAGTCCCCCGACACATAATAATCAAAACTCCAAATCTACAGAATAAAGAGAAAATATTAAGAGCTGCAAAGGAAAAAGGCCAAGTAACATATAAAGGCAAACCAATCAGAATCACACCCGACTTCTCAATGGAAACTCTGAAAGCCAGAAGGTCTTGGATAGATACCCTATAAGCACTAAGGGAGCATGGATGTCAACCCAGACTACTGTACCCAGCAAAACTTTCAATCATTATAGATGGAGAAAACAAGATATTCCATGACAAAAACAGATTTAAACAATACATATCCACAAATCCAGCACTACAGAAGGTTCTGGAAGGAAAACTCCAACCCAAGGAACATAACTACATGCACAAAAACACAGGCAATAGATAATCTAATTTTGCCAAACACAAAAAGAAGCAGGAGGGCAAAATCCACACACAATGACACCACCAACAATAAATCCAAACCAAACAAGAACCAACGAACAATGGACATTAATATCCCTAAATGTCAATGGTCTTAACTTACCCATAAAAAGATATAGGCTAACAGAATGGATACAAAGACAGAATCCATCCTTATGCTGTTTACAAGAAACACACCTCAACTTCAAAGACAGGCTATACCTCAGAGTAAAAGGATGGGAAAAGATTTTCCAATCAAATGGCCTCAAGAAACAAGCCGGTGTAGCAATCCTAATATCTAACAAATTGGACTTTAAACTAAAATCAATCAAAAGAGATGAAGAAGGGCATTTCATACTCATCACAGGAAAAGTCCATCAAGATGAAATCTCAATCCTGAACATCTATGCTCCAAATACGAAGGCACCCACATTTGTGAAAGAAACATTACTAAAGCTCAAACCACACATAAAACCACACACACTTATAGTAGGAGACTTCAACACCCCCCTTACACCACTAGACAGGACCACCAGACAGAAACTTAACAAAGAAACAAAGGACCTGAAAGAAGTTATGACCCAACTGGGGTTAACGGATATCTATAGAGCATTCCATCCAAACTCAAAAGAATATACCTTCTTCTCAGCACCACATGGCACCTTCTCTAAAATTGACCACATAGTAGGCAACAAAGCAAACCTCCATAGTTACAAAAGAATTGAAATAACCCCCTGTATCTTATCAGACCACCATGCATTAAAGCTAGAATTCAGCAACAATACAAATGGCAGAAAACCTGCAAACTTTTAGAAAATTAATAACACCCAATCGTACCATTCCTGGGTTGAGGAAGAAATAAAAAAACAAATTAAAGACTTCCTAGAATCTAATGAGAATGCAGACACAACATACCCAAACTTATGGGACACTCTGAAAGCAGTGCTAAGAGGGAAGTTCATAGCACTAAGTGCCCACATGAAGAAACTAGAGAAAAGTCACATTAGAGAACTGACAGAACAACTGAAAGCACTAGAGCAAAAAGAAGCAAACTCACCAAGGAGGAGTAGATGCCAGGAAATAATCAACCTGAGAGCTGAAATCAATAAAGTAGAAACTAGGAAAACATTACAAAGAATCAATGAAACAAAGAGTTGGTTCTTTGAGAAGATCAACAAGATAGACAAACCTCTAGCCAAACTAACCAAAAGGCAGAGAGAGAGCATGCTAATTAACAAAATCAGAAACGAAAGGGGGATATAACAACGGACACTGTGGAAATCCAGAGAATCTTTAGGTCATACTTTGAAAATCTGTACTCCACAAAATTTGAAAATCTAATGGAAATGGACAGTTTCCTGGATAAATATCACTTACCAAAATTAAATCAAGATCAGATAAACAGTTTAAATCGACCCATAACCCCTAATGAAATAGAAGCAGTCATCAAAAGCCTCCCAACCAAAAAAAGCCCAGGACCAGATGGCTTCACTGCAGAATTCTACCAGAAATTCAAACAAGAGCTGATACCAATACTCCTCAAACTGTTCCGCACAATAGAAGCAGATGGGATATTGCCAAACTCTTTCTACGAGTCTACAATCACTTTGATACCCAAGCCACACAAAGATAAGACTAAGAAAGAGAACTACAGACCGATATCCCTCATGAACATTGATGCTAAAATACTCAATAAAATATTGGCTAATTGAATCCAAGAACATATCAGAAAAATCATCCACCACAATCAAGTAGGCTTCATCCCAGGGATGCAAGGATGGTTCAACATACGAAAAACCATTAATGTAATCCACCATATAAACAAACTGAAAAAGAAAAACCACATGATCATCTCACTAGATGCTGAAAAAGCCTTTGACAAAATCCAACATCCCTTCATGATAAAGATCTTGGAGAGAACAGGAATAACAGGAACATATCTAAACATGATAAACGCAATATACACCAAACCAATAGCCAACATCAAACTAAATGGAGAGAAACTCGAAGCTTTTCCTCTAAAATCAGGAACAAGACAAGGCTGTCCACTCTCCCCATACCTCTTCAATATTGTACTTGAAGTTCTAGCTAGAGCAATAAGACAAGAAAAGTGGATCAAAGGGATACAAATTGGAAAGGACGAAGTCAAACTTTCACTATTTGCAGATGACATGATAGTCTACATAAGTGACCCGAAAAACTCTACCAGGAAACTCCTACAGCTGATAAACACCTTCAGCAAGGTAGCAGGATACAAAATTAACTCAAAAAAATCTGTAGCCCTACTGTATACAGATGATAAACTCAATGAGAAAGAAATCATGGAAACATCACCTTTCACAATATCCACAAGCAACATAAAATATCTGGGGTAACACTAACCAAAAAAGTGAAAGACCTGTACAATAAGAACTTTGAGACTTTAAAGAAAGAAATTAAAGAAGATACCAGAAAGTGGAAAGATCTCCCATGCTCTTGGATAGGCAGAATTAACATAGTAAAAATGGCAATCCTACCAAAAGCAATCTACAGATTCAACGCAATCCCCATCAAAATCCCAACACAGTTTTTCACAGACATTGAAAGAACAATACTCAACTTTATATGGAAAAATAAAAAACCCAGGATAGCCAAAACAACTCTTTACAATAAAAGATCTTCTGGAGGCATCACCATCCCTGACTTCAAGCTCTACTATAGAGCCATAGTTCTGAAAACAGCTTGGTATTGGCACAAAAATAGACAGATAGACCAATGGAATCGAATTGAAGACCCAGATATTAACCCACGACCTACACCTTATTTTTGACAAAGGTGCTAAATCCATACAATGGAAAAAAGATAGCATCTTCAACAAATGGTGCTGGCACAATTGGATTCGGACATGCAGAAAATTGCAGATTGATCCATACCTGTCACCATGCACGAAACTTAAGTGCAAATGGATCAAAGATCTCTCCATAAATCCAGCCACACTGAATCTTCTAGAAGAGAAAGTGGGAATAACCCTTGAACAAATTGGCACAGGAGACCACTTCCTGAACATCACGCCAGAAGCACAGACACTGAGGTCTGCAATCAATAAATGGGACCTCCTGAAACTGAGAAGCTTCTGTAAGGCAAAGGACACAGTCAGTAAGACAAAACGACCACCCACAGAATGGGACAAGATCTTCACCAGCCCCACATCTGACAGAGGACTGATTTCCAAAATATACACGGAGCTCAAGAAACTAGCCACCAAAACACCATACAATGAAATTAAAAAGTGGGGTGCAAAACTAAACAGAGATTTTTCAACTGAGGAATCTGAAATGGCTGAAAGACACTTAAGAAAGTGCTCAAAATCCTTGGCCATCAGAGAAATGCAACTCAAAACAACTCTGAGATACCACCTCATACCTGTCAGAATGGCTAAAATCAAAAATACCAATGACAACCTATGCTGGAGAGGTTGCAGAGAAGAAGGAACACTCCTCCATTGCTGGTGGGAGTGCGAACTTGTAAGACCACTTTGGAAATCAGTATGGCGGTTGCTCAGAAAAATGGGAATCAATCTACCTCAAGATCCAGCCATTCCTCTCTTGGGTATATACCCAAATACTGCATGTCCATACAACAAGGACATATGTTCAACCATGTTCATAGCAGCATTGTTTGTAATAGCCAGAACCTGGAAGCAACCTAGATGCCCCTCAACTGAAGAATGGAAAGAGAAAATGTGGTACATTTATACAATGGAGTACTACTCAGCAGAAAAATGCAATGGAATCTTGAAATTCGCAGGCAAATGGATGGAACTAGAAGAAACCATCCTGAGTGAGGTAACCCAGAGACAAAAAGACAATCATGGTATGTACTCACTCATATATGAATTTTAGACATAGAGCAAAGGATCACCAGCCTATAATCCACTTCCCCAAAGAAACTAGAAATCATGAATGACTCTAAGGGATAAATGGACCCCAGGAATGGGAAGTGGCATGAACTCCTGAGCTAATTGAGAGCATGAGGGTAGGGGAGTGGGTGCTGCCACAATAAGAGCACAAGAAGAAGGGTAGAGGAGAAGAAATGGAGGAGCAGATATATTGAGTTGGGGGAAGAATAGAGGAGAGAGAGCAGGATGAGAGATACCATATCAGAGGGAGCCACTATAGGTCCAAGAAGAGATCTGGAACTAGGAAGATCTCCAGAGACCTACAAGGATGACACGATCTGACAGTCCGGGCAGTGGAGGAGAGGATGGCCTAGAAGCCCTTCCCCTAGAATGAGATTGATGACTACTCTCTATGCTATCCTAGAGTCCTCATCCAGTGGCTGATGGAAGCAGAGACAGACATCCACAGAAATACACTGAGCTGAAATCTGGAACCTAGTTGAAGAGAGGGAGGAATGAAGAACGAAGGGGTCTGTACCAGGTTGGAGAAACCCACAGAAACAGTTGGCCTGAAAAAGGGAAAGCATATCGACCCCAGACGCTCTTTGGGAGGCCAGTACGGGACTAATCCAGCCCCCTGATCATGGATGCCAATGGGGAGGCCCCTGCACTCCTGGGAGCCTCCAGAGGTGGACTGGCGTTTTGCCCTGGTGTGTGGGGGGGACTTTGAGAGCCCATCCCACTTGAAGGGATGCGCTCTGTCTCTGAACACATGGGGAGGGGGCTAGGCCCAGCACAGGAAGATTTGGTGGACTTGGTGGAGCCCCGGTTGGGGGCCCTACCCTGCCTGGGGAGTGGTGGGTGGATGGGGTGGGGGGTAGGTTGGAGGTGGGGGAGAAGGAATGGGGGTGAGGGGAGGGAGAGGGAGAGGGGAATTACATGTGAAACAAGCCTGTTCCCTAACTTGAATTAATAATAATAATAATAATAATAATAATAATAATAATAAGAGAAAAAAGATTTAATCTACACAGCTATATATCCATCAATATATTGTATAAGTACATCAATATATTAATGTAATATAATAATATATACTTATACATTGATATAAACATGTAGTGTTTTTGTTTCTTAAGACAGGCTCTCAGGTAGC
Source organism: Cricetulus griseus (assembly GCF_003668045.3). Lineage (NCBI taxonomy): Eukaryota > Metazoa > Chordata > Mammalia > Rodentia > Cricetidae > Cricetulus > Cricetulus griseus. The sequence continues at coordinate 38,743,600 of NW_023276806.1, read as the reverse complement.
TTAGGCTGGCCTTGAACTCAGTCTACAACTCAGGCTGATTTAAACTGTTGATTCTCCTTCCTCCATCTCCCAAATCCTGGGATTATTAGCATGAACCACCATTCCCAACCTTGGATTTTATCTGAGATATTTTTCACCTTCATTTATGATGGTTATTTTTACTGTAGGCTATTTTTACTGCTAGATGACCAGATTTTCTCCATCAGAACTTTACTAAAAGATGTTCATTGTCTTCTGGTTTTCATTATTTTTATAAAATCTGAGAATATTGAAATATCCGATCTTTCTCTGTTTTAATGGATATGTTTATTACTAATTTTTCATAATCTTTACTACAATGTTTTGCTGTGTGCTTCTTTGTAATTATTGTGCTGGAGACTCACTAGAACCTCTTGGATCTATGAACTTGGCTTTCATCATATTCATAAGCTTCGGGGTCACTCACTTCTTTTTACAACACCAGGCTGTTTCTGGGATGCTTACCTTGTTGATACCTTAGTGTTATCCCAGAAGTCATTAGGCTCCATTCAAACCTTTTCAGTGCCTTTTTCCCTTGTACGTACTTCAATTTACCTCATTTCGTTCTTTATGTTCCAGTTGAATTCTATAGTTCTTAAGTTCCCAGCAAGCTCACCCAAAAAACTTTTTGCTAACAAATGTCTTTCCCAGATCTAGCATTTCCATGTACCCTGGTATATTAGTTCTACTTATGGGTAGTAGTTTTTTGCTTCTTTGAATGGCAAGCTTTGATTGATGCTGAACATCATAAATGTTACTTGTCAAATGACTGGATTTGGCTACTTTTTAGAGTGTTGAATTAATGGCGTTAAATAGGCAGTTCAGTAACATCAATCAACTCAGTCCTTTGGAACCTTTTGCTTGGGTCCTGATAGGGCAGACATAGCACAGCAGTTACACTAAGTCTGGTTTAGCTCCCCCTAATAAAGAGCCCCTCTATTAAAGACTCATTCTTCTGGATTCTCTACTGAATGCTTCAGGTGAACAATAGTAGCTCTTTGAGATGGCCAGAAGCTCAGTATTTCTCAGCCCTGTTCGAAGCCTAAGAATTTTGTCCTATATTGCCCATTGCACCATCCCTATTCTACTCAAATACCCTCCAATGTGCTTTCTGTCTACTATTCAAAGCACAGTGGGCTTCTGTGCAAATTCCTGGAACCCTCCCCTCTCTAGTACTCTGATACCCAAATTCCTAACTGCTTCTGACTCCATGAACTCTCACCTCTGACCCCATAAACTGTGATGCTGTTGTGGCCAGGGTTCACCTTCTTTTGGCCACAGTTTGGGAAAGTACCTCTAGACAAATTCTAAGATAATACAAGGCTAGTCTCATTTATATTACTTTTCTTGGGGGGAGGTGATAGCTATGTTCTTCCATTTATCAACTAATGAGCAAAGTTACTCAATAGTTTATCTTGATTTCCAGTTATGCACTGTGGTGTGAAGGAGAACAATCTAAGTACCAGTTATTCTGTCAATTCCAGCCACAGAAACAACTGAAATTTTTAAAATATTTGGGGAATTGAAAAATAGAGATGTTTTACCAGTTAATAGCACTATTTGTTCTATCAGAGGACCAGTGTTTGAATCTGACCTGGGGTCACTCATAGATGCACATGACTCCAGCTCTAAGGTATTCAGTGTCCCCTGCTGATTTCCGTGGGTACTTGAACAAATGTGTCTCTAGGTCCCTGCCAGCCTCTCTCTCTCTCTCTCTCTCTCTCTCTCTCTCTCTCTCTCTCTCTCTCTCTCTCACACACACACACACACACACACACACACACACACACACACACACACACACATACACACACACAAAATAAAACTTTTAAGAAAAAATGTAACACTCCTGAAAGGTCTTTAGTAGTGTAGCTTTAATTAAACCCAGTTTCCTTTCTTAATTCTCTGTAAGAATTCCTACTCAGTGTCCAAAAGCACTGTGATATTCTAAATGATCAAATAATCTACATTAAGAATATAATAGTTTTTTTAAATAGTGAATAAAATTGCACATAAGCGCTTATGAGGGCTGAAATTATCACTTTTTGTTGTTTCAATTCAGGAAGAATTGTGTTCGTATGCCATTCCATTACCGGAGTCCTTGTGAATTATGTTTTATTGGATTGCCCTTGAAAAATCATTTTGATCGTTTGTATGTGCTGTACTTGTCTTGTGTGTGGTTTAGTTTTCCCTTCTCCGGGGCTGTGTGTGAGGGTTAAAAAATATTTTTCATGTCTTTGCTAAGTTGTTGCGGGGAATACATTCTGATCTATCTTTCTGCACAATAGAGAAAGAAGAAGCACCATTTTCTTGTAAAGTCTTACTATTTCCCCCAAGCAGATAATTGTCCACAGTGAGCTTTATGAAAGAAAGAGAGTTGTACCTAGATGGGAGAAGGAAGAAAGCTCAAATCATGTCAAGGTGTTACACTGAAATCAGCCCCTCGGCCAGAATGAGGCTGCTGAATCTCTTAAGATTTTTGTTTCTGGTTCCCAGTTTGTCATTTCCATAATGGGCTTTTCAATGACTTTTCCCTTCAGGAAGACAGCATTTGTCATGGTAAGGTGGAAGAGCCCTAGGATAGAACTTGGGAGGACGGGGCTGGGGGGTGGGGGGTCGGGAGTATGGCTGGACTAGTTGCATGCCGCTATGAACTGAGTGATTTGGTGGAAATTATTTGTCTGGTCGAGAAGAGGATAGGGGTTTTTTTTATTCTGTTTCCCTTTTGCTTATTTGTTTTAACCTGGGCTTTTAAGATGGAGAATAGTGTGTGTAAAATAATACTCAGTGGCAATGAAAGAGAGGGGAGTGGGTGTTTCCAGAGGATGGGGAAAGCTTAGGGGCTCTCCAAAGGAAACCTAACATCAGCACAAGGTTCCCAGGGGGAGAATATAAAAAACGAGGGCTGACTGAACCACCTGCTGGACAAAGGTCCCTTTGATTCTGAGTTTCAGTAACATTCACTCAGCACCACCTCTTTCAACCATAACAGCCCAGGGAACAGTTCTGTCTTCTGTTGAAGAGTATATTCTGATACTGAAGTTCAAGGCATTGCCACATAGCAGAAAGAAACAAGACTGCGAGTGTAGCCCAGTGTCTGCCTCCTCCTTAGCTGAAGATTCTTTAACAAAGTTTCATCTCTCTGGACTTGAGTTTCTCATCTGAGAGTTGAAGAAGACAACAAAACCCACAACATTTGTGGGCTTGTTTGGCAAGCCGTCAAATGCCATTCGTTTGATGGGGTTTGCTCTCATTAATGTGTAGGGAAAGTGAGCTGGAAGAAGAGCAATGAGGACCTGATGAGGAGAAGTAACTCCTGAGATGAGGGTTGGAGAATGGGGAGAACCTCTTCGGGATGCTTTGGGAAAGACACTAGAAACCGGGGAGATGGTGTGGTTTTGTGGTAGAAGAGTGCTGTGGACCCTGCTTTTTGTCTTTGGGTCTCCTAACTAGCCATTTGACTTCCCCTTTCCCTCCTCAGGTGTGGTCTGAAGAAACTTAGTTACCAAAAGGTTTAAGTGAACTGATATATGTGAAATTATTTTAAAATATTCAATAAACACTAGCTATTATACAGTTTCTGAAAAGTTTTGAAATATTAGTTTTATAATTCTAATGAGTGGTTGTTCTCTAAATTTCAAAAACAAAATTTTTAAGTGGTATTTTACACATTTTTGTTGTAAGGGAAAAGCAATAGCAGAGGAGAAACCATGAACATGTAAGCACCTGGGAAAGAGTGAAACTAGAAGAAGCTGCTTTGAGGCTAGGGCAACCAGGGCTGGAACAAAGCAAATGAAAATGAGACAAATCAAAGAAAACCCACATACAGTTGCTGAGGGTCTCTGGGTCCTAGTGCCATCCTACAATTTCGGAAGACACAGTAAAGGGGAAGAAGCCAAGTCTCCTTCTCATCTTAAAGCTAATACATTCCTGGTGAATGAGAAATCCTTTCTTTCAACCTCTGTTCTGCTTTTGGTTTGGAGTTCTGCATGAGCTGTAGCTACCTGACTGAAAGAGCTCTGTTTCAGAGATTTTCTTTCAGATAATCACATTATTTTGCTTACTTTATATAAAAAGGGGGCATAACATTTGTGTAGTTTTAAGCCATTTGTAAAGTGATAACACTGACTGTCAGTGCATCTAGTAGTTTGGTATTTGAGGAGACACCATGAATTTTATAGACATGCTGCTTAAACTAGGCGATTGGTATAACTCCAGAGACTGATTCTTAACCAAGATATCACAAATTGGAATTTCACAAGAAACATGGCTGGATGTTTTTAAAAGTGATAGGGTGCCACTAAGATCTGCCACCTCATTTTGTAAATGATGACTTTCATAGATACCTAAAGTTCTTTCCAAAACATACTCATCTCCACTACCAATTTTCTTTATAGTTTTTTTAAAATATTTAACTATAATCAATGCCCCAAAACTTATAACAAGTATAGTTCACAATTTTGTAGTTATTCTTAAAACTAATTGCTACATTTTTTAAATACATAGAACATTATGCATCAACAAAGAGCATTCCAAAGAAATATACACACTTGTCTTTAAAACTTTTAAGATTAAAAAAAAATGGGAAGCTGAAGATGTGGCTCAGAAGTCAAGAACACTTGCTACTTTTCCAGAGGACCAGAGTTCAGTTCCCAGTACCTGTGGGAGAGCTCACAACTGTCTGTAACTCCAGTTTCAGGGGATTTGACACCATTTCCTAACTTCTGTGTCTACATACGTAGTGCATATACATACATTCTGGCAAAACACTCACATACATAACATAAAATAAATAAATCCAAGATAATTGCTTAACCAGTTCATGAATGAAATAGCATCTACAAGACTGAGATAGCCAGAGAGCCATGCCAGCTCTGAAATGCTGATAATGACCATTGAAGAGAAAAAGGAAATTTTTAATAAACTATCATCCATGACCCATATCCAGCCCATGGTCTTCTTTTATACCAAGCATGAGCTAAGGATAGTTTTATGTTGTTATATTAAAAGTAAAAGGAAGAATATCATTTATACTGCATGATTCATCTGATATTTGTAATGGCCTTTGCAGTCCTTTTTCATTTCATGGATGAAAAACCTGAAGTGAGAGTCAAATTCACACAGCTTCTGGAGTCCTGTTTTGCTGGCATTCTACCAGGCAGCTTAGCCCAGGGCTCGTGCTCTACCCACCTCCCCACTAAAGGAACCTACATTTGTGCAGGGGTGCCAAAAGTGGGGAATAACATACCCCTGTCTGTTCCCTGTGTTTCAGAGAAGCAAGGGATGACTCTGTAGGAAAGGGAGACTTCATCCATCACAATAACAGACATCAATTAAATCAAATCTTACTTCCCCCAAATAAGCCCGTTTCTCTCAGTAGTAACCTTTTATTACAAAATGAATCTCGCTTATTGTTTACATTGATTAATAATTATTTTAACTTGAAATCTGGGGCTGAGAAGAACTTGGCATAGTACAGTTGTGTGCTACTGTCATCCCAGAATTAGAAAGGCAGAGGCAGGAGGATTCCTGGGGCTCCATAGTCAGCCCGTCTAGCTGAATCAGTAAACTCTAGATTCAGTGAGAGTCTGTGGAGAGTCATCAAGGAAGACACTCACTCGTCTCTACTACTATATTCTGCATCCTCTCTCTCTCTCTCTCTCTCTCTCTCTCTCTCTCTCTCTCTCTCTCTCACACACACACACACACACACACACAGAGAGAGAGAGAGAGAGAGAGACCCACAGACCCACAGAAAGAGACAAAAGCACACATATCAAATTATAGAGGTTTGTGTCCTATCTTGCATATAGGGACCCACACTGTAACTTTGCTTTTACCTGTAGAACCACAAAGTGAAAAATACTATCTGCTCCTTTCCAGGAGAACATTTGCTGACCCCTGCTTAAGAATGTTAGCATATGGCAGGAAATATCAAGGAAGAGGAGACAGGAAGATGGAAAGAGCCAGAGGACCAGCGCATCTGCAGAAAGTGCAGACGATGCAACCCAGAGACTGGGTTAGAGATGGGGTGGATCTGATAAAACTGTGTTGGGTGAAACTCTCAAAGAACTAATAAAGGTCTTATTTTTAAAGTGGAATTTTATAGTATAAAAATGAATTTGGTGACTGTAAAAATGGCTATAGTCAATAAGATTGACCTTTCTCTTTCTATTATCAAGTTATCAGTAAAACTGGATACACTTCAGCCATCCAGATACTAATTTGTATTTTAATTTGTTTAACCCTTTTACTTGTTCTTTGTGGCTTTCACATCATGCATCTAGATCCCAGTCATTTCCCTGTCCGTTCATATCCACCCTTTGCCCAGGCAACCTACACCGCCGAAAAATAAAATTAAAGAGAAAAAAGAAGAAAAGGAAAAATCTTGTCATGGAAGCTTTAGTGTTAAAAACAAAACAAAACTCTTTACTGCGAGGACTAGGATGAAGACTCAGATGGCAAAGTGCTTGCTTCTCAAATACGAGGATCTGTGTTTGGACTCCCAGCATGTACTTAAAAAGCCATGTGGAGCCAGGCGTTGGTGGCGCATGCCTTTAATCCCAGCACTCAGGAGTTGGATTAAAGAAAACCTGTCTTGAAGGGTAAAATAAAGGCATGTGGAGCTGGAGAGATGGCTCAACAGTTAAGACCACTTGCTGCTCTTCCAGAGGACACAGGTTTAATTTCCAGCACCCACATGGTGGCTCACAACCTTTTGTAAGTCCAGTTCCAGGTGATCTTCCCACCTTGTGGCCTCCACAGGCACTTGCAAGCACATGGTACACAGACAGATATGCAGGCAAAACTCCCATATGCATAAAATTAAAATAAAGGTTAAAAAAGTCAGACTCGTCAGCAGACATCCATAATCTTGACATTGGAAGCAGAGAAAAGAGGATCCCTGAAGCTAGCTCATTGGCTAGCCGGTCTAGCTGAATGGACAAGTCCCAGGTTCAGTGAGAAACCCTGCCTGTAGAATCACAGTGGGGGTAATAAAAGAAAACAGCAAGAGTTGATCTCTGCCCTCAATATGCACAGGCACACACTCACCTGTGTGCACATAAACATGCTTAGACACATACATATACACAAAAAACTATTGTGCAAAAATTCTAACACATTATCATTTCATTATCATTTGTCTAAGTGTTGAAAACTGGGCTTACGATTCTTGTGAGACCACACTATTAAAGTGACTGTGAGGCAGAGAAGCATAGGGAATAGTTTAGCAATCTGGGACCACACTTGTATGGGGCTATGCTGATCACACACACACACACACACACACACACACACACACACACACACACACTACAAATAATGCAACGAGCAGTCTACCAATAGCCTAGAACCCATACGCGCTTAGAGTTGCATGCTCAGCCCAGTCTAAACAATGAACTAGGTATCTCCTCCCCTTAACAGCAACCAAACTTAGATTCTCTGCAATCAATCATACTCCAGCTATCGCACAAAGGTTTGAATGCCAACCCCACCTATATTGGTTTGGAAGGCATTTAGAATAATCAAACTGTTTCAGAGTGGACTCTTAGGGATACTCCTATTTACTCCTTTATTCTCATAGACATGCATATCATGCATATGACTAAAAAAACATGCATTGAGGGAAGGGACATAGATAGCATAGGAAAATTATATAAATTAAGGCTGCCAATCAGAAGAGACAACCACTCAAAGCATGCCCCTTAACAATCAATCCCTCCTCTGGATCCTATACTTAAAAGGAATCCCCAAACAGTAATTAGAACTTGAGTACCTTCACTAGGGTGGGCCACTGTCAATCTGGACAGTGTTTTGCTTACTTTGGATAAAGTATTTTGCTACTTTGCAATCTCTGTGTTCCTGTATTTAATTTTGAATACTATATCAGGAACCTGGAAGCCCCCAGCCAAGACCCTGGCCACCTGGTAATGTCTCCATTCTCACCATGTTAAATATTGCCATTTGGAGAAGGCATACAAGGCAAAATGAAAAGCCAGAATGTTACATTTCTCTTCAGACTCAATGTGGGTAAAATGCAGTTCAAACACCTTGCCAAGCTGATAATTCTTCACCTATCTTTTTGTTTCTAAAATGGTCCTAAATCCATGCCAGGGATGAAGCTTATAGCTTTTTATTCTTTTTCTCCTGGGTTTCAATGGCTAATTAATGACCAACTGAACCTGCCATGAGCCTGTAAGTGCTTCACATGTGTGAATTTCAGTTCTCACAGAAATCTTGAAAACTAATATATCGATGAAAAACTAAAACTCGCTTTTAGAGAGATGAAATGAACCACACCCACATATCTACTAATTTCTAAAGTCCAATTAAAACATAGCACCTGGTTCCAAGCTATGATTTTCCTATGTAGTGTAGTTTTTCTCCCAAACCCCTTGCCTTTTCTCAACCCCATTCAAGGTCCTACAGATAGCTGAACACCTCACACCATGTGGCTCTAGTGGCCCCCATTAGCCCACCTGCCCAGTCCCACCTTGCTGCTCTTTTAATGGTGTAACTAAGAAGGGCTGGAGAGATGAACATTAAGAACATTTGCTGCTCTTGCTGAGGGCCGCAAGTTCTATTCCCAGTACCTATGTTGGGTTGTTCTCAAATGTCTGTACCTCCACCTCCAGTGGATCCAACATTCTCTTCTGACTTCCATTGGCATCAGACACACACATTAGCACACACACACACACACACACACACACACACACACACACACACACACACACACACACAAATGGGAAACAGTGCTTACAAAATCCCTTAACCAACACATAGGACAAAAAAATCTATCCTTTGAAACTTTATAGCCTTGGTTCTCCAGAAGCTAGCTTTCTTTTTGCTATGTTTGTCCTTGTATGATAATGTTACCCCTCTTTTCTCATTAGAATCAAAGATGTTTACTAGGCAGGGATTTAAAGCCTATAAATATTGCTGAATATATGAAATTCTCATTTTTCTGTTCCCTGAAAGAAATTATATCGTTGTTTCCTTCTCTCTGTCTTTTTCTCTCATCTAAGCAATTATTTCCCCTTCCTGAAAGTCAAAAAGGCATTAAAGAAAATATAATAGCAAGAGGACCTTGTCATGAGAAAACTTTTTTTTTTTTTATAGATGTGCCTGCCTGGCATAGGAACACATTCCTGTGTCTCCTAGGGAGACCCGTGCATCATGTTGAATAGCATTCAAATGACTCTTTGCTAAATCTTCCATCTCATTGCATCTTTGTTAAAGTCGGGGCACCAGGGAGTTCAAGGTGAGATGCCGCCCACGTGGTGTACAGCAGCACTACATCCTCTCTTGTGTTTTTCAAAGATCACTTTATATTGTCCATACATCTCAAAATAGTGCTGTCTTCTTTGCTGTGGCATTGCACTGTGAACTCCTATTCAATTTGTTATCCGCCAACCACCCCAAATCTCACTCAGCACGACAGCTTCCTGAGTAATACCCCCATAATTTGAATCTGTGTGGAGAGTTATTTTCTTTCAGGTGCATATATTACCTTGCATGTCTTTATATTAGACCTCATCTCACTTTTTGTTCAACCAGTGCCCTGAATTATCTACATCCCGCTGTGATTGTAATATGTCATCTTCTTTATCTCCCTTACCTGCAAGCTTTGTGCTATTTGCAAATTTGGTCAATATCACATTAACCTTCTTTTCAAGGTGAAAGCGCTTAGATAGAAGTGGTGAGTTGGGGCCCAATGCTGATGGAGCTCACAAGACCCATAGCTCAGGCCTGAACTACACCCAGGGCAACCACTCTTTGAATTCTTTTTGTAAGCTGTCCCGGTTCATTGCCCAACTCTCATTATTCTCTGGACAATACTCCTCTAATCTCTCAGTGAGTTGTGTACCAGCAAGGGTCAAGTTCCCTGGGAAAAGCAGAAAAGAGCTGAGATTATTGTAAGCGCCAGGGTAGAAAAGGGCAAAGTGGAACATAATGTCCAAACTTGCTTAACCTCTCAAATGTGGGTATTCGAAGAACACACATTGTTAGTTAAAAGCCTGGGGCTCTTTGTGTGTTGGGTGGCTCAGCTCTCTGCTTTTTAACCCAATGTTTGTATGTTTCCCTTTTAGAGCCCTTCGTGGAAACATCTTACAGCTGAAGGCATGTATACGCATGTGCCCCTCCCCAGATGTGCCTGCATATCTGAGATCATCTCTTTGTCAAAGGCATCCTTCAAATTCTTGTTAGATTTTTCAAACCACTTCAAATATGCTTACCCTGCATGTGCGAACATCAGAGATGGCCACATTTAACTCATTCCCAGCAGTTAAGCCGCAAGTTGGAATTCCTTGCCTGAGAAGTTGAGCCGGGGTCTAGGACAACTGTCTGGGTGGGTAAAGAAAACGGGTGGTACCCGGGTATTGCTGTAGCCCACTTAACTCATTCTCCTTGTTCTTACAGACTTCCATGAAGTTGTTTGTGTAAAGTGCTATTTCAGTACATTTCTTAGAGTTTTGGGTAGTTTTGTTTTAGCTCTATGGGTTAAGATAAATTTTGGATAACAGGGGCTAGAGAGTTGACTAACTAGTCAAGAACTCTTGTTGTTTCTGCTGAGAACCCAGGTTCGACTCCCAGAACTCGCATGATGCCTCACGATGGTGCGTAATGCCAGTGTCATGGTATCCAACACCCTCTTCTGGCTTCTGAGGACACCAGGCACATGCGTGATGAGCACACTTATATTCAGACAAAACACTAATACATATAAAGTAAAAATAAAGATTTAAAAATAGAAAAAGACAGCTGGGTGTGGTGGCATATGCCTTTAATCCCAGCACTCAGGTGTGAAGCAGAGGCAGGAGAATCTCTATGAGTTTAAGGCCAGTATAATCTGGGACAGCCAGGAGTACATAGAAAGACCCAGTCTCAAGGATGATAGATGTAAAGTGTCTCTTAATCTCTAATTTTAGTCTCTCTTTAATATCCACCTAAGTCATCTCCACAGCCTTGCCCCAAGACTTTCAAGTGCTTTAGATAGAAACTCTTCCCGGAAGAAATGCTATCAATGTGCTTGTCGTACCTGGAGAAGTCATAGATTACAAATGGTGGCTCTCTTTACTTCTGAACTTGGATCATCCTGGAATCAGTTCACTATGGAGAGGGCTTCTGCCCAACATCAGACACTACAAACGCCAGCAAATATTATAAAGTCATCTGCCCCCTAATGCACTGCTTCTCAGTCAACAACTGTGTGTCTGGAAACATTATGGTTATCATAAGTTGGGAGTAGGTATGCTACCTGACTCTGTTGAGCAGAGGTCAAGGGTTCTGCAACAAGACTACCTAAGCCCTCAGGTCCAATTGTCACCAATGCCAGTGATGAAAAAAAGTTGCTCTAACTTCACATATTATATACACATGCAGACACATGGAGGTAGGTGGTGGGCAGAGGTTGTGGCAAGCCCATTAAGTCAATTGACTCTATACACCTGAGCTCTGCAGGTCTCAGCACCTCCCCATAAACGTAGTGTTCTCCCCAGTACTTGGTTATCATCCCTATGCTAATCTGCCTGTGAACTCCTCAGGGAGAGAACACACAAACTGCCTTCTACATATGTTCATCTTCCCCAACAGCAGACCTTCATTGAGACTCTCTCTGTTTCCATTCCTCTTAGCATAGCACTTCTTACAAAAATACTGTAGTCTCCCTTTCCTCCTTCTGGATCCTTCTGAAGGATTGGTGTTTTTATATTTTCTTTGGGGAAGGTGCAGGAGGATGATCCTTTCAGTGTAGCTGCCCTAAGGGTATTTCCCCCAATGAATGCCTCGTGCAGTATGTGGGTCATGACCCCTTTGAGCCCCAATGTCCCTTTCATGGGGGTCTCCTAAGAACATCAGAAATATCAGATATTTACAACTCATAACAGTAGCAATATCACAGTTATGAAATTGCAATGAAAATAGCTTTATGGTTTGGGGGGGGTCACCATAACAAGAGGAGCTGAATTGAAGGATCGAAGCACCAGGAAGCTGCAGAACCACTGGTCTAGTGAGAGGTGGAGGAGGGTATGTGGACAACAAAAGGGGGAGGGGAGGAAGCAGGAAGCGTGGATGAAGACAAAAGGAAGGATAGGGCTACTGGAACGCACAGAACATTTTATTTTGTTCTTGCCTGGCCACTAATTTACAGAATTTCTTCTCATCCAGGAAAGCACAGCATTCTATCAAGTCACCCTCCTGGTGGCTCACACCTTCATGGTAGGTCTGTTCTCCAATTAATTTTCTACCACGTGCAGATTAAGACACTTACCAGGTGTCTGATTAGCAATGCCAGTCTCGACTTCCTTAATGTTGCCAAGGTGCAGACCCTCAGCAAGACGCCCAGGTGCCGGAGATGGGAGGCCTGTGGCTCTGAGCCAAGAACTGCATTGCCTGCTTCCTCTTCCTGGGAGCCCCAGTCTTCTCTTCCCTTGCAACTTTTGCTTCCTCTCTTCTTGCTGTTGCCTCTGGTGGGTCCCACTATGCTGCAGCCCCTCATGGCTCACTTAATGTCCTCTCTAATACTGTTTTCAAATTTAACCAAAGTGCTACAATGAATTTGGGTGGTTTCAGGTTCAGGTGCACCTGAATAGCCAATCTTTGCAGTGCTCCAGAGAATGGATGATGATCTCACCTTCTTCATGGAGACATCTGATTTCTTTGACAAGCAAAGATCCCTGCTCCCTACAGTTCATGTTTTAGGAAGCTGGACTATTAACAAAAGTGGCCACGTCTTCCCTTCCATTGTGTGACTGCTTTGATATCTGTGTGTCGTGCTCTCCATACAGAGGGCATGGTGAATCGTGGATAAACGCCTGTGTTTTAATGGCTGTTGTTCTTTCCTATTAACTAGCTAGATTGCAGATCAAGATTTGGTGCAGTGAGCATATGTTAAATGTCTGCCGTGCAAACAGGGCAAGCAAAACAACTGGAAGCCACATCCTTTTGAGGGAGTACTCCAAGCCAAGAACACTGCTGTATCTTTTATAAACACACAATCACTGATGCTCCTATTGAACTTACAAAGAAAGTTTCTTTCATCCCTTTTAGTCTACAAATTTGGATAAGTGATGTGTTAAACTTTGGATTTTTAAAAGTCTATTCTTCTCTCATATATTACATCCCGACTGCAGTTTTCCCTGTCTCCACTATCATCTACAATGAAATCAATCATCCCACCCACTCCCCAGGAGGGTCCTTGAAGTTCCCTCTCCATCGTCTCTCATATGAGCCAAAGGCCAAGGCAAACCTGGCAAGGCCTTTGGGAACTTCCTTTCCACTGCCACCCACTGGGGAACAGCATAGCTAATAATCCTACCACACTTCCTCCGCTCTTAAGAGCCTTCCAAGATGTATCAGCCCCCTAAACTCAGCTCTAGAGGTTCTTCATAGACAAGCCACCAGACAGCTCCCCTCTGGGATTCCCAGGGGGCAGATGCAGCCTCCTGGGCTCCGGCACCAAGTGTGACTCTCCTGGGAACCTCTTCCTGCATGTCTGGCCAGAGTTCACCTAGCGTTCTTCAGCCGGTCCCCGCAACACCTCTTCTCACAAGTAGAGCTCTCGTCTCTACTGCTTACATCTGTAGATGGAGGAAAAAGGATTCTCTGGGTCATTATTCTCTCTAACCCACAGCCTGTCTTTCTCTGAGCATGGCAAACTTCTCAAATCAAACATCAGGGATGGACTTCTTTGTTTTTCCCGAGAAATTAACTACGAGAACAAAAGCCCTCACTGGCTGGATGCTGAGATGCCAGTGGGGCAGAATCGGGGGAGGCAGGCGGCTGCATTGGCTCTGGTGGAAAGAGTGAAAATTATTCAGGAAGGCAAGTTAAGGAAGGGATTCAACAACAGTAGGGTATGTTGTGTTAAAAAAAAAAATCATTGGAGGACGCTGGAGGGTGGGCTCTGCAGTTGAGAGCTATGCTGCTCTTGCAGAGGACCGGAGTTTAGGACCTAGCATCAATATCGATGGCTCACTGCTGCACGCAACTCCAGCTCCAGGGAATCCCACTCCCTCTTCTGGCTTCCATGGCATCTGCACTCATGTGCACATACTCACAGACACACAAAGACATGATTAAAAACAATCTTTTTTGTAAGCTATCAGGAAACACAGGGTACATGGTTTAGAACAGAAGGGTGAAGTATCAGAGGCAGAAGGCAGACAGGGAGGAGTGTGCCAAAAAGCCTTCTCAACATGGGAGAATATAACGGGTCTGTAAATGATGAGGTTATTACTGGTTAATTGTCTGTGAATATTCAGTATCCACACAATGAATGTGATGGTGTAGGGAGGAAGGACTCTGGGAAGCCATTAGGGTTACAGAAAGTTACGGAAGTGAGGCTATGGTGGGAAGAGAGGATGAGCTGTCTATGCCACAGTGGACATAAAGGACAGGTGGCCACCTACAAGCTAAGAAGCAGCACTGAGGAGTCTTTGCCATGCTGGCACCCTCCTTTCCTACTCTGTCCTCTAGATCTCTAGCTCTAGCCTGTCTACATGGAAGACATCTGTGCTATTGTTTTATCATCAGAACTGACCAGAGCAGAGGCATCGAGCACCTATGCTGTGAGAAGCACACACAGCCAGTGTGATGAGAACAGGATTCACACCATCAGCCTCGCTGACTGAAGGACAGTGGTGCTCTGTGAAGATGCTGAGGACAGGGGAGCCTGCGGGTCAGAACTCAAAGGAGACAGTCCCTTACTTTGACTTGCTTCTGAAATGTAAGAAGGCCCTGACTGTGCACAACAGGCCAGAAGAGAGCCTGTGGTACACGCTCCCAGGAATTCCAGGAATATTTGCCTTCTTTGCTAATATTTGCGGTATACTTTAGGCCCTTTTATTTTAAATGGTGCTTATTATCTGCAATTTGACTTTTCAAATGAAAGAAATTGAAATGTAGCAAATACCTAATCAGGGGTATGGTTTGTTTTAAACTGAATTTAAATGCCTAACACTTAGATTAGTCAATGGGATTTTTCCACAGTATTGAATCCTAATTTTTAATTAAAAAACAAAACCCTGATTAGTTGCCTATCATGTGTACTTAACTAACTCAGAAAGGGTGTAGACAGAATTATAAATAAATTTCTAAGGAGTGAGAATATGACTGTGTGGGGCTTAGGGGTTGATACGAAGCCTTCATGTTGTAATTTTTTCTTCTAAATATATTTGATTCACGCTTTATAATTTCATTACACATATATGATATATATTGATCATATTCATGCCTAACTATTCTGTCTTACCACCCACTCACTTCCTCTGCTCCCCTTTTGTTCCCAATGAGTCTTGCTCGTTTTTTAAGTATCTTATTTTAAAACTACTTTTACAACTTTGTTATTATTATTGTTTTAAATAATTCATTCATATGTGTATCTGCACCTGTGCGTGTGCGTGTGCGTGTGCGTGTGCGTGTGTGTGTGTGTGTGTGTGTGTGTGTGTGTGTGTGTGTGTGTGTGTGTGAACCCAGAAGAGGGTGTTATATCTCCTGGAGCTGGAGTTACAGTCATTGCGAGCCACACATGGATGCTGGGAATCGAACTCTAATCCTCTGAAAGAAGACTAAGCAACTCTTAACTACTGAGCTAGATTTTCAGCCCCCACATCTCTTTTAATAACCCAATCCTCTGAGTTTAGTTTCACTTGCTGGAACACAGGCATGCAATTATTTACGGAAGTATGGTCAACTAACAAATGAGTACACTCCAAAGGTAAATAACCCCACTTCAGAGGTAGCAATTAGCTGCCATTGGCTACTCAACTAATGGTGGGAGCCCCTTGTGCCCCTCCCCCATTCATGATGGAATTCTGACAGACTTAATCTTGTACAGGTCTTGTGCTGGTAACTACAGCTGATGTAAGCTCATGAGCACAACAGCATGTGTGTCCAAGACACAGCATTTCAGAGCAGTCCTCTTTATCCTTCAGCTGGTATATTCTTTCTGCCTCCTCTTCTGTGATGTTTCCTGAGCCTTGGTTTTTCTTTCTTTTTGCCATTTGGTTTCCTTTATCCATTTTATAACACCTTTCTCAGAAATCTAGAATTTGTATCTAAAAAGATAACCTGTGAAAATGAACTATATCCAATGATTCTTAGGAAGATGGGCCACTCTGAACCTTGGTGAAATGGGTCTCTTGCTGCTCCTGCAGGGGCAAATAAGTCAGCTTGCAAACTCTACCAGATCCCAGCAGAGGCACCAGGAAGCCCACATGGCTCTCAGAAAAGAGAAAGTCATCTTACCAAAGGGTTGTTTCACCGTCAAACTGTCTGGTTCTAATGCAGGGTCTCAAAATCACATCCATAGCTACAAATACTTCTCATTCCACAGATGAAATAAGGCCAAAAATGCAAACAATATACCTTTAATAGACATGCAAGTATATGAACTTAAACATATACTATAATGCTAAATACAGATTCCTGTTCTATCAATTCCTGTCGATTTTGATGGAACAAAAGGAAAGCTTTCCTTAGGGTAGTAGTTAGCATGGCAGTCTCACAACAAAAGACGAAAGGAGGCACATTAGATGCTCAAAGTAGGCAAAGTCTAGAAACAGATCGTGTGTGTGTGTGTGTGTGTGTGTGTGTGTGTGTGTGTGTGTGTGTGTGTGTGTTTTAAACTGATAACTAGATTAAATGTGAAAAACAAAGACTGGCCTATCTGGAACATTCTCAGTTATTAGAATCACAGAGAGCTTTACACACAATACTTTTCTTTAAGCTAATAATCTGTATGGAAGGGTCAAGCCTTTGGCTCATCTTTTAGCATCCAGTCTAGATCCTGGTGCAGGCATTTCAATCCACTGAAGCTCCCATCAGCTATGAAACGCTGTAAGTAACTTGTCACCTGTAATAAAGACCAGGTTATAAGGACACACAGATTCCCGATAAACACTAGGCCAGAATCCAGATGAGGCCACTGTGATGACAGAAATTTTACTCATAGTTCAGATTATACTCCTCAGTGAAAACCGAAAAAGGGATTTAGAGGCAGACCACCAAAAATTGCTTCTAAGCTGAACTCAGTGTGATCTTGGCACACCCTGTAATCTGGGTGTAACCAAGAATTGTGCTGCGCTCATGGACATCTTGTGTAATACAAAATAGACCTGAGAAGCTGTGGGCCAAGTGCCTGCAAGATAAGGAACAATCTACAGTCAGGTCTATGGTTGTTTCCTCAAGGCAGCCAGGCCCACACCAAGGTCAAACAGAGACCTGCAGTAACTCCTGTCTGCTTCTTGACCTAGTTAGTAAATACGGGGATGAAGCAAAAATTGCATTAAACTTGAAAGGAGAGACTGCTTGGGTTTCCCTCTGGTTTTGATGAATGGCATAGATATTTTCCTTAATCAAGTCCCGGGGCCTGAGAAGAGCAACCTAAAGCAAACAGCTTCTAAAGAGAGGCTAACAGATTAATGGGAAGGTTAAATCGTTGAGAGGGGGGGTAGCATGAGATGAGCTGAATAAAGAACTAAAGTCTAAGTGTTGACCGCTCTTTCAGTGCCTCCTGGGCTGGGAGAAGGCTCTCGGCAGATGGGACAGAAGGACAAGGCAAATAAATACTCCTGGAGCATGGGAAAGGCCAGCTTCACTGGATTTTTAATGTTCTCAGAATAACTTTGGAACTGTGGCCCTCAAATCACATGTATTCCGCCCACAAAAACAATCCTTCATGCACTGGCCATCGGGAAAGGAGAACTGAATCCGGCTGGTTCATGATCAGCAAAATTGATACATATTAATTTTGCCTTCTTTTCTAAGTATTTATGTGGGGCTTTTTTCATTTGAAAATAAATCTAGAACATTGAACTATATTTCTGTTAAACTCATCTTCTTGAAGTTAGAACATGGGCTGCTTCTTTTTCTTTAAAACAAACAAATGGGAGGAATAGGACTTTTGTTTTTAGTTTGAAGTCCCTGGCTAAAACACACTGCCGAAAGAAACAGCAAAGGACAGCAGGAAAGATGGCCCTGGCACGATGGCCCAGGAGGTAAAGATGTCTGCCGGAAGCCTGATGACCTGAGTTTGGGATCCCTGGGACCTACATGGTAGAAGGGGAGAACTGACTATCACAAGTCGGTATAAATGTAATTAAAAGAAAATCAAGACCATTATAACTCAGCAGGAGAATAAGATCCACAGGCCTGCCAGCGGCAGCAAGGAGAAAACTCAAGCTGCCTGGCACAGCAAGGTGTTAGGCAGTGGGTCACTATTATGGTGGGGTATGGGAGAGAGAGAGAGAGAGAGAGAGAATGGCTAGGTCCTATGGAGAGAAGCAGATTTGAAGACGTGAAGGCAGTGAGGAACTGGCTGAGGTGGGTAGCTTACTTGCCAACCAGGGTCATGGTGGTGTCCAGGCCTGGGCTGCAGCCAATGCCCATGTCTGGGTCAGTGGCCCTGCTGCAGCCACCGTCTGTGTTGATGTCTGTGACTCCTATTACCATCAAAGGCTTCAGAGTTGGCCTCATCCTTCACTGGCTGCACCACTAGGAAGAACTGGCCCTGCCCTCACCAGCTGCAGCAGGTCCTGCACCTCACCTGAGCAGCATATATAGAGCTGACCCTGTTCTTGGGGGTGGAGAGAGCCGGTCCAGAGGGCATGGGGGCATGGGAATGGGAGAGCTTGTCCTGCCCCTTCATCTGTCATGTGGTGGCCTGAGGGAGGGAGAGATGCCCTACCTCCCTCACTGCTCACTGCCTGTGACAGGTAGACCCGGGGTCATTAGAGCAGGAGAGCTGTCCCTGACACTTATCTGCTGCAAGATAAGTTATGTTAAGATATGTGGACAAAAGGTTTTACTGTGGGATTCACTGTCACACTACAGCTTCTACGATCTTCTCTTTCTCTCTCTCTCTCTCTCTCTCTCTCTCTCTCTCTCTCTCTCCACTCTCTCTCTCCTTTTCTTTTCTCTTAAATTTTATCCTTTTTTGGTGGGGGTTGGTTGCATAGGCAAAGGGTGAAAACGAAGGGATGGGGAGATGAATAAGATGAATAGGATTGAGAGGTGATGGGGAATGTACTGTGTATGTTTATCTTATTGATTGTTAAATAAAATACTGTTTGGCCAATGAGACAGCAAGTTAGACGGGACTAGGAGTCAAAGAGGATTCTGGGAAATGTAGTAGAGAAGTGCTGATCCAGGCAGGAAGTGACATAGCAAGGAGACTCATATTTAAGCGAAGGAAAAACAGGAAGGGTCTTTTCTCCTCCGCTCTTCCTCCAGTGGAGCAATGTGATCCACGGGCAAGGAGGAATGCCAATAAGGCGTCTGATAAGATAAGTCTTATAAAATATATAGGTTTATGATAATTGAGACTAAGCTAACAGATGAGAACCCTAGTCATTGGCCAAACAGCATTGTACCTAATATAAGTTTCTGTGTATTAATTTGGGCACTAACTTGGGTGGGCAGCTGGCGTAAAGTGCACACGTGGCGGTGGGGCTCGGGCGGCTTTGGCAGAAAGACTTGTAGTAACAGAGAGGCATGCTACAAAAGCCACAAACATAAATAAAAAGTTAAGAAGAAAGCAAAGGAAAAACCAAGTCCCATTTGAGAGCCAAAACTGGAGGTTCTGAGAGTAGCCTAGAGTGAACATCACTCACACACAAACCTACCCATCTCCTCAGGCCCAGATGACCCTTACAATGTCGCACATGGCTTTTCTCCCAAAGAGCACTATTTTGGAGAAAGATGAATAAACACTAGATGATTCTTTCCCATAAGTCTCCAGAGGTGAGCTCTGTCATCTCCTTCTCTCATTTGTGACAAAATAGCTGACACAAAGCAACTTAAGGAGAAAGGACTTATTTCAACTCACAGTTTTGGGAAAGGCATGGCCATATAGATATGCTGCTGCTCATTCACATGTGGGCAGATTAGGAAGCACAAAGAACAGGCCAGAAGTGGAGCCAGAGACCATCTTTATACAGGCCGACTCCCTGCTTCCTAAGGGTTCTGTAGCCACCAAAACCAGTGCTACTAGCTGGGGACCAGGCATCCTAACACAAGTGTCCAAAACATTTCACCTTCAAAACACAAAAGAGTCGAAGTGTGGCTCCTCTTGCTGCTTTCTTAAACTTGTTTTCTTTTTAAAGATTTTAACTTTTTTAAAGGAACACTCATTTGAGAGAAAGAGAGGACAGAGGAAAAAAAGAGAAGACAGAGAGGGAGAATCATGTATGTAGATGCCTACAGAAGCCAGACAAGAGCATCAGAGTCACTGGACATTGGAGTTACAAGAGGTGTGAGCCACTCTATGTCGACAACCAAACCCCAATCTTCTGTGCATGGGCAGCAAGTGCTCTTAACTGCTGAGCTATCTCTTTAGACCTTCTTAAACTGATTTTTTCTTTTGTTTTACCTGTGTGTGTATGCATGAGTGCATTCTTTTGTGCATGCATGTGTACTTGTATGTGCATGTGTCAGTGCATGCATGCCTGTGTTTGTGTGGCAGGTGAATGTCAGAGGACAATTTGTAAGACTTGGTTCTCTCCTTATACTAATCCAAGTCCTCAGCTGTCAAAGTTTGCTAACCTTGATAACCCATCTCACTGATCCAAACTTTTGAGAGAAAAATCTGTCAAAAGAACAAGTGAAGAACAAATGTTGCAATTACAAATGTGTTTATTTTGCCTGCTTACCCAGTCCAAAAATGGAGTTCACATCATAACTTTCCTTTCTGTCTCCAACTCATGGTATTCAGCAAAGCATTGTAAAATTCAATAAATATTATATTATTTTGCGTTATAACATGGGGCATGAGAGGGAAAACAGCAAGGGAGAATGGACTTGCCATTCAAATTCTAACTCAAACTCTTTGTCAGAACTTGTTCTAGGTTGTTTGAGGATCTGTGACTCAGGAACTCTGTGGGGAGAGAAGAATTTCTTTTGCTTGGCTGAGGTTGCCTGACTGCAACATAGTTCAGTGTGTACCCACTTTCAGGGTTCTTCTTCACACACAAGCATTTTAGGCTTAGTGTTCATGGAGAGAAGGGCTTCGTCATTCCTGGGGCTCTGTATTAGGAGAACATAAATCTTTTGGTCCTTCTCATCTTCTCTGCAGCAACCAACAGCAACATGTTTCTTCTGTTGGTATCCAAGGCTTGTGGTAATGGTTAGACAAGTATTCGACTCACGGCTAGTTCTGTCCTCTAAGGGAGCTTCTGGTCCTAAGTCAATGCATCCATAAAGAACTTAGAAAGGGTTCCTGCTGCTTAAAAAATTCTGACCCCTTGTGCTAGTTGGAAATTGCTTTACTAGGGCCTGACAAAACATTCCTTGGTTTTCGTCTACAGACGAGGCTTTGAAAGAAGAGAAAGTTGAATGTCATCTTTACTTAGTTGGGCTGCAAGCAGCTCAAAAGAAACATCCAAAACAAATGTGCCATCGCTAACAATCCCACCCCATTCCTGCGCTCCCATCTCAGTGGCTAGCATTCTGTCCAGGAAGGCACTCAAAAGAAATCTTGAGTTGGAAGTAGAGCTCAGTGGTAGGGTCAGTGCTTAGGCATGTTACAACATGTGATGCCATGAATTCAACTGAGAGAGACATCACCAGCTACCCCAAGTTTTCTCATCCCTCTTACTCATGACCCAATTCATAATTTACCTTCTTTTCCTACTGAATCCTAAGCAGATTTATCCTTCAAAATCAATCATTGGAATCACCCCCACCATGCAGGCTTCTTTACTCTAGTGGTCTAATTTTGATGCTCTGTACACATCCTTATATTCTGGTTACTTATCTTGCTGCGTTGACTGACCACTGAAGAGTTTATATGCCCTCTGTTACTTCATGATTTCCTGTGGGATAGGCAACATGACTTTGCAGTCCTAACACAAACGAGGATATTTTCTGACTGAACAAATGAAGCAATTCTTGTTTTGAAGTTCTTCAGAACTATATATTTTGACATGTAGCTGAAAATCTTTCTGTTAGAAAAGCTCCCCTTTCTTTTTCTTATTTATATTTATTTATTTATTTATTTATTTATTTTTGGTTTTTCGAGACAGGGTTTCTCTGTTTAGCTTTGGAGCCTATCCTGGCACTCACTCTGGAGACCAGGCTGGCCTCGAACTCACAGAGATCCGCTTGCCTCTGCCTCCCGAGTGCTGGGATTAAAGGTGTGTGCCACTAATGCCCGGCTTTTTCTTATTTATTTATTTTAATTTCATTTTACATTACAATCCCAGTTCTTCCCACCCCTGCTCTCACCTCCTTGCTCCTTGCAACTCACTCCCTATCCACTCCTCCCAATAGGTAAGGGCTCTCATGAGGAGTCAACAAAGTCTAAGCCCCCCTTTCTTGTATTTTTGGTTGTGAGCCTAGCCTTTAATGGCTGAGACATTCCTCCAGCCCAAGCCCCCTTTCTTTAGTGACAAGTGTTTGTGACCTCAAGAGCCACTAGAAAAGCAGATATTAAGGTAACTCTTGGCAGAGACGCTGGAGGTTGTCTGTCTGTCTGTCAGGTATATACAGTGGCAGGAACTAAGTCAAGAAGAAGAGGCCCTAATGGAAAAGAAAAGGGAAAAAAAGAAAACGAAAAAGAAGTAAAAATTAAAAATGTGTGTGTGTGTGTGTGTGTGTGTGTGTGTGTGTGTGTGTGTGTAGGCCCAGAGCTGAAAGAAGTGTAGCTAATAAAAAGACCAAATCTGGTAATGCAGATAGTAATTGCACACCAAGAAATGCATGTCCATGACTCTTTTGACAGGACGGAGGGAGTAAAACAGCAAAGAAGTCAGTGTCATGTTGGAATGTCAATGAAAACACTTTGGAATGGATTCATGGTCTGGAAAATAGCACCTTTAGCCTGCCCAGTACCAGGCCAGTGATGAGGCCAGCCCCCAGTTTAGTGAAGAAAGAGCTTGCTAGATGAGGGGACAAGCATGTTTCCTAACACATAAGCCCAACAGGCATCTGTGGTTTACAGGACCTGAGGTAGGAAAGGGCTATACCTCTGCTTGCAGCTGTCAGAACCCTGTGTGTCAAAGCAACAGGCAGAGACGTCTTTTTTGTTCAAGAAATGATGGAATCCAGTAATGACAGGAGCTGGGCAGTGCTGGTTCAAGCCTGATCCCAAGAAAGTAACTATTTTTAATGACAAATCCTTTTTCAGAGGCATGCTGCCATTTCCAGCTGCCCTGGGATAAACATCCACTCCCCACCAGCCATGCACTGTGCAGCTCTTCGAAAAGTTGATTCCCCCCTGAGAAAAATCTCTTTGATCAAAACACTGGGTTTGTTTCAGCTCATGGAGACATATCACAGTGAGACATCTGAGTCAATAGGAAATGTTAATAGATTTACACTTGCTGGGGAGGCCGGTGCCAGTGTGCACATCATCTTCTGGCTGCTTAATTAACATTTGTTGGCACTATATCTGCTACTGTTAGCAAAATGTAAATATTTAAATGGCATGTATTTTTCATGGAGCAAGAGAAGTCTGTGAGCACAGAACCTCAGGCAAAGATCTGGCTCCATCTTAATCTCAGCTTTCGCAAAATACCTCCTTAGCTCTTTGCAAATCTCTTAACTTCCTGACTTTTCTACCTTGGCTTCTGCATTTCTAAAAGACAGATGATAACGTTCCAGAGAGGGTTGCAAAGATGAATCACCAGCTGTCCCGGATTGGAAGTGTCCAACAAAGGCCACGTTAAAGACTCAGGCTGTGGTGCTTTTAAGGGGTGTGTGGACCTTTAAGAGGTAGGACCTAAAGGGAGGAGATTTTAAAAGTTGGGGGGTGGCCTTTAAAGGGATATTGAAATCCTGGCCCCAGTTGTCTCAGTCTCTCCCTATCTATCCATCTATCCCTATCTCTCTCCCTCTACCCATCCATCCCTATCTCTATCCCTGTCACTGTTTCTCCTTCCCCTCCCCCTGCTATGTTCCCTTTCCCAGGCATCAGGTACTTCCTGTTTTCCACCATGATATTCTGCCACAGCACTGGCCCCAAACAATACAGTCAGCCTGACACAGACAGGCACCTCTGAAAACCTGAACCAAAATGAACATTTCTTCCTTAATTGTCCACTTTGATTTCCTCTGATATATCTCCTGTGTATTTGCCAATGTGACAGAAAGCTGAATAACAGACCAACCATGGGGAAAAAGAAAAACAAAAGAAAGCAAAACCAAATAAACTTTGAAGATGAGAATGGTCAAAGATGATAGAAAATGTGAGCTATGGGACTCAACAGACTGGGAACAAGAGAAGGCCTGGAGCTGTGTTGGAAACCTTTCTGTGCGGTGCCTTCTTGTTCTGCCAATAGATTTGAGATACTGGCCTTTATAGCTAGATTAGTATATCTTCCTGTGAACTACTTTAGCAATTATTAGCTATAAACAACTCACATTGATATAGATTCTTGTATGTTGATACTTATGTAAAATTAATTTTGTATTCCTGTCTTGGATAATTTGTATGTTGTTTCAAACTTGAATTAATATTTGTCATATTGTGTAGGTTTCTCTTTCTGTTTACAATATTTTTGCACACAAATGTAAAGTTATTTTTATAAGGTTTATGTATGTATATTTCTACATATGCTTAAGATATTTTTATATTGATAATTTAAGGATATTTCTGCCATTTTTGCACTATACAGATATTTACATATATATATATATATATATATATATGTATATTGTTATAATTTGGAGGTCACTGTTTTCATGCTGCACATCTGTTTAAAGATTATTTATATATGGGAAGCTTCAGTCAGTAAACAATATATGTTTTGATAATTACAGGTTATATTCACCTATGCTTCTCATACATAGTTAAGTCAGGTTCTCTAAATGCTGAAATGTACTCGGCATAGATATTTGATCTTCAAACACTTCAAAGACCAACAGAATATGGCATTTAAATGTTTTGATAGTTTAGAACTCCTTTGACATGAGACACAGTTGCTCCTGACAGCACCCAGCTATTCCCAAGAGGATATTGGGCATCAAGGACACTCCATTTGCAGCTCCTTTTTTCTTGGCAAAACTGGCCAATTGGGTAAAGAACTGCCCTTGCCTCAACTGCTGACAGTGGATTTGCTGTTCTAACTGGACAAGCAGGATATAAGCAAAGAGACTGCTGAACCTTGCCAAGACAGGGTTGGATGGTCTTTTGAATTTCTCTGCTTCTGATAATGGTCTGTCAGATACTCTAGGCCGTAGGCAAAGTTGGTTGCCCTAATGTTACTGTGAGACCTTGGCTGACTGTCCAGGTAGCCAGTTCTTTCTGTCATTTCTTGTACCATTAGGAAGTCACCCACTTGTACTTCTTACTTATCCAAGTAACATTATTTTCCTTCTCAGGTCTTTGATGAGGTTGAAGACTAGTTAGTCACATTTAATATCCTCTCTTACCTTAGCTACAGCATATTAAGTATAAGACATAGACTTTCCAGGATAGGACAGCTACTGGAGTATTTTCTGTAATATGCCATTTATCCTTGGCCTGGACACTTAGTATGTGTTTCTTGTTTTATGTTGCTAAATTTGTGTATGATTTTACCTTTTTTATCCTGGATTATACTTGATCTCTGCTATGATTGTATATATTTTCTGTATCAGCTTTCAAACCCTCTTATCTAGACAAGAGGCGAAGTGTACTGGCATCTTGTTCCACCAATAGATTTGAGGTACTGGCCTTAGGGTGTGGCTTCAGTGTGTGGACACGATTCCTTATAAGGAAGAGGAGGGGCCTCACTCTCTATCTCTCTTATGTTGTGGTCTGAGCATCCTGCATTGCAGAATCCTGCACCTCCGGGGGCAAAAGACTGAGGTGGCTATTTACCTTCATTGCGTGAGCGTGCCCCAAATAAATATGTTATTCTTTATTCAGGCATATGTGGACTTCCTTATCCAGCCTTCATTTCTGTATACTTTGTATTTATTCTGTTTCACTGAGAAGGTGCTGCCTATGGCATACACACACTCAAGAGACCATGGCAAGCAACTGGGTATTTATGAGCACAAACTGGAATACTCTAAAAATGCAAGTGTTCACCAAATGGCTGCTTATCTCTCTGGAGCTGCAGCTAATCCCCTGAAGAATCTCTTACCTGAAGAATCTCTTACCTGTCTCTACTCTGGCTCTTCTTCATCAATGCAGAAAAGCCACTGTACTCAAGTCAGGAAAAGAGAGACTGTGGAAATTACATTTGGATTTGTTGGTTTTGTCATGTGTGTGTGTGGGGGGGTATAAACATATTCATGTGAGTTGTGCAAGTGTATCTATAGCTAGGCGTGCATGCTCAAGGAGGCAAGAGGTAAATTTTTGTGTGTTTTCCTCCATTCCAACCCTTTCTTTTTTAGACCTGGTCTCTCACTGTTCCTGGAGTTCATCTAATTGCTGGTTGGCCAAGAAGCTCCAGGCACCTAGCAGCCTCAGTTTCTCATCCCAGGCTCTCCAGTGATGGGGTTACAGAAACAAATGGCAAACCTGGCTGTTTGCAGCAGCAGCAGAGCTGGACTCGGGTCCACAGGCATGGATGGCAGGCATTCTGAGGCCCCACCACCACCCATGCATCTTGTGTCATGGAGCAAGCAGTCCTTAGGGGAAAATGGTTGTTCATGTTAAGTATATAATAAGACTGTATGAAGAATGCTTTCTTCAGGAGAATTTTGGTTCTTATGTTAAGCCTAGGAACAAGTGCTCATTACTTAGGCTATGAAGAATGAAAGGGGTAGATCAATCCTGGGGCCTGACTTTTCCTTACAGAGATTAATACTAAATGACTCTCTGTTCTTATTTCTATCCTCTCCTCTAGGTAAAAGCAGATTCCAATGGCTTCCATTTTGAGCTAGGAAAACAGTGCAAGGCAGTTTAAGAAGGTTTTATGAAGCAATGAAATTAGTAAACCTTGCATTCTATTTCTAATTCCACCATTGAAAAGCAACATTGAAGCCTGTGTTTGCATTGCTGTAAAATAGAGGAACTCTGGAACAGACAATAGAGTAGGGAGGCTGCAGGCTCTATTAGACCATGATGACTGACTGATAGCTAACTTCCTAACATGACTTACTTTAGTCTCCTCGCCAGTAAAAGAGGACCAGTAATCACAGGAGATTAGAACTGACACGGGCCCATAGATAGTGATGTAGTAAAGGTAAATTGCTGTCATTTTCACTGTGATCTTCATCACCATTGTTGCTTAGAACGCATCACAGAACTTAAATAGTGAATGAAAGTAAAGATGCATAAGCAAGCAAATATTGGGTAAGTGTAGCATGAGGGATAAGTACGTTAAATACAAAGTTTGGATCTAAGAGTCTGAGCTATATCAGGTAAGGTAAATACTCACACAGCTTTCAGAGGGGGGCACCACATTCCATGCAGTGCATGAGAGAACTTGTCTTGTTCAGCAGATCAGAGCAAGGAATCAGGAGAGCACCAAGGCTTTACATCAATGATGTCTGCTTGGGAAATCCTTTCAAAATCTGTACCTCAGTTTCCTTCCCAGCAAAAGTCTCAACAGCATCCTGGATTCTCTCGCTTCCTCTAGGTGGTGTACACAGAGTGATCTGTTTCTTGCACACTGGTGTGTGTGTGTGTGTGTGTGTGTGTGTGTGTGTGTGTGTGTGTACAAGAGGGGGGGGAACAGTGTGCATTTTCTAATCAGCAAAGCCCATGGTGTGTGAAGATAGAAGATAATTGTAAAGTGGAGAGTAAGCCAGAAGAACTGCAGGACAAAGCTGTCTGTCTGAGTAGGGCAAATATCTGGAAGGTATGACAGGCACCTGGAAATGATCAACAATTGACACAGGGCAATGGAGACTAAGCAGGAAGGACAGAGGAAAGAGAAAAGTGACAGCTTCCTATTAGTGTGCAGATAATAAATTTCAGTCTCAGGTGAGAAAGTAAAGGGACTCCATTTTTCTCTAACTGAACTAATTATGGATCCCTAATTTCTAAAGTGGTGGAGGAACCCTCAGGCCGCTTTGAGACCACTCTTTGAAGCTCTCTTACATACTCTTCAGGACACTCAAATGTCTCCTAATCAATAAAGCTTTCCTAATCACATTCTTTAAGCATACACCTCTGTTCTAATCTCTTTTTTCCTTGTTTAGCTTGTTTGGTATTCTCCATAGCATTTGCCTCGTGAGATGATGGATGATAGGTAGATATAGATGATAAACAGATAAAAGATAGATAGAGATCATAGATATGGAAGATGATAGAAGATAGTGTCTCAGTTAAGGTTTCTATTGCTGTGAAGAGACACCATGACCACAGCATCTCTTATAAAGGAAAATATTTAATTGAGGTGGCAGTTTAAAGTTTCAGAAGTTTCGTTCACTACCCAAAATGGTAGGACATGGAAGCATGCAGGCAGACATGGTCCTACATCTTGATTGGCAGGCAACAGGAAATGAATTGAGACATTGGGTGTAGCTTGAATATATATGAGACCTCAAAGCCTACCTCCATAGTGACACACTTCCTCCAATAGGCCATACCTACCCCAACAAAACCACACCTCCTAATAGTACCACTCCCTATGAGCTTAGGGGGCAATTGCATTGAAACTACCATAGATAGATAGATAGATAGATAGATAGATAGATAGATAGATAGACAGATAGATGGAAGATCTAGATAGATAGATAGATAGATAGATAGATAGATAGATAGATAGATAGATAGACAGATAGATGGAAGATCTCTGCTCTCACCTGCCTATTATTGACTGAATTGACTTTATGTATTGGCCTGTTAACTGGGGACTAATTGGCCTATGTTACAGGCTCAGAGTCCCAGGCTGGTGTCTACTAAGATATCTGTCATCCTTTGGTACTGTGGCCATTGGATCACAGAATATTGACCATGCCTTTGATATTGTCTGTGCTGGCTTTTCCATTAGCTGGTGACTTTCTAGGTCATTCCTACACACTTACCACTCTGTTGACTTCATGCTCACAGCAATGTAGAAAACTCCCCTGACAGTCTTAGTTTCTTTATCTTGTCATGTTGAGTGCATGGGAGATCTTTGACCTTCATGTGCTATGCTGGTTTAAGGTGTAATAGCCATTTCTCCTACTCCCACATAACAGCACACTTAGGGTACTAGAATTTACCAGTGTCCTGGGCTAGGGGTTAACAGTTGTCCTCTGGCCTAGGAAGGTCACAAGGTGCCTATTCCAACTGCATGGACTCTACCACTGTCACATAACAGTGGGCATGTATTTGAGAGAGCAGATATCTGGTCTGTGGACCAACCAAGGTTTGCATCCTCCCTTGGGCCTTTCCTGACAATAAAATACAGAGTTTTCTATTCTTGATCCACAAATTTATCAAAGGTTGATTCTCAAGACTTAGTCCAATATGAGCACAGAATATATAACCTCTCCTCAATCCATCCAACATTCTAATCTTTTTTTTTCCTTAACCATTTATTTCTTCCTAGATAAAATCTTGGGCCTAAGAAATTCTGACTTTGACTAATGACTTTAGGACATGCACCAAAATAGAATCTGTCTTCTACTGAAGGGTAATTAACTTTTTGCATTACAAGGCATAATGTGCAAATAAATACAGATAAATAAATAAATAAATAAGTAAAATGTCTAAGAACATAAGTACACATGAAATTCTGGGTAAAGGGTATGTCTAATCAAACTATCATGGCCAAAATCACTTTAACAGCCATTTGTGGGTAAATTTATTTAATTTTCTGAATCCTGTGCAGTTCTATGAAACAGAAAGAGCAAACTGTGAATCCAAGTCCATTGGTCTATAAGATGTTTAAATAAAGTGTTGAGATGCAAGCATGGCTAGGTATAGTTGCAGTCAGCCAAGATAACTCCATGGGAGATAAGCACAGATGGCCTTAAGAAAATCAACCTCCAGATCTTCCACTTCCACGGCATTTTTAAAAACTCCTCTCCTATGACAACCTGCCTGGGATCACACTTGTCTTTTTTCATTTTATCAGTTAAGGCATACCTGCTCCACAGATACACTCATAATACCCATTGAGGTAGATCTGAAAAGTTCCCAGGGAGACACAAAAAGAATTTTGGTGAGAGAAAGTGAAGTGCAGATGCAAAAGACACACCGATTTTCTTCCTTCTGGCATCATACCATTATGTTATCCATCCCCACCTCCGAGTGTGGGCAAAGCCTGCAATTTGCCTTGAACCAAGAAAGTAGACAAGGCTAATGGAGGGCATGCTCCTCCTGTAGCTACCCAATCTGATTGTGGCTCTTTAGCAGACTGAAAACATAAGTCCCACAGAGATCTTTCAGGATCATCATGATACAGGAACTAGTACTAAGTGAGAGCTAGGGGATAACCTAGAGTAGGGATACAGCTCTTGTAATCTAGAGCCATGTTTTATCCAACTGCCATGAGTGTCTTATTCCCTGTACTGAATTTGCTAAATGATGTCTCCACTTACTTCACAAGGGGAAGTAGCTTTCCTTGGTACTTTAAAAATGGCACCCTGTCTTATGGAAATGGGTAGGTGGAAATGTATTTTTTTTTCTACATGGTAAGATATTTCAGTTCCTCTGAAATTGTATCCATTAATCAAATTAAATCTATTTATGATAAAAAAGTATCTGCTAAATGGACAAATGATTTATTCATTTATTCAAGGTCAGATTTAAATCCATCAGAGTCAAGACTGACTTACTCTCTCAGACTTTTTAATGTATTCTCTTATATACTGTTTAATTGTAAAGAATTTTTCACGATAGAATACAAATTTTCCAGATGAAAAAAATATAATTGAATTAAATATATGTATAAATCTGAGGTTATCAAGTCTCTAGGTTCTACAAGTGGGCTTTGCCACATTTTAAAAAACTTATTTCATTTTTATTTTAATATTTAAAGCTTCAACTAAGCATTTTGAACTATCTCTTGTTTGGGGGGAAGAAAAAGAGAGATTTAATGAAATTGGTTGGGAAATAAATGCACTATGTTAACGATTTTTAAATTTTTATTTGTATATACATTTTATGTGTGTACAAAAGCATGCACTGGTGCCAGCCACATCATAAACATGGATGTATGAGGACAACTTCCAGGATACAATTCACTCCTTCCACCTTACGGGTTCCATGGATCAAACTCAGGTGTCAGCTTGGTAGCAAGTACCCCTATTTGTTTAGCCATTTCACTGGTACTTGAATCTTTTGTTAACTTGGACACATTAATTCTATAAAATAATAGGTTTCATTTTGACATGTCTTAGTCACTATTCTATTACTATGGCTACAGAAACTCTTTTAAAAGACTACATTTAATTGGGGGCTTATTTACAGTTTCAGAGGCCTAGTTCATGATCATAATGGCAGAAAGCACGGCAACAGGAATGGGAGATATGGTGCTGGAAAAGTAGTTGAGAGTTATGTCCAGATATGCAGGCAAAGAATGAGATTGGGCCTGACATGGATTTTTGAAACTCCAATCTACCCACTTCCTCCAACAAGGCCATATCTCCTAATCCTTATAATCCTTTCAACTAGTGACATTATCTGGTGACTAAGCATTCAAATATATGAGCCTATAGAGGCCTTTCCTAGTCAAACCAGGAGACGACATTTTCACACATGTATATCGCACACTTTAATCACATTCACCACTACCATTACTCTATCTTGTCACTCTCCCCCATTATGCTGGTCCCTTCCTCTCCTTATCTCATATAGTTCTATTTTCATGTCATATGTATTAGACACACACACACACACACACACAGAGAGAGAGAGAGAGAGAGAGACAGAGACAGAGACAGAGACAGAGAGACAGAGAGACAGAGACAGAGAGAGAGACAGAGAGAGTAGATTTTTTACAAAAGGATGCATGCATGCAGTACTTATCTTCCTAAATCTTACTTTGCTTAACATGATGATCTCTAGTTCCCTCTATTTTCTTGAAAATGATCTAACTGCATTCCGTTAAATGGTTCAATAAAATTTCATTATATGTGTATGAGCATACATGTGCATGCATATTTTATGTATTTACCTGCTGGGTATTTAGTCTGGTTTCATAACTTGGTGCTTGTAACTAGTGCAACAATAAATACAGACATTCAGGTATCTCCACTACACGTGTTGATACTTTGGGTATACACGGAGTAGCATTATCGCTAGACTATAGAGTTCTATTCTTGGTTTTTTAGAGAATTAAACACTGACTTTGTAGAGACTACACTAACTGACATTCACACAAGCATTGCTTGTCTGTATTGTTCCTTTGTCCCTTGTATAATAACCACCTTTTGTTGTTTTCTGGAGGATGGCCATTCTGATTGAGGTGAGAGGGAATCTCAAAGTAGTTTTGATTTGCATTTCCTTGGTTAAAGATAGTGAACATTTCTCTGTATATTTATTGGCCATTTCTACTTCTCATTTAGAGAACTGTCAGTTCAATTCATTTCCCCATTTACTGATCAGGATCACGTTATAAATTCTGGATATTAATACCGTCAGATGAATACCTTTGCAAAACCTTTTCTCCCATTCTGTGAGCTCTCTTCACTCTGCTGCTGCCTTTGCTGTGCAGAAGCCTTTTCATTTCCTATTATAGTCATATTATAATATTATATATATTATTACTATTGTTCTTGGATTGTGCTTCTGTGCCCCTCCAAAATATAGTAGACAAGGAGTGAGTTTATTTCAGATCATTCATTAAAACTGCCTCGTTACTTGTTTATATACATCTATGGAAAAACATGTTTCTGTCAGATGTGGCTTGTCCACCATGTGCAGCTTGCCCTTGTGATTGTACACTGTACTCATGTGACTCCTCTTAACCCTGAGATTATAAATTGTCTGATACTCTGAAGAGAGTTGGCTGTTGTTTGAGATTTCCGTCCACCTCATTTATAAGTCCATTCTTTCAGGTCCCACTGCCTCTAGAGCAGTAAACAGTGTCATGGTTGGTTTTATGTCAGCTTGATGTAAACTAGAGTTATCTAGGGAGAACCTCAATAAAGAAAATGCCTCCACCAGACTGCCTGTAGGCAAGCCGGTAGGACATTTTCTTGAATAATTAATGATTGATATGGGTGGGCCCAACTTACAGTAGGTGGTGCTACTCCTGTGAAGGTAGTCCTGTGTGGTTTACGAAAGCAGGCTGATCAAGCCATTGGGAGGAAGCCGGTAAAACACCCCTCCATGGCTTCTGCATCAGTTCCCACCTACAGATTCCTGCCCTGACTTCTCTTCATGATAGACAGCTGTAAGATTCAATAAACAAACCATTTCCTCTCTTAGTTGTCTTTTGTCAAGATGTTTATCAGAGCAATAGAAAACAAGCAAGAAGAATGTATGTGAGTACCTGTATACATATATGTATACCACTTGTACCTCTGGAACTAGAGTTGCAGGTGGGCATAAGCAGCCCAATAAGAGTGCTAGGAGCTAAAACTGTGTACTCTGCAAGAACAGCAAATGCCCTTAACCTGTGAACCATCTCTCTAGCACCAAGGATTTATGTTTTTCATAGGAGGGTATTTTTGGAACAACACAGTACTTGGTATTTGAGCACTGGTGAACAAATAAAAGAGGCACACACTTACTTTTGTGATAGTGGATTATTTGTCCTCATTTTCAAGGATATAACAAATATTAGATTTGCCTTAGATTTATTTTGGCTTTTATGACCATCACAGCTATCAAAATAACTTCAGAGCAATCTTCATTTCAAATTGTCAGACATTCTTATGGCCTATTTCTCTCTCTCTCTCTCTCTCTCTCTCTCTCTCTCTCTCTCTCTCTCTCTCTCTCTCTCTCTCTCTCCTTCCCTCCCTCCCTCCCTTCCTTCCTCCCTCCCTCCTTC
This sequence comes from Cricetulus griseus, assembly GCF_003668045.3. NCBI lineage: Eukaryota > Metazoa > Chordata > Mammalia > Rodentia > Cricetidae > Cricetulus > Cricetulus griseus. The sequence continues at coordinate 38,709,773 of NW_023276806.1, read as the reverse complement.
TCTCTCTCTCCCTCCCTGTCTCTCTTTCTAGTCATCCCCCAGGTGTTGCTGTTGTTTGTTTGCTTTTGAGATAAGGTCTCTATGTATCCCAAGCTGGCCTCAAACCTGCCATTCTCCTTGTCTCTGCCTCCTAAGTCCTGGGATTTCAACGTATGTGCACTACTCACTACAACTTTTTAAAAGCTATATTCATTACTTATTTAGTTTGTATGTCTATCTATGGAGGTCATAGGGCAACTTTCCAAAGTCAGTTCTCTCCTTCACCAGGTGGGTCCTGGGAATTGAGCTAAAACAAAGGTCATCAGGTTAGTGGCAAGTGCTGTTCCTTTATCTGCTGAGCCATCTTTCGAGCCCAACAATAGACGAGCACTCTGCCTTTTATTTCTTTTAACTAGAACACAGAAAATCTGTCATAATCACAGAATTTAAAACAAACATGGATTGCACTTAATACAACTATCACAATACAACCAAAATCAATGAAATGAAGACTTTGGCAAACTTCCCAACATACCTATAGTTAAATGAATGAAGATACACCCATGATAAAGTAGTAATATACAGAGTACTTACCATCAGAGAATGCTAAATTGAAATTTATATTAAAAATAAATATGATAGGCAATAAAACGTCTGTGATTGACTGATAGTCATTTCTCAGGAGTTCTACAAATAAATTTGAACTCTAGAGTCAAAGCAGTATTTTAGCTCTGGCTGATTTTCTGTGATGAGATAGCTTTCCTGAGATTTAACTTGAGAATAAATGAAAATTCCTGGCAGCTTCATTACAGCACTAAGGCAACTCTAAGATACTGCTTCGTAAAATCATAATCAAGTTTGTGAATTTTCAGCTCAGCTCAGCTTCAAATGTCTCAAGGTCATGATTACACTTTTTTTTTCTTTTAAATTAATTTTGAGGAATGGGTGAAAACCTGAAAGTTCATTCATAACCTGAATATTGTTTTGTTGCCAAAATAACTTTAAAAGTAGACCACTCTGAAAGAAATAGTGCTGAGGAGGACCAGTGCAAAGATTTTACATAATTTATAAATCAGATCATTACTGTGACCAGCCTGGCACTAAGGGTGTGCAGTCAATAGCTAGAAAGGATACAGTTTCTGGCCTCAATCACTGTCTGGAAACACAAGGGAACTAACAATGGAAAATGCTTGCTGCAGAGTTGATAGTTACACAGTTATATATTAAGAACTGACACTAAAATGATAAACTGAACCACAGAAAAGAGATTTTGAAGCAATTACTAATCAGGAAAAGATTCTAATAAATCAATCAGCATTAAGGTTGCTCTTCATCAGCTGGATTCAAGGTATTGCAAGCTATTTACATTTTTAAATGGCTCACCTGGCTTAGCAATGATATTCAAATAATTTCCATAATGTAGCTTGACAAGGGCATCTTAGGAAATTGCTTATTAACTCAGGTCTTAATGGAAGAAGTAGTGTGTGTGAGTGTGGAGAGAGAAAAAGAACAAGAGCAAAAGAGAACACTTGTCCACCAAATAGAGGAAAATAAAAATAAAACCAAAAATTTTAATTTCTACCTTTTAGATTCAGCCTTTCTAGTGTATATTTGTAAGCACAGAATTATGAGGTTTCTCTAATAGTATCTCTACCTTCTATCACAGAATAAGCAGTAATAGTTGACATACTTTTTCATATATGTGGTAAAAGCCGTTCAGAACTCATATTGTATGTTGTTGCCTTTCAGATTAGCATAAATTTAAGCTACAAAGCAAGACAATACAAATTAAAATATAATGTCAACATCACTTTGCCAAACAGTAGCAACAAAAACTTTTCCATGTTCTTGCAAAGCACCTAAGGTAAAAGAGGCTGTGTCTATGGTTACATAGTAAGTGCATAGCATACCAAAGTCCTTCCCTAGGGTGGCATTTCCTTACATTGGGTACTTACTTCGCCAGAAATGACTTTCTAAATTACTCTGTGCTGAACTGAATAGAGTGCAGAAGCAAAGAACAAGGCAACACAAAAGAGCCAAAAGGGACCACATTGGGTAACCAGATAGCCTTTCATTGGGAAGTATCATTTTGTGCTGTTCAATTTTTAGAGGCCTGGGCTGTATAGCCCTATGAGAACTAGGTCTACTTCAGCGGAGAGGGTTGATAATAAAATAAACAGATAAATATTCCACCACCTATCCCTTTCTATAGAAGCTTTATCCATTCTGTCCAAGTGATTATCCATATGATCCAGCCCAAAGGCCCTCCAGATACTGACTCTGCTCCTGCCTCCTTTCTGTGACTCATGCATGCTTTTTGAAAAATAGATGTTCTAACAAAAGTTTTCAAACTAACATGCAGCTGATCTTCCACTTTTTTTGCACCATACAGCAAGAGCTACTTTTCCTAAGGCAGAGAGCAGCTTAACCCTCTGGCCAACTCTTCCCTCTTCTTGACATCTTCTCAGTCTGTTCCCCAGACCATCTGTGATATTTTCCTCAAAAGCACACTGCTGGAGCTTATAGTATTATCTTTCCTTTGCAGTGGTCCATAAATTCTCCAATTGATTTCAATTAACTAATTCATTGCAATCCATCCTCATCCCTATCAGTCATCTTTCATCTAACCTTCTGAAATCTGACCATACAGAGCCCATTTAAATATCTGCTATTCCTATCTATAGAAAAGACAAACTCCTCATCTTGCATAGAGATGAGATGACCCACTTTTGCAGTCTTCCCCCTTCCCAACTATCTACGCTAGGTGAATACAATATCTTGTTATGTATCCAAGATGCTGTCCTCATTGCCTTCTCCTGGCAAATGTCTAGTGACTCATGCTTCAAAAGTTAAATGTCACTTCCTCTGATGAGTTATCCTTTGTGTATGCTCTCATAACTCATATATACATATTTAGTGCATGCATAGATGTGTGTGTGTGTGTGTGTGTGTGTGTGTGTGTGTATGTACATATTGTTACCATATGCAACATGGATGCTTTTTACTTTCTTTGTTAGACCATGTTATGGAACATTTTTAATTAATTAATTTACAATTAAATAATAATTATTTTACAATTTTTCCTTAAATTTGGTACGTTGTTATGATACAATTCTGTTGTGGAAGATTAAGATGTGTTGTATTTGTTTATACTGTGGAATATTTGTTTAATGATACAAAGATATATTGCATTCTTTTATGTTGCATTTGTCTAATTTTGTAAAGCTGTATTACTTGGTCTGCCTAAAACACCTGATCAATCTAATAAAGGGCTGAACACCCAATAGCTAGGCAGGAGAGGGGGGGATAGGTGGGGCTGCTAGGCAGAAAGAATAAATAGGAGAATAGATCTAGGCTTGAAGAAGAGTGAAGAGCTAGGAGCAAGAAAGGGAGGAGAGGATGATGCCAGGGGCCAGCCACACAGCCACACAACAAGCCATGGAGTAAGAAGAGAAGAAAGACATATTGAGGGGGTAAAAAAGATAAAAAAAAAAAAGGTAAAAAAGGCAAAAAAGAGAAATGGGTTAATTTAAATTAGAAAAACTGGCTAGAAACAAGCCAAGCTAAGGCCAAGAGCATTCATTAGTAAGAATAAATATCCATGCATTTATTTGAGAGCTGGATATTGGGCCCTCAAAGAGTGAAAAACAACAATAACAACAACAAACAACTGCACAATTCAATCCTGGGGGAAAAGTACAAATCAGACAGCTGGAAACAAAGAAGCATTCCAGGCAGAATGATAGCTAAAGTCTGTGATGTCAAGTATCTACTAGAGGTAAGTTGAAAACATGCTACACATGGCAAAGCAAGTGAAGATTTCATTGAGGTGGGTTAAATGGGTATTTTGGTTCCAGATTATATAGAACCAGGAATATAAGCTATTTTCAAAAGTCAGATATACTAGAATTGAGATACTCTAAGTTTTAATTCAAGGATACAGTACTTAGTAAACAATTTCCTTGGGCCAAATAACTTTTACGTTCCAGAGATTCAGTGGAGAGAGACAAATGCCAAGATGAAATTCATATTTCTAGAAATAACGCAGTTTGGAAAATACAAGATCTTACTTATTTTGTCATGAGAAGAGATGACAATTGTAGTGGAGATCTGAATCCTTTTGAGTTTGGGAGAGCAAACAATGCCCAAGGTATTAGAGTGTTTATAAGTAAAAATATTAAATGAGTTAATCAGGATGGCAAGTGTTGGAGAGAAATACAAAGCCAGGTGCAAATGTCTTCGGTGCAAACAAAGGAGTCAACAAGGTTGATAATAATGGGTAGAAAAGGAGGAATGGTTAGGATATGGCCAGATGCAAATACTTCACTGTAGCCACCATTTTGGCTTTGTTGCTTTGCTTTTTGAAAGCAGAGGCTCTATGAAATCCATGAAAAGGGGGCTCACTTTTAGAATGCTTGTGAAATGAGAACTCCTGGGTGGTGGTAACACAGTGATGGGAAAAGCATTACAGTACACTAAGTTCATACAGGGCTCTGCTTATGGAGCAAGAGAGCTAGAGCCCCATGGAGAGAATGGCAGTAGAGAGTTGGCTCAGAAAATCAGTGACTTATAGCAATAAAAGTAAGGTGGGGCCAGGGGCTTGTGAGCAGCAGTCTAAGCTAGCTGACTCAAAAAATTTAAGGGTCACAATACTGCAAATAAGGCAGGTTCTTCCCAAGGTAGAATTCTAGCTTTACCAAGACTTTGGAAACTCTATAAAGTATTTTGTGTTTAGTTAGTACACAGGAATTCTTAAATAATGTCTGTTATTAAGATGAGGTCAGGAGAAGACAGAAGTCTGATCTGTACTTGTGGAAATTAGTACTAAGAATAGGTTTCCCCAAATACAGAGACCCAACATTATGCACTGGAACACACAACTGTAAATGAGATCTCTCTACCAAAACCTTCCTGTCAGAATAGGAGACAAAGAGAATGGGAGCCAGAGGAGATGGAGGATACCAGGAAAACAAGGCCCTCTAAATCAACTAAGCAAGGCTCACATGAACTTACAGAGACTGAAGTAGCAATCACAGGGTCTGCACAGGTCTGCAACATGTTTCCTGCATCCATACTATAGCTTTTATGGCACTCATGAGTGTGTGTACAGTAGGTCTCTGATTCTTGTGCCTTCTCTTAGGGCTCTTTTCCTCTTGTTGGTTTCCCTTTTGCAACTTCGATGTGATGGTTTATGTTTTATCTTGTTTAAAAAAAAATGTATGTATTATAATGGAATTAAAATTATCACTGAGGTAACTGTTGGGAAAATTTCCATCAACACAGTGGTGAGTAGGTGACAGGACTTTTGGGGTTCAAAAAATTAGTTTGAGAAACAGTAATAAGAGTCAGACTGTACTGCTTAGCTGACATGAGTGGTCATTTTTCTGACACTGTATAGCAAGACCTTATTGAAATAGCAAGACTTAATGAAGTTTCCTGAATTTCTTTAACAGAATATAAAAGAAAATTAAAGATAAAAACACAAAAATAAATGTTATGACTCCTTAGCAAGGTTTACAACACTATCTTTTTCTCATAGTTATTACACTTTTGTACAAATTTGCTGTCACCTCAGAATTCTAATAAAACATTGTTTTGTATAGTTAAAAAAATAAAAAAGAGTAGGTTCCCTAGAGAAATGGCAACCGACATTAAGAAACTTAGAACAGATAGAGACCTCCCTGCTCCCTGTCCTGAAGGCTTTAAAACCACAACACAACAAGTAAGCAGGTCTGACAGCCTGAACAGATGTGGATGCTGGGGTAGTCAAAGTTTTGGTGTTTAGGCCAATGTAACTTGAATATTAGTTCCATCAGACATCTAGAGAGCTTGGGGGGAAAAAAAAATCCTGAAACCTTTAGGTTTCTTATTCAGTGGACAGACAGTTTATCTTGAGAATACACATTCATACTAAGTTGTCAAGTATAGCTAATGATAGGGGTGTGGGGGGGCTACAATGAAGAGCACCACAAAGAAACATCTGAATGTAGATGTATTCCTGACAATTAGACATGAGCAATGAAAAGTCTATTTTGAATGAATGAGGCAATCAAGTAAATACTATGAAGAGAAATGTGTGTGGTTAGACATCAGAGAAGATAATGCAAAGGCTACAGTTGACACTGATACTGGAACGATGTAAGCTGGAGGAAGAAACCTTAGGAGAGACAAAAATGGAACTCAAAAGAAAACACACACACACACACACACACACACACACACAGATATCAACTAGTCTGAAGTGGACCGTATTATTTTGTGCACACATTATCTCTACTAGACAGCAAGGTTGCACTTTTGATGTATATACCCAACTTGAAGATTCAACAGTAATTGAAACTCAGATCCACTATGAAGTGAGCCTGGCATCACTTGTCTTTATCCTGTTACCTGACTTGAACATTACAGCCTCAGGTAGGCCCTACCATGAAGCTAGATTTTCACAAAAGCATCAAAAGGTTATTTCTATAAATATGACAAAGTACTACCATTAAACGTCTAGGCTAGGGTGATAGAGGAATTCTTTTAAACATAGTTAGGCTATTTTGCTATATCTACTGTGCCTCATTCTCTCCAAAGACAATACTTGCCTCACACTTGTTGAGGTCTTACATGAGCTAATGCAGATTGAGTTCAGCCTGTGATAATAAAACTATGTTTTAAGTTTCTTCCATTAAGCATGCTATAGAACAGATGGATCAATCCAAACCTACTGCATATCAAGAATTTTTCCTGTTGTCACTGCTTCAACATGTTATTTCCTATAGCTTTATTAAGAAAGACATTGACGTTTTTCCTGTTTGATCCTGTAACACATAATGGCTGAGAAAAACTGACTTTTATCCAAAACTATTTATATACTGGTTGTATAATACAATTGTAAACTGTATACATACATGTGATTATGATGTGTAGGACTTATATACAAAGCACACAAGAAATGTTAGTATTGAGGGGAGGAGGGAGACAGCTAATTCCTAAATAAGTAGAAGATGGCTAGGAAGAGAGGTACTAGTTCCAATCAGCTTGACTTCTGAGCACTTCCATGTTAGATCCCAGACAGCTTTACTCCTGGACTCTTGTCCAACAAAGCCTCCATTACTGAGCCTTTTCCCTCTGTAGCAGGTCAATGAATTTTCAGCCAGCAAGCCAACTTTCTCCCCTATTCCCTTGTGTGGCACAAAGGGTGGACTTGATTAGGCTAACTTCCTCTCCCTTCCTGCTGTTCTATGGCCTAGTGATATGGATAGCAGGTAGGCTCCATGGGCTTGCTTCCCCTAAGGTCCCTAACTGTGTGGCACCCTGTCAGGTCCTTGCTGTCATTTAACATTACCCAACCAGTTAAATGCATCCTGCCCTGTTCAACAAGGACACCTAGGTTTACTCTGTACCCTACTAAAAGTATATGAAGTTCGGTAGTGGTGCCACGTGCCTTTAATCCCAGTACACTGGAGGTAGAGACAGGTGGATCTTGAGTTGAAGGCTAGCTTGGTTTATAGAGAAACTCTATCTCAAAACAAAACAAAGTACATAAATCCAGATTACCTGAGGCTGTCTCTGCCCCTACCCATGTTGAGGACTGAGTTCTGGCTTTGTGTGCTTACATGCTATACCTGCTGCAATCAATCTTAGGCACCAGTGCACTACAAACTTCTTGTCCTATAATTCTTTCCTTGAAGGAGAGCTAGCAGACAACAGTATCAGTGACAGAGATAACTTGAGAGCCAAGGATAAGATTGGAGGGAGTTTGAAGAAACCAATCATGCTTTACTTCCAGTGTTGGATTGGATATACAACCTAAAGGAATTTGTTCTTTTGTATTGAAAATCTAACAAAACATAGATCCCTGGACAGACACCAAATTGATTTTGTGTTCTCATCATAGTAAATAATAGTATCTGATGCGGATATTGTAATTTCTACAAACTGTCAACAGCTATGAGCTCCTGAAAAAAAAATTTTTTTTTCATTCTTCGGGGACAGTTAAGAGGTCACCATAACTCTAGACCCTAATGCACGAGTTGTTGATTGTTGGATGTATGTAGTAAGCCCATAAGAAAAAGGCTCATGTTATTTTTCAGAAATCTCAAGACATTACATGATTTTCTAGTGTCTTTTCATTTGAATGTCCCTTTCATTTGTCTCAAATTAATCGAAGAGAATTAAATAATTTATGCATCTACCCCCCAAGACATCATTCTATTATTATTATTTTTTTTTTTTTTGAAAAGAAGGTTGAGAAGGCCAGATGTGGTGGCTCATATCTTGTGTTGGCTAGTTTTTGTCAACCTGGCTCAGGCTAGTCATTTGAAAGAAGAGTCTCAATTGAGAAGATGCCTTTGTAAGATCAGCTGACAGGCAATATCTGTGGGGCATTCTTGATTGATGATTACTGTGGAGCCCAGCCCTTGTGGACTGCACCATCCCTGGACAGGTGGTCCCAGGGCCCTTATGTAAACTGAGGAGCCTTAAAGTAGCATTTTTTCCATGGTCTCTGCTTCAGTTTCTGCTTCTGGATTTCTGCCTTGAGTTCTTATTCTGACTACACTTCATGATGGGCTGTGATTGGGACATGTAAACTGAAATAAACACTTCCCTCCCCTGTTTTTGGTCATAAGTTTTATCTCAGCAATAGAAACCCTATTTGTACCACTCAAGAGACAGAGGCAGAATACTGCTGATTCCAAGCCAACTTGAGTTATGGAGAATCTTATGTACCAACAAACTAACCACTCCATGGTTTGGATGCAGGTCATCCTCAGCTACATAATGGGTTTCAGGGTTAAGTTCAAGACCAGTTTGGGCTACAGACATCATGCCTAAAAAATTAAAAAAAAAAAAAAAAAATATCAACACACGTATGTGCTCAGACTTAAGAATTTAAAATAGCACTTTTATTTTAAAATCTCTAGTATGCTTACTGGTCTTAGAACATTGTAACCATCTCAGTAGTGCCCACAACCTGACCACTCCCTGTGTCTCTCTTCCTTTGGTCTCATCTAAATTTATTCCTGTTCATTTTTTCTTTATCATAGCAAGAATATGGAACCAGCCTAAACACCTATCAGCCCAGGACAGAAAATGAAATGTGGCACATATACCCAATGGCATTTTGTTCAGCTGTAAAGACAATGAAATTATGTGGACCAGAAACATGGTCCAGTGGTGAACTGTATGTACAGCTCTTGAGTCTGGTTCCAGTTTCAACGACCTTTTAACTTCAGGACCAGTGATCCCATACCATTTTCTGGTCTCCAGAGGAACCTGCACTCCTACCCCCAACACATACATATTACACTTTTTTTATATAAAAATGAAAATTAACAGAAGATGAATGGATCTGGAAAGCATTAGTAAATAGGTCATCCAAACCCAGCAACCCCCCCCCTTCTTGAATATACATTCAAGTCTGTAACATATGCACATAATGTACTATATACAGATGTTGAGTGTGGAAAAAGCCTAAAAAAAACTAGGAGATTGAGAGGATGAGAGTTGAGAAACAATGGGGGCAGGGATGGTGTTGTTAAATGACATGGGATATGAAGACAGACTGGGTAATGAAGTCCAAGCTACAAAAGTATGGCTGGAAAATGCCACCACTTTGGATGCTAATTTTAAAAAATTCATTCAATTTTGGTGTGCTAAGTTTTAGTTTCTAAAGGATGCCACCACTTTTTTTTTTTCATTTTTTTCTATAACTATTCTATCCACATTTGTGTCCTTTTCCCAACCTGGGTAATTCACATGTAACTACTGACAAGAACCCTAATTTCTAAAAGCTGAGCATATGCTAGTGGAGTCTAGTTGTTTCTCCACAAATTGTTACTAAGCTGTACCATTTTATACTGGGATGAAGGCCCCATTATCGGTCAAAAGTGTATTTTAGTATCCATTTTACCACCAGTTATCTAAGCTGATAAATTAGCAGGCAGTATTTTTTGGATGAAGAGATGAGTCTCGGGAGGCTAAAAGTAGATAGCAAAAGGAGGTCTATGACCTATTTTTAAAATTATGACATGGCAGACAGGAAGAGGGCTCTTTTAGAAGAAAGGCAGGCAGTCATGGCAATATGCTTGTGAACTCAGAAAGGAGGCAGAGATGGAATCTCCAGTCTCCAGAGCAAGACAACTAGCCAAAGTAGTGCACAGGGCAACAGCCTCAGGTTCAAATGACTTAAAACATGGGCACCTGTTTGGGCACACGAATGTGCACTCCCACATACCAAACCATGTTTGTGGGTGACAAGATATTCTAACTTTTAAAAGGAGCTGTTTGATTTGAAAGCACAATACTGGATTATTTAATGACACATAATCCTTAAGGCTAAATTTTGTGTCTTCTGCTTTATTGGGATTAAGCTATTCATCCACAGTATAGAAAGAAAATAGGTGTTTTGAGGATGAAAATCTGTTGATCCATGTTGGAGAACAAGAAAGTTCCATTATGGAATGTCTTAAGGTCCTGTTTCATAAACAGGAGCACCCAGGAGCTCCGGCCTACAATTGTATTGCTAATGCGAACAAGTCTGCTATTGTATAGCATAGCCTCAGTGTAGAATGCCTCCTAGTTTGCATCTCTACAGGACTAAGCATTTGAATAGGCCTGCACCTTGGCAGGAGGTTAGGTGTGTGAATAACAAGTGAAGACAGAGAGTTAGGAGCCTTCTAACAGAGAGGAGTCAACTGAAGGAGTCAGAAATGGCCTCGTGGCCTTGGAATCATGGTTAGAAAACAGCCAGGAAGATGCCGAATAAAGAAGAAACTCCAGTTTTGCAACATGGAACCGAGAGCTCTCTAAAGATGACAAGATGCCTGTGTTTGGTCTTTATCGCCATTGGGTTGCTAAGAGTTTCCAAGTCCACGCTCCCCTACTCAGGCCCAACCTCAAGCCTGACATGGCTTGGGGCTGAGACATGCAGGGCCACGATAGACCCAGAAAATTGTAATGTCATCTAAAAAGTAGTACAAAAAGTATTACCAAATTTTTATTTCCACAACACTTGATAATTCATAGTGGCTTCATTAGCTACCCTTTTTAAAATTCAGCCTAGTGAACACCAATTAGCAGCTTCAACTCATTGAGGAAAGGGGCTGGGGTAACTGAATTGTTTGGCCTGAGCTATTCTAAATATCAACTGGAAACAAATTCAATCTTGTTTTCCAACACCCAACTTCACACCATTTTTGTGCTGCAACAATATGAATTAAACTATAAGCACCTTGAATGATCACTTTTTTAAAAAACAGTATTCACATCTAAGAAGCAAAAAAGGGACATAAGGAAAAACATTAAGGCTGCAATAAAACACTCAAAATCTTTATCAGTGACACACAAAAACTTAAAAGACCAGCATAATTTTCCATGATAAATGGCTAAGAAATGTTTAATACTATGACCATTCTGAAAACGACTTGGGCGTGTATGAGGATGCAAAAGGGCTGTAACTTGACGTGAAGTTATAGAAACAGGAAGTGTTGCCTGAAATAGGAAGTTAACAACAGGGATAAGTGTAGCTCTTAACACATGCAGACATGCAGAACTCAAGCTGCCTGCACATCACAAAGTGCACATGGCATCTTCACAGCCCTACCAGAATCAATCGTTCGTATGTATGTATGTATGTATGTATGTATGTATGTATGTATGTATGTATGTATGTATGTGCATGAAATTCCTGTCTGTTTTGTTCCCTGATCAAACATTTTTATTTTCAAGATGTAATGAAAAACCCAACTATATTGGGCCTCTATTCGTCTTTGTATTCATGACAATCGATAATATACACCAAAGATCTCTTGATGATTTAAGATAACCCAAAATCAGATGAGGCAGAGTGCCTAAATGAAATGCCAGTCTGTAACTTGGGGGAAATAACACTGACAATGGAATGGAACTATTTCACATAACCTTCACAGGCAGCCACGAACAGTGGTTAGCCCTATTTCACAGATGAGAACATTAAGGCTCAGGAAGGTCTCACAGGAGTAGAATGACGGATCAATACCATTTAGTGTCATCAATGCTTACACTTTATAGAAGATGCCTCTACAATTAAGTATATTTTCACATTAAAACATTCCAGGTTTAGAGAATGATGAAACAACCACAACAATATTATATCTTCTCCCTGAGGCAACTTCTACTGATGTTATGAACTTGAATGGCTTCATAGAACTGTGACTTCTTAAAGGAGTTCTTTAGTCAAACTGACCAATTCCTCTCCATTAACACTAACTACATTAGAGACAAAACACCTGGAAGTTTCAAGTCTTAGAAGACTTGAGCTATCCCAATATTGTGTGTGTGTGCGCGCGAGCACAAGCACAAGTGTGTGTATGCAATAAAGCTATTAAGTCAAGCACAACAAAACACCTTATTACAAACATATTGTCATTAGTCAGTTCATTAGCCAGAAACTTTTTATAAAATCTGATTACAGTTTTAAATTATAAACCAAAGGAGCAAGAGAAAAGTTCATTTCAAAGGAGGATGGTTACACAAATGGAGAAATAGAGTGCAGGGATAGGCAGCTGAAGCAGCACAAGGTTGACATAGCATGAAGGAAGCAAGGAGAACAGAACACCTGCTGTAGGGAGGTGTAGGGGGAGTGGCCCCTGCAGGCACACATTCCCCACCAGCTAAAGCCTTAGGTATCTCTGCTTCCAAGGGAAGTGAAAGGGGCATTTAAAAGGTAGAAAGTGAAAAGAAAATGATATTTACAAAAAAAGACACAAGGCTGCTTTCCCTCTTAATGCTGACCAATTTGGGGCTAGAGATAATTTACAGTAACTTTAAATTCAGCTGTAACGGAAATTTCCCCTTTTTATGCTAACATAAATTTAGCATTAAATACGAAGCAGCATTGACTTCAATATTTACCTATCAACTCAACGTTGTTTACTAATTCTAACACCAACTCTGTATTTCTTTCAACCAGTGCAACATAAGTCAAGAGTGGACTGGAAAGCCAGTGACCTGCATTCATTACAATTAAGTCACTACTAACGTTAAGTAGCTTGCTATTTAGTCATCTGGTGTCACCTGAATTGTTTACTCTTAAAATTACTATGAAATGTAACAAAATTCCTTAAGGGAAGAAAACAGAAGACAAAACTATGCCCACTCCTGTTTTACAGTTGCCTCAAGCTTGTGTGTCTAGAAATCCTGCCCAAATGCTGTGTCAGCTTGTGATAACTCACAAGCACTAAATGCCCTTGGTTTGTGGGTTTATGTTGAGTAGCAAAGGATGCAAGACTGACAAGTTAAATTAGTTCATATATTAGAGAAAAGACATCTGAGACAAGAGAGAAAATACTGTGAAGTAAAACAGTCTTGATGAAGATTCTTGGGCTATGCATTAAAATGAGGGATGGTTGGGGGAAGGAAAATGAAAGTTATATAAGGATGCTGTATTTCTTCACTTAAAAAAAGTTTTTAGTAAAAAAACAAATTCTAATTTTCTTGGTTTAAAAATAAAACTGCTACACAACACTAATACCAGATAACGGGGACAAAAAGAGAGAAACCATCTTTTTTTCTGTCCATTGAAACAGAAAAAAGGGAGAAGCACTATACTAAAGGAAAGAAGTTGCAAGGTACTTCTGTGCAGCTGGTGGAATTTTATATATACATTTTAAATATGTAGCCAGTTCTTAAACACTAGCCATAACCACTTATTTATTTTCAGATATGTTATCTTCAGAAACTCTTGAGATTCAAGCAAACTATTATTCACTGCAGTATCAGTGTCTTAACATCCAAATCTTAACAATTAACAACTGTGATGCACAAACACACACACACACACACACTGAACAGCTTGGCTGTTATAGTATTTTTGTTCACTAGGAAGAAAAAGTTCATACACAATGACAGAATATGGAACAAATTCTTTGAAAAGCAACCACTGAATAAAATGTTAAATTCAAGTAATGACTGTTGTCTCCAGTGGTAAAATGAGGTAGGAGCTAAACAACAGGCACTAATGTAACTAAAGGCAGCTAGGTCAGTCTGTAATGTTCAGCAGAGGTGAGGGACAGGTTTGTATCCATTATATTTTTTCTCCATCTTTACAGACTTGTTTTTCACTTTGAGTAATTGGTAATATACAACTATAAAATACACATTATTTATAAAACCAAACTAAGGTAATTTAAGGGAAATAAAATCAGATTAAAGTATAACTATGTAAGATTCTAAAATGACTAAGTAATGAACATTGACAACTAACAAATATTCTAATGCCAGTTTAATATTCTTTCTCATATCTTTTCAGACTTTCTAGAAAACAGTGTTCATTGAAAAAAGTAAAATCCTATCTGTGCTCAATTTCATCAAACAATTCTATATATATTCTCATCTTTTGAATGGAGAATGATGTTTTCTTTAAATCTCCTGGGTTACAAAAATATGCTGTCTCTTCCATCTTACACTGAAAAATCTTTATTAAGGTTAGAATTACCAAGTTTCATGGCAAATTTTAAAGGTTTATATACAATCTCCTTTTAATGGGTAATCTGTAACTAAAAGTGGCTGTATTTTATTACTTAACTATCAGAAATGGAAATCTAAAGCTACATCAAAAGGTTCCTTTTCTTGGGCTTTTCTTGGCTGTATTCTGTAAGTGCACAGTATCCCTTAAACAAATAATATTTGTTTCCAACAGTAAGAAAAACTCTGGGATGATGTGGACTGCTGGTAACTTAGTAACATGAGGCAAAACTGGTAGGCCCTATAGGAATGATGGCATTTTAGTATTTTGTTTGTTTTAGAGACAGTGTCTCACTCATCCCAGGGTAGCAATTCTCCTGCCTCAGCCTCCTGAGTGCGGGGAAATAAAGTTATACAGTAAACATAACAGTTGACCAAAAGCACAGCATGTCAGCACAAATCCTACCTGAACCTCACAAAAATCCGTGTGAGGAAGCACAGAATTTATGAACTCATTTTTACTTCCAGGCATAAGAACATTATTTTCCTTAAAAGTATATTCCTGGTGGTCCAAATAGAGCTACATGAACTAATTATGTTAATTAACACACTTTCTACTCTAACCTTAAACCCTCAATATTGTTTTAGTATGATTTTTAATGATTTTACAGAAGTTTGTTACCCTCTTCCTGGTAAAGGTCTTATTAGCTGCTTTTACACACAAAAATAAGTTTTCAACATTAAATATAAGCAATATGAATCCCTTAAGGAGGTGCTTCAAAACATATCTTCAAAATAATGTTACTTCACATAAAAAGAATCAGTTTTTCTCTCAATTATATATGAAAAAGTCAAGTTATCTGCTTCTAAATTCCAAGGCAAATCTTCTAACAAAGCAGCTATCACTAACAATATTTTGAAAACAGCACTGGGAGAGGAAAGGTCGAGGCAGTGATAATATACCACTGAAAGTACTTTTACCTAATATTTTCTTGCCAAAGTGGGCTATTGTAATCTAATGCATTGAATAGAGGAATTCCAGAGTATCAAAATTCCCACTTCAGTGGCTCCATATTTTTAAAATAAGACTGTTGGTGGAAAACCATTAAAACCAGCCACCAATTGTGTGGGAGAACTTGTCTCTGGTTATCCTCATTAAACAGAGATCAGGAATTACTTCCAAATCATCAAGTGGAATGATCCCAGCTCAGAACCTTTTCTCTCAAGCAAACTGTCATCTACAAATAACTACCCAGATGGAGATAAAAATCTACTTTCAAGTATTGGTTCTACCGTGCAGTATTGAGGAAAACCCAATTAAAGTATTCTGTCCCAATGATGGTTATAAACTACAGAATTAAGGCACAGTTGATGTTCTTAAATGCTGTCACTGTACTGCAACACCACTTTAAGAGAAAACATGCATGATCAGCCATGGCTTCCAAGCAACACTCAAATTCTTAACTCTACAACAGAATCATTGTTACTTACTGTATTTATTTCTTGGGAGTTGAGTGAATTCTTGCATTAGAACAATACTTTGAAACATGCTCCTTCATTTTAAAAAGTCATTTTAATGTCTACATTGTGTGACTTTGAGGTATAGATGTGCAACTCCAAAATTAATCGGTAGCAATATTTGTATATAAAAAAGTAACCAAAGAAGTAACAACTAGCACCCCGATGACCACATCAGTACAAAGAGTGAACACTGTAACATCAGCAGTTAAATGCTGTTTGTCGGAATACCAACATGTATATATCCCCTACCAAACTAAAAGCAGGTGACACACTCCTTTCTTTCTAGTCACACTAGAGCCCTTTGTTGTAGCTCAGAAGGTAGTCTAAAATTAGTAGGAAATCTTGAGCAGACACAAAGATGAAAGATGAAACTGCAGCAAGAAAGCATGGCAAATCCAAAAGATCTATTAGTGCATAAATCTACGGGAAAACAACAACAACAACAAAAGAGATAGAGAGAATTAACGAGCTACAATAGAAGTTATGTCTTTAAAGCAGATTTTAAACAGGGTGGGAAATGTTTAATATGTGTCCTCCTGAAAAAGCAGTTACCCTCTTTTGCATTAAAAAAAGGAACAGCTGGTGCATTTTCACAGCATCTAGATTTATTTATGGTATAAAGCCATAGGATTGTAATACTATTACTCCTTTCCCACCCTGGCAGAGAGTAAACATGAATTCAGAAGCACAGTGGAGTGAAAACAAAGGAGAGAGAGAAAAGGCAGCAGAGAAAGACAGAAAGGTGAATACAGAGCTACAGAAGTGTTTATTGAGCATGCTACAGAGGTAAGCAGAGTACACACAAAATGAAATTAAACAACCATCAAACCTCCCAACTTTGTTAGAAAATTAATTTTTAATTGTGCCGCTTTCAAACTATACTGAATTTTACATTTCTAAAGATGTAAAAACTCAACTAATAGAAAATATACATGACCATTCTGTCTACATAGATAACAGAATCTATGAATCTTGAAACTAAGTACATCAATTTCAAAAAGTATTGGTCATTTAACAGAATCAACAATTCAGATTGACAAGAACTGTTCAAATAAATTTGACCTGTAGATTCTGAGCCATGTTTTTATTAAAGTCAGATCTATTCCTAAATACAAAATATTTTGAAGATTTATTAAAACTGAATATTACAATGCAAGGTAAATTAAGACTAAAGGCACATAAACTTTGGTCCCACCTGGTTGTCAGTTTTAGAAAACTGCCACAAAATTAATCTTCCTGCAAGTTTTCGCAGTACACTTTCTTTGTCTTTGAAAAATACATGCACCAGTTCCTGAACTAGCTAGACCAGTCTGCACATGCTCAGAAATCCACAACCATTTTCCAAATCTTAATTACAAACTAAGGATGGCAATATATATTTAAATGCACATAAGTCATGTCAACTTCAAAAACATCTACGAAAAATATTCAGCCACAAACAAGACATTACTTAGTGCTGACATTTATATGATACGTCCCACAAGAGTGTGTACAAAAAGGTTAAGGTTCCACAACGCTTTCCACATAGGGCTCAAACTTACAGAAATCACTTGTTGTCTTAAGAAATTAATACTCTGCATCTTGTTAATTTTAACTAATGCCTACATTCATAACTGAATCTAGACCAGATTTGTGAGATACAAAAGGCCAATGTTTTCAAAAGCAATAAAGCCTAAGATAGTAGAAACCAAAAATGCTGCTTTATTCTTTCAGTATCAAGTATCTTATTAGATTAAATAGAAAGAAATGTGATAAGCCAATAATTCAAAATAAGTTCCAAGCAGGAGAAACAAAAACTTAACCTTTTGACACACCCCTGCCAAAACATATTTTAATTCCCACATAACGATGTGCCCTAAACAACCAATTCTTTTGTCCTAGTAAATGCACAACAGCAACACTAGTTTTCCTTTGTAAGGCACGTATGTCAACTAAGTTAAAAAAAAAAAAAAAAAAAGCAAAATCAAACTAAAAATATAAACAGACAATAAAAATGGCTCCCCTATAGAACAGATGAAACATAGCAGTTAGTAACTCTGCCTTTACATATGCCATTTCATTTTATAACCAAGGAATGATAACAGCATGAAAAAAAATCAAACTCTGGTCCCCACTTTTTCTGAACAGTCAATAGGTGATGACACCAAACAATGTGATTTGCCCATAATCTTCCATCTTCCCTTCCTTAAATTGTTGACTTGGAGAAAGACACTCTCAGATGATGGTTTTCACCAAGGTTATAATTATGCAGATCAATCAAAGCCTGAATAGCTTCCTCCACTGTTGCCATCTGAAGAAGAGCCATTTTGTGATCTCTTCTGAAACAAAATTATGAAATTAGATACTTCATAAGAAGAGTTTAAACATTTGATTTTTACCCATTTGAGGTTAAACATAAAGACTATAAAAATATTTGAACAAAATTTTAATTTCTATCAAGTCACAAATTTAAAGACAAAGAAGCTTGCTTACTGAAAAAACTTAAATGCTTTCACAGTGCCTCCGGTGTTAGCAAATAGAGTTCGCAGATCCTCTTCTGCTACAGAAGGACTAAAAAATTAGGCAAAAGAGTACAAATTAATACAAATCAATCATAATTCTCACGCTTTGCTAAACAAGATGAAATCCTCAGTAAGTCAGCTGAAATACTCACGGGATATTAGACAGGTGCAGGGTGGCAGAAGGAGGAAAAATGTTTTGAAAATTTTTGGATCCAGGTTTTTTAAAACGGTGCAATGGGGAATTACCAAAATCTTTTGTTAGCCCTTGATCATCAAGTCCCTCTCGAGGTAGTTGCACAGTCTGATGTTTAGAGAGAGTAACACGAATAATTTTTCCATACATTTTCTGCCCATTAAGATGATTCATGGCTAGAAAAATGAAGAATGTCTATTAAAATATGAAAGCAATATTTCTAAATTGAAAATTTTGAATTTTCTTATGATTTGAAAATAAATCATGAATTTAGCATAAGAATTGGTAGTTAAGATTTAAATTTCACTTTCCATTTCTACTAGACAAGGTATTGTAGCAAAAAGCTTCTTCTAGAACAAGAATAACCTCTAGAAAGCTGTCTTCTGTTACAATCCTGATGACAAACTGGGTTTTGTCACTGCTAGTGTTCCCATCTGCTCTTGCTTACTTCCTAATGTCTCCTATCTCCTGGTCAACAGGGTTTGTGATTATTCCTCTCAGTTACCTATCAAGCTTATGTCCCTTTATTTCTCCTTGGTCAGTGTCATTTTTTTTTTTTTTTTTTAAAGATCTGGGTAACTCAATTCCTTATCTGCCTTCCTACCGAACCTTCTTCTAAGCTAAGTTTACTTTTTAACATAGTTACATTTCCCAATTGACCCTTATATACCTTCTGGCTTCTTTGCAGATATTTATTAAAGGTGTGTTAATGCTGGGAAGCAAGTAGACAATATCCAAGCCATTATGGAATGGCATCTTAGTACTGTATTCCTTATATTCTCTCTGGTTAGAAAGCATTTCGATTCTTAATTTTGTCATATCATTTTTTGAAGTCTCTTCTACAAAAAGGCCTTTTTATCTTAGGCTGTAAAAATTCAGATCTCACTTTATGGATATACTTATACCTTTAAATTCACCAAAATTTATTCAAATCATATTATTTTCTCCCTTCAAATTGTAATACACATAAAGACAAAACAGTCTCTGCACAGTACACAGTACTGTGAAAATAAGATATCACAGGGCTTAAGGTACCTGCCAGGTTGTCATTCAAAGATGAGAACTTGCCTAATATTAGAAGGGGGGCTGTTTTTAGTAGGTTCTTCACTTTGTATTGAAGGTCTAACAGCACGATGGTTAATACTGACAGTTAACCTGACAGGATCTACAACACCTAGGAGACAAGCTTCTGAAGGATTATCTAGAATAATGGTTCTCAACCTATGGGTTGTGATCCTTTTAGGGGTCAAATGATTTTCACAGAGGTTGCGTATCAGATATTTACATTAAGATTCATAATGAAAAACAATTATGGTTGGGGGTCAGCACAACATGAGGAACTACATTAAAGGATGGCAGCATTGATCAAGATTAACTCTGATGGGAAGACCCACAATAACTATGGACAGCAACATGCCATGGGCTTGCATCTAGACTAGACAAGGTCATATAAACCAAGCTGAACTGAGCTAACATTCATCATTCTCAGCTTCCTTGCTAAGAATACAATGTGGCCAGCTGCCTCAAGTTCTTACTGATACAAATATGGCATTGTGATAGACTACCTTCAAACTGTAAGCAAAATAAACCCTTTCTCCCTTAAGTTTCTCTGGTCAGATATTCTATTGAAGCAAAGAAGCAGCAAATATATTCAATATGCTCATAATGGGGTAAAAACATGAGTAGCACAGGTAAGGGTGGCTCTCTCCAAGCTCAACAAAACAGCCTTCCATGCATGTTAGCCCCTTGATCTGGAACTCTATCATCCATAACGAGCATTTTGTTGTGGTATCCAAGCACAACGAAGATTAAAATACCACTTGTTTAAAGTAAGTATGTAAAATAAAGACAAAAATTATTCAGAAAAAATTTGATCCCTATACCACATATAATTCTCAATATGATTTGGTACTACTTACAGGATGACAAAGCCATGTTCAATACAAATCCTATTAAGAAAAGGAAGTACTGGAGAATCTTTTGCTCACTAGGAACACTATCAAATGCTACATACAAAAATAAGTTACTGTAGCCTGTTGGTGGTGGTACACACATTTAATCCCAACACTTGGGAGGCAGAGGCAAGAGGATCTCTGTGAGTTCAAGGCAAGCCTGGTCTACAGAGCAAGTTCCAGGATAACCAGGACTGCTTCACAGAGACACCCTGTCTCGAAAAGAACAAAAAAGTAAACAAAAACTAGTTATTGTTGAAAAAACCGAGGACCTGCCTAACATATACAAGATCTCTGGATTTGATCCACAGAACTACCAAACAACACAAAAGCTACTCAGTGATAAATAATAACAATAATAATGGCAATGAGTCACCTCAAAAGAGACACTCACACAAACCAAGGAGAAAACAATAGACCAAACACCTGTGTTATAGACTAGCACATTTAACATGGGTATTGTCACTTTAAAATCAGAAAGTCAGGTAGTTTTCTATTTCACCTGAGCTACTACATTTACAGACTTCAGATGGCTATAACACCAAAAATGGTAAATTTCAAATTTTAAAAGACTGAATGCAATCAGAATAAGGTAGTAGCATACTTGAATCTTAATGAATTAAACTATAAGCTAAGAGTTTAGTGATACAGGCACAGAGTATAGATTATTACATGCTGTGTATATAGATGTATTCTTGATTGAAGCATGTATGAAAAACAATGATATATTTGTAAGCTGACTGAACTACATGTCTTTGAACTAAACATTGGTGAAGATTCTTCATCTTACAAGACTTCACATATCTAAGGATTTTCCTTTCCACTGCCAAGTTCAATCAATACCTACACATGATTTTAGAAGAATACAAGGACATCAATCAGGGTTTTATGACCTATTTAAACAATTTTTTTTCTAATTCAGGAAATAACCAGGAATAGAAATCTTAAAATGAATTCAGAATGTGTATTCCTCTTACCGAGCTGTGACTGGTTCCCATCAGCCATCTGTATCAGAGCACTGTCTTTCTTATTGTACAAAATCTTCACGCGCTGCACATCTCCATAAACACCTTTTTGTGAAGCCACAGAGAGGTAATCCAGAAATGGAATTAATTTTATATGCAAGTCAGCTAAAGATTATCTTTCTGACACATCAATGAAACATTCAGACATCAACATGATCACTCACTCAATCTCACCATTTGCACAAATGAATAAAGAAGAACAAGATTTTGAACAGTGAATTTTGAAAAGAATAATTTCTGATAAACCCTCAAAGCTATGTGAATGATATTAAATTAAAAACCATGCAAAACAAATCAGCATGCATTAAAACAAACTTTGTGTCTATGGAGAGTTTTAAATAGCAAAGAAAAATAGCAAAAGATTTACTATTCAACTTTAAGCCAAAGTGCTAGCTACAAATAAGAATTAAGGTGAAACAAAAAAAATCAAATCAATAATAAAAGTATAGTGCTAACAATAACATACCGAAGAGGGTAAACAGACTTTGGGGCGTAACCATCTTTAGAAGGAGAGAAGAGCAAGCAGCGTAAGACAAGAAGAGAGAAGAGTCGAGGAAGAGCGGAGATGAACAGATCATCCATAACGAAGGGTGGTTCCCGCAGAATGGTGAGGTGGTCATGGATCATGGTTCAAGGCGGTTAATTGGGGCAAGTTGGTCCGAGGAACATTTGTTCAAGCACAGAAGCATGAACATAGGGAATGGAGACAGGGAATGAAGACAAGGACAAGGAAAATAAAGGATAAGACAGGGAAGGGAATGGGTATTTGGGGAAAGACAAGGAAAGGGGAGGTGAACACACAGGGAAAAGGATGAAATGGGGAAGGGAAACAGCAATGCAGAAGAAAAAAATAAGGAATCGGGGAACAAAAAAAAATAAAATATAGGTCAGTACATAGGAAATGCAGGAATTTGGTCAGAAAATGGTTGGTTTATGTACTGTACAAGAAAAACTGAGCAAAATGTAGTCATCCAAGACAAATATGGGTAAAGTACATCTATATCAAAGAGTAAATTACAGCATTTCATCTCAACATAGGGAAGGAACGCATGCATAGGAATTTTAAACTTTGAACTTTAACTGCATAAGCATGGCTGGTTATGAAATGCAGGCAAAAGTCTTAAAACAAAGGCACTCTGATCCAAGCACTTTAGCATGCAGAACTGTGAATGATAACAATATTAAATGATAAAATTAGGTTATATCCACTATTTACAGAGGCCAATCAAAAATGAGACAAATATTCAAATTAGACACCATAAACTGATACATTTGAGGGTCCCACATTTCATACCAGCTTTCATAGCAATCAAAATAAAATATACCAGACATAAAACGTACAGCTAAAGAAAATAATAGCAACTTTATTTAACAAGAAGGGAGCAGGGTAAAGTTGAAATATATTTGTAGAAGACAATGACTAAAAACTGCAAAGAAAAAATTACTAAGAAAGACTGGAAGAGTGCCTCGTCAAGATCTTTGGAAGAACCTTCAAAGAAAAATGTATTAGAGTAGTTCACATAAAATAAGATTAAAAAAAATGCAATGACACATAAGCATGAAATGAACAAGCAAATCATTAGAGAAGGCAAAGAGCAAAATTGTTTTCCAGTTACATTTGCAAAATTAGATCACATTTGCCTTTGAGAACAACACAAAAAATAAAAAGCCAAACTACAGTACTTCACCATATTTTTCTTAGGAAAAATAGGTAGCTATATTAAAATATATATACATATATAAGGATATATGACTGTCTAAAAAACAGTACTACCTAAACAAGTACGTAAATTTTATTCAGAAGCAGAAATACAAAAGATACTTTGGCTAATGAATATACATAAAAAGGAAAGGCAAGTGCAAAATGAAATAAATATGAAAACTTTCACAAATGAAATGGAGATGAAAAGGCATTAAAAAGTATTTCACTAACCTCTTCATTTAAATTGCTAACCAACAGGACTGTATTGCCACCAGCTGAGACTCCAGGCATACCCACTCGGCCAGCAGCAGCTGCAGCAGCTGCTGCAGCAGCATTTGGAATAGCCAAAGGACTGAGAGCTCCTGGAACAGCTGCAACAGGAAGCCCTAATTTTAAAATAAAGCATATTTTACGAAACACACACAAGTCGTTTACAAAACCAATTTAAGCATGATGGCTGCATGGCTTATGGCTGACCGTTCCAAATGGTTCCTGTAAGTTAATTTTATGATATTTAGAAAACTGTTTTGCTGGTATAGAACAGTTAGTTATAGAAAAATAACTGATTTCAACAGTCATTTATCATTTGAACTAAGGTACATACCTGTATAATGTTAGCATATTGCATACATGATAGTCCTGTATCTTCCCTATGGAAAAGCTAACAAAGCATGAAGAGTAAATTGTCACTTCCATGATTTACAGTAAGAGGTAAATATAAGAAACCCTTCATCCATTTCTACAAGTGTTGTCTCCTTCACAACCTAATTTTGAAACCATTCAGCACTTAACAAATATAGTTCAGTTCCTTAAACAAAATTGTTTTCCTATAAAATTCAGTTCGTACAGACAAATCCTAAACAATTCACACAAATGTCCTGAAGAAAACCAGAGGACAACTGGCCTTCTCGATTTCAGATTTAAGTGTTAAAACAATGAACCCCAAATACATTCAACCCTTAAATTCTTATTTACCTATATTTTATTACTAAGTACAATGCTAAACAGTACAGAATTTAGGCTTTCCCATAAAAATGGCACCAGTACTCTACCTTAAATAAGAAAGATCTCCTGACATACTCGCTTAGCAACCGCCCTTGGCTGTGTAAATTCATTATCTCTTTGTAGAGTTTTATGTGTTGCTGTGGGGCTGAGCTACCTTCAGGTCAGAGACCTCTTTCTTAGGTTTTCTTAGGTTTCAGACGGTTTTACAGAGGCTACTCTGACCTTTCACTGCCAGTTTCTAGACTTAAAAACAAAGTTCTGAGTTTCTGACATGAACCACCCTCCTAAATTTCATTAGCCTTTCTTCCTTTTCTTTGAGTACTCTATCACTACAATGAAGATTCTTATTTATAAAATTATTCTCCATGGCTGTATTTTGCACCTTTTGCCTACTTTACATAGTTGTTATTTTTTGTTTCAGAGTGTTCAGGCTTAATGAAAAATAAGAAGACTAGAATAACAATCCACCAAGTACCATCAAATGTATTTAGTAACCCATTTTATTCATTCTTGTATATGGAATGTGTATTGGACTATGTAATGTACTCAATAATAAAGTGTGCACGTGTGTAGACCCAATGTTTTGTGCTGCTCTCTGGTTAAGTTTTAAGTTAAGTGTCTCTCTGAACCTGAAGTTCACTGACACATCTAGACTGGCTTGCAGATAAGCTCCCATAACCTCAACCCCTAGCACTAGGGTTATAGGATTGGTACCACTCCAGACTTTCTCACATGGGTTCTGGAGATCTGAACCTAGTTCCTTGTGCTTGACATGATGGGCACTTTACCCACTAAGCGGTCTCCTTGGCCCTGACTTATTAAATATTTCTCATCACGTCTCACAGGTTATTTCCTTTTAACATTCAAAGTGTAATTTTACTTTTTGTCAAGGGATGTATATACACTTATAAACTACAGATGCTTACACTCAGTAATTTTTTCCTTACATTGTCTTGACCTCTCCATGATTAGAAACAAAGTAACAACAACACAAGGAAAACGCCCAGCATTTTCAGGCAGTTTGGCTGAATGTACTAAGCACTCAACTTAGGTTGACAACACAATTATTTAACAATAGTGGAAATACCAGATGTAGTAATTATATTGTCAAATCATTTTTTGTTTCAGTGGCTTAAATTGGCTACCTCTTGGAAGAAAAACTAATTTAAAATGCTGTTAAATTCCATGGTTTTTATGAGACTCAGAATTAATCCTGGCAAAATTAAACAAACAAAAACAAAGCCACCAAATGCAATACAGTGAGTGCAATAGAAAACAAGTGTTCCATGTTAAGTCTCACATTTTTATGTAAAGATTTCAAAGATCAGAAACAGTTATTCGATAAGTTCTCCACAATAACAAATGGATTCATTTAGGGCTACTTTTAATTCTAAGAGGCAAGGAAACGCTCTCAACGTCATTAACCCAGAAAACTTTTCCTGAAAAGCCAACTATAACTTAACACAAAAGTAAAATAACCTCAAGAGTCCCCAAGCCCCTAGTATTTTCTCTGTAGCATCCTCCTGTTTCCAAACTAGAGTTCTCTTGAACTACATACCTAAGCTAAAGAAATTTTGAAACCTTTTGGCTTCATGCCCCCCTTTACACTTAAAAATTACTGAGGAAAACAAGCTTTAGTTTACCTTAAGTATTTACCTGAATTATATATCTACTGACATTTGCTATTATATAACTAAAAGTAAAAAAAAAACAAAAACAAAAACAAAAAAACATACAGTTATGCACTCTATTAGCCTTAAGGGTGACGTAGAAAACAAAACCACTAAACATATCAAGAAGAAAATCAGCCAGGCATTGGTGGCGCATGCCTTTAATCCCAGCACTCGGGAGGCAGAGGCAGGTGGATCTCTGTGAGTTTGAGGCCAGCCTGGTCTCCAGAGCAAGTTCCAGGATAGGCTCCAAAGCTACACAGAGAAACCCTGTCTCCAACCACCCCCCCCAAAAAAAGGTAAAGTAAATCAAAGTCAAAAAGGCAAAACCTATTTTATTGTTAATGACAGAAATTTTGATTTTGTAGACCCTAACATTTTATAAACAGTACACTTTACTAAGGAATTTAAAAGACATTTTTTTTTCAAAGAAAGGAAAGTTCTGTGGTGACATCTGAAAAGTAAAACCAGGGTGGGATAAAATTACTACTCAGACAGTTCTAATTCCCTTTTTTACACATTTTTCCTGTTCTCAAAAAAATTATTCTTAAAATATAAACAATATCTACTTAATTTTCTATCTAAATACAGCTACTACTTTACTTTTTTTGGGAGGGAAAAAAAGCCTATTTCAAAATACATTTCTACCATGACAATGATTCAATAATCTAACAAAATTATCAAAAATTTAAAACTAATTAAAATTTATTTAAAACTGTAAATATTTAAGCATATTTTAAAAAATACTTCAGGTTTTGAAACCTGGGTTTTATAAGGGAGCAAACTTGGTAGTAAAATACTTAGATAAAGCTTTAGATCACGAAATGTCATTAAACTAAAAGAATTATTAAAATGAACCTAAAATAATTGAGAATTAAAAGGTAAATGTTAATAGCTGTAGATCCAAGAGACAGTTTAAACAGTCTAAGCTGCATTTTAATACATATTATCCTTTAATAAAAAGACAGCCAAATTTTATGAAAGAAAAGTTTAGGTTGAAAAACAGATACAATTTATCTCCTCTTAAGTAAGGAAGAGAGTTGTGAAAATATCACCAAAATGTAAAATGTAAGCTTTGAGGACCATTTTTATTTATTATCACTCCTTGGCTACCAGGATACAAAGTAGGTTAGTCAAACTATGTCAAAGGACCTGGATAATTATGCCTTAAGCAACCTACTATATGGAACCAGTGCTTAAGGGCTGTGGCAACTACTACTTCCCTTAAATCCTGCTATACTTTTCTCTTCTGTAATTTCTTCCCCTAGGTTGGTAATAGGAAAACTACCTTTACCTCTAAACCAGAAACATAACTGAACCTCTTATCAGATGTTATACCCTCCATGGGTGAACTTCAGATTTTTTTACCAAATAGTATTCTCAGAAAAATTAACTTTGATCAACACTTTTTTTTTTTTTAGATTTTACTAAGTACTTACGGCTATAAGAAAACCAAAAAGTTTCACAATGCATTATCTTTATCAATAAAACTGAAACTCCTACATAAATGTCAACTCGGTTATTTTACACGATAACTGTTCCTTTGTAAAACTTAAATAAAACATGTCACATATGTTACGTAAGTTTTAAAATTTAGGAAGATAAAACGACTTGAAACTAGGTACTGAGAAAGTTTATTTAGCTTTTAGGCAGTCACATCAGAAGAGCTCCTTTAGGTACTGGTGTGTTAAGGAAGGACATGTGAAGAGATCACATGGGGAGACGAGTGCAAGGGGCCAGTCCCATCTTTTTTCAGAAACCTTTTCTCAAGGACCACTAAAACAATTTTTTCACAGGACATCACCTAAGAACCTCCTACTAGACCTTACTTAAAAGGTCTCATTATCTCTTAATACTGCCATAGAAGGGTTGATCAAGTCTCTAACAAAAACCTTTGCAGAAATGACATCATCCAAACTATCACTACCTGTTGTCAGTGTTGGCCCTAGTTTTCTGTATGAACATGATAAAAATTCCTTCTAGGTCTCATAATGAGCCTATTAAAAAGGTGCATTTTTTATGCCTTAATATTTTCATTATTTCTTGATCCAATCTACAACCAATCCTATAATTTTAGCCTGAAAAACAAACACATGCCAGCATATAACAGATATCTGCTACATGATAAGCACTGGGCAAAATCCTTCACATGCATCATTGTACTTAATTCTCACAACAACTTTAGATGACAGGAATTAACACCATTATATCTACTGCAAATGTATAAGCCAGATAGTAAAGCTAAGTCACATTTTCAGTGTGGCAATGCTAGACTTGAACTCCATATAAATTCTGCCACACTGCAAACATTCCCCCTTGGGTAATGTTTTACTTATACCTCCTTCCTATGACAAACATCTTCTGGGTATTAACTTATTGTTATTGTTTTTTTATCATCTACTCCACCTACTATGCTTTTTATTTTTTTTGAATAATTTTATGACACATACTGCATTGAAGATCCACTTCTAATTTTATAGCCACCACTTTTCATTTTGAGGACTGAAATCAGGGCCTTGAACTTGGTAAGCAAGCACTCTACTACCGAACTATTTTCCCAGCCTCAATCTCATTTTGATATAAAATATGAGTATGTACTTCCAAAATTTAATTTCAACGATTTAATCTAGTTCTCTTATACTATGAAAATTGTAAAGTGAAGTTCTAAGTATTAACCCCTGGCTTCTAAAGTAACAACTCCCTTAAACTCTTTCCAAAAGTTAGATTAAAACTCAAATAGACTAGGCATAGTGGTGCATGCTTTAAATCCTAGCACTTGGAAGACACAGGCAGATGGATCTTTGTGCTTTGGAAGCTAGCCTGGTCTACAGAGTAAGTTTTCTAAGCCTGTCTGGGTGGCACAATGAAGCCCTGTCTCAAAACACACAAGATTCTACACTAAATTTCCTATTGGCTGATAGAGATCTTCACATTTCATTCTTTATCATTAAGATACAATGCTCTGACATTTACTTTCCCCACATTTCTTAATCTCATGCTCCCATTTTAAACTCTTTTAAGACTAAAAGCCTTATAGTAGTCTTGTTTTTAGCTCCCAAATATACCCTGGAACCAGTTTAACACTAAACTGATCATCCTTATTCACTGTTCCAACAACTGATAGATCCTTCACAGCAAAGGTTCTTAACCAATTATTCTGGTTAATTATATCTTACTATCTTCATGAGATAGTTACAGAATACTTGGAAACTTATCTCTCTTGATGTAAGAGGTAAATAATTCCATTAGAAAATTCACATCACAGATAATATTCCTAACATATTGCTCTATAAACTTTTATGGCATCATTTCATTCATATTTTTTCAATTATTCTATATGTCATTCAAAATATTTGACCCTCATAAAACACAGTTTTATAAGCTTTATAGTGTATTTGTTTAAAGTGTATCTTTGGCTCATCACACCCTCCTGATTCCTCCTTTTGAAGGAATCACTCATTTCACTATACTCAAAACCATACTATTTATGTTTGTTTACCTCCAATTACAACTATTCTCATTAACCTCCTCCCACTTGAATACAAATCTATAAGATCAGAAACCATGTTATACTTCACAGTAATACGAAGAAATAAATGCTTAAAATCAAGAATCTAGTTGGAACGTTTTATAAAATGGCCAATGGCGTGTGATCTTTGACTGCACACAGAGAGGTAATGTGCATCTTTAGTAATCTTTTCTATATTTTACACATAATTATCTGTAACTGTCAACTTTTGTTTTGTTATTCTGGTGAGACAAGATCTTTCTAGGTAGTCCAGACGGTTCTTGAACTCATGAAACTCCTGCCTCAGCCTCCCAAGTCAGATTACAGGTGTTCATGAGTACAAGTTTCATTTTAACAAATCTTTTCTAGCCACAGAGTACACTGTCATGGAATTCAGGCTACCCAGTTTTAAATATACTAACTCTCCTTGAGTCCTAGGATTACAAACTCAAGTCAGCACAGGTGTTCCCCAATTTCTTTTCTAAAAGAGTTAAGACTTAAACATTAAATAGTTTTAAATTTGAACTATAGTAAAATAGTAGACAGATTAGTAAACCAAGACTCCACCATCATTTTCTAAGATCATCTTTCTGCAAACATCACACTCACAAACAGAAAATGCATTAAGACTGCTGCTGGAATAAAATGGCATACTATCTTCTAGTAACTTATAAAAAAGAAACTGGAATCTTTTCAAAAATAATATTTAAAAGGTATGACAACTATATAAGCCAGGAATCTGTACTGTGTATTATCTATACAATGCAGTTCATCCAATGGGTAGCACTACTGTTTTAGAATGCACTGTGATACAATATTACTAGACTTTAGAACTTTAGCTACATTATAATCTTATAAGAACATCCTCATAAGATGAGTTCATTGCTGAATGAAACACTCATAAGTGGTTCTAGTTCATATGTTTCTGCCACAACAAACAGCTTAAAGAACTTTAAATAAGGTGAAATCTTAAGTTACTATTTTTTTAAACTGGTATTTTTCTAGTTATTCTACAGGTAGAAAACTATCCCCAAAAGGATCTGTCTAAGTATTTAAGGTTTGGGTCAAAACTATAAATAGGAGTTAAATAATGAGGGACAGAACAGAAAGCACTAATCCTTGTACCTAAGAAAGATCCAGGTGTCTACAGCTCTTTTCACTGTGCTTCTTTTTAGAAAGGCACTTATTCCAGCATTGTCTTAATTAATTAAAAGAGTCTTACTTACCCCCCAAACTAACAAGCAGCATTTATGTCTCCCTAAAGACTGGTTCTACTAATGGTTCAGAAAGACATTTTAGAAGTAGCTGTCACTTTGGAGGACTCCAAAACCCCAAGCTAAAAAACATTGAATAATATCTAAAAAGTGACAACTTTTGTTTTCTTAATACACATAAATAAAAGCATAGGTACTAATACATAATTTTCAAGACGACGACGAAACTACATTATTACTCACTGCTCCAACGTTCATTTGCTACTGTTTGAATTTGTAGATTCTCCTCCTGGTGCTGTTATAAAATACGCAATATAACACATATGTTTAATGTCTCATAACGGTTGTTTAAATTTTTCTGCCATGTGTTACAAAATCACAAAAAAGTGAACCATTTGGCAAATGTAATTTCAGGAAATGCTTTTTTAAAAAGCAAGACTGACAGAAAGGCACTAAAACATCCAAAATAATTTTGAAAAAGAAAATGACAAAATGATAGAAACCTTTTTATATTAATACTTAATATAGAGCTAAAACAACCAAAGCAATCTGGTGCTGACAAAAAACATGGAAGCATGAAGTGACCACACATACACATACATACATACATACATCACACACACACACACACACACACACACACACACAGAGAGAGAGAGAGAGAGAGAGAGAGAGAGAGAATAAATTCAAACAATATTTCTAATTATTACTTGAAAAGGAGCAATGTAATTCAATGGACATTTGTTCTCCATTGGACTGGGAGAATCTGCTAGTTTAAAAACAACAATAGCAAAACAACAAACTTTTAAGTTTCATTTCTCATACAAAAATGACTCAAAATGGATAATGAAATTAAACTAAAAAATAACTGAAATGGGTAGAAGAGGATACCCCCCACCCCAAATCTAGCTCCATACATCACTGAGATAAAAGCCAGGAAGTTGGCCTCATTAAAATGATGAACCTGCTCTATGAAGGATTCTGTGGAGGAGATGAAAAGATCCAGCTCAGATGTTCTGTCATAATATGGATTAGACTCTAAGCAGAGATATGAAAGTAGAAGAATTCCTATTTGGAAAGAAAAAGAGGGATGGGGATGGAGTAGCAAGCAATAAAGGGCCAAATCAATTATAATTCAATTACATTACTAACTTTTATACTTTAGCTCACAGTCACACCTGAGTCTTTTTGTTCCCATAATTCATGGTAAGAGAGATGTGATGTGATATTAAGAACCAATTCATAAACTTAGTCCTGTGTTCAACTGTTATAAGAACACAACTATTTACAGCAAATGCTGTATCTAGCAACTGTTTTCTTTAGCAAAGAAAGTGAGAAATGTATTGCTCTATAAAGGCCTAAGGATACCGCTAAGTGATACAGCATATGCCTAAAAA
This sequence comes from Cricetulus griseus, assembly GCF_003668045.3. Lineage (NCBI taxonomy): Eukaryota > Metazoa > Chordata > Mammalia > Rodentia > Cricetidae > Cricetulus > Cricetulus griseus. The sequence continues at coordinate 38,677,673 of NW_023276806.1, read as the reverse complement.
GGGGAGGTCCTGGGTTTAATCTCTAGTTCAGCCTTCAGCCCAAAAAGTATGTGAAAGGAAAACCAGAACTGCTCTGTGCACACTCTATTATACAAGTTAAAGGTCTAGCTTATTAAGGAGGGGAAAAAATAATCTAGTTTTGACTACCTAATGGGAAAAAAGCATGTGAAGGGACAGCAGTCTTTATAACCCTCACTCTGATGACAGACAATAAGGCAGTACTCACTACAAAACCCATTAGCAGAAAAATAAGAGTAAATCACAATCAATCTCCAGTATAACTAAGTCAGTAAACATGGAAGAACCAGATGTTCCAGGTCTTCTTCAGAGGTACGTAAACCCAAATGCAGAGAATAGAGAACAAATTATGAAATAATCAGAGCAACATAAAACTAAGCAACTTCTTAAAGCTTAATTTAAGGCTTATCAAGTCAGCAGAACTGAAAGAAAGGGCTGTCACACTATGAAAAGGAATTATGGAAACAGACACAACAACCAACACCAAGTATCTTTTCCAGAATCCTGATCTGCACAAAGCTACCCCTTTTTTAATACAGGGACTGGCAGAACAATTCAGCCTAAGCAACATAGTGAGACTCTGCCTAAAAATACCAAAACTTATATATCTTTAAACAAACAAACAAAAATATTAGTACAGGTTAGGTAATTGGTCACATTAAGAAATTGCTTCCTGAATAGATGGAAACAGAAGAAACCATCCTGAGTGAGGTAACCCAGTCACAAAAAGACAAACATGGTATATACTCACTCATAAATGGATTTTAGACATAGAGCAAAGGATCACTAGCCTACCACCCACACCACCAGAGACTCTAGGAAACAAAGAGGACCCTAAGAGAGACATAGATGGTCCCCCGGAGAAAGAGAAAGGGACAAGATGTCCTGAGCAAATTGGGAGCATGGGGGGAGGGGAGAGGGAGCTAGGAGAAAGAGAGGGGGAGAAGAGCAGGGCAGAGGAGGACAGGAGGGAGCAGGAAAATTGAGTCAGGGGAAGAATAGAGGAGAACAAGAAAACAGATACCATAATAGAGGGAGCCATTACAGGTTTAAAGAGAAATCAATCTAGCACTAGGAAATGTCGAGATATCTACAAGGATGACCCCAACTAACAATCTAAGCAACAGTGGAGAGGCTACCTTAAATGTCCTTCCCTGATAATGAGATTGATGACTACCTTAAATGCCATCCTCAAACTTCATCCAGTAGCTGATGGAAGCAGAAGCAGACACCCAGAGATAAATAAATATTGAGCTGAACTCCTGCAATCCAGTTGCAGAGAGGGAGAAGTGATGGGCAATGGGGTCAAGACCAGGCTGGAGAAATGCACAGAAACAGCTGACCTGAACAAGGGGGAGCTCACAGACCCCAGACTGATAGCTAGGAAAGCAGCATAGGACCCACCCAGACGCCCCCCCCCCTTCATGGGTGTCAGTTAGGAGGACTGGGCAATCTATGAGGCCTCTGGCAGTGAATCAGTATTTATCCCTAGTATAGGAATGGACTTTGGGAGCCCTCTTCACATAGAGGGTTACTCTCTCAGCCTAGACACATGGGGGAAGAGCCTAGGCCCTGCTCCAAATGATACGACAGACTTTGAAGATGCCCCATGGAAGGCCTCACCTCCCCTGGAGAGCAGAAAGGGGATGGGATAGGGGTTGGTGGGAGACAGGGGAGGAGGGGAGGGAGAGGGAACTGGGATTGGCATGTAAAACAAGCTTGTTTCTAATTTAAATAAAAACAAAACAAAACAAAAAACTACTTTGAGATTCTCTCTCATCCCAGTTAGAATGGCTATCATCAAGGAAACAAATGATATCAAATGCTGGCAAAGATGTGGAGAAAGGTGAAGTCTCTATGGTGTAACCAGTTATTAGATACATAAGGTCTGCCTTACAGGGGGAATTCATTTCCAGCACTGTAAACAGAGTCAAAAGACATCACAGGTCCTGAGAAGGTAGGCTGCGGGTACTGCTATTGTTTTGCTAAGTGGTTATGTTGCCAAACTGCCCTCTAAATATTTCTGTTCCTCTTCAGGCTAAATGGAAGGGAAAGCATAGAACTCTTCTTGGCATATGTTGTTTCTCAATTACTTATCTCAAAATAATCCATATGCCAAAAGATGACATGTTGTGGATTGGAGTATTTGTTCAACTATTTAGAGATGTGTTTATGCTACATTTATTTAACTTGCTTAATTATGTGTTCCTTTTATTTATGCTGCATTTGTTTAACTCTGTAAAGATGTGCTGATGTTTTACCTTGTCTGCCTAAGGTACCTAATTGGTCTAAAAAAAAAAAAACCAAAAAAAAACCAAACAAACACCAAACAAACAAACAAACAAAAAAACAAAGCTGAATGGCCAACAACAACAACAAAAAATTGCTGCCTGGAAGAAGTGAACAAATACAGAGATCTACAGCCAGACAATATGCAGAGAGTGAAGGACTTTGGAACATTCAGCCATAAAAGGTATGTCTCTATCAAATCCCTCCCTCTTGAGGGCTCGGGAAACTCAGCAGAAAACAGGTGGAAAGAATGTAAGAGGGGGAAGAAGATACCAAGGATACAGTCCCTCTAAATCAAAAGGACCAGCACATATAGTATAAGGCATGCACAGCATCAGCATGTGTCTGCACCAGATGGAGTCCTAGAACTAAAAGTGGACACATGCCCTATACATGCCTCTGTCCCTAACCCAGAAGCAATAGATAACTTCTTGCAAATGAAAATTTGTTTTCTCTAAAAGATTCTCACTGGAGAAACAAACCACCCATAAAGGTAGGCTGAGTATGAGCCCAAGGGGAACTCAACAGTATTTCTAGAGGTTCCTTAATTTATAATGTCACTTCAAGGCCTTTTCTTTTCCACTTCTGTAAGTTTTACTTTTTTCTTTTATTACACTACATGTCTTTTGTTATGGTTTCCAGTTTTGCGTTTTTTATGGGATTCCTGAGTATATGAATCAGTGAGTTTCTGTGTCTTTATCTTTTTTGTGTGTGCCTTTTCTTGGGCTCTGTTTTGTCCTATGCTAATGTTAGTTTTTGTTTTACCTTATATTTTATTATTATCTCTTAGAAGCCTGTTTGCTTTCTACTAAGAGACAGGAAGTGAGTGGATTCAGATTGGGAGAGGAACTGGGATAAGTAGAGGGTAGAGAAACTATAACCTCATATATTATGTGAGAAAAACGAATCTTTTCAACAAAAGAAAAAATAAAAGTAAAAAAAGAAGAACAAAAATCCACTGCCTGGTTGGGTGACATAGGCATACAAGAGGCTGAAAAAAATAACATTTTGAGTTTGAGGGCAGTCTGTGCTACATAGATTTCCAAGGCCAGACTGTAGAATGGACCACATAATGAGACCCGTAACTTTTGATGTGGTAGGGCCATATAATGTTTTGGCAAGAAAATCTGGGATAGTGTGGTGGACAGTTGAAATGTGACAACTGATAACAATGCTTTGATTTAAAACATAATAGAAAAAAAAAAAAAACTAAGGAAACCATGGTGATTACTACAGAAGTGATTACAGAAATGTAGGATTCATTCTAAGACAAACAATGATTGAAATATAAATGGAAATTGTAAAATATAACCATGTGAATGACCCATTCAAAAGCAATAATAGAAAAAGCTTTAGAATTCTGAAATAAGCTTACTTGGTAATTTTAGGATAACACATAAAAGGAAGAAACACAGTAAACAGAGCTTAACAATAAAGTAATATTTTATCATTAGAATTATGTTAAGGTAAATTATGAGATGAATAAAAATATTAAAATAGTGGGCAATGGTTGTGAAGGATGTCTGTTTATGAGGACATCAGAAGTCACTACTAATCCCTAAAATTTAGTATACAGAAAAAAATTCCAATAGCAGGTAATTTTCAACTCTTGTATCATTAAAATATTTTGGGATATTATAAACTCTATGAATGCCTTAGACCTACTCCCACTGATTTTTAGTGGTGATTTCAATAGCCAGTAAGTACACTACGCAAGGAGTACAATCGTCAACTGTTCAGTCTCTGCTAATTCTGTCATTTGAAGAACGAAGAATTGATATTTTATTCAATTTAAACTGTATCAAAAGCTCTATTCTTCTGATAAATTAGTCACTTTAACACTTTTATGTGGCAATATGATCATGAAAAAATTATTTCCAGCAATTTTCTAAAGCTATCCATCTCTTAGTACACTAACATTTACCTTGACACAATGATCATTATAATGTCTTAATTTACAATCGATAATTTTTGATCACCTCATTCTCTGGAATAGAGTATGCCAGTACATAAAAGGACTGCCAAGCTTATGATCATGTATTCAGATGTTTCATTTCTAACCAACTACAAAGTACTGTCTCTCTCTTCTCTGAATAAACTACATTTTCCAAAACAGTGTGATTTCTAGTAAAAGAGAACTAGTAAAAGAGAAACCAGGTATAAGTGAGTTTAGAAATAATTATCATTTAAAATGAAATCTGAATTACTGATTTTAAAAAGTAACAACACTCACTGAAGCAGCTAAACATTAAATTGAAAAGTAAACCCCCAAATATTTGGCAGAATATTTAACTATATATAATCTTTTAAGGAAGGGAATATTGTAGCAATTATTTCTGAAGTTCTGCCTGAGAAAGAATGGCTAAGAAAGGAATCTTGTCACTATTACTTTGGTTAATTCTGAAGTAACCTGATTAAATATCCTAAGAGGCAAAGATGAGAGAAAAGACAGGCATCACTAATGCAATACAGGATGCTCCTGTGAAGTGCATGGAAAGAGCAACATGGCATTGAGCTGGACATACAGCACACACCTGTAATCTCATCACCTTCAAGGCTGCAATACGAGTTAAAGCAAGATCAAGGTCTTGTCTCAGAAAACTAATAAGACATCAAATGCATGTTAAAAACTAGTGAGAATAATTATTTCCTCAGTGGTATTACTGAAAGGTAACAGTTCTAAAAAATGAGCTGAAGACTCACCTCAAATCCTAAAGAATGTTAAGTCTCTAGTCAGTATTTTGAAGAACTACCTAACACCACCTCAGAGACTGGATGACTGAGCAGTTATAAGTACCAAGTATTTAAAAACCACAAATTATTTTACAATGATGGAGACATTCCCGTAGTAAATGAATATGCCCTAAAGTAAAGAAATAAAGCCAGGTGTAATGAAGCAAACCAATAAGCTCAACACTAGTGAAGCTAAAACAGAAAACTCCAGAGTACAGGGTCAACGAGGGTGTAGGGCACTTCTGGGTTACACAGTAACATTGTCTCAACCAAGAAAGCTATACTGACAGGGCAAAAATACTGTCTTCTTCACCATTTATGTTATTTCAAACTAATATGTATCTTCCAGGAAGAAAAATTTAAAACTATCAATAATCTTTAATGCTTTTATCAATAGTTCTTGGAATATAGTTTTAAGAAATAATTTAAGGTAACACTTTTAAAAAAAAATACATTTTAATGTCCACTTTCAAAGATTCAATGCTCTACAGTCGTAAAGAAAAAACCCAAAGACACCAATGATGATATATATATATCTATTATAATAAATTATTAAAATTATCATTTCTATTTGAAAGTTCTAAGTTAAATGGCAATTATAGTAAAACACAAAAGCTAAAAATGGTTTTAATTTTGCATCAAAAATGTTCTTAATAGAAAATAGAACAAAATATATGAATGTTATTCCTTATGAATACCACACCTTTTAGAGTCTATTACTGGAGTTTTAAAAGGTAAACTCACCTATTTTTAATAGCATTTGAATATCATTAAAGTAAAAAGCCCACTTACAAACGTAGAACAATTAAAACAAGTAAAAGATGAGAGGATTTAAGAAAGCAAACTTAATTCCTCACACTTAACCTGGAACTCCCCAAACAGGCTGGCTAATGGGCTCCATCTCTTCTTGCCCACTTCTCTACACTATATCTTGGGGTTAAAAATGGCCATCATGTGCAGGCTTCTTGCAAAGGTACTTGGGATTCAAACTTCGTACCTCAGAAGGCACTGACCAAATGAGCTATCTCCTAGATTCATTTTATGAAAGATTTTTGGATGAAAAAACAAAACTTTTTTCACCAAAGCCTAAGGGATCATCACAAAAAGTTACACAAGTTATACATTCCATAGAAAACTCCAAATGACTTCAAAACATGTTTCTATTCAGGATTCAAACACACACATAGCTTCTTAGAATCCTATCATGTTAATATATTAATAATGTTTCAGTGGAAGTCTTTTTTTTTTTTGGTATTTTACCCTCAATTCCTTTAAAGAAATGGTATATGATTTATTAGATTTCTTAGAGACTATAAAATTTATGCCACTACCTACTTTATTTGGCTATTTATGGCTTCACTAATATACCTGTCAAGTATTAAGATGAATGCCTAAGACCTACAAGCTATTTGATTGCAGGTCTTTGTTTTTTTTTTTTTTTTTGTACAAGTTCTGTCAAGTAAAGAGTTAAAAGCAAAAGCTATCATTTATTATGGTCTCAATTTTGATTTTATCATTAAGCTATGAATTAGTAAGGCTTCAACCATACCCACATAGCAAATAAGATGCTGTCAAGGAACACTGCTAGCAACCTAAAATATCTACTATTTTATCTACAATAAACATCAGTGGTTGTGCTGGAGACACCAAATGCTAGGGGTCAGTTTTTTTGTGGTCATTAGAAATGACTTCAAATAACATTAACATTAGATTAATTTCACATATGTACAATCGTTTTACATATTTGTAAGTGGACATGATAGTTACATATCCATAGTAAGTATTTTCAATTCTCATGTTTTTTTTTAAATGATGAACATAAAGTAAATTTTTAAGAGACTTCTCCTTTCTCAACCATCAACTTTGGGTTCTTCTAGATAATACTCCTGAATTAAAGATTGTATTAGTTGGGGCCAGAGAGAGCTCAGTGGTTAAGAGCACTTGTTGCTCTTACAGAAGACCTGGATTCAGTTCCTAGAATTTACATGGCAGCTAACAACTGTCTGTAAACTCCAGTTCCAGGGGATCTGACGGCTTTTACAGGCATTGCACACATATGGTATACAAACATACATAAGGGAAAAACATCCAAACATAAATAAAAATAAAGACAGCACTACAAATACCAAAATAAAAATCTCCAAAACACACCAAATTCAAGAAAACTATTAAATACTGACACTACAAATCAGTTTGCTTAGTATAACTTACAATTTTTTCTACAATCTTCAGCCCATCAACTACCAGCTGCTTATTTTTTACATGTTTTATGTAAGTGGCACAAATCCATTGCAGGGCAAGGTAATATATAAATAACAGAGTACAAATGAAGAGCATTTTTCAAGATTTATGGTACATTATGCTTTTAAAAATTCCATGTACCCCACACTCTTATTTTTATATTTGTTAATACTTTGTTGTTTTTGCACACTGCTAAAGCAATTAAATTAACCTTAAGAAGTAAGCATAAAGGCCTTAGGCTCAGACATCAAATCTGAAGCATACATCTTTTAATAAACTTAAAATTCTTTTTCACTCCAGGTTTTCTTCTTTTGTTTTAGCAGAGTTGCATGAGGATAAAATGAATACACTTTTATTTATACTTAGCAAGTTAAAGATTTCCTTGTAATGGAATTCATATAACATTCTGATCAGACAAAACAACTCATAACATATGAACATAATTTGTTAAGGTTTAATATATAAGAATAATTATACTTACAGCAGTTATCAGGTACTTTCCCAACGAACAATGGAAGAAAGGTGGTATAGACAGTAAAAATCATACCTAAAAGGGATGTCTCCTTGGCAAATGCTGCAGCAATAGCTGGATCTAATGCAGGCTGGCCATCTCCAGATGGAAGATCAGGTCGTGTATAATCCCTACTTTTATCATTGTTGTATTTTACATTCAAATTCACAAGTTTGGAAAAATCAATCCTTAGGGTACAGCAAGCATTATAAATATTTTGACCATCTAGGGCCTGTGAAAGTGAATAAAATGTATCAGCCATTTTAAATTTGAAAATAAGCAAAAACAGGAAATTACATACATCAAGCCATGCTACTTCTGTTCTAAGTTTGAAACTGCTTTCATTAACTAGGAAATGCTACTTAATTCTAAAATACAACATTTCCTCATCAATGCTGACACTTTCTAATAAAATAAAAAGCTATTAAACGGCTTAAAAAAAAAGCCCAACTGATAACAGTCAAACATACAGTCAACCCTAATAATATTTACTCATTTGAACAATATGTTATATGTACATTTTATTCAGGATGACACTAATATGAGTTGATACAAATAGTACCAGGTGCTACACTGTATGAAGTTGCCTCATGCCAAATAAATGTAGCCTCAAGACTTGCAACAATTCCCATAAAATGAAGTAAAAATAAGTTCTTCCTTAAAATGAACTTTTTGACCTGAATCAGAATATAATGATGAAATTAGAAAGGCAAATGTCATTCCAGGAAATTCTGGAATAAAAAGATCATCAAGCCTAGAACTAAAAGCCTAGACTTGTATGTAATTACATACCCCTATGACCACTATTCAATCCTAAGTAGCAGTATAGTAAAATAGAAAACAGAAAAGATAAGGGCAACCAAGATTCCTTACAGGGTCATTATTGGGATTAAACAATGGATGACACATGTGAAAGTTTATCATGAATTATTAACTATGTTATTATAATTATGATTTGTTGTTGCTGTCCATCAATCATTTATAGACTAACAAAATATAGAAACAAACTATAAATGGGTGGAACAATGAGTTAATTTTCATTAGAAGAACGTGTCGTTAGTGAAAAAGTAAATTTCTAATTGCTTAGGTATAAAATATTTAAAGCTTGGAATTCATTCAAAACATTAAAATAGTCTTATTCTCAGGTACAATAATCCTTTCCCCTCAATCTACAAAAATTTTACGACTCTTTACTGAGCTGAAAAGCAGTAAAAATTGATCATCAGAAGTTCACAGGGCTGGTGAAAACTAACTTAAAGGTACTTCATACACATTATGACAAATTACATTTGGATCAAGCAAATCATCACATCAATAATCTATACCACATAAAAGTAGACATCAAATACATAAACTTTATCAACAATTTAATGTAAAAAATCCAACATCCTCCTGTGGAGGCAAATAAAACACTAAAAACAGGTATTTGTTTAGTTTAAGTAAAGGCATTACTGTAGGGAGAATGTGAGCCAGACATGTTTGTGACAGAATTTGTGATTTTCTGAATGGCACTGCTAATATCAGTGTTGCAAATGTCTACCAGTGGATGAGTAGCAATACTTTACTCCTAGGCAAACATTTTGATATTATCAGAGAGCATGGTAACTATTTGATTATTATTAAAGAGAAAAATATCATCTTAAAAGAGCTGGCTTGAATCACCATCCCTAGGTTCATACTAATGATACTGATAGAAATTATCAAATCTAAAATAGACTTTTGAAAGCATTATTAAATTAAAGCAATATTACGGTAGAGTTAAAAGTTATCCACAATCAATGTAGCAATTGTTACAACACCCTACAGAAACCTTTAATATTTTCAACTTTAACGTTTAGAAAACATCTGTATGCAGGTGAAAGATACACAATCACACACAGACTAGTAAGACCTGGAGAAACAGCCAGGCAAAATTTAAATTATAATTGTGTGGAACAAAGGAGAGCAAAACAGGAATCCAGACATTTTTCAAAAGGTGCTCTAAGTAAAGTGACTATAAGTAAGGAAAAGAGAAAATTCATGTTAAAAAATTATGCAAGCTTCATTTCGAGTTATATGTACAATTCTAAGAAAGAAGTGATACACAAATCTGTTCTGTGGTACAGCCATCAGGAATGCAATAATCTGGCTTGAGCAAAGATTATTGGCAGTTAAAGCTCAAGATAATGTGTAGCAAGCAAAGACTTCTCATGTTCCTACTTTCAAAAAAGTTTAGTCACTAGGCAAAAATAATCAGGAAAAATTTGCCAAGGAAATTAAAATTTATAGAACAAAAGCATCAAAATGCAGTTAAAAAGTTAGAACTTTTATAGTTAGAACAGTTATATAGTGACAACAGTACAATGAAATATGCAGATACTTCCATGTACAATATTTGTATGCAACTTGTTTTAGTGAGAGATTGTTGGAAGTAGCAGATGCTTTAGGGAGACTCTAAGTTCACTCCGAGTTCTCTGAATAGCTTACTGTCCAGTTGCTAACAAGTGAGAAAAAAAAAAGTTACCCATCAAGAATATAAAATTGGATTTTTAACAGTATGTAGTTCAAAACAACTATCTGTAACAAAACTCTTCATTAGATTATGTACAATTCTTTAAAATTGATGCATTATAAATTGGTATTAAGCAAGTTTAAATAAACTGCCCACAAAGTATGATCACATTAGGTCTCTCACAACATCTGCATAAAACAGTGAGTTCTTTGTAAGAAGGACTGAGGGACATGATCTTAGTGCTACAACCATCTCAGTTTTACTACTGCTATCTTATTCAAAGCTGAAAAGTAACCCACAAGTATATAAAAGATTCTCGAAGACACAGCATCATTATATAGTATTTACAAGAAAGACATGTTCATGAGAAGCTATTTCTAATAAAAATAAAAAGACAGTTGTTACTCACACATTAATGTTATAAATTAGATGCAAAAAAAAAATCAACCTTTAAAAGCCCAAGTAAAAAGAGATTCTATCACATATCTTGCTATTTAAAACTGGGGTATTTACAAGCATCAATTAGTTTTATTCATTCCAGTTTTAAAACTATTATTAGAAAGTGGATGTCAATGAAGAGGCCTCTGCACTCCAGGGGGCCCCTGGTAGTGGATTAGTATTTTTCCCTGGTGTAAGAAGGGACTTTGAGAGCCCATCCCACGTGAAGGGATGCACTCTTGCCCTGGACACATGGGGAAGGGTCTAGGCCCAGCCCAGGATGATGTGGTGGACTTTGCGGAGCCCCTGTTGAGGGCCCTACTCTGCCTGGGGAGTGGAGGGTGGATGGGGTGGGGGGGTATGTCGGGGTGGGGTAGGAGGGTTGAGGGGAAGGAGAGGGAGAAGGGATTGACATGTGAAACAAGCTTGTTCCTAATTTGAACTAATAAAAAACAAGAAAAAGAAAAAAAAAGTCAATGTAAAGAGTATCTTTGCTTTCCCAGTATACTACATGAATTTTCTTACAAAGTTATGAAGACCATTTACTTTATAATAATTAGGTTTGTTGTTAAGTCTTCAGTTTATCACCTTAAATAGCAATCCCCATTAAATGCAGCAAAGAAAAAGTAGACATAGTATCCACTCATACTAACAGAAAAACAGTGCTCTAAGAAATAATCATAAAGATATAATCTAATTCAAAGTACATTATGAAAATAGTTCTCCACGAAGAAAATACTAGGCTGGAATTTGGTTAAAACAAACAAACAAACAAAAAAACCCAGTTGAAGTGGTATAAAAGATGAAGAGAAAATTATTAAGTGGTTGAAAACCTCCAAGATCAAAAAATGCATATCTGTACAGTATTTAAGTAAGTCTAACATAGATGAAAAAGGAGGGAATCAGACTTGAGAAACAAGCAGTCAATTTAATCTCCTAAAGCACACTAATGAGTACAGATTTTATCCTAAAGACAAAAGGTAGTCACTGAAGGACATTAGGAACATAAGTAATCTGACTAAATTGGAATCATCATGTAGTCAGTCAGTGGCAAAGTATTGGGAACAGCATAAGATCTTGACTGGTGGATTTTAGCAGAATACCACTGACACTGACATAGAAAGAAAGAAGGCAGTGAGAATCTACAGGCACTTATGATTACTAGGAAGTGGTATTTTCTTCAGTAGCATAGATACTGGTAAGTTGCTCCAGATGGTGGTTTCAATGAGAATGGCCCTCATAGGCTCACATTTGAATACTTGGTTCCTAGTTGGTGGAAACTGTTGAAAAGAATTAGGTGTTCTCTTGTCAGAAGAGGTGTGTCACGGGTGGGCTTTGTTTCAAAAGCACATGCCATTCCCAGTTAACACTCTTTGCTTTGTGCTTATGGATCATATGTAAGTTTCAGCTACAGCCCCAGCACCATGCCCTCACTACTGCATGCTCCGGACCATGATGGCCATGGACTCTACTCGAATCCTCTAGAACTCTAAGTCTTCAATAAAGACTTCTGTAAGTTGCCCTGATCATGGTGTCTATTCACAAGAAAAAGAAAATAAGATCCCTGCTCCTGTAAATAACCCTTCACACACACTCCTGTAAGTGATCCTAATGATACACATACATGATAAATATGTGCACACACATGCACACAGAAGACTGACTGGAAGTAGAAAGGGGACTACTATGGAAGAGAAAAGGGATCAACAGGAATGGTAGGAGAACAAGATAGGGTAAGAATGTGTGCATGTGATTAAAATACATTATATACAGATATGAAAATGCTGTAATGAAGGCAATATGTAAAATTAAAACCAGAGAGAAATTATACAGCATTACTTGTTTTAAACACACAAAACATTCTATCTGCATCAACACTAACTAAAGCTACAAATATGTAATTTTGCACATTGGCATAAATTAAAAAAAAACAAAACAAAACAGACAACAAAGCATTTTGAACAATCCCTGTTTAAACTAGGTTAGAATCAGTTCAACAGGAGTTCAGGAAACAGAATGAGTATCTGGAAACAGGAGGGCAGGAAAAAATAACTCCAAGTTTTCTGGCCTGTTTAATGAAAACAATGCTGGCATCTTGTCCTTTGAGACACAGGGAATACTAGGAACCAGAGATTGCATGGAACATTGAGAGTGTGCAATTAATGGCTAGTCTGGGTCTTTTAGTAAAGTCCTGAGTTAGAGAAATTAACATAAGCACTAATGTAAGTAAGCTGTGTGAGTACAAGTCTGCCAAACAGAAGTGGAGCATGGAAACAGGAAAAGACAGTTAGAGGAGGAGGAGAAATCTGCATAAAAAGAGTCAGAGACCCGGAGGAAAAAAAACAGAGAGAGTGGGGTTCACCGAGTCAAGTATTACCTACAGGTTAAGCAAGTTAACCACTGAAAACTACTACTGAAATTGAACTACTCTAAAGACCACTGCTAACAGTTGAAGGGTACTTTAGGTATGCAGGGATGAAACCAAGTAATAGTAGACAAAGAAATGAGGAGGACAGAAAAGATATAAGCAGCAAACAGCTTTCTTAAGAAGTCTGATTATAAATGAAAACACGAAGAAAGAATGGGGATGGAGAGACATGTACAGCAGTAGAATCAGCAAGATCTGAAGTAAATTCACTAGAACCGAGAATATTTGAAATCCTGGTGACACCAGCTGAAATGGAAAAATAAAAGTCAAAGTAGATAAAACAATTATGCCATTATTATTAATACAGTCTAAGGTAGCAAAGATTGAAATCTATGCATCTGTTCTTTTCTGATTTTAGAAAGATAGGTATAAGTATCAGATTTTGCTAGAAACTACTAGAATTCCCATTTGACTTTTAATTTTTTTGATAAATTAGAGTGAGGAGAGAGTAAAGTATATTCTCTGATACTGTGTAAAACAGAGTACTACTGACTAAAGAATGTGAAAAGATTTCCCCAAGAATGACTACTTTCTGATCACACTAACTAAATGTAAAGCATTTTCAATTGTCAGATGATATGATAGTATTAATATTCTCTAGGTACATCATCCTTGAAGGCATGAAGGATGTTGACTGCTAGAATCACCAGAAGGTTTCCCAAGTCATTAATATGGCAAGAAAACAGGGTAAGTAAGTGTGGAAAGTGTATACCCCTTTCCTTCTCTAATAGGTTCGGCTACCATAGTATGTACTTAAAGTGTATTACTCAGCTGGGAGTGGTTGTGCATGCCTTTATTCCCAGCACTTGGGAGGTGGAGGCAGAGGCAGGTGGATCTCTGTGAGTTTTGAGGCCAGCCTGGTCTGCAAAGTGAGTTCCAGGATAGCCAGAGCTACACAGAGAAACCCTGTCTCAAAAAGAAAAAGTATATTACTCTTAAATTTATCACTTTAGATTTCTGTCTTCTATACAGAAAACTTTAGTGAGCATATATAATCATAAGTGTGTATTATCAAATGCTTATCTGCACAAAAGTACATATATGTAACAACTGTGGTTCTTCAACATAATATTAAATGTCAACTATAGATTACTTCGGACAAGATACACAGAACAGCTATTTTCTGATTTTGTTCTACAAACGTAGAACAAATTTTAATCAAACTTCAGTTCACTGATCCTTTGTCAGTATTTTCCTCTGCATTAGGCAAATAAAGAGATACATACAGACACAAACAAACAAATATAATACACAGCAAGAAAATGTATACCATTTATAAATACATTTGACATGGTAGAAAATGCCATCAAAATCACAGTTTCTAATCATTTCCAATAGTGTAATTTCATACCACATTTGTTTTTGGTAACTCGATAAATATAAAAACTTTCCCAAGTTCAGTTGCAAGGCATGTGAAGAATAATTATTTGGGGCATGAAAGAATTTTAATAGATAACTGGTATCTGCAAAGGAAAGCATAGTGAAATAAAATTATATAACCCTGACAACAAGTAAGTTAAGTCTGAAATGCCTGAAAAGCTGACAAATATACCTCTTTAAATCTTAACATTATTTTATATAAAGAAAGTGAAAAGATGCTAGATTACAATTATGCCATTATTACTAATAAAGCCTTTTTGCTATCTGTAGCATTTTTTACTGGCCAATCTGATACTGTAAGTAAAAGGAAATGAAAACCGTAAAAAACTGGTCCAACTTTCACACGGATAAATAACCTTGATCTGAGGAAGTCAATGAAGTAGCAGAGAACATGATTAGTATGAAAATAAAAGTAAAAAAATAATAGGTTGAGACTAAAATAAAGAATTGATTTAACATTTTTGTTACATTAAAGTCAGTATGAATATTTAATGGTTTAATAATTAAATGAGATAATATGAACAAGTTAAACAGTAAACACAGAACTGAATATTTTCATTAAGTCAGTATGAATAGTTAATGGTTTAATAATTAAATGAGATAATAAGACAAAAGAAGCTAACAGGAAACACAGAATGAAATAAATTACCCAGAAAGATTTAGGCATTCAGAAAAAGATTTTATGAGTTTTCAATGGCATCAAGACAAGTGATAACTTTACTTCTCAATAGTCTCTTACCTTCCATATCTAAAAATGATTTAAAAAATGAATGATCTGACTAAAATATAGACTAAGAATCTAAAAAAAGTCTTAACAATTCTCTAATAACTGTGTAAGATACAATATAACTAGAGCTGATCCGAATATGTGAACTACATCTATATTGAAGTATCTCAACCAAACTACCTTGAAAAGTTACTAACAAACTCCTATCAGAAAGTACATAAACTATGTGCACAAACAACACAATCCCAGCAGCTAACAAGACCAGAAATTGAACAAATACATAACACAGATGACTACAGTTATTCTTAAAAATAAACTCTAAGTTAAATTAATACTGAATGTCAATGAGAAACACATCACTATTCCAAGAGGCTCAAACTTACTAGCTTTGCTTGTTGGGCATTTACTGGATCACCATACTGGAGCAAAGCCTGAAACTGGTTATTTTTTGTAAATGTGATTATCTTCAATACAGCACCAAACTTGGAAAATATCTGTGAAAAACATTTAAATCAAGGCATTATTACCAATATGTTATTTTTTTCAAGTTATAAGCAAGCATGCATACTACATTACACTTACTTGGTGAAGGACATCAAGTGTTACAGGGTAGTACATATTGTCAATAATTATTCTAAGTACTGGACTCTGGGCTGGAGTCACTGCACTCTCACTGACTGTGGTGCCACTAAGAGGTGTATTTGCTGTCTGGACAGCTGTCACAGCTTGAAGAACTGCTTGAGCACGCTGAAATTGACAGACAAGGAGTTTAGTAACTCAGCCATTATTTCCACTTACATTTTGTACATATTATACTACTGTCTCTTTGTAGTTCAATTATTCTACTGTATTTGTTTCAAAACAGATGGCTAAACACTTTGACACCAATGCTATCACAAATAGGCAATGCCATTTATTTTGAAAAAATATGATGTGCCTGGATAGATATTTACAACCAGAAACCATTCAAAGAGAAAAATCACAGAATTAGAAAACCTTAATTTCATAATATTCACTCCATGAAACAGGTACACTGCAGGAAAGGGACTACTGGTGGTGATCTTTCACAAAAGTTATCATTAACCTAATTATTTCTAATATAATCTTAGCAATTAGACACTGGGGATTAAAACCAAGTACTTTTCATATTAATACTATCGTGGTCTGGCCTCCATGCCCTGGTCTATAACTTTGGAAGAAGACTTTGGCCTTACCAGAGACCAAGCCGGATCTAGGGACCCACAGCCCCCAAAAACAAAGCAGGGGACTACTGAATTTGAATCTGGAAACACACTAGTTACTTGATCCCTTGGCCAGAAGACCAGAGAGAAAATAGAAGCAAAGGAGCAAAATACCTATCTAGCAAAGACAAATATAGGAATCAACACCTAGACCTAAAATTATCCCAAATCTAGATGCCTAAATGCCACAATCAATAACAAAAAAGTAATAGGAATTAACAATAATTGGTCATTAATAGCCCTCAAAATTAATGGACTCAATTCATCAATAAAAAGACACAGGCTAACAGATTAGGTATGAAAACAGGATCCAATATGCTGCTGCATAAAAGAACCACATCTCAATATCAAAGATAGACATTACCTCAGAATAAAGGGGTGGAAATAGATTTTCCAATCAAATAGATCTAAAAAGCAAGCTGGTGTAGCTATCTAACATCTAACAAAATAGACTTCAAACTAAAATTAGTCAAGAGAGATGGAGAAGGGCATTTCATATTCAAAGGAAAAATCCAACAAAATGATGTCTCAATTCTGAACATCTATGCCCCAAATATAAGGGCATATTTGTCAAAGAAACATTACTAAAGCTTAAATCACCCATAGAACCCCACACAGTAATAGGGAGAATTTAACATCTCATTCTCACCAATAGACAGGCCATCCAGACATAAACTAAACTGTGAAACAAGAGAACTAACAAATGCTATGATTCAAACGGGCCTAACAGATATCTACAGAACATGTCAACCAAACACAAAAGAATATACCTTTTTCTCAGCTCTGCATGGAACCTTCTCCAAAATTGACCATATACTTGGCCACAAAGCAAGTCTCAACAACAGATACAAAAAGGAAGGAAGGAAGGAAGGAAGGAAGGAAGGAAGGAAGGAAGGAAGGAAGGAAGGAAGGAAGGAAGGAAGGAACAGAGAAAGAAAGGATTCCCTGTATCTTATCAGATCACCAGGGACTGAAGCTGGATTTCAACAACAGAAAGCCTACAAATTCATGGAAATTCAACAACTTTCTATTGAGTTATCGCTGGGTCAAGAAAGAAATAAAGAACTTAAAGACTTCCTAAAATTCAATGAAAATGAATGCACAACATACCCAAACTTATAGAACACAATGAAAGTGGTGCTAAGAGGAAAGTTCACAGAACTAAGAATGATCTCATACTAGAAACTTAACAGCACATCAGAAAGCTCTGAAATAAAAAGAAGCAAACACACCACAGAGGAGTAGTCTGCAGGAAATAATGAAACTGAGGGCTGAAATCAATAAAGTAGAAACAAAGAGAACAAAAGAAAGAATCAACAAAAACAGAGAGTTGGTTCTTCAAGAAAAATCAACAAAATAAATATACCTTTATCCAAACTAACTAAAAGCAAATTATAAATAAAAAAAAAATCAGAACTAAAAAGGGGATATAACAACAGACTCTGAGGAAACAATCATTAGGTCATACTTCAAAAACCTGTACTTCACAAATTGGAAAATCTAAAAAAAAAAAAATAATAATAATAAAAAATTGACAATTTTCTTAATAGATACCACTAACCTAAGTTAAACCAGGATCAAAGAAACAAATTAAATACACATAAGGAAATAGAAGCAGTTATTAAAAGTCTCCCACCCCCCCACAAAAAAAATATTGCCTAGGGCCAAATGGTTTACAGTGCAGAATTCTACCAGACTTCCAAAGAATTAATACCAATACTCTTCAAATTATTCCACAAAATAGAAAAAAAAATGCCAAATTAGTTTTATGAGGCCACAGTCACCATGATACCCAAACCACACAAAGAACTAAAAAAAAAAAAAAAGAGAGAGAAATACAGACCAATTTCATTATTCATGAACATAGATGTAAAACTACTCAATGAAAGGCTGGCAAACCAAACCCAAGAACACATCAAAAGGATTAGCCACTATAACCAAGCAGGCTTATCCTAGAGACACAGGGATGGTTCAACATATGAAAACCTGTCATTGTAATCTACCATATAAACAAACTGAGAGGGGAAAAAAAAAAATCACATGATCTTCTTAATGCTGAAAAAGCCTTTGACATAACCCAACACCCCTTTATGACAAAAGTCTTAGAGAGATCAAGGATACCAGGGACATACCTAAACATAACGAAGGCCATTTGCATCAAATCTATAGCCAACTTCAAATTAAATGGAGAAAACTAAAATCAGGAACAAGGCAAGGTTGCCCACTCTCTTCATATCTATCTATTCAATATATTACTCGAAGTTCTAGCTAGAATAAGGCAACTAAAGGAGATCAAGGGGTTACAAATTAGAAAGGAAGAAATCAAAGTATCATTATCTACATATAACAAGACAGTATACATAAGCAACCCCAAAATCTTTACCAGGAATTCCTCCAGTTGATAAACACCTTTAGTCAAGTGGCTGAATACTTTTTTATGTAATTTGAATACAAAATTGCATAAAAAAAATCAGTAGCCCCCCCCATACACAAATGATAAACAGGCTTAGAAAGAAACCAGAGAATCAACATCCTTTACAATAGCCTCAAACAATATGAAATATATTGGTGTAGCTCTAGCCAAACAAGTGAAAAACTTGTATGACAAGAACTGCAATTCTTTGGAGAAACTGAAGAAGATGGAAAGATCTCCCATGCTCACGGATCATGGGATTAACATAGTAAAAATGTCAATCTTACTGAAAGCAATCTACAATTCTTCACAAACCTTGAAAGAACAATACGATACTCAACCTCATATGGGAAAAAACAAAAATCCAGTGTAGCTAAAATAATCCTGTACTATAAAAGATCACTATGCCTGATTTCAAGCTCTATTACAGAACTATCATAGTAATAAAAACCACATGGTATTGGTGTAAAAAGACGATGGAAATGAATCAAAAGCCAGATGTAAATTCCTAAACCTATGAACATCCGATTTTCTACAAGGAAGCCAAAATTATACAATGGAAAAAAGAAAAGCTCTCACTGGATGTCAGCATGCAGAGGAATGCAAATTGATCCATATCTATCACCCTGCACAAAACTCAAGTCCAAGTGGATCAAAGGCCTCAAAACAAATTGAGTTACACTGAACGCAATAGAAGAGAAAGTGGGAAATACTCTCGAAGGCATTGACATAGAAGACAACTTTATGAATAGAACAACAATAGCACAGGCATTAAGACTGACAATTAATAAACGGGACTTCATGAAATTGAAGTTTCTATAAGGCAAAGAATACAGTCAATAGGACAAAATGGCAACCTACCGAATGGGAAAAGATCTTCACCAACCTCACATCTGACAGAAGACTGATTTCCAAAATACATAAAGAACTCAAGAAACTAGTTGTCAACAAACCAAACAATCCAATTAAAACATGGAGCACTAATCTAAATCTAATTCTCAACTGAAGAATCTCAAATGGCCGTGAAACACTTAAGGAGATGCTTAACATCCTTACCATCAGGGAAATGCAAACCAAAATGACTCTTAAGATTCCATCTTACATCTATCAGAATGGCTAAGATAAAAAACACAAGCAACAGCTCATGCTGAAGAGGATGTGGAGCAAAGGGAACACTCCTCCATTGCTGGTGGTGGTGTAAACTTGTACAGCCACTTTGGAAGTCAGTGTGGCAGTTTCTCAGAAAACTGGGAATTAACCTACCACAAGACTCAGCTTTACCACTCCTGGACATATATCCAGAGGACACTCAATCATAGCACAAGGACACTTGCTCAATTATGTTCATAGCACCTTTATGTGTACTAGCCAAAACATGAAAACAACCTAGATATCCTTCATTTGAGAAATGGATATTGAGAAATGGATAAAGAAAATGTGGTACAATGGCATATTGCTCAGCTGTTAAAAACAAGGACACCAGGAATCTGGGTGAGGTAACCCAGGCTGATAAGGGCAAACAAGGTATGTAGTCATTCATAAGTGGTATTAGCTGTAAAATAAAAGCTAACTATGCTACAATCCAGACCCAGAGAGACTAGACAACAAGGAGGGTTCATGGGGACACCAAGATCTCCCTGAGAACGGGAAATAGATTTTGGGAGTCGACTGAGGATGGGTGGGTATGAAAAAAAATGAGTGATCAGGTTTGGGGAAGCCCAGAGGGGGAAGGGCTGTGGGGTACTCTTGCGGGGTGCATTTCAAGGTCAGGTGAAAGACTGGCACAGGGGAATCTCCCAGGAGAGTAAGTAGAGGATCCCAGCTTAGAGGAGGGAGGAGGGAGGAGGAGGAAGAGAAGGAGGAGGAGGAGGAGGGTAGGAACCTGAGGGGTCAAGAAAATTTCCAGATATACTGTGAAGGAAATTTTCAGTGTTATTTTATGGCAGTTAATATACCATCAATACTGCAAAATACACCAGTATTTAACTTCCATATTATTTTCATGATTTCACAAAAGTTTATTTGCAGATAAATATAACTATAACTAAGTGATAAAAGAAAAATTCAAAAGAATTAATATGCTTATGAGAATAAAGAAGAATATCCAGGGATCACAAAGCTTAATCCTCAAAAGTCAACACAGATATCTAAATAAACATCATTTAATGCTAATTAATAATTTGAATGGTAAATGTATATATCAGCATAAGGAGCTCAAATGAAACTCAGCATTTTAAGACCATAACTACTTGACACTTTAATACTACTTCTATAGAAAAACAAAGAGACATTAAGACCATCCACAATTAAATACAACTACTAACAAATTTAAATGTCTTTTAAGACCAGGAATTATAAGATCACAGCATTAAATTTCAGTAAATACAAAAGGTGAAGCTTTCCCTGCAACTTTGTCACCTAAGTTTCCTTTCCTGTACTAATCCCTCACGAATATGGACTGTGGCTATCAGAGACAAAAGCTCTATAAAAGCAAACGTAATAATTACAGTAATATGCCTTTTCATGGAATAAATTCGATTAATTATATGCTGATTCACTGTTAACTATCTCTTTAGCTTACCAACTGTGATCTCTCATAGATAACAAATAGTAGTAACAAATGACTTTACATTTAATACATGAAGCACAGCTAGAGTGCCAATCTAGATTTTATGTGACATTTTCAAAATATTATATATACCAAAGAAAAGGAAGCAAATGCTGTGAGAGACCTCAGTAAAATACCAAAAATTGGACTTATCTGATCTAGTATCACCTTCCACAAAAAAAAGAAAAACAGAACAAAAAGCATTCTACTAAGGCCTGGTTTTTTTCAAGAAAACACCATTTTATGATGTACACTTATGCTTTGCAGATACACAGTATTTGTTCATTCTTTTATGGCCATAAACATGCCACTAAATGGATGCACGGCAACTTCTTTTACTACTGCACATCTGGGTCATTTCCAACTTTGGGCTACTACAATGTAATGGATGCTTGATGAATTTTCTTTGCATATCTTTTGATTCACATGTTTTCACAGCCACATAATTAGAAACAGAAAATATTAAATAAAACATGCATATGCTCAACTTGAGCTATTTCAATTTTCAAAAATGATTCTACCTATTTACATTCTGGTCACCTATATATGAACATTTAAGCTTCCTTTCATATTAACTCCAACATCTGCTATTAGGTGTTTTGTCTACTTGTTTATATACAGGTCTTTAATACATATTCCAGATTGGCCTTATCAACATTCCACAAATAGGTGAGAGTAAAATGGCAGCAAAAGACTTCAAAGAAGAGAAATCTCATCCAGTTAGAAGTATAGGCAAATAGATGCCCATAAGGAAGGAGACACAAACAGTTGCTGTTCTGGGCCTGTATCTAACCAAGCATAGAAAGGACATGTCACAGAGGAATAATTTAGTGGGAATCAACATGAATAACCATGTCATCTAAGCAAAGAAGTAGCAAGGAACAGAGAGAAGTATAGAGGTAATTATAAAAAGCAAATTGATAGGACTCCGATTTAATAAGTGATTATAATAGAATTTATAGTTAAGCAATATTTACTTGCTCTCTTCTATTATGAAATATCAAAATGCCTATACGTGAATAAAATTTAACAAATACTAAGCAACAGACTGAGAATCTTTTTTATCAAATCCCAAGAATGGAGAAAATGAATGGAAACAGACAGACTAAGGACACAGTGAACACACAGCAAGCTAGGAGTTATACTGGCAACAACAACAAAAACCAGGTATCAGAGCAGCGACTGCCAGGTTCACAGATTAGCAGGAAGTCTAGATAACCAACAAGCAACTCAATTTTTGCTTCTGACTCATCACTTCAACACTAAAAACAACAAAACCATACCTTAAAAGAATTAAAAGTCCTAAAAGGCATATTTGTTAGTTCAAAATATATGTCTCTTTGGCCGGGGGTGAAAGATGGGATGCAGGGGCAGAGGCATCCAATTCCTCATTACTTTAATCTGGGGGAAAATCACAGGAGTCTAACAAAATTCTAATTGTGCATTCTCAACTATGAATAAAAATGAAGAGCAAGGAAGGAGCACGAACAAGACAAACTAAAAGATAAAACTAAAGGAGAGACCACTTAAACTCAGCTAAGTTAAAATCTCAAAGAACTGCAATGTTCTTTCTGTACCCAACTACAATGTAAAAACAGACCAAAAACAAACAAACAAACAAACAACCCCAAAACAAAAAAAAAAACACTAAAAGACTTTTAAAAATTAAAAACTTGACTTAATTTGAACATTCCTTCTGTGTATAATCAAATAGTTTAGAATAGGTGATTTATTCTCTAACTACTTTGAAGTTCATTATTCTAAAGTCCCCTCTATTTGTACCTTTAAATATATTTCTGTCTTTTCTTTTTTTTTTTTTTGGTTTTTCAAGACAGGGTTTCTCTGTGTAGTAGCTTTGGAGTCTATCCTGGCACTCTCGCTCTCTGTAGACCAGGCTGGCCTTGAACTCACAGAGATCTGCCTGCCTCTGCCTCCCGAGTGATGGGACTAAAAGGCATTTGCCACCAACGCCCAGCCTTTTCAATCTTCTAAAACTCAAAATGGACAACATAGATCAGCAATAAGGCCTTGGATTTAATTCATTTAATAGAATAAATAATAGCGTGATCAGAATCTCAAAAACTAAAGTAATAAATAAAACTGGGATAAGTCTCTTTTTAAGGAGACAGTTTACTAAGTGTAATAAAATGCACATAAAAAGACATGCAGTACATGATCTCATAGAGAGAATCTCACATCATCAAGCTCATAAAAGTAGCAAGAAGACTGGCTTCCAGTGGCAAAATAGGATCCTTGGAGGATGCTCTTTTGGCCAGAATAGGTCTGAGTTGTTTATGGCAAACTATGAAAATTACAGCTACTTGTATATTACAAAATATTTTAAACATTCTCACCATAAAGAAATTAAGTATTTTAGGTGGTAGAGAAGTTTTGTGTCATCTGATTACCCACAAAGGACAAAAACAAAAACATCACACTGTACTTCCACAAGTATGTCCATTCAAGATTTGCCAACTGATAATTAAACATACGCAAAAAAATCTCAATAAAAGATACAGAATATAGTACTTTTGGCATACTTTCTAACTTCCTCAATTTAAGGGAAATGAAATCTTCATTACAAATTAAAACAATAATGCTTATGTTTGTAAGCTGTATTCTTTAGGCAAAAGTTTTACAGCTTATTTTTCAGAAGCTATTAAAAATAATTTCAAGTAACTTTTCACAAAGTTAGGAAAATCTACAAGGAATGAAAGTTTTTGATATAACAAATAGCCACATACATCCATATTTTACTGAAGCAAATATATACAGTAAGCTTAAAAGCACTGTATTAAAGAAAATATAAGTTCTTAGACCATTATAGCAATTTAACATGTTTATCTATTTTAACATTAATTTTAAATATCTTCTATACCATATTTTCAAAAGTCAATATTCATATAGTATTCAATCTTAATTTTTCTCAAGGAAATTAACACATTTTTGGGGGGTGACCAAAAAACTTTGATAATAAAAGAATAACAAGAATCAATCAAAGACACTGCATTTCCTAAGCAACAGAGTAGTAAAATTTATACTAACAACTCCATCTCATCAACAGTCTCCCTTTCCAGTCTCTCCAGCTCCCCTCTTGTACCTAACTTTTAGCTCCAGCTGAGACTACAGACATTTGCCAGTGTTTGCTCCTTTTGTTGCTTGTACTAGGGACTATATAAACCCAGAACCTCAAACATGTTCAACTAACCCTTAGCCCTCGTCTCCATATTAAAAACTTTAACCTGTAACAAGGAACTGTTTAAATAGTAAAACTAATCTAATATTTAGACCATGAAAATGAGTATCAGAAAGCCATATTTTTGTAAATGAATACTTAATATGTACATACATACACTATGACATTTTAAAGATAACAAGAAAATATATAGAAACTATTTTCTATTAATATATACTATTTATGAGATTCTTAAGATGCTACCGACTATATTATTTATGTAGATATATGCACTCACTTGATTTAATGTATTATCTGTCTTTAGTTCTTTGTGATTGGAATACTGGATGTAAATCGGTTGGTTACGAAGATGAGGTGTCACAGCAGAATAGTAATTAACCATAGTAATAGCTGCTTCCTCTGTTGCCAGTTCCAAAAATGCCTAAAAGTGAGTTTCACAAAAACAAAAAACTATTAATTAAAATTTTAAATAAAAATTATAAATTTTAACTCAATCTCAAATATTTGTGTAATCAGTCTAATTAAAATTGCCTAGAATATAATCATCAATTTACATTTCAGTATTCTAATAAAAAGAATTTAGTATCTTACAGAAAGGCTGAAAGAGGAGGCTGTTAAAAGCTTGTTGCTTTTCTAGAGGACCCAAGTTTACAACCCCACCATCCATGTACAGTGCTACATAAATGCCTTAAACTACAGTTCCAGAGAATGTGACACGTTTTTGGCTTCTGTAGGTACCTCTATTCACATGCATCTATCCACACACATACACATAACTTGAACATAATAAAACATATCTTAGAGATATTTTCATTTTAAATATACAATTAGAGCTAATTCAAGCAATACCCTTTGAGAACAAACTACTTCTGTGTTCCATCTACAAATTACACCTCATAAATCTGTTTCCTAACAAAAACTACAGAAAATAAACATTTTCTAGCACCTGAATTTTATTATTATTACCTTAGAGGTCTCATTTGAAAAGTGACCAGCATAATTATAATATTAGCTATATTTTAGAGAATGTTAAGTTTCATAAATTCTTCTAAAGAGAATCATTAAATATTCTAAAACAAAATGTCATGTTTAATATACCTGGATCCTACTGCTCCTGTTATATTTATTGAAGGAGTATCCAAAATTTACAACTGATTTCTACTAATGCTACCAGATAAATAAGCAATAGATGCTAATAGTGCCCCTGGTTCTGCTATTTGAAAAAAAAAAAGAACAAGACCTCTTTTTAATTTTGTCACAAAATTAATCCTCTCATTAGGTGACAGATAACTCTCATTGTGTATAGTCTGAGGTTTAACATGCTAGCAACGTTTGTAGAACTGTACCTGGTTTTTTCCTTTGAGCATAAGGATGTTAGTCACCTTACCAAAAGGTAAACCTAAAGCAATGACTTCCGTTTCAGTCACTTCACCAGGTAACTTTCGAATATGAAGAACACGAGAGGGCGCCCCATCCATTTTATCTTCTCCTTTAAACTTCTTACTATCATTACCATTGGCTGAAAAGATATTCAGAAACACTCTTTATATTTTAGTATGACAAAAATATGTAATTTTCCTTATTTTTATGAAAAGTTAAAAATAACCTTAAAACATAGGTGAGTAAATATGAATTTTTGAAAAATTAAAATTAGGCTTTTGAAAGAATGGAGAAATTATTGTATCATTAATTAAAGTTACCATTATGCCATGTGCAGTCTATTTAGAGAAAATACGTAACCAGAAAAAAATATTAAAATCCCATTTCATACAGAAACTGTCCAATGACTAAAGTACATAAATATATTACCATTTAATTCTTTTTACAAACTGATACAGAAAGCTCCCGTTAGCTAAAAGAGATACATTCCAAAGCCCCCATCCACTCTATAGCTATAAACAGCTGGAATAAGCTCTACAGATTTTTTTTCTATGTTATAAGCATATGGTAAGGTTTAATTGATATTGGGCACAGTAAGAGTTTACTAAGAACAAATAATAAAACAGAATGAAACAACAACATAATGAAGTAAAAGTACACACTCTGAATCATTAGACAGGCAGTATTCATTTCAATAAATAAATCTGCCTTCATTACAAAGTTTTACCAAAAAAGTAAAATTCTCTGTAATTATGGATGCCTGTAGATAGTATTTCATAAAGAACTGTTTGTAAGGCATTTCTACATCTGACCAGTCATAATTTCCTAGATACAAGTGTATTTCTAAGACTGCAACTGACATGAAAAAGCCCTTATACATGCTAATATATTGATAGATAACATTTTAAAATAAAATTAAGTACTTTATGATGCCAGTGTACATATTAAGTCAGAGAACAACTTGCCTGAGTCATCGTTCTGCACCAGGTGGGCCCCAGGAATCCCATACAGGTTACTAGGTTGGCAGCCAATGCTTTTACTTGCTGAGCTTCTTCAGAGGCCCAGCAAGTCTCTAATCATACCATTTATCATATATTACTCAGTCCTGAGACACTTTAAGGACAGCTTCTACTTCAAAAACCCAAACAAATGAAACTTTAAAACTATTTCTACTTGAACACTTCTCTTAATTCACAATCTGTTTCCTATTTCAATCTAACATCAACATCTTAATGAGTAATCTTATTCTGGACCCTGTGAAAGAATCATGTTGCTCTGGCTTCTGTTTTAATTATCTTCCTCACAACTGTCTATCTAAAGTTGTTGTTTTTTCAAAATCTTAAGTAATTCTTAAGATCTCCTATAATTCACTAGAAATTATCCTCACATTAGGACATAGCACCTTGTTTAAAAAATAATGATAAAAATTAAATAAGCATCTTCATCTTTGAGCCTACCACATTTCTGGACCCGCCTTTAGGTACCACCACTGACTGAAGACTATCTCCTTATTTATTTATTTATTTATTTATTTATTTATTTATTTATTTATTTATTTGATTTTACATCCTGACCACATTTTCCCCCCTCCTTCCTCTCCTCCCACTCCCTTCCCTCCCCCTCCCCCAATCCACTCCTCTGTTTCTGTTTAGAAAGGGGCAGGCCTCTATGGGTATCAACAAAGCATGGCCTTTCAAGTTGTAGTAAGACTAAGCACTTCCCCTTGTAGTTAGATGGGGCAAGGCAATCCAATATGAGGAATATGTTCCCAAGAGCCAGTCAAAGCCTTAAGGACAGCCCCTGCTCCTATGGTTTTGAGAGTCCCACAAGCAGACCAAGCTATACAACTGTCACATATATGTATTGGGCCTAGGTTGGTCCCATGCAGGCTACCTGGTTATTGGTTCAGACTCTGTGAGTTCCTATGAGCCAGGTTAGTTGTTTCTGTGGGTTTTCCTGTGGTGTCCTTGACCTCTCTTGGCTCATATAATCCTCCCTCCCTCTCTTCAGTATTCTCCGAGCTCAACCTAATGTTTGCCTGTAGGTATCTGTATCTGTTTCCTTCCAGAAAACTGGGGTAGTCATCAGAGATGACTGATCAGTCACCAATCTGATCACAGGAAATGGCCAGTTCAGGCTATATATCCACTATTGCTAGGAGTCTTAGTTGGGGTTATCCTTGTAGATTCATGAGTTTCTCCTTGCCCCATGTTTGTACCTGACCCCAAAATTTCCAGTCATCTCTTTCAGTATTCTCCTCCTCCATCCAACCGTATCCCTCAAGTTACCATCATCTAGCAATAAATCCTGCATGCTACAATACCAACCTATTTAGAAAGATGGGGCTGCCAACTGATGCAATATTAGCACAACAGCCATAACTATAACCATCCACTTTCTGCTTCTTAGAAGCCTGCTCTACAGGAGGAATTCCATGTCTGTTACCTAAACCTGGTCAAAAGCCTATAACCAGAGAAACCATAGGCCCTGGGGGAAGATGACTACTGCTGTTTTGCTAAATAGTCATGGTCCAAGTACCTTCTAAATATTTGATCATACCCACATATTTGTGTTGCTCTCAAATCTGGTCAGAGAAGCTTCTTTTTGCAGTGTGTAGCAGACTCACAGCTGATCAAAGTACTAAGTATAAGTAACCATTAATGTTTAGTTGTGTATGAATCATCTTATTAACCTTCCCCTATCCGAGGCTCAGTGTGTGTAGAAACATGAACAGAAAGATAAGAGCTGATGAATGAGGACAAAAGCTGTGAAATACAGACTTCTAGATATAAGCAAGGCTGTTGAACACATTAACTCACAGCGGCTGTGGTTACTGACGCAAGATTAAGCCAGTCAAAATTCCAACATAGCATGGGGAGGAGCCACGAGTTGCTCATGCTCATGATGGATGGCTGCTTAAGACATAAGAGTCATTTTCTTTGGAGACATGTCTGCTGGCAAATTGCCAATGCCCCAGTGGATGGCCACAGAACCAAGCTAATGTGGGGAGCACTAAGGGGGTTGTTAATAACAACAAAAAAGGGGATACACTAAGTTAGAAAGAGTGACAGGGTAAAGGGCAATAGAGCAGGAGGGACGGTGGATACATATGATCAAAACACAAAACATATGAAATTTCTGAAGAATAAATTAAAAATATTATTTAAAAGACAAACTGCCAAATTAGTTCCTAAAGTAGCTTTAGAATTGTACAATACAACTTTATGGTTATTAAAACTCTTACACTTTTTCTAATACTACATGTTTTGTGATTATCTTTTTTGCCTAATCTGTTCAAGTATTTTGATCAACTTCTAAAACTGTTCATCACCTTACTGCTAAATTTAAGTTTGCACAATTTCTAAATTTATTTACAATCTCGATACTAGTTTCATAGTTATACTCTGCAAAAAATATTTGGCTAACACAAGGCTTGCCTTATTACTTTAAGTGTCTTGGAAGGGCAGACACAACATGTTTAATCCTTTTGTTTTTTTAGATTTTTGAGTTGCTGCCTACAACATTTCTACCTATGTTTTCTTCTAAAATTTTTATAACTTTCAGAATAACATTTACAACACAGTACACTTGGAGTTCATTTCTACTTAAATCAGAATAAATCTAAAAATCACTTTGAGCTGGATGGGAAGGCAAAACACTATATAGCATTCTATTTAATCTCTTTTTTCCTACAAGACTTTGTACCTCCCAAAAATATCAGCTGCCCATATATTGTGGGCTTACTTTTGAATTCTCTATATTGTGATCTACTGACCAACCTATTTATCTTTAAGCCAAACAGTGCTATTTTGGTTTTATAATTTATAGTCATTTTCAAAATCAGACAATCTTCCAGCTTTTTCACCATTATATACTAGCTACATTTTTATCTTTTCTTAGAGCTAGCACTAAGATTTTAGTATATATAACCTAAAGTTCAGAATGTTTTTATGTTAAAGTCAGCATAACATTACTTTATATAAAATATTAAGTATTTTATCAAAGTAATCTCATCTGTTTTCATTTTTGGACTGTTGTCAATGCCATCTACATAATAAAGCCTATAATACAGTTTCACTATAGTATGCATAATATACAGAAATGCAGAGAATACAAAGAAATTCAGATGACTGAAACAGGGTTAAAAAAGAATTATTTACATTTGCTATTTCACAGTACTTTTCATAACCTTTCTGTAGCTCTAAGTTCTTAGCTAATGTCCTTTTATTAAATCTAAAAAGGTTAGCTTGTATTCTTTTAGTGTGAACTCCTTACTTCTTATTAAATGTCTTTTGCATATATGCTTTAAATATCTTTAACATTAGTTTTCAATTACTGGCTATTCTGTGCCTGTCTGTGTTTCTGTGTTTCAAATTAACCCAATAAAGGTTGGGAGTGGGGGTAAGGGGAGGGCTTACTGAATTTCTTAGAACTCTTAAGTGTTCAACAATTCCTGTTTCAAATACACACATATGTGCACATATATGTATGCATATATTGTGTGTATATATATATATATGTGTGTGTGTGTGTGTGTGTATATATATATATATATTATATATATTTTTCCCTTCTCTTCATGTACTATCCAGAAATCTAAATATGGGGTTGGGAGAGGGTAAGACTGTTTACTTATTGCTTGGTATCCCCATAGGTATACTTTTTCTTTGGCAGAGTCAATAAATTTAACTAATTTTTATGAAAGTTTATTAAACATTTTCCCTCTTTTAACCTCAACTAGAAAAATTTACATTTTAAATATCATCTTGTTCATAATTTTTATGCAGTTTAAAATAAAAGTTCTTTATCTAAAGACATTCCATCTTCTTTTCAGATATTATTTAAACCTTTTCATTTAAACTTAATGCTATAATAGCCTTTGCTTTCTAATACTACACTTGGCAGTGTAGAAGTCTCCTCCTACTGAACACATCATTTTCTAGGTTTGTATTTTCCTCTTTTTTTCACATGATTTGTTTATTTTAGGCTATACATACTATGGATGACTGAGAAAGAAGATTTACCCCTATTGCCTTCCTTAGGGGCTTATATTTTTTAGCAGGCAACAAAATTACAAAGCATTCACATACTGTCATGTTAGACTTTTCAGTTTCTCAAATGAATGGGACTTACTACAGAACATAAATTTACTAAAGATCTGTACTTTCTGCATCCAAATTTTAAGTTGGAGGTACTCTAGAAGATGACTACATCTGACTTCTCAGAATTGCAATGTCTCAGAACACTGTTCAGCCTATGAGAGCATGTATTAACTCTTAGACCTTAGAAAGGTAAGTCCTAATGAGCACTGCAAGTTCCCACCTGTACAAATGCAACCTAGCTAGTATCGAAATTCTGATTATGACCCTACAACAAATTCTATATGCCCAACTCTGTACAACTTCCTTCACTTCAGTAACCATGCCCCCAAAGCCCCCAGGTTTAGAATTCCAATGGGTTTCTTAGGTCCAGTGAAATCTCTCTGCTTTGTCTGTGTAGTTGTGGCTGCACTGTTGCAAAGGAGAAAATCAGAAGGAGCACAGGGGTCACTGCAGGTATTTCCTTCCACTCAAGCTTATATTACATTTCCATTCATCAATTCCAACAATCAACTTTGGTTTGGAAGATGACTAGAAAAGGGGTAAAGGCTACTAGTTACTCGTGTACAGCCATAGATATTATTTATTAAAATATTCCTAGCACCAATTACCATTTATTACAAATAAAAAACTTGACAAAGCAGAGTTGCAGATACCTAAACCTGCTTGCTCATTATTAGAATCATTATGACTGTTTTATAATTGCTATATAGAAAAATAAATTATACTAGAAATTCATCCTTTACATCATCATACTGCAGTTAGCAAATACTTTATTATTTTTAGTTAAATGAAACATTAGGAGTGTATATGTGTACATTCAAGTGTGTCAAAACAGAGTTAACTGAAAAATAATTTTTTACTCTGTCCTTTTATGATTTTATAGAATAAAAGAAACTGGTTTCAAGAAAATAGGTGTAAAATATAGTTTTAAGGTAAATTAATATAATAGTAATAATAGTAATAACAACATTCAAGATATAGTCTTAACCATTCATAAACTAAATTCTCAGATTAATATACCTTTCTTTAGACATTAAAATATTTCAGATTTGCCCAAGAAAAGCTTTAACTGTGGAGATTAAATAAATCCTTACAAAAAAATAAAAATTAATTAAAATTATCATTTCAGCAAAGAAATGAGGATGAAAATACACGGGAGACAATTGTGTAGGTCAACTCTGGGTTTTTATTTACAATATAGGCAATAGTGTTTGTAGTATAAAATAATAAGATATATACACAAAAATTAAAAATATAAGAAAATGGGAAAGCAAGGGAAAAGCAAGGCCTTTTTTTTTTAATTAAAAAGAAAGTTATTAACACTAAGTTAGTCTGAGGTGCCTATAGTCCCAACTACATGAGAGACTAACAACACAGAACTACTATACTTGCCTACTTAACCCAGGAAGTGAAGGCCAATTGGATAACAGTGAAAGATTTTCACAGAAAAGGAAGAAAAAGGAAAGGAAAGAAAAGAGGAAAGCAAAGGAAATTAAGGCTTTTGAAAATATTGACTACAGGATCTAGACAAATCTACGACCCAGATTTTATCATTACAATGTACATGTTTAGTAAAATGTCAAACTACAAACAAGGAAGCATACAGAACGTGTGTTGCTTAAACAAAAACAAAATTTTAAATAAAACATTTACCATAGTTAGTAACAATAAGATTAGGGAAAAGTTTTAAGATTGCGTATGACTCAACAGTAATTTCCCTGGCATGTGTAAGGGCTTGCTGTGGAACAATATTTGTACACTGTAAATATATATTATTCTCATTGGTTAAAAAAGAGCTGATTGGTTGATGGGTAGGCAGGATAAGGTTAGGCAGGAAAACCAGACTAAAAGAATGTTGGGAAGGAGGAAGAGTCTGAGGAAACACCATGACATGAAAAGCACTCAGGGTAAGAAGTTCATACATGAGCTAAACAAGACTTGGGACAGCACAGATTAATAGAAATGGGTTAATTTAAGTTAAAAGAGCTAGCTAAATACAAGCCTAAGCTATCAGCCAAACTTTCATAATTAGTCTTAAGTCTGTGTGTGGTTATTTGGTGAGCAGCTGGTGTAATAGAAAAGTCAGCCTACAAATGTTTGAATTCAGTTCCTAGCATCACAATAACAAGCTAAATCATATTATTTAAACTTACTTGCCCACAAAAATCATCAATTTCAGGTTTCAAAACAAAAGCAATTCTGGCCTAAATTATGCTTTAGTTTTAACATTCTGCCCTGGAAAACAGTAAATGAGGGCTGCTAATACAGCAACACTTACCTGTAACTACCATGCCACTCATATTAGAGTTGGGACTACTGAGAACACTGCCTGAGAGTAGCTCGTCAGATCCTCTCTACAAAAAAACAAAAACAGTACTGTAAGATACTGCAATTAAAAAAAATAATACAAAAGTTTATCTTTTATTTCTAAGTTTTCACTATTGCACATGACTGAATCCCTAAAATAGTGGTTCTCAACCTTCCTAATGCTGAAACCCTTTAATACAGTCTCTCATGTTGTAATGGCCCCCACCATATTATTTAACTGCTACTTTATAACTAATTTTGCTACTATTATGGCCCATAATATAAATACCTGGATATACAGGATATCTGATATCTAACCCCTGTCAAAGTTATGACCCAAAGCCCAAAAACAAAGTATAACTTCACCCCTTTTTACTCTCCCATCTACATCAAGTGAAAGTGTTCCTTTCCTTCTTTTACCCAAGTCCAAGAAAGAAAAGCATAAAGTTCCACAATCAATTCTTTAAAAGGTTACACCTAAAATTTTTACCAAAAAAAGAGAGAAAAGAATAAGACAGAGGAGATAGCCTTTCTCAAAAGCATTATTTGAATCTTCATTTCACTAGTTTTCCTCATTCAGATAAATCAGGTCTTTAGGAAATTCAAACTTCAAAATGGGGATCCAGTTGTTGCCATAATCAAAATGACAGGTATAAATATCAGCAACTAGAACACTGAAGACAAAAGCAACACCTAAGGAATGAGAAAGTTCATTGTGCACAATAAAAAAAGAGAAAGAGAACTTGACCCTTAAAATTATTTAGGGAACGATTACAATGTTGGGTGTTCAAATCACTCATTGATGTTTTAGGTATTTGAAAGCACCTGTATTTTATAAAAATATACTTAACTAGACTAACATTTAAAGTAAACTGTTTTGTCTATTTTAAAAATGTGTGTATTTAAATATATGGACATTAATATTTAAAATAACTAAATAATACTATCTGATTTAAATAATTTATCAGAATAAGCTGAACACAAAAATCAAAATGTAAAATACAAAATGAATCCATATTATAAAATATAAAAAAAACTAGAGAAATAAAATTGTTGAATACACAAAAGTTGTCCTCTAACTATAGGATAGGGGTTTCTCACAGTGAATAAAATCAGCCCTTTACTGAATCATTCCATATCTGATTCTAAATGTAAAGGGGAGGGGGGCAAAAGAGACAAGTTTTACTGCTTTACTTACTGGAAGAAGACACACAACCGTTTAGAGGGGTCAATGTCTGATATCTAAACATTCATCACCCCTACACATATCCTAGCTTCCAAAGAAAGGTAAATACAACATCCTTCAGATGTGTATAAGCAGTGTATCTTTAAATTATTCTTGGCTTTTTTTTCAACCCTATGAGATCATAAGTAATTACAAAGTGATGTGTAAGAGATTTCTGTTATAAGTTATTTAAAGAAAAGCCTCTAACTGACTCACTGCACGCAGAAGGCTCCCTTCCTTCTCCCTACAACAAACCTTCACCGAAGTAGTTTTAAGTTTTTAAGATTTTTTATATGATGGTCACTTTTCATTCAACTGTTTCATACCTGTGAGTATATTTTACAACTATTCTAACAGTCAGAATATAAAGGTATTAATGATTTTAGGATGTGAAGAACTACTGAGAGATACCTAGACTACATTTCAGAAAATTGTGCTCACCTTTTCAAAAGTAAAAAGTTTACCAATATTATGACCATGAGATATGATTTTACAATACTGATATTTTACATAAAATATCTTATTCAACCTAGCCATTTAATTTGGATGCTATAAAAAAAACACAATGATAATAATTGATGGATGTTCCATTGTAGTGGCTGCTGAAAACAAATCATTTATAATATTTAATATCAGAATCAAAACCTTTCCTAAGAATAATACTCTCTAAAATGTCAACCAGTCTTACATTAAACTAAAAAATTTACATGTCAAAATTAGTTTGAATGTCTCTTGGTAAATAAGTATGATCAGAGAAACTTTGATATCTATTATATAGAACAAAAAATCATTTAAAAAAATTATCCCACTGAATTAACAAAATGCTCCCAAGAGGATTAAAGTTTTTGTCAGAGGAATATGATTAAAAAAAAATTGCAAGTCACTTGTAATTAATTTGAAAGGTCTGAATGGGTTTTTCTTTCGTTATTAAACAGTCTTCTGCTTATCATAATTGAACCTAACTACCATCTACAACTCCCTGCAGAAGAATTCCTAGGGGTGCCAAGATGGCAAGCAAAAACCCTTAGCAGAAGTTGAAAAGTCCATGGGCCCTGCTAGGTTGAAGACTGACATCTAGTCAAGCACTTTTTAATCTAAAGATGCCAGCCTAGGAAATCATGACCTGGAAAAAGAGAAACAATACTAAGTTCCAGAGAAAAACTAAACTTTCAGAAAATGAAGTTACTCACGCTTCACAGAGAAAAGACGAAATGAGTGCTTAACCTCCTATTAAATGCTAGAAAAGCACTACATCACACTGCCCATAAAAATACTCAAAAAATTGACAGACCTAACAGAATTCTGACAGCCAAAAGTTACATTTGAAGAACTATCAACAATACAGACAAACCTTCAGGAAGAATAGCAAAAAGAAAAATTGGCAGTTACATATTATCAGACCAATTAGCCAAGAACAAAAAGCATAGGATCATAAATGTAAGATGGAAGAATTTTGGCTTGCTGAAATCATGTTCTTACACCACCAGAAAGAAACTTCTTCAAAAAAATTATCTTTATTCCAAGGATCCCTAAAGAGAAACTAAATCTAAGAGGAAACACTAGTAAATCCTAGTAATATATAGTCACAAAAATCCCTATGGAAAAACTACTGCAATAATTACAAATGAATAAAGGTCTGATGATATTGCAAATATGTATGTGTGCACATACATATACACACATGGTCTTAGTTTCCATCTTCTGCCATAAAACTGAAAAAATTCTTATTAGAATGATACTAATGAAATGACTGATGGCTGGAAGGCTCAAGGCAGGCTCATGATAGCAGGCTATCACTGGAAGAAGACAAAAGATGAAGAGGGGAGGGGGTAAAGATTAATTTGATCACTGACTGCCAATGGCTTGATCAAACATGCCTATGTAATGAAGCCTCCATATAACCCTAAAAGCACTAGTCTCAGACAGTTTCCAAGTTTAAAACGTAGTGAACCCTGGGAGTGGCACACCTAGAAAAGCTTTACAACCCTTCTCTCTCACCTTGGGCATCTCTTCTTATCCTTAATAAAGCTCTAAGTCCTTTTCTTTGGTAGATTAAAGGAGCCCAAGAAGACAACTGTGGGAACCACACATTCAAAGCAATGCCAAACAACCAGGGGCTTCTGACTGGTATCCCAAAATGGAAAGAAATTTGAAGATAGAACCCTCAACCTGTGAAATCTAAGGCTTTCTTCAGATAAAATGTCAGATGTTATTTGGAGGGCACCCACTGGTCTATATTTGAAGAATTAATTACTTGTCTGCTAATAGGAAGAAGCCTCCAAACCTTCTGGGGTCAGAAAAGTCTTCCATGTTGATTGCCACTGGTTATGGGAAAGAAGAAAGTAAGTTTGTTTTTACAAACATATTGCTAACAGGCTTTCACCAATCAACAAAGACAGAAGAACAAGAGAAAAATTAAAATATGCAAGGAATTGATTCATTAATTTTAACTGACATTCAAATAATGTAACATGTGGCCATACTAAAATACCCTTAAAAGAAGCCACAGGAGATAGCCTTCAAGATGCTGAGGCAAACAAAAACTTTTTAAATTAAACACTAACCGCACAGGAACTAACTTCAAGTTCAACAGAGGGGACGGCATGTAAAGTGTTTCTGTACAGCAACAGAAATAATCAGCAGAATCAATAGCCCACAAATTAAGAGAAAATTCTTTACCAACTGTTCGTCAGACAAGTGTCTACATGTAGAATTTACAAAGAACTGCAGAAATTACACACCAAGGAAATAAATAGCAACCAATCAACACATAACGAAGAATGAAGTGTTAAAATTAATTTTAAAAATGTCCAATAACTAGTTTTAAAAGTATTCAATATCCCTAGCCAACAAAGAAATGCAAATTAAAGCCACCTTGAATATTACCTCACCCCAGTAAGAATGGTTACCATTAACAAATGTCTGAAAAATGTTGGAGAGGGTAAGGAGAAAAAAGGACACCTGCCCTCTCCCCATTTGCTGTTGGTAGGGAAGCAAACTAACAGCTATTGTGTGGGAAATGGCTTGGAGATTTCTTTACAAGTTAACAAAGAATTACATATAACCCACTACTTCACTCCTCAACATATATACCCAGAGAATCTGCAATCCATGTTTACTGCTGCTTTGTTCACTGTAACAAAAAAATAGGAATTAACTAGCTGTCTATCAACAGCTAGTTAATGGATAATGAAAGTAAGTGTGTGTGTGTGTGTGTGTGTGTGTGTGTGTGTGTGTGTGTGTGCGTGCAAAATAGAATACTAAGTTCTAGAGAAAAAAACTAAAATTTACAGGAAAAATGGACTTGAAATGTATATAGTATTAAGCAAGATCACACAATCTCAGAAGAAAAAGCCTTCATTTTCTCTCTCATATGTGCAATGGAGCTAGTGCGTGCATATGTTTAAACAAATGTACGTGTGGGTAATAGAATAAAGTCTAAATATAAAAGGATGAGGAAAGACTAAGAGCAGGCAATGAACATGAGTTATAAAAGAAGATAAATATAAAGCAATTGGTTTTCTATATCTAATTTTGTCATTTTTTTTTGTTCTCTGTGGCTAAGTGCATGAAATTTACTTGATAATCAAAGTGAAAAGTTAATGTGAAGTTCCACATTAAAAATAAAAAAACAATGTACACTCCATTAATTAGGAGAAAACAACAACCAACCAAAAAGAAAAAAGAAAAAAAAGAAATCACACCAGATTAGCAGAAATTTAAAAAACTACATAAAGAATTGCCACTAAGAATCTGTCATGTATGTAACCCTTCTGTATTAATCTGAGATATAATTCAGAATGAAACGCTGAGAAATAATCTACTACAACCTGATAAGTTTAACATATTCAAACCTTAGTGTACACTCTCAAA
Source organism: Cricetulus griseus (assembly GCF_003668045.3). Taxonomy (NCBI): domain Eukaryota; kingdom Metazoa; phylum Chordata; class Mammalia; order Rodentia; family Cricetidae; genus Cricetulus; species Cricetulus griseus. The sequence continues at coordinate 38,639,072 of NW_023276806.1, read as the reverse complement.
AAAACGGCCATACATATACCAGCACTATTCAAGTTTAAAAACCTTATCCCAAATATCCACCAAATGAGATAATTTGAGCATTTTCACAGAAGAGCTCTCCACAGTATTATGCAACTGCACATATAATTTGGCTAATTACTGAAATCATCAGTGAATCAAAACAGAAGTCACAGCCACAGTCAGGTGTAATGGCTCACATTGGTAATCTCAGCACCTTGGGGCTGATGCAGAAGGATTGCCACAGGTTGGAAGCCAACCTGGGCTACACAGTGAGTTCCAAGTCAGCCTAGAACAGTGTGAGACCCTGCCCCCCCAAAAAAGACAAATTGTACAGTTACACTATTTTCATAAAATGTATTTACATTTGTGCACTTATGTAACTGTGTATACACATAATCATGCACACCTCCAGTTCCTGAGTATCTGGGAGAATTACTTTTGCATCCTTAGAATAGTAAAATAAGAGAATGCTCATGACCTGTGTGACATGACACAATTGATTACGAACTGTACACATATTAAATCTCTAAAGTACTGGAAATACATAACACAATATAAATAAAAATACACAATACAACAGAAACAGTAGAGAATGCTTTTTATTTATTTATTTTTTTACAGTAAGAAAGTCTTCACATAATTTGAGGCAATACTTTCAATTCACGGTTACCTGGAGGCAGAACATAAGCCAATGAACATGGAAGACCAAATGTTAACCTTTTTCATTTACATGACAAAATCATATTGGAAGGGTAAGAAAAAAATCTTCAGGGCATACCTGTGTTAAGATACAGCAGAGGTAAAAGCATACAGGCATACACATATATGGTAACATTCACATTTTTGAAGTAGTTGATAAGTGGCTAAGAATACTCCCACAAATTAATTAAATGTTCCAAGGAGAAAACAATAAATAAGAAGGCATTTTAATCACCCTAATAAGTCACTTCTGTGAAATAATCAAATGGTAAGAAATCAAATGATAAGAAAAAAAAGAACCACAAGAAACTACAATCAATCCTGTTGATTAAATTATCACACAAGGCCAGGAACTGGGATCGGCAGGTAAAAATGGCTAATAGTGCAAGTCTGATGACAATAGTTTAGATCCCCAAAACCCAGTGGAGCCACTAATCTCTAATCCCAGGACTGCTACAGGAAGATGGAAGGTTAAGACAGGAATGGTCCTGAAACTTCCAGGCCAGTTAAACTGATGTACAACAAAAACAAGAGACACTGCTTCAATAAAGTGGAAGGTAAAATATTCCACTGACCTCCACATAAACAACATGATACATGAACCCTCCCAAATTAATATCTTAAAAGCTATCACAAAATTATTTCATAAGTAAAAGATACAATTTAACACTATATATATCTGCTCGGATTCTGGTCATTTCTCTTACTCACCAAGAAAAGACTTGCTTAAAAATTCATTTTTACTATTTTATGTGTATGCCTTTACATGTATTTATGGCAAATATGTATACAGGTACCAATTGATTATAGAAAAAGTTGAATTCTGTCTAAATTTCTCAAACAGGGGAGGAACCTGAATGCAGGAGCTGATGGAGGGCCATGGAGAGGTGCTGCTTACTGGCTTGCTCCTCAACCTGCTTCCTTTCATAGAACCCAGGACAACCAGCTCAGGGAGGGAACCACCCATAATGGTCTGGGTCCTTCCCCATCAATCAAATGTTCTTAAGGTGGATCTTATAGAGGCATTTTCTCAATTGAAGTTCCCTCCTTTAGAATAACTATAGTCATCCTAAAGATAATACTAGCAAGGACACATCCCCTAGAGCTGGAGTTACAGCCTGACATGAGTCCTGGGAACCAAACTTGGGTCCTCGGCAAAAGCAGCAAGTGTTCTTAATTTCATCAATCCACACCCAAGATTTGTTTTCTAAAGAAAATATATAAACAACATTTTAAAACAGGAATATGCAAAGGAAAAACACGGACCATACTCTTTCTGCCAAAGGGAAAAAAGTTCAAAACAGTAGACTAAAAATCTGTTTCATTGTTTAAACATCATCCTAATACTCATTTAAATGCCCATGAAATTCACTGTAATATGAATTCTACAATACATTACATGTTTAGCCAAACACAGAAAGATATTTTTAATGAAAAGCATAGTGAAAAAGAAAAATGCAATCAAGTTCAACCGGTTTAACCAGATAAAATTTTGAAATTTTAAATAAATGAATCAAAAAGGAAATCTAAACTTCAAACAGACTTAAAAACTTGGAGGAAGTAGAGAAATCATAAGCTGAAAATCTGTTTAATCTTCCTCATGGTAAAACAAATCCAAATTAATTCTGTATTTGGATACTTTCTCATCCACCAGACTAGCAACACTTCCAATTTTTTCTTTTCCTGAGACAGGGTCTCTAACTGGGACCTAGGGACTTACAAGGACTAGCCAGAAAGCTCTTGGGATCCTCTTGTCTACCCCACCCACCCATTTGAAGCTACAAGCATACACTGTAAGACTTGTTATGAGACACTGGCATTTTTAAAATGGTGTAGCTACAATGTAGAATAACAACAAACAACCCCTTATTAGAATGTTTCCTTATTAGAGCCATGCAGTGTCCTCCAAGAGGTATGCATCATTTAGTAAAATGTCCAGATATAAACCATTATATATACTGTGCTACTTTCTACATATTGTGGGAAAGAAAATGAAAGAACTTTATACTTGAATATAATGGATGAGTTGAATAAAGAATCAATTAATGAAAATATATAAAGAATACAAAGTGGTAGGCTAACTAAGCTTCTTTGCAGCTTGCTGAAGAGGTTGTTTTTGGAGCTGCAGAAGCCAGAGATAATATAGTTAAAAATAATTTTAAAAAAATGAAACAAATCTACCAAATTTGGTGATAAAATGAAGAGTAATTTCAATAAACTTTAAAATGCAATGATTATACTATGCCTTTTTTGTGGAATATACCCTAGAGACAAAACATGACTACAAAGAAAGTAAGTTACGTTAAATTTTAGTACAGTATTAATACTGCTTTAAAAAAAAAACTAGTGTTTTTTTAAAGCTACTGTTTTTCAAAGTGCTGTGTGTAGTTAGTAGTGTAGTTAGTGAGTAGTAGTAGGTTAATATTAGCAAACAACATTTTTCAGGGACAGGAGATGCAAACATAAAATCAAGAGGCTGGAAAAATAGCCCAGTGTTTAAGAGAACTTATTCTTTGCACAGGTCTGGGGTTGGATTCCCAACACCCACATATCAGTTCACAACTCTCCTTAATTCCAGTTCCAGGATGCATGCACATGATACAGACATACATGTGAGCAAAGCACTGATACACATAAATAAATTTGAAAAAAATAAGCAAAACCAGTATAACTTTAAATACAAATGAGAAATCACTAATAAATGAGCTCACAATATATTGTTGTCAAAAAATCCTAACTGTTCACTGAAAGGGTCCTGAAGCAGTAACAATCAGAACAAGAATCCCTTGGCACCCTATTATTGTAGTTTCTAAAGAACATTTTCCACATCTTGGGCACAGAGACTTTTAAAAAGCATGGCTGATTAATTTTAAAACAAAGATACTTCAACCACATTATCAAAGTTACTGCTTGCTATTTGAAGCTACACCTGCCCAAGATGTAATAGCATTTTTAAAACAGTCACCGTAATGGACTAGAAGGTAAACGTTAAAATTACTCATTTCATAATGGTAATAACAATTAAAAAGAAGGAACTCCAACTAACTACACTGGAGTTTTGATCATCAAAAAAACTGGAATGGGGAGGGGCTTATGAGACCCAATCCCTACCTCGTTAACGGTTGCTGGGACAGGAGTATCTGATTTTTTTAGTGGTATAGGCATTGATAAAGTACCCATATTCCAGTAAATAACCTCCCACCCAGGCTCATTCAAGATACACAAGGTAAATCAGTGGGATACACACACACACACACACACACACACACACACACACACACACACACACACACACACACACACGGACTGGGACTTCATGGGAAGGAGGGTTACAGCAGAAGAGAGAAAGAGAGAAGGGGGAATGAGAGAGGAAAATGGGAATGAGAACAACTACAATGCATAAATTCATGTTTGAAATTAAGAGTAAGATCTATTCCTGCTTCCATTTTTAAAATGGTGTGGCTACAATGTAGACTAATAATAATTCCTGGGCAAAGTTATTGAAGGAGGAATTTCAATATGTGAAGGGGAAAATTATTTTCACAATACCAATAAAACTACACAATCACTCATTACTAAAAGTGAATAAATGATAGGAGCATTTTGTAACAGGTATGTAACACCTCACCCTACTAAATGTTAATATTCTATTCTTCTTGATAATATGACAGAAATTACATGTGATAGGGAATATCCTTCTATGTACTGCAAATATGTGTTGCTTTTACTGGTTGCTGAATAAAGCTGATTTGGCCAATGGCTAGGCAGAATAGAACCAGGTAGAAAATCCAAACAGAGTTACTGAAAGGAGGAGGAGCTGGGGAAATGCCATGTAGTCACCAAGAAAGCAAGATGTGAGGTAACAAGCCACAAACCTCATGGTAAAACACAGAATAGAAATGGGTTAATTTAATTCTGAGAGCTAGTCAGTAATATGCCTGAGCCATTGGCCAAATAATTATAATTAATATTAAGCCTCAGAATGAGTATGTAGTAAGGGTCTGTGAGGACCAGTGGGTGGGAAAGAAACTGGTCCAGTGGAACAAGTTGAAATAGAGAAAAACCTCCATTTACATACATGGATCATATCTACAAGATATTCTTGCTAAAAATCAAACCCATATTTGATCAAGTTTTATCTAATTTATAAGTTCACAATTAATACAGAAAATCCAAGGAACAGATAAAACAAGGTATAATCAGCAGAATACTGAAGAGTAGAAATTGTACAGATGACCCAGATTCTCTAGCAATGAAATTACAAGGGGCAGGGTATAGGAAATGAGATTTATTGATAAAAAGAGATCCAACAGGCATTAATAAACATGTTGGCTTTCCTTTGTTCTTAATACAAAAGAAAACTATCCATGATATTAAAAGTTACTATAAATTTTATTGTATAAAAAGAATGGTGATAGGTCAATAGGTCATCCTTAACTTTGGATGTATTTTTTTAAGACAAATAGAAAAGAATTCCAAATCAATTTAAAGTAGACAAAATATGGGTCTATTTGTGTGGCAAACTTTTAACAGCATTCTTAATTTGGTTATAGGTAGAATGCACTAGAGAATAAAGTTACTATTTTTCACTTTAAAAGCAATGAAGCATCACAAAAAGTTACCACAGGAGTTCTGAGCAAGCAGTTCTTCCTGAATATGATAATATCGGAAACTATGGGAATCTTGAACCAATAGCTAAAATGAGACTCACCACACTCAACTCTCCTCCAGAGACTGTGACAACTTCCATATACCTATGCTCTTTCCTAATATAAATGTTTCAGTGTTTTCCTTTTAAAACATGGACTCTCAAAAATCAACCAGCAGTAAAACTATTCGGATATACAAAAGGTTGTAATACTTAGTACTGGTCAGAAGTTAAATCTGTGCTATAATTTGTAACTTTTCATGAATGTTTTCCTATTTCATAGGTTCTATTAAGGGGGAGGAAGGGCCCAAATATAATAAAAGTCACAGTGAACAAGTTGGTATTACTTCTTAAAACATCTTTTTACCCAGAAGTTCTCCATCCTTTTAAAATCATTACATCTCATTTGCTACAGAGAACTCATACACATTTACAGAATTTACAGAACTACACAAAGCCTGCATTTATTTGCTATATTCTGTTCTCTGCACTTTCAGTAAACTGGTTGGTAGTTGTACACAGAGATGAAGAATTTTCGGAGGGGCGGGAGGAGATAGCAGCACTTTTTTCTATTAAAATAAGGTACATTTAGTGAATGTGTGTATACTTATCAGCATCAGTGTGTTCTGCTCTGTGCTTTCTGTCTCTCAACCTATCCACTACAAAGCCCAGCTCACTGTTTCCAGAGAGCCTACTCTGAGCCTGTCAGTAAGTCACTTACTTAAATAAAACCTTAAGCATTTTCCCAGATTTCATCCTTCTAGAGACTGGATCTTTTAGATCTCCAACGAATAGGAATATAGTGAGAAAAAACCAGTATTTGCCTTTTTAATGCTAAATTGTTCATGGATTATAAACATTATACTAAAACTCGAAACTTCCAGAGTCATTAAGTATTAATCAAGTTATCCACTGCTTAATATGTACACTTAATGGGAGAACAATCAACAAACTGCTTTAAAAGCCTATGTACTGAGTTGTCATTCAATAGAGATTATGTTATAAACTGAAACTTTTAGAAAAAGAATCTAGGACAAGTTATATGCTACAGCATTACATTAAAAGATTTTATTCATCAAAATCTTTTTAAAAGAGCAAACACAACTTTGCGAAACACATACCATATTAAAAATAAATTATATTCAACTATTACCAAAAAGAGATATGCTTACCATTATTTAATTACCCATTAAATCAAGCCAAAGACAGTCATAGTACAACTTAAACTGTGAGTTAGGAATTTATAATGTGTCACTTTTTTTTTTCCAGATAGGGTTTTTCTGTGACAGTCCTAGCTGTCCTGGAATGCTCTGTAGACCAGGCTAGCCTCAGACTTTCAGAGATCCACCTGCCTCTGCCTCCCAAGTGCTGGGATTAAAGGCATGAGCCAACACTGCTGGCTATGTGTTACTTTTAGAACAGAATCAAATTTGGGGGTGGGGAGAATGTTACTTTTAACAACACTTTATAGCACTCCAGTTGTAACCACATACTGATTATTAGTTAACTCACCAAAACAACAAACAAACAAACTGCTATAAATCTGGCCAAACAAGTCTGCATCTACAGTTGCTGTATTAAGTAGCTATAAATAAATGAAAAACTTAAGACAATATACTCAATGAAGAGCAACAAGGAAAAATTAAGAGGACACCATAAAAGCACCACTAAGAGACTAAGAGGAATAGATATATAGAAGCAAAACCTTGTATTAGAAAAAGGTTCACAAGTCGTTAAGTTCCGTCCATTTAACACAAACCAGAGATACACAGGAAGAAGGAACTTGTGGAACTGCCTCCATCAGACTGACCTATGAGCAAATCTATGAGGCTTTTTCTTTGATGATTGACAAGAAAGGGCTCGGCCCACTATGGGTAGTGCCACATGTAGGAAGGTGGTCCCAGTACGTATCAGAAGGATGGCATGGAAAACCAGACAGTAAGCAGTACCCCTGCATGCTCTCTGCTTCAGTTCCTGCCCTGGCTTCCTCAGTAGCACACTAACTTGTAACCCTAATAAACCCTTTCTTCCCCAAGATGCATTTTCAGTCATGGTGTTTATTGAAGCAATGGAGAAGCAAATGAAACCAAGTGGTAGAAAACCCACACACCTACAATCCCAGCACTAGATGAGCAAAAGGGGTGGGGGAGGGGTGGGGCACAACTGTGAGTTTGAGGCCAACCTGGTATACATAGTGAGCTCTGAGGTAGTCAGGGCTACACAGTGAGAACCTGTTTCAAAATAAAAATGAAGGAAAAGCAGAAGTTAACACGAGACAAAAGCAGAAGGGGGGGCACAACAAAAACTTGACAGAAAACTTCATGAAGTTGACCAGTGAGAACATTAATGAAATCAATTCACAATCAAAACAAGGTAAAAACAAAACATGAATAATCAATATTAGAAAGCAGAGAGCTCACATGATTACAGGTTCTAAAGCAGTGGTTCTCAACCTTGCTAAAGTTTCCATACTTTAATACAGTTTCTCATGTGTGGTGACCCCCAGCCATAAAATTATCTCGTTGCTACTTCATGACTGTAATTTTGCTATTGTTATGAATCGTAATATAAATATCTGTCTTCCAATGGTCTTGAGTGACCTCTGTGAAAACCCCCAAAGCAGTCATAACTCACAGGCTGAGAACCACTGTTCTAAACTATCGAAAGTACAAAAGGGGACTGCAGTGCAATGGCACACAACTTAACCCAGCCTCATAAGGGTGGCACATCTGAGAACCTGGTCTACATAGTTTAGGCCAACCAAAATAGCAGTGAGACCCCACCTCAAAAAGAAAGAAAACAATATTAAGTGTATCAGATAAAGTACCACGAACACCACCATCTGAATAAATTCACTAATTATACAGAAAGTCACCCAAGAAGAAATAGGTAACCTGAATAGTCTATTAAACAAATTCAGTATGTAACTTAAAACTTCCCCACAGAGAAAACAAAACCAAGACCTACTTCACTTTGCAATGACATTCCTTCCAATTTGTTCTGTAAAACTTTGGGGTTTTTTGTTTGTTTGTTTATTTTCTTTTTCTTTTTTTTTTTTTTTGGTTTTTCAAGACAGTGTTTCTCTGTGTAGCTTGGTAGACCACAGAGATCCGCCTGCCTCTACCTCCTGAGTGCTGGGATTAAAGGGATGTGTTCCACCACCACCCAGCTTTGTTTTGTACAATTTACAACTCATAATTAAGGAAGAAATAAAATTCACCCTAATGGGAAGAACACAATAAAACTAACAACTCTTACCACTTCTTTTCAAATTAATACTTACTACCAGTCATAGGGAAGAAAAGAAAATGGCACCCAAACAGCCAAGAAAGAAAACTGTCTATGCACAACTAAACATCAAAGGTAAAAGTGAAAATTCTGTTACACTCTAAGACAAACTCATCAGACTTACAAATTGAAAGAAATTATTAAAATTTTTTCCATTGGTACTTCATATCTGTAATTTTGCTGTTATGAATCATAATGTAAACACCTGTGAATACTTAGAGATGAATCCACCCCCTCCAAAATATAATAATGCATAAATCTTTACAGTGAAATCTTAAAGAACAATGCCAAAAATCTTTAAAGGTTATGTGAATGAAGAGATAACACTGTAATGATAGAATAATTCAGTATTAAATTAATTTTCCTCAAATTGCTTCACATTCAAGCCAAATACAGTAAGATTCCAGCATCCTTTCTATGACTCTAAAGAGCCAAAACAACTTTGAACAAAGTTGGTGAACTAAGGCAACTTGATTTCAAGATACAGTAACTAAAGATTACAGTATGTTTCTGGCAACTAGACAGATAAAAATGGGTCAACAGGAAAGAGTATAGAAATAAAACGTCATTCAGGCAACTTTTTAAAGGCAACTTGTTTTTGACAAAGCTACAAGGTTTATTAATGAAGACAACATTATTTTCAGCAAATGTTGCCAGAAAAACTGATGCCCACATTTAAATCAAAATTTTCAATCCATGCTTTGTACCCTTTTTAAAAATCGTTAACTTCTGATTTGTGGGACTATGACTTTTTTCTCCCCTCTCCCTGCTTCTCTTGTTGTAGTCTACATGTCCTTCACCATCTTTCCCATGTCCTTCTAGAGTTTTGTTGGTCTTTAATCTAACAAAATGGAAAGGCAGTGGAAAAAAATTTCACCCCAAATGTAGAAAAGACCTAAATATTAAACTAAAATGAAAACTCTTAGAAAACAAAGGAGTCATTTTAGGTTAGAAAAGGCTTAGATAGGACAAACCACATCATCCATAAATGAAAAAGTTGGTGAACTAAAATAGAATTCACCAGTATAGCTGTTATTCCTCAAAGGTAATGTGTAAAGAATGCAAAGTGATGGGGAAAAAAATGTGCAGGCTATTAATAAAGGAATGAAGCCTGTCAAAATCCAAAGGTAAAACTTGTACAAAAGACTTCAACAGATACTTAATAAACAAGCCAGGTGTGATGGCTATTCTTAGCTGTTAACAACACCTGATATTAATGAAAACCCAAGGGTATCCCTGTTAAGGGATTTTTCTTGGTTAGCTCATTGGAGGTGGGAAGCCCCATCATAAATCCCTATCTTGAATCTATCTGGGCCACACTTTCTGGTGCCAGCCTTATGAAGGACATGGAGGAAGGAAGCTTTTGCTTTTTGTCTGCTTGCCCTCTTTCTCAATGGCAACTTCACAGATCCTGCTGAGGCATTCCTTCACTGGTATCAGAGCCTACTCCATCAGGATTCATACATACACACAAGACCAGCTGAGACACCCAGCCTAGTGAACTGAACCACCATTGGTTTCTTGGACTTGCCACTGGGAGACTGCCACTGGTTAGACTAGTTGAAACACAGCTGTGGTAGTTGGAATGAAAATACCCCCCCACACACATAGGCTCATAATGAGTGACATTATTTGAAAGGATTAAGTGGTGAGGCCTTGTTGGAGGAAGTGTGTCTCTAGGGGCAGGCTTTGAGGTTTCAAATACTCAAGCCAGGCCCAGTCTGTGTCTCTTCCTGCTGCCCAACAATCCAAATGTCGCACTATTAGCTCCTTCACCAGCATCATGACTGCCTGCAAACCACCCTGTCCCACCATGAGGATAATGAGCTAAATCTCTGAACCTGTAAGCCAGCCCCAATTAAATGCTTTCCTTTGTAAGAGTTGCCAATGGCCATGGAGTCTCTTCATGGCAATAGAAACCATAACTAAGACAACAACCTATGAACTACTCCAATAAATTCCATGAGTGTGTACACACACACACACACACACACACACACACACACACACACAAGACAGACACACAGAGAAATTGGTTTACTCTATCAGTTCTATTCCTCCAGACTAGAACCCTGACTATAATACACCAGTCAAGGTGGTGCAAGCCTTTAATCCCAGCACTCAGGAGGCAAAGAAGCAGAGTGAGGCAGATCTCTAGTCTAGTTGGGAGGCCAACCTGGTTTACACAGTGAAACCTTGACTCATAAAACCAAAGAGAGGAGGAGAAAGGAGGAAATCAACAACAGCTGGTAAAAGGCACACTGAAAACTGCTCATAATAGATACCACACAGAAGTACAAATTAAAACCACAATTAAATTATCACTTCACACCCACTAAACACTAAAAAGCACGGAGAAGTCTCCGGAGGAACTGAAATTTTCATACCCTGTGGATGGCAAGATGGTACATCCACTGTGGAAAAGAGACTGCAGTTTCTCAATTAGTTAAGCATATGACAAACATATGATTCAGCCATTCTTAACAATGGGCCCCAAGAGAAATAAAAGCATATGTCTACACAAAAAATGCGCAGTAATGTTCAGAGAAACCTTATAATATCCCCAAATACAAATGCCCACTAAAAGTTTTTAATTACCAGATAGTGTAATGATACTAAGCAAGTAATGATACTAACCAATACACACGTGTAAATAACTTAAAAGTTTCTATTGAGTGTTAAGAGGCTAGAGGACCTCCCTCTGATTCCATTCATTTAAAATTCTAAAATTGCAGCAGATCACTGGCTTCTGGAGGAAAAGGGGGGGGGCACTACAAAGAGGCAGGATGGCATTTCTCAGAGTAATAGAAGTTTCTACCTTGATTGTGGTGTGGTGGTGGCTTTACAAGTGTGTATATACAAAACATTGCATACTTTAAAATAAACTTTAAAAGGGCCATAATACAACATATCTATACAAGAAAGACGAGTGTACAATATATATTATGCAAGTCAATAATTTTTCAAAACATGAAAAAAATTTAAAAACAATTTATCAATCTACGACTAAGAAACTGAACGGTAGATCAAGGAGACATTCATGCTACATTTTAAACATGCACATATATTACTTTCCTTAAAATTATTTTTTACTTTTAAGAAAGTTTAAATGCTTGTACATAATTCTGACACCAACAAATGTATTTAACCAATGTTCTATAAAATGATATAAAATTAATTTTAACTTTGCAAAGTTTATATCAAACTACTTTTTAAAATGAGCAGTATTTTTATACAGTTTTCTAATAGTTTCTCCTTGAACTACATATAATACTGAAAACTGGTAAAAACAACATATCGTATCCAGGCAGTCTAGTCTAACTGTCCTCCCTTTTTTCCTGACTGTTCATGACGTTTTGCATGTAAACTCACTAATAGGAGACCACATATTTATCAAGTCATCCTTACAAAGTACCTTATATTCTTTATTCTTTAACAAAATTCACAGAAGACATCTATTTGGATAATAACTACATCAACACATTTTGTACTCAAGCTATTCCTGACTGCACTGCAAAACTCTTAACTATCTCAACTTGGAAAATGACTGTCAATAAAACTAAATGTTCTATACAATATGAACTTAAGAAATAGCCTAAATGTTAAAGTACAAACATCTAGTTAATTATCAAGCAGAAACCTCACTAAACCAGGAATACTAACAATTCTATATTTGAGGGGCTTTATATTTGTGCTTATAATTTTGGTTGAAGGGCAGGAGAAATCTACTTATTCAAGACTTGGGCATGCGCAAAAAGACAAGGAATGCCCTACAGGGCAGATGGACTTGCAAACAAAAATCTATAATACACCAATACAAGATCTGTGTCTTCCAGGAAGCAGCAGATGGTAAGTATAGAGTCAAATGTAAAGGTTGAGCAGTTTTCCTACCCAAGAAGTGAGTAAAAACCTACCAGACAAGACAGCTCTTTATAGACTCCAAGTAAAAGTACTTAACAACTTTGTTCTTTGGTGTCAGGGCAACTAATTAATTTCCAATGTGATTCATTCCTAATACACACATTTCACTTTAATCAGAGCCAAACTATCTTTAACAAAGTTAACACCACTTAATGAGTTAAAAAAAAAAAAAAAAAAAAAGCTTATTAGCCAACCCTATAGTCCAACTGTACGGGTGTTTAGAGACTCTGACTTTACAAATTAAAGGAAATATTTTATAACTGGGTTTTGTTGTCAAGGCTAATTGTAAATTTCAACTCTTTATAATGATAGTAGACTCAACATTTTTAGTTTCCACTTTACTTTGAAACACAATCTCCTACCTTCACACCAACAGCAACCTCAGTGACAATTCTGAAAAGGAAAAAAAGAAGTGTCAACCTCTTATTCTTCTAATGACCACTGTTTAACTTTAAAACTTTCAAGATCTTTCATTAATTCTCCAGACACTAGCAATACAGTTAGAGAACAAATACAGAGATGTTCAGTGATACTTTTTAAAGCTATTATCTACCTGGATAATTTTTTTTTTTTTTTTTAGAAACAACTGGAAACATGGGATGTTTCAGTCAGTTTATGGTAATTTTTAAGAACCTTTAGCAACAATATGAAAATCCAGAACATTGTGCCATTCCTACAGTGCTTGTATACTGACGTTAGCAATATAACTCAAGTTCTTTGGTAAACTAGATAGAATCTGGGATTTGGAAAACACGGATCTCTGCTCAAGTTTTGCTATCAACTGTCTGGAGGGAATTCTGAACATGTGTGAATCTACATTTCATGTGGAAAATGATAAACCATTAAGGTAATTTGTGGCATGATTCCTACAGTGTGTTACTTTTTATTATCTCTTAAAAACATTAGGTAACTCTATATAACCAACTTAATAAACTCAAATTTTACCTTAGATTCTTCAAACACAGATACTCCTTTTAATAAATGTTCATGTTACCTGAGGTCTCTTTTAATCCCCCTCCCCCTATATGAGCTGTGAATAGTGTCATATTTTTATCCAGAACTGAGCCCTCTTAACAATGAGTTGAACTGAGTCCTTTGAGATGTGGAATTAACACAGGCGCGACATTGGTCCTCATCTTTCTCACAGCTCTCATCACACTCTGCATCTTATCTTCACACCCAGGCTCTCAAAGATGCATCACGACTCTTGTTCCGTGTTCCTTGGGATTTTTTTTTGTTTGTTTTTTAGTTTTTTGTTCCCCCAGAAACTAACGAAAGTAGCTTAAAAAAAAAAAAATTCTGTGTGGAATACCCATTCTTGTCTTTGCCATGGCTTGGGGGCCTCTACCCATGTGATTGATGCTACCCTCAAACACTTCACGGGGTTTTGTTTTGTGTATGGTTTCATTTCTGGGCCCTTTGGGCCAAGCCTTGAAATTTTTTGTTGTGAAGGCATTTCGATGGCCTCCCGCCCCCGCTCCCAGACTCGGATGAAAACAAAGGAGTGTGACATGTGCCCTCCTCCCTCCCGCCGCCACGCGCCCTCCCTTTCCCCGCGGCTCCCACTCGGCTCTCCCGCCGCGGTGGCTCGGGCGAGGCCGGGGATGGCGGGCCTCGGGCTTCGCTGCCCCACACAGGCCTCCGTGGCGTTCCCCACTCGCGCCCGCGCGCGCCGCCGCGCCACCGCCGCCACGGTTTCCCCCCCGGAGATTCTAGGGGCCTTCCCCAGCCGCGGCTGCGGCGTCGCGCTAGTCGCCGAAGCCGCTGAGGGAAGCCCGGGGAGGGGTGTGTGTGATGGGGCGGGGGTTGGGTAACGGCGGCGCGGCCTGGGAGGGGCCGCCCGAGCCCCGCTCTCCGACCCGACCCCGACCCCAGCCGCGGCCCGGCCACACTCCTCTCCCTCCCCCATCTCCTCACGGGCTCCGGTACCTACCCGTCCATTGCCGAACCGGACAAAGCTTCGCTCCCAAGAACCGAGCCACGCAGCCAGCGAGCCACACAAGCGGCGAGAAAATGGCGGCCAGGGCCCGACGGAAATTGCCGAAGGTGCCGGAGCGCACGGGGCAGCGCGCGGCGGCGGAAAGAGCCGAGCGCTCGGGCGCCCGGCGGCTGGAGACGAGCGGCGGGGCACAGGGACCGGGGGGAGTGGGCGCCTCCGCCGTTGGCTGCCTCCGCCTGCCCGCGCGCCTGCTCCCGCCCTCTGCGACGTGCCTGCTGCAGTGGCTGGCTAGGTGTCCTGGGTTCCCTTCTGTGGGCGGTGTGAGTGGGACAGCCTCCAGCCTGCACCCAGTGTGCCTCAGGCTGGCCCCGACTGCAGATTGATTGCTCCCAGGCAGTTTCCACTTTTCCCTCCAACCCCAAGCTGGGTTACTGCCACCCACACAGGCCAGTCCCAGCCTCAGCCTGGTGGCCCTCCACCCACTTAGCCTTAGGGAAAATACCTAATAGCTGCGTCCTACACTGTATTTACACACTGTCCACCCTAAAAAGTCTTATCCCACTGAACAAGACCCACTGCTTAGTAAAAACAATACTTCTCAACAAGGAGAACTCATCAGATTGGCGTTTATTTCCAAATCTGGATGGAATCAATCCGGCCAACTGGAAGAAAACCTGATCCTCATTTCGGGTAGTAATTACTGTGCATCTGTTAAGAATCAATAAATTAAAAAAATATCTCCCAGTTCCCTAAATAGGAAGAGTCACACGCTGAACGAGGTGTCAGAGTGTTTGTACATTCCAATATTTGGAGGTATGGAAAGATGAGAATGGGAATGAAGACAATTGAGTTAGCATCAGAGAGGGTGAAAATGTTAAAAATGGCCTAGACAAAGTCGCTCTTTTTTCCATAGGACTCAAGATCTTAAGTTTAATAGCATAATACATGTTTTCTGTTTTCCTTTAATGTATTTGGAGCATAGCCTCAACTAAGTTTTGGTTTTGGAAAATGCTCACTGGATGACACTAATGCCAGAACCCTCTTTCGTTCACTCTTCCTACTTTTCAACACTCAACTGCATTCCTGCAGTTGTTCTCAGTGCCCCCTCCAGATCTGCCAGGTCTCCTTCAGGAAAACCCTTGCCCTTACCAGCTGGAATTTTACTTCGCTAAATGGTAGGTTGAGGATAATTTTCTAAATGATAGATCAGAACCTGACCCCATCTGCTCCAAAGGATGAGACCAGCCTGGACAACTTAGTGAGACCCATTTCAAAAGCAAATACAACACATACCCCCCCCACACACACACACACAGTGTTGTTATTAGAACTTTTCAAAGCCACCACATGGTCAAACACTCTTGATTTGTCTCAGGGATTGTCAATTCATTTTAAAAGCCTCCCTTTTGTCTACACTACTAACTTATGATACATAAAGGACCCATTATCATTTCCATTAATAATAGTTTTTCATGTGTTGTGGTTTTTGTTCACGTGGTTTCACTCAACAATTAAATGTGTATGTCCCAAAGGGAAGGAGGAATACAACATTTATTCTCTATATATCTCAAATTGGCTCAATCAATATTGATTAATTGGTTCTTGCTTTATCTTGGGGAAGACAAACTATGTCATAAGAAACAGAATTTCTTCTTTCAAGTGTCAAGTATTCATTAAAATACATTCTTTGTTTTTCTTCCTAATAAACTATAAGAGAGCTAACATACAACAATAATCAATATGCTGATTTATTTAAGTCAGTACTTTCTGGAAAATATTTGAGATAGTCTAAAAGTCAAGATACATCAAGTACTAGATTTTAAAATAAATAAGAGTGTATGTAGCCTGGCTGTGTGTAGCACCTGCCTTTAATTCCAACACCTGGGAGGCAGGGGCAGGTGGATCTCAGTGAGTTTGAGGCCAACCTGGCCTACAAATCAAGTTCCAGGACAGTTAGGTCTGTTACACAGAGGACTATGTCTCAAAGAACCATAGGGGGTAGTGTAGGGAGAAACCGTAAATAAATGTTTGTTTTCATTTAAATGGGGTTGGCTATAAATCGTAATGATCACAGTCAATCTCTTTTTAAAAGAAAAAAAAAGGGAATATGATATAGGAATGAATACTTTGCATTGGTACAGATTTTCATTAATTGATACAACTTTAAGGTCAATTTTGTGATATCTATATCCTCTTGTTTAGGTATTGTGTTTATGCAGATCTTTTAAAATGATATGCATGATTAAATACAGATTATATAGCCATCTATAATAGTCAAAAATTATAATTAGGTTAATTAGGTTTTCTAGATATACAAAGATGTATTTGAGATGGATAGGTATTCTTCAAACCTTTCAAGGACCCACAGAATATATGGCATTTAAATGGTTTAGGGTTTTTCTTGACAGAGTAAATGTCCTGGCACACCAATTACATCAGAAAGGAGGATGGGCATGGAAAAAACTTGTTTGCTTTCAACATGGCAACATTAGCCATTTGGGCAAGAAACTGCTCTTGCCTGGACTGTTTGTTGCTGTATAAACTGGACATACAGAACCCACAAGAAAATGACTGCTAAACTTACAAAACAAGACAGTACTAAAGGGTTCATGTTAAATGGAGAAGTGTGCCAGACACACTGTGGCCTATGAGCTGAAGATGGATGCCCCAACGTTACAGAGGAACTTTGGGTGACTGACTGTCCAGGCAGCGAGATGTCTCTGTCAGTTCTAGAGTTTATATATATATTATCCTTCTGTGGTCTTTGATGGAGTTGAAGACAGATAGTTATGGTTATAGTTTTCTTCAGTTATTATAAAAGATAAGTTAACCTTTTTATTTAGACAGAAAAGAGGAGATGATGGGGGAGGTCCTTCTGTGTATGTGTTTGTCTTATTGGTTGATAAATAAAGCACTGTTGGCCAATAGGAAAACAAGATAGGTGGGACTAGGAGTCAAGGAGGATTCTGGGAAAGGTAGGAAAGCAGAGAGTCACCATGTGAGCCCAGGAAGACAGGACGCTTCCTCTGTCGTCTGATAAGATAAGTCTTATAAAATATATAGAATTTTGATAATTAAGAGTGAGCTAGCAGATGAAAATTCCTAGTCATTGGCCAAGCAGCATTTGTACCTACTGTAAGTCTCTCTGTGTTACTTGGGACATTAATGTGGCGGTGGGCGGAACTTGGGCAGCTTGGCAGAAAGCACCCACGTGCAGCAGGGGTCGGGCAGCTTGGCAGAAAGATTTATTGTTGCAGGGAGGGAAAGGAAAAAGAATTAATGAATAAGTGTAAAATACAAGTTGGGAATGATACTAATGTTTCAAACACAGCAATAGGCTGCCTTGGACATCTGCCTGAGGTTTCCATTTCAGCCATTTGTTCAGTGGTAAACCATAGCTGGGAAACATTAGGTGTAAATTATAGAACTAAACAATTTATAAGTTTTAAATGATGCACCATTCTCAATAAGGCATAGTGAAATCTTCTCCATGCCTCTCTGCCCAGTCAGGACCTGAGTCAGCTCCCTGTCTAGTGCATCAAGGCTATATATGCTATCTTCTGGTTAGTTATGCACTGGACAGGTATCTCTCATCAGTTTAACTGTCATAGTAGCTCAGGATTTGTATAAGCAGGAGTTCCTTATTTTACTCAATAGTGGCCCCCAAAATCCAAGACTAGTCATTCTGGCAATTCATATATGCCAAGAAGTTGTAAAATGCTTCGTTGGAGGTGAAAATGCAGCAAGTTGTTTTTTTGGTTTTTTTTTTTTGTTTTTTTTTTTTTTGAGACAGGGTTTCTCTGTGTAGCTTTGGAGCCTATCCTGGCACTCGCTCTGGAGACCGGGCTGGCCTCCAACTCACAGAGATCTGTCTGCCTCTGCTTCCTGAGTGGCAGCAAGATATTTTAAGACACACACACAAAAATAAATAAATAAATAAAACCACATTCACATGACCTTCATTAGTATGTCCTTACATTTACTCTGTTTTTATTAGTTACTGTTAATCACTGGCTGTGTCTCATGTACTAGTAGTGTGAGGCTAATATCATAAGTGGTATAAAGAAGATGGATATACAGAAAGAAATAACAGATTCAGAGTTTGGTGCCATATGCAATTGTAAGCTCCTGGTGGTGGCATAAGATTGTATGCACTATATGCTGTATATATCACAAAAACATACCCATGAAAGCCTGGCTTCATGTTTAAGATGCCCCATTTACTATGTGATGTTAGCCATGTTTGTTATAACCCAAGGATGAAGTATTCTTTCATGAGAATGAGATTGAAAGTGATGCCATTACCCCTGATAGCCGTGAAGTCCAAATGATGTGACTGGCTGCAGTAAATACTTAAGAAAGGGTGCTACTCTCTCTCTCTGGTTGTTGAGCTTGTTGCCACCGCTCTATTCTCTGGGGAAGGAACAGGCCACAAGTTTGACTTTTGGAATTTTCACAACAGTCCTTTGTCCATATAAGTTCATCTGTATAGAGATTCTTCACAAAGGTTCAAAATGTCACTAAAGAAATTAGATTGGTACAAGGAAAACGTCACAGGTAAATTTGTAAAGCCAGACCCAAATCTAAATCTGTAATGGGTTAACCATGGCCTGGATTATGAATCTCAACAGTAGAGGGTGGCTAAACTTCATAATCTCTGACAAGATTCCATTCATTTTATGGACTCCTAACAGAATAAGGCAATAAAAAGTGAAGTGTCTGGACAGTATTATTTTCATACCCATATCTTCTTTCAGTATAATGATTTGTTCTTTCCCATCTGAATGGTAAATGTTTTGACCTTTTACAGAGATTTTCACTCATGTGAACAATGATAAAATCTAAATTTCAGCATAGGCTAAGCCAAAATGAGGTCTGATCAGTGCAATAAAAATAGGAAATGGGACCATGTTCACAACATGAGGATTTTATTCTTAGCTCCACCATGGTCTGCTTCGAGGACAGAAGAGTATCATTTAACTTTACAAAAGAGAAAGAATAATAAGGCCAATTAGATAAAATTTTATTTTTAAGTAGGTAATATAAATTCAAAGTAGAGAAAAGGAAATTCAAAAGCTATGAAAATGTATGCAAACTCCCTGGAAAAGGAAAACAATTAGAAACAGAAGGCAGACACTAGGTTACTTAACACTGCGAGTGGGGAATGTAAAATAGATGTAAATAGATCCCAAACTACAATGTGGTAAGGATTGTACAATTTTCCAAAAATATTCAAACTCATTGAAGCTTGATGCTCATGACTTTTGGAGCATGTGAACTATGTACCAATATATCTATTACAAGAAAAAAGAGCATATATTTTAGGACCCTGCTCCCCCAAATCAGTTCCATATTCCTTAGCCGTCCATCTTGGCACTTTATCACATACATTTTCAGATATATTTTGATACCTGTATTGATATTGAATGGTTGATTTAGCAGTCAACTTGACACAGTCTAGAGTCACCTAAGAAGAGCCTGGGGGGGTGTGTATATCAGATTGGCTTATGGGTGTGTCTGTGGGAGACTGACTCTATCACATTAATTGAGTGGGAAGATGCAGCCCCCGCTGTGGGTGAAAACATTACCTGGGATTGGGTCCTAAACTGTATAAAGGTAGAGAGAGTGAGTTGAATAGTGAACATATGTGCTTTCATTCCCTCTCTGCTCTTACTGTGATGTAACTAGCTGATTCAAATTCCCATTGCCTTGACTTCCCCCTCAATGGTGAACTGGGCAGTGTTCTGAATGAGAATGGCCTCCCCTGGGCCATATATTTAAATACCTGTTCCCCAACTGGTAGAACTATTGGAAAGGATTAGGAGCTGTGGACTTGTGGGAGAAGGTGAGTCATGGGGAGTTGGGATTTGTGGCCCAGTCTCAGTCTCTTCCCTCTGTTTGTGGATCAGATGTAAACTCTCAGCTACTGCTCCTGCCTACCAGTGCTATGCCTGCCTGCCTGCTTCTGAGTTCCACGTCATGATGGTCATGGGCTGTAAATTGTAAACTGTAGACAAGCCAACAGTGAAATGCTTCCCTTTATGAGTTGGTCATGGTGCCTCCTCACAGCAATAGAGCAGTGGCTAAGGGTGTCACCTGGAAGTGTGAGAGGCAAAAACCCTTCCTCCCTTCAAGTTGCTTCTCTCAGGTGTTTTATCACAGCAACTGGAAAGAAAACCAGGACAAAAATATGTATTCCTTTACTCAAAGGTGATAATCCTTATGTAACTGGCATTATTTTGTAAATTAAAAATGTGTCTTTGAAATCTAAGAAATAAAAATACATTATGGAGTTTAGGAATGTCTTGTTCTTTCTACATGGCTATGTGTTCCACCAAGTATATTATACTTTATTTAACTAGTCGTATCAATGAGACCTTAGATGGTCTTTATATTGATATTTGTGAGTAATTCTGCAATTAATTCCATTGTTTCTAAGTCACTTTTCACACCTGAATACATCTCCTAGGTAACTGCCATAAATAAAAAATGAAAGTTGTGTGTGTGTGTGTGTGTGTGTGTGTGTGTGTGTGTGTGTGTTTTATAAATTGTGAAGATGCTACCAAATTGCCCTACATGTGACTCGAGACCTTGGGGAAGGTTAGCAGTTGCTGTTGTAATTAAGTAATTGTCAAAAGCTAAGGAGAGATAACACAGCAGGTAAAGGTGTTTGCCATCAAGTCTGACAGCCCACATGATCTGGCAGGCCCATACTGAGGAAAGAGAAAACCAACCCCTACAAATTATCAGGTGGCCATGTCATGCATCTATCTGCACACATACATGCATATGTATGTATATACATACATACCACACACACTAGATCAATAAACATGCAGTCTAAAAGTGAACAAAAAAGTCAACAATTGAACAGAAGAACGAGCAAAGCACTTGAACAGGATGTCAAAAGTTTACACTAAAATGAGAACGAACATCCTTTGGATTACTTAACAAAATCCTGGGAAAATTGAATCCTGAGGGAAAAAGGAGTCTCTTCCATACTATCATTGACACATGAAGATAGAATGTAATTGCTTGAGGACTGAAGAGATGGCATGGCAGTTAAAAGCCCAGCCTATACCATTCCTTCGGAGCACCTGGCTCATAACTCTAGCTTCTGGGAAGCTGACACCTCTGGTGTCTGGGGACACCTGCACTCACCTGCACATACCCACACACATACACATCAATTAAAATCTCTTTTAAAAGTAACCTTCTAGATGCCTTAATGGTAAAACAAAACAAAACTAGTAACAGAAAAGCTTCTCCACACGCTTAAGTCTTTTGCTGTGGTGTGTCTGTTAATACTCAGGAGTGAAGGAAATGAAGCTTCCGGAAACCTGACATCCATGTGTGATCCAAGAGGACATCGAATGTGGGTGAGAGACGCCCCAGGCCCTAGCTATAAACCAGCCTCTATGTTCTTGTGGAACCAGAAAAGAAATGCTACCCAAAAGAATCTCCAGGAAAAACATGGAACACACAGGCATTAAATATATAGACCATTACACAGAGGTTTGGCATAGTTGGCATAGGAGAAGAAGCCAAAAAATATATGGAATTTTAAAAGGCTTAACATGCATGCATTTATCTTGTGTTTCCTGTGTCCAAGTATGGGGACATGTGACACAGCATGTGTGTGAAAGTCAGAGGGCAACTTGTGGGAGTAATTTCTCTACTTTCACCATGTGGCTTCTGGGGGATCAACTCAGGTCATCAGGTTTAGTGGCAAGTGCCTCTTGCTGGCTGAGCCACCATCCCCATGCCAGATTTTAAAGAAATAGTAATTCCAGAATAACTGAAAATGTAATGAAATATCATCATAGTATACTAAAAATTGAGATTGTGAAACAACTTTGCAGAGAAGAGTACAGAAGTGTGTGTGTGTGAGCTTGCTTTCTCTTTGTCCTACATCCAAAGTAAAGGGTGTCTTCAGCAACAGGGTTTTATCACCTAGTTATCATAAGCAATCAAGAGCAATGGCAGTAACCTCTGTTACTTTGTGTGATTCTGACTTCTAGAAGAGGAAGACATCAATAGTTTCACCCAGCACTGGACTCGGCAGGCAACAGTATTGACTTGCATGACAAGATGGGCTTCCTGGTGCAATAGTAACATGAATGTTGTGGTGGTAACCAACCACTTTCTGACTGGATATAAGGCCTGTTCTACAAGAGGTTTCCTGCTCAGGTGTAGCACAAATTCTAGTTGGTCTTAACAATAAAAACTTAAAGACAGATTTTGGGGCTGAAGCTGAAGATCAGAGAAGCAAAGCAGCCACCCACTGGAGAGTTCTCACCTCTACCAATGCTCAGACTGAAAGGGCAATCCTGTCCTCAGACTGC